>NC_143060.1:67698750-68392500 GCF_052426305.1 Pelodiscus sinensis
ACAAACTCTCAGGATTTGCGTTTCACCAGATTTATTGCCCTTTTACCCTCTGGTGAGCCCAATATACCCTCCACCTGAATAAGTCGATGCCCGTCCCCAGTCCGAATGGGCCTGCCAATGGTCCCCTTAACTTTGTCCTAGTTATAGAAGTTCTGTTTGGAGCCCGCGTCGTATGGGTCGCGGCTCTGGTTTATGTCGGACACCGCCAGGGAAGGATTAGCCAAGGGTGGCAGGGTAGGGGGACCCAGGCCCTCCCTCACTCCCGGGTCCCAGCCTAAGGCAGGGATAAAATTTCCCCTACCTGGCTGACGGGGGAGTCGCCCCTAAACACGCCTGCCCACGAGCTCCACGACCCTGCCCTGGGCCACTTCCTACCCGCCTCCTCCAATCACTGTACCTCTGTCCTCTCTGTTTCCGTCCCTTCCTTGCTCCACCACACCTTCGCCTTACTCCTGGGACGGAGCTCAGCCTCCTCCCTCCGTCTTGCTGCCTTACCTCTTTTAAACTCCCCGGCGTCTTCCGTCGGCAGGGTTCCAGCGGAACAGCCATTCTGCCGCCACCGTGTTGGTGGGTGATGTCATTCCCCGGCGTCGGCCCCGAACCGGCGCTGCCTCTCCGCCGCCTCTCCTGCAGCTGCGGCTGTCCCCGTAATGCCAGCACTGTGCTGGCCGGAGTGCAGGGCGCCACCGCCCCGTCACAGGGGGAAGCTTGGGGGGAGGTTGTTTTTCTTTTATTTCTCTCCATTTTTCATCCCCTCCTCTCTTACATTCCCTCTCATTTCTCTCTTTTTTTGTTAGTGAAAAGGGAGGCAGGGGGATGCACAAAACCCACTCACATGTAAGTCCTCATGGTGTTTTCTTTCCTTGGAGAAAGTGAATCGTTTCCAAGCTATAAACACTGAGGAATCTTAGATTTCGGAGGGGTGGGGTCCAGTTTACAACAAATTATTTTCAGATTCCAATTCTTGACCAGTCCACATAATACAGTAACAAACATTATGTGCATTGAGCCATGTGCAGATGTGCACCACCAATAGAAACATCACCCCCAGCCAGAGCCCTCAGCTCTACCCCATACCTGCCTCAGTCCCCTTCCAGACTCAGAGCCCCTGACCTCATCCCCACCACACGTCACCTCCATGTTGGTGCACATAGCAAAATTCATTCTGCACATGCACATAAAAAATTAGATGGAACTCTTTAGCCCGCGTTACCCACACATGAATGGAAAGGCTGGGAGAGCCAAGACAATCCTGCGGTGGGAAGATCCGTTCTGTGCTTTTCCGAGTTGTGGATCAGTAGTAGCTGCTGGATACAGTCCTGCATATCTCCGGATGGGAAGACAACCTAGAATGCTGTTCGCACTTAAATTCTTTTCCAGTCTCCAAAGTGGCCAGATATGAAGTGAGTAGCCAAAATGGTTTAAAAGAGCTTCTGAAGACTTGTTTCCAGCAGGCATTAATCCGTAGAGAACGGCTGAGTCTAGAACCTACTGACCGTGTGTCTATATCACTGGGGAGGAAGGAAAAAGAAAAAGGCTGTGAAGGGGCCAGTCTTATGGGGTACCCTCACGCAGGAAGAAGAGAGACCAGGTGGGTGAGGTGATATCTTTTATTGGTCCAACTTCTGTTGGTGAAAGAGACAAGCTACGTGGAGCTCTTTGGTCTGGAAAAGGTACTTCATATTCCTTCTTATAGAGGGTGCAACAGATTGTATGATGGAGAGCAGGTCCAGAAATAAATCCTTCCTGGCCCTCCTCTTCTGCTCTTCAGATGACAAACCCCATCCTTGCCAATCTCACCAGAAGCAAGCTCCCCACGGACCAGGACCCACCAGCCCCTAACAGCAAGAGACCCTGCCGTAGCAACAGATGAAGAGCCTGCAGACTTCTCTCCAGTGCCACATGGATCAATACCTCCCACAGTGCTCTTTTTCAAGATGCGTGGGTCCGACTTCTCTTTTATAGTCTGTTGTGTTCCTCAGCCAGTGTGCCGACTGCTTCAGTAACTGTGTGAATGCAAATGGACAATCACCTCACTTTCGAATGAACTCCCAGAAAAACTTACAAAAGACAAGAACACTGTGCCACCCACAGGCAAATATTTTTTACAAAACAACCACTCCATACCTGATCTCTCAGTCCTCAACCTCAAAGGAAAGCCATAACTCCTTCAAAAGCTGAGCCTGGGAACTTCAATACGTAACTTTGCTAGACACAAAAAATCATCGTTTTAATAAAGACACTGGAGATATGGATTATTACAACAATCTATAACCCATTAGTGCCCCTTCACCTTTTGGGGTTTTTTGTTTTGTTTTGTGTTTTTATTCCAGAGGTATTAATGAGGCACTCGACATGTGTTGTAAGAGACTATTCAAGGTGATCTACTTATACTAAATAGTCCATTCCACTTTGTATGTGTGTACAACTTCTGAGGACATTTCCAGACCTGAGGAAGAGCTCTTTGTGGCTCAAGAGCTTGTCTCTTTCGCCAGAATTTGGTCCAATAAAAGGAACCCACCTTGTCTGTCTTATATCCAGAGCCCACACAGCTACACCACTACTGCAAACAAATTAGGGAAAGGATGGTGTGATAAATGGGAGGGGTGCCACTCTTTTCTGGATATCCCAGCCATTCACTTAACCTTTACAGGCAATTTAGTTAACTCCATAGACAGTGGATCCTAGAGAGTCTCCAGGAAGTGTTGGCAGGGAGCCAGGAGAGCCAATGAAAAGAGAGTGTGAGATTTGAATTGAAGCAGGACCCTCGTTCTGCAGTCGTGTGTGAGCAGAGCATGAGCTGGGAGAGAAATTTCCAAGGGGGCCCAAGCCAGGGGAAAGACTAAACCTTGGAACAACAGAGATGTAAGTAGAACAGGGAATGTTTAGATAGACATAGCCAGGTTATTTTCTTTATTTGGGGTTTGTTGAACTCCACTGTGTTGAGCCCATGTAACCCCCAAACACTGTAACTTTTCAACTGAATCCCAGAGAAACAAATCTCTGTGGTTTTAATCTGCTTTTTTTCAGTTGCTCTGTAACACCTGGCAAGCAAGTATTCTTTACCAGATATATCTTTGTGTTTTGTTAATAACCTCACCTTTTCAAGACTGATCTGATTCCTGTGTTCTAGAAAGCAGGAGGTTCTGTGTGCATGTGCCTGAGACTGAAAGGTCAGCTGTTAAGAGAATTACAGGTTAATGTTGGTTTTTTTCAACCTCTCGAGGGAGAGTTAAAGGGCATGGAGGCATCCCACAAAAAGAAATTCCGAAGTGCGTCATCCTGGGCTCTCAAAGGGGTTTTACATGTGGGTGGTGGCAGCGTCTCACCCCAGGCCAGGGCATCTGTGACCTCGGGGAGTTTTTCAGCAGAAGCCTTTACTGGCAGGTATTTTGAAGTCTCTTGTGGGCCCACACATTCTGCCCTTGAAGTGCCAGCATTGGGAGCAGCCTTGACAGATGCATTGTACTGAAATGAAAGTGACAGCCAGGACCGACGGGAGCTGAAAATTCCTCTCAGTGAAAAGGGGAAAGGAGGAGCCATACTGGGGAGTTGTGATCACATATGTTTGCTACAAGAGCAAGGCTGTTACAGGAGATTAAATGACCTGCTGCTCTCAGCTTCTTAAAAGAAAATGGTGTTTCTTGGCAGCTGTACAGATCTGACATCTTGATCCACTGAAACACTCTTGTACTCTAAACCACGAGCAAGCGATCAAAGCCTGCGGTGCAGGGAGCAGACTCGTTCTCCTTTCCGGCAGAATGCACCTTGTACCTTATTTTCTTCTTCAAATCCTTTTCTGCCCCAGGTGTGACAGCCCTCTGGCAGAGCTCTCTGCAAGGCGGGAGGGGAACGTAGCTGAAAATTCCATGGAGCTGGGACTCTCTTTGTGGTTGGTGAAAATACAGCATCTGGCCCAGCGGGGTCCTGCGTGTGATTAGAGGAACCCAGGTGCTATGTGTGTGTAAATAACAAGGGACCGACCTTGGCATCTCTGCTGTGCTAAATAACAGTGTTGGAGAGAATTGTTTCCTAGGAACTGAAGAGAGATGCTCCCCGCACTTTGATTATATATTGGACACAGCTGTGTCCAATATATAATCAATCTGCAAATGGGTTTGGGGTCTGATCCAGAGTCCACTGACCTCAGTGGAGTGACTCATGGATTCTAATGGACTTTGGATCGGGCTCTTAATGAATCACGTCATTACTAGTCAAATGCAGGGAGCTGAATCCTTATAAATGTTGGTTCGGTTCCGGTTCAGATGTTGATGGGTCGGCAACTAATTCGATCGCTTTGAACTGGCTTGAACCAGTTCAGATACACTTCCTGCAGACTGATGTCATGCATGCTTACGCTCGCAGTACAACTCTGGCTCAGTGATTCATAGGGTGAAATCCTGTCTCCACTGAAGTCAAAGGCAACAGACAAGGGTGTTGGTAACCAGGATTGGCCTCCTGAAAGACACAGGCCATAGAATTTCACCCAGAGATTCCCGTACTGAGCCCATAACTTCTGGCTGAGGTAGGGCAGGTCTTGTACCAAGAGACGCCCGCTCTTAATGTACGGCCTTCAGAACACACAGAATCCACCAAGGCCCTCGCACCTCTGACATTTTCACCTGATTTCTCGTCTGGATTTCTCTGGCTGCTTTTGTCATCACTGGACCAGTTGGCTCTCAGCTGTGGAGTAACATCCAAGGGAAAGCTACTCATCCCGCTGCTCTCGTGGCGTTGGCTCAGCCGTTCTCTTTGTTAGGGGGAGTTGTTTCCAGTAGGGCCAGCGACGTGCCAGGCGCTCTCCAGGTCCTTCCTGCTTCAAGGGAGGCTGTGGGAAGGGGAATGGGCACAGCAGGGACTGTCTCCTAGACAGTCTGCGAGCGACTCGGCTTGATTCCCTGAGGGTATCCCAGGACTGTACAGGGACAGGATCAGAGATGACCTTTTAGTACCATGCACAGGTGCCCAAATGAGGGAGAAAATGCCAGCCCCAAAATGCAGGATGGGTCTAGTTCTAATTTTAATTCAATGAGCAAATTGCACTGTAAATTAAACTTGATCTTCATGAAAATCTCCCCCTGCATGTAAATGCTGGTGTGAATCTGGGAGTGGGTTTTATCTGAATTCTCTCGTCTTTTGTCTTGAATTTAAAAAGTCAAAATTTCCATGTAATTGCCCTTGCACTGCCGGTGAGTTCTGGGAATACGGTAGCTGAGTGCCTTCGGAACGTCACGGCTGTAAGCAGATCTCTCTGCCTTAGACTTTGAAGGCATTTAACACCAATTCTGTGGGAGCGTGATGTTTTTATGGGGAATTTTTTCATCTTTTTCACTCTCGATGTCAAATGGATCATTACATTTTCCACACTTAATTACTTTTATCATCCCCAAATCCTCAGCATGTAATGAAAATAAAGCATCCTTGCTGAAGAGGCCAAACTGTGTTACCTCTGATGGTTCTGAGAGGTTGTTTGCACCTAGGTTGCTAAGAATTATGGAACACATTTTATTTCAACTAAATAGCATTCTTCTTCAATCTTCTACCTCTCATTCTCCTGTGCAGTCAATCTAGTTCTGTCGTATACAGGAAAGAACAGTAACATCTGTTCTCCCTTGCTCATAACACAAGAACAAGGGGACATCAATGAAACCAAAAGGTAGGAAATTCAAAGAGAATACAGGAAATGCTATTTTCATGCAATCCTGAGTAGACTGTAGAACTCATTGCCACATGATGTTGAGGCCAAGAGCTTAGCAAAATTCAACATGGGATCTTTAGATGGCTAAGTGTATTCAGAATTATTGTAATAAATGACAACAATTTTTTGGGAGGGATATTGAACCTCCTGTTTTGGAGTTTAAACCAGTCTCTATCAGAGACTAGGATGAGATTTCATTTCTGTTAGCTTTTTCCATGAATGCAATCCTTGAGTTAGTGCTCACAGTCTAAAGTAAGGGCGTGTGTAGAAATAGTCTGTAAAGTGGTAACAAATGATGAATAGATGTAATAAGCCTGTTCCAGAATTGAGCAGTTTGTCTTAGCCAGTTATGAGAACATCAGTAGAAATTGCTGCACCTGGTTATAAGAAATCTGCTGACCTGTTGGATTTTGTAACTATTGATTAACGAGTCATTAAAACAGCCACCCAGTTTTGTGAGATCTCTTTGTAACTCGGAGCTGTTTGTTTTGGACCTAACTATTAATTTTGTATCATCTGTAAAGTTTGCCATCTCGCTACTGACCCCCCCTTCTCCCAGATCATTTCTGAATGTGTTGAGCTGGTCTGAGTACAGATCCTTGGGGATCTGCTATTTCTCTCTCTCCACCGTGAAAGCTGCCCATTTACTCCTATCCTTTGTCTCCTGTATTTTAGCAAGTTACCAATCTATGAGAAGACCTTCTCCCTTATCCCATGCCTGCCTACTCTGTCTAGGAGCCTTTGGCTAGGGACCTTGTCAGAGACTTTCTGAAAGTCGATGTACGCGGGCTCCACTAGATCACCAGCGTCCGTGGGTTCAGTGACTCCCTCAGCACCATTTAACTAATGCAAGTGGGGCTCTAATACGGGTCGGCGAGCCAGTGGGGATGAGGGGAATCTCCCTGCATTTTCTGATGCCCAAGAAATGCCCCAGATTCCATTTTGTATGCCTAGCCCTCCTTGGGTGTCTCTGTCTTCCCTCCGGAGTATGCTGCAGCTCCCTCAGAGAACTCGGGTAGATTGGTGGGGCATGACTGCCCTTTACAAAAGCCAGGTTGGCACTTCCCCAACAGACTGTGTTCTTCTGTATGCTTGCTAATTCTGTTCATTACTGTAGCTTCAGCCACTGTGCTAGGTAGTGACGTTGGGCTGACCGGCCACCTTCCAGTCATCCGGTGCTGAAGCTGGTACATACCAGAGTTAGTAGTTCTGTAGTGCTAGACATGAGTTCCTTCAGAACTCTTGGGTGGACACCATCTGGTCCTGGTGACTTATTGCTCTTTAACTGAATTTAAAAATGGAAAATAGGTCAAATGACACAGCTGTAGGGACACAATGAGAGAAAGTTAGCTAACGCCATAAAGGATAACAAGAAAACATTCTACAACTACATTACAAGCAAGGGCAAGACCAAGGGCAATGTAGGCCCACTACTCAGTGAGGGAGGAAGAGAAGAACAGAAAATGTGGAAATGGAAGTGCTATTTTTTGTTTTCATCAAAAAGGTTAGTAACAATCAGACGTCCAGTATAGTGAATGCCAGTGAAAATGAGGTAGGATCTGAGCTAAAATGGGGAAAGAAAATGTTTTCTAGATTTCTGCATCTTGTCCTGAGGTGAGGTATGCTCAGTTAGTATGGGAATAGCCAGAATCCCCCATTATTTGGGGTTTTCTGTTATCTCTAATCTCCCTGAGCACTTCACAGTCACCCTTCTGGCCAGGTCGTCAGTAGCATATTCCTACTTCTCCACTCTTATTAGTCAAGCATGGAATGTCTACTCATGGAGATTCTGTGGTATAATTTGATTGACTTAAGATTTTTACTGAGTTTGACTTTCTGCTTTCTTTCCCTGCCACTCCCCAGCGAATGCCACCTACTCTGATATATTTTATAGTCTGGGATTAATGCATCCTATTGATTATCCACCAAGTTTCTGTGAGGTCTATTATATCACTGTCTGGATCTAATACCGGGCACTCAGGTTCACCCACCTTAGTATTTAAACTTCTGACATTTGTCTACGAGCACTTGCAGAACTTGCCTATATTCCGTTTTCTATCTTCCTGGGGGTGTAACTGATTGGGACTACGTTTTGTTTTGTGTGACTCTTTCTCTTCAGTTCCTACCTGTCCCTTATCAAGTTCTATCTTCTTCTGTTTCCTAGGAGATAGAGCTTCCCCTTTAATAGCCCTCCCCCGGGGATGACTGCACCTTCACTCTTCTGCACCTGTCAGCTTTCCCCTTAGTTTAAAAACTCTTCTGCAGCCTTTTTGATTTACACGCTAGCGGAAGGATTCTGTTTTACTGTGGGTGGAGCTCGTCCTTCCTGGATACGTTTCGCCTTTCCCAAAAGTTTCCCTAGTTCCTAAATCCCTCCTCCCCTCGCCATCATCTCACCCTTGCATTTAACGCTGCAGAGTTGCGTGTCTACCTGGCCGGCTGCGTGGAACTGGAAACATGTCCGAGAGCCTTATCATGGAGGTCCTGGTAATTCATGGTGGTTTCATGAGGACTGATGGGAAAGAGAGATTTACTGAGATCAAAGCTTTCCCATAGTGTGGTCTGTTACTGTGCAGTATTCACCCAGCAGAAATAGTGGTCCCTCGCTGGAGGCATTTAACAGCCCTGGGCAATGTTTCATGTGCCACACGGTGGGTATTAACATGAGAGGTCTCCAGGCTTGGGAAATTAATCTGGCTCTTTTTAAAAAGAATTCTACCGAGATGCCAGAGCTGCAGCTAGTATTCCGGCCAGGTGCACACAGAGTAACTTTCTGTTGCTTCCTCCGACTCTCCCCTCCTGCAACCCTCTGCTCCTCCTTTCTCTGAGTTCCATGTAAGTTGCTATCGTGTGGGTTTAGTAGTGAAGGTTCCCATGACTTTGGTCCCCAGAGTTGATTTAATTGGAAGCCAAAATGAATTAGGGTTCTTGCATTTTATGTGTTTTGTATCTTTTGCAAATGAGGATTACATATCTGCTTTCTACTGGTCCAACAAGGTCACTTGAGAAAAGGTAAATAATGGAAGTGAATTATGAACTAGGCAGAGAACAGCTCAACTTAGAATCCAAAAATCTTCCCTATTTTTGAGAAAATATGGCATCCCATAAAATACCCCGAGAAATAGCATCCATCTAGGGCAGGGACAGAATGGTGCTGAGGGTGATCATGTAGAAGGGGTGCCAGGATGCTAGTAAAAAGCTTCAGATCCTGTTCTGTGGTGTGGCTCTGCGCCAGGAAATCTGCTCGTGCATATCTGAGAGCTCATTAGCAGGAGCACGGTAGGTCACTGAGGTTCACTTCTTGCCTGACGCCGTTGATGGGTGAACAGAGCCCACAATGTGAATGCTTTCGCTTCTGGCCAGAGACTAGCCCCTGGAGCAACAATCATACTGAAGCGTGGCGAGAGAGAGAGAGAGATTCCTCCCCCTTTGACTCCTGGAAGTTACGGGCTAACTTTTGCCCCCAGGGATCTATATAATCGGACAGTAAGGAGCTCTGTGATCACCGGTAACTCTCATCAAACGGAAGCACATAAATCCCCTAGGCGTCGCTAGGAGAGACTATGCCTGTCATAGTATTTGAGCTCCTGCTCTCATTTCGTAACTCACCGTCTGGCTCGCCCCGTGCTGTTCATGCCCTGGGACATGAAGGGAGCCAACAGGCCAGGTCTGTCAGCCAGAGAAAACGTGGCATTTACACCATCTGCGTGTCCTCACAGGCTCTAGTACCTGCTCTTCCTTAGCTGTGTTGTTTTCTTAGGCACGACCCCTCACGTGGGACCAAATTCTCTGCGGGTGTAAAAGATTTGCATCTCCATTGACCTCCCCAGTGCAGAAGAGGGTTTCCTTGTGTTCTAGGAGACTGTCTGGCAACACGTGAGCTTTTCATTGCAGGAGGAGCCGCGGGAGAGGAGCGCTTCTCCCCTCGTCATGCTCCTCAGGCCTTGCCTGTATTAGCTGTTTAAATAAAGGTGTGCTGTAGGTAAGTCTGCTGCTATCCTCGGGGTAGCCACTACTAATTTGTTTTAAAGTTGGCCTGTTCTGACTGACGTTAATTAGGTAAGGAGTCGCTGGTTTCAGCTACATTCCTGGAAATCAAAGTACGATTGTTCACAATACAGTCTGCAGTGGTTTAACTCAATTGGTGTAAACCAATTTAAAGTGAAACTGGTGCAAGTCTGACTTGAGAGGGGACCATGCTGCCTGGTGTTGATGGAGCCAGATGGAGCATATCTCGGGGTCTCGTCTGGAGAACTGCCAAAGCGAACCTTTCAGGCACCGCCCGCTGTCGTACTTGTAATTCTGCTTGGGGGAGAATGAAACTCTGCCTGGCCCCCCGTAGCAGACAGTCCTACCCATTCACAGGCGCCTGCGGCCCTTTCCTGGGGGATTGGACCAAGGGGAAAGGGAGCTGGAATGCGGACAGAAACAGCCAACGCCATGCTCCACGGCTAGAGCGGCAAAGCAGAACGAGCCCGCGCTGCAGCCTTAGCTGGGAGCCAGCTGGCTTTTCGCTCAGGCCAGACAGGCTCTTGCATTGAATTCCAGCGGCCCCAGGTTCGATCCCCCGCTGATGGCCGGGGTCTGTCGGTGTCACGGTCGCTCTTGGCAAGTGGCGGGTTTCGATGCAGGCACCCGCACCCCAGAGGAACCAAACTGGTCTCTTCCTGGCAGCCTCAGCACGAAGGCTAAGGACGGAAGGGGGCGTGGGACAGTTCCGGCAAGGCGGAGCAGAGGCCAAAGGGCAGCTTGGGGAACATGTCAACGGCTGCTGCCTGCTCCGTGTCTCAAGGGGATTTTGCTCCCATGTGCTGTGACTCTGATGCCTTCGTCATCTCTGAAGTGCACGGACGTCTCCTTCTGGAGAGGCGAGTACGCACTTTATTCCTTCTGACAACTCATCTGGCTGCAAGGCATGAATTCTGTGAGATTTACATGACAGCTGTTAGCTGCCTAGTTACATACTAATTAACTACCAAGATCGTGTGACAGTATGCGCCATGCAAAAATGTTAAATAGCGGAAGGCAGCTTGCAGGGGAAGCCGTGTTGGATTTGACCATGCACTCAGGAGTGTGTATTTACAGCCTGTTAGGAGAGCCGAATGCTCATAAGTGTTAATCAGAAACTCCTGTGTGATGGGCCCCGTGTGGAACCCTAAGATGGGATATGAAAGGGCTTACCCAGCCGGAACTGTGTAGAAGGTGTTTCATCAAGTCATCGAATCATCAGGTTGGCAGAGACCTCAGGAGGCACCGAGTCCAGCCCCCTGCCCAAGGCAGGACCAGCCCCGACTCAGTCATCAGCCATGGCTCTGTCCAGCCGGGACTTAAACACCCCTAGGGATGTAGATTCCACCCCCTCCCTAGGTAACCCATCCCAGGGCTTCCCCGCCTGCCTAGGGAAACAGTTTTCCCTAATCTCCAACCTGGACCTCCCCCACGGCAACTTGAGCCCATTGCTCCTTGTTCTGCCATCTGCCCCCAACCACTCTCCAGCCTCTTTGGAACCTCCCTTCAGGAAGTTGCAGGCTGCTCTCAAATCCCCCCTCGCTCTGCTCTTCTGCAGACTAAACAAACCCAACTCCCTCAGCCTCTCCTCGTAGGTCATGTGCTCCAGCCCCCTCATCATTTTCATTGCCCTTCCTGGGCGCTCTCCAATGTGTCCCCATCCTTTCCGCAGTGGGGGGCCCAGAACTGGACACAGTGATACAGATGTGGTCTCGTCTCACCAGTGCTGAATAAATAGTCACTTCCCTAGATCTGGCCACGCTCCTTGGGGCTGGGCCCTGGCCCTGGCCAGGCGACTGTCCGAGGGCTGTCCCGTGGCTCATGGCGACGTGGTCATAGCAGAGTGCGCTTATGCAAAAGGAGAAGCCATGCTGTCCTGCGACCCTGGACCTGTCCTTTCTCCATGCAGGTGGGCCCTGGTTGGGTGCTAATCCAGTCCCACCAACTCTTACATTGGTCTCCCACCAGGACTCTCCTCAAACACCCCAGTTCTTCCAGGCTTGGAAACGCCCTAGGACTGTGTCTGGCAGCCCAGTGGCAGGAGGGGACAGACAGATCAGCATCACGCACCAACTTTCTCTCACTGGCTTTGATGGTTAGGGAGTGAAGTCTCAGGAGTCACTTCTGTAGAGCCCTGCCTGGACACAAATTGGTATCCGGACCTACATCTGCATCCGTATCTGCAAAAATGAGGTGCGGGTAGTCGCCGCCGCCGCCGCCAGAGAGAGACAGCGGGTAGCCGCCGCCGCCGCCAGAGAGAGACAGCGGGTAGCCGCCGCCAGAGAGAGACAGCGGGTAGCCGCCTCCGCCGCCTCCAGAGAGAGACAGCGGGTAGCCGCCGCCGCCGCCAGAGAGAGACAGCGGGTAGCCGCCGCCGCCGCCAGAGAGAGACAGCGGGTAGCCGCCGCCAGAGAGAGACAGCGGGTAGCCGCCTCCAGAGAGAGACAGCGGGTAGCCGCCTCCGCCGCCTCCAGAGAGAGACAGCGGGTAGCCGCCTCCGCCGCCAGAGAGAGACAGCGGGTAGCCGCCTCCGCCGCCTCCAGAGAGAGACAGCGGGTAGCCGCCTCCGCCGCCTCCAGAGAGAGACAGCGGGTAGCCGCCGCCGCCGCCAGAGAGAGACAGCGGGTAGCCGCCTCCGCCGCCTCCAGAGAGAGACAGCGGGTAGCCGCCGCCGCCGCCAGAGAGAGACAGCGGGTAGCCGCCTCCGCCAGAGAGAGACAGCGGGTAGCCGCCGCCTCCGCCAGAGAGAGACAGCGGGTAGCCGCCGCCGCCGCCAGAGAGAGACAGCGGGTAGCCGCCGCCGCCGCCAGAGAGAGACAGCGGGTAGCCGCCGCCGCCGCCAGAGAGAGACAGCGGGTAGCCGCCACTGCCTCCGCCGCCGCCAGAGAGAGACAGCGGGTAGCCGCCGCTGCCTCCGCCGCCTCCAGAGAGAGACAGCGGGTAGCCGCCTCCGCTGCCGTCGCAGAGAGACAGCGGGTAGCAAGGCGGAGCAGGGGGCTGTGACCTGACGAGGCAGGGCTGACGCAGGGCGGGCGGTGTGAGTCACTCTCCATTCTGTGCGGGCTGAAGGACCGAGCCCCTTTGCCACGGGCAGGATGGGCGTTGCTGAATCCACTGTGCACGTGCAGCTGGGCGAGGAGCAGCCCTTGGGAGCCAGCGTAAGGCAGGTCGTGTACGAACACGGCACTGCCTGGGCTCCCCATCTGCTTGTTGCACCGCATGATTGGTCGCCTGCATCGCAGCCTGCTGCTTCGGCTCCCTGGGTGAATGCCGGCGCTCTGGGGACAGAAGTCCATTCGCTTAAGACACTGGGCCCATGAGAGGCAGGAGGGGAACATGGGGGGGGGCTGATGGAAGGGGCAGGGCTGGGCCCAGAGAGGCAGGATCGGAGTGTGGGGGGGGTTGATGGAAGGTGCAGGGCTGGGCCCAGGAGAGGCAGGATTGGAGTGTGGGGGGGGCTGATGGAAGGTGCAGGGCTGGGCCCAGGAGAGGCAGGATCGGAGTGTGGGGGGGGTTGATGGAAGGTGCAGGGCTGGGCCCAGGAGAGGCAGGATTGGAGTGTGAAGGGAGGGCGGGGGGTGCCAGCTCGGCAGTTGCTCTTCGCAGGCTGGGTTTGCCGGCTGGGTTTGCCGGCTTTCTGCCTGGGAATGGCAACTTGTGTCCTGCCAAGTCCAAGCAGGGAAATGGATTTGACTCGCCCTGCTCTGAACGCCGTCGCGCAGGAGACTGCTCCCCGCACCCAGCCTCTCTTCCAGTCAGCCAGCCGGCTCCCCGCCCACAGGCTCAGTCCTACTTCATAGCCTGGGGCCCGACTCTGAGCTGGCGTAAGTCCTCTGAGGTCAGTTGAACTGGGCCAGGGCTCTTCTCTCAGTTTGCTGGTGACTCTGCCACCGGCTCGGCTCTTCCTTATCTCCTGGCGAGTGTCACTTCAGGAGCGGCTGGATCTTGCACGCAGGGGTCTCTCCCTGCAGACAGAGAGTCTCTCTGGGAATCGGCAAAGTTCTGCGTCTGCCTCCTCCCTCCCCTCCTGCCTACCTCCGGGAAGACACTCAAATGCCGAGAAGGCTGCTCTGGAGGTGGAGAGCCAGGCTGGGAATGCTAATGGCAGCCTGCCTCCCGTTGCCCGTCACGGGGGAGGAAAGAAACGGCTCTGAACGGCCCATTTTCTCAGCCTAACGAAGATCGCTATGGGAGGAGAAGAAGCACACTGCAGAGGAGGCTGATGCAGGTGGAGAGGAGCTGGGGGAGTCTAACTAGCAACATGCGACGGAGAAATAAGCCTTTTGTCTTGGAGCGAATGCAAAGCTGCCTTTAAACGTCCATGTAACTGCGCCGCGGCCGGCAGCCGGCTGGGAATGGGGGCAGGGGACGCAGCCATAAATATTTCATCTCCCTGGCAATGAGCTAATTTGCATGTGGCACCGCAGCCTCCGGGCCGAGGGCACTGGGCGGCTCTCTGGTGTTGCACAAAGAGAACTCTGTGCTCCAGCTGCTCCAGGGTGACTTGCACCAGGAGCCCTGCTGCTTGGCTGGTTGGACCGAGCCCTGGACCGGCACGTCAGTCGTACGAGCCAGATGGAGGGAGGTCTCCCCTCTGCCCTGTCCAGTGGCCTGGGAGAAGACACAGGCAGGGTTCATGTTAGGCCAGGCCCATTTCCCTTCGCACCTGTTTCCTTCCAGGGCGCCAGACCCTTTCTGCAGCGGCTCAGCCGTACACTGCCTGGGCACCTGAACCAGGTCGGAGTGCGTGAGTCTCTCCGTGGAGAGGGCAAGCGCTTCACGACAGGCACCTGGTCCCTTCACTGGCACTGCCAGGAGTCTGCAAGCGGGCCGGTCTCTGGGAAGCACCGTGTCTGCTCCCAGGCCCTGCGAGGTCTGGAGAGAGCCACAACACGCAGGTTCTGTCCTGCCACCGGTGCCAACCTGTGTTCGTAGTGCCCTAGAGGGTGAGGCCGTTAGGCAGAGCTCCTGCGCCTCGCAGGCAGGAGAACGTCAGCCAGTTACCCTGTACTGGCCCCAGCAGCCTGTGTTGGACTGACACGTCCCAGCAAGGCAGCCAGTCTGCAATGGAAGGTTTCAAGGGGTGGAGAGTCCGCCGCTTCCCCGGCAGCTGAATCCAATGGTGCGTTGACGAGGCCGAATTCACTCCAGAGCCAGCCCCCTTTGGCCCCGGGTCGCCGCGCCAGCGTGGTAACTGGTGCCCCATACAGGAGCTGGACGGATCAAGCAGAGAAGAACGGCACCAGAGCTGACAGGTGCTTTGTCACCGAACCATTTTTAAACCTTTCAAAATTCTGCTGGTGCGTGAAAATGTTCTGTTTTCAGTCGGATCTCTCTGTTGGGGAACGCTGTCGGGGCTCAGGGATGATCACAGGATCTAAACAATTTCCTGGGGAAAACAAATGGCCTTTGTTACCAGCCTTAGCAAACATGCACCTAACTGCAGGGGAGCCAAAGCGCACTGCAGCTACGAATGGTACAAGGCCATTTCCCCAGTCGCCCTTGGCAGGGGCATGGCGGCTGTGGCACTGCCAGCTCATGCTAGAGTGGGATCGTGCTCATGGTACTCGGACTTAGGAGACTCGGGTTCAGTTCCCTGCTCGCAAACTTCCTCTGTGACCTGGAGAAGCTCCCTTAACCAAGTGTCACCATCACGGGACTGAGCCACGTCAGCCACAACATCAGGGGCACACCCACCAGTGTGATCTGTGCCAGCAGGGCCCCTCTGCCACGTGCACTGGCCATCCCGGGCCGGCTCTGTGCCAAAGGACAAATGGACACGAGTCAGACGTCAGAAGTGGTGTCACACACACACCTGCAGGAGAGCAGTTTGACCTGCCTGGGCACTCAGCCATGGATGTTAAAGGAGCTGTTCTGCTACAAAGGAATTTCACTAGCCAGTTAGAGAGAGAGGCTGCAGAACGAGAATTCATCTACAAATTTGACACCGTTACTCTAGGTTTGGACAAAGCCATTAACTGGTTGGCGCGTTACAAATCCAATTTCTCCTGCCATTAACATCTGCATTTCCACATCAAGAGCTTGAATGGGGCACAGCCAGCCCACTTAATTAGCCTCATTAACACAGGCCCTACAATTGACAGGTACTTCTTCGGCCGATATATTGATCTCGGTTTCTGTTATTTCCACTCCAGCGTATCTGAGGAAATGGGTTTTGCCCTCGAAAGCTCACGACTCTATAGAGTGAGATTAGTCTCTACAGGACTCCTCATTTCTAAAGTTACAGGCTAACACGGCTCCCCGCTGAGGTTTTTAAGTCTCTCTGGACCTCTGCTTCCCATCAGCACCATGGACAAGTCCTACCCTGCCCTGCAGGGGACGGGGCTGAGGTTGTGCACACATTGAAGACTGCTAAGTGCTCAGGCACCCTGTG
Organism: Pelodiscus sinensis; assembly: GCF_052426305.1. Lineage (NCBI taxonomy): Eukaryota > Metazoa > Chordata > Testudines > Trionychidae > Pelodiscus > Pelodiscus sinensis. The sequence continues at coordinate 67,714,851 of NC_143060.1, forward strand.
GTGTGCGATACTCGTCTCCACATGACTTGCAGCTTTACTGTCCAGGCGGATGGCTAGAGGCAGCAGCTGTTTGTGACCCTGGAGCTGAAAGCTCCCACTAGTTCAGTTAGACCTAACCGCGGAGGAACCTACAAGCGATCAGGCGAGCAAGTTCCAACCCCAGGGACTCGTGTTCCTGGAGCAGCACGCAGCAGCCCATTGCCTTGGCCCATGTGCCAGGGCTGTAGCGGGTTGGACCTGGGAGTGAGGCAGGAACGCTGCGGCCAGGAAGCCGGGATTGAATGAGCCGCCAGCCAGCCAGGCAGGATTCAGATTTATTAGGTGCTGGGGAGAGAGGCCAGAAGACAGGGGCAGAGAAATGACTCCTTGGTGCCCTGGGACGACCTTTCTTTCCTTGGCTGGGGGGGGATATGTCGAGGGAAGGTTTACTGCCCCCTGGGCCAATGTGTAGCAGCCAGCGCCCCTCAAACAATGGAGCAGCCCCCAGAGAGATGCTGGCAATAGCTTCTCTTTGCATTTGGACAGCTGGCTGGCTCTGCCTGCTTTCTGTGGTACCTGCAGCCCAGCCCCTGCGGTGCAGCAGCCACGGCTCCCCGAAACTTCCTCCCCGCAAGGGTCTGCTCACTGCAAGTGCTGCTCTGCCCAGGACGCTGCCTCAGCTGGGAATGCAAATAAAGGCAGCGGAGTCCCCGGGCCTCCTCTCTGCAGACGAAACCCCTCACCAGGCCCCGTAGCAGAGCCTGCGAGAGCCATGCAAGTGGCAACAAACCATTTAATGGGGATGTGCCACCCCAGGCACCCGTCAATTCCTGGTCACGTTCCCAGGAGCTCGCTAGTACGTGGACAGCTCGGCATTAGCAGACGTGGGAGCAGCAGTATTTGGCGCTCAGAGCCCGGTGGTGCATGCTTTTCCGAGCTGCCCCCTGCGGGCAGGCACCCCCTGGCTGCTACATGCCCAGCCACTAGGCAGCAAGCAGAGTTCGCCTTGGTACGTCCCTGGCTGGGAGCCTGCCGAGGTGCCCACAGCTATTGCAGGCAGCAGTAGGGGTGGCCCAGTCTGCCGGGTGTGAGCCAATGCCCCTGGCCAAAGCTGCGGGGTGCCCAGGTGGTGGGTGAGCCCCGTTAGCTCCAGCGCATGCCGGGGGTTCAGGGAGGACTCCCTGTGTGATCGCCTTGGTGCGGAAATGGTACAGCTGGGCTGCACAGGCAGCCCCAGTGCAGGAGCACTGGGAGGCGGAGACAATTTCACATTCACTCTGACCATGTAATTTAGCAGCTGTGGTGGCGTGTGGCATTTCTCACGACTGGTGTGAAAGCCGGTGGCTAATGCCGGCGCCCAGAACAGGTGAGGGGAAGGGAGCGATTGTGTGGCGTTGGGGGGGCAGGATTTATGGCTTTCCATTCTGGGGAGGACGGCGATGAGGGATGCAAATTATTCCATCGGTCCCAGGAAGTCTAAGCAGTTACACGCCCTGTTCAGCACTGAGCTCCGCGGAGAGGAGCCTGGCTTATCATGAACAGATTGCTCTGGAAATGCAGTCGGCTGGGTTGTGAGGAAGGCTGTCCCCTGGCAGGCTGCACGGTCTCTGTGCAAAGCCACGGGGCGCCATTCGCACTCAGGGCCGGCAGTGGGGAAGGCAGGATGTGACGTGCAACGCAGAGAGTCTGCATGGCAGAGCTGGTTCACATCGTTCAGCACCGGAGGAGCAGCCCCGCGGCCGGGCCGCTGCTGTAACGTGCGTCTCTCTTTCGGTGTGTGCACAGGGCCCGTCACTTGGGCTGGTCTGCGATTTCCACCAGTCCCCCGCTGAGCCACCATGGCGCACCCCGCAGCAGAGACGGGCCGTGTGCCGCCTGGAATTCGGTTCCCATGGGGCGCTGCGCCCGCTCGGCCTAATGCCAGCCTGGGAGGGCATCTCAGCAGGCCCCAAGTAAAAGGCTTATCCCAGGGGAGGGAGCCGACAGGCCAGACCCAGTGGGTCCCTTGGGATGTGGGGGGGAGGGGTCAGTGGCGACTCAGGCGGGTGCAGTCAGAAACGTTTCCTGACCGACACTTTCTCCGGCCTGCGGCAGAGGCTGGTAACTCACCGTTCGGTCCCGACTGGCGTGGAAACACGTGGAAATCCTGCTCCCAGCTCTGCCCCGTAGCTGGGGATTCCCGTCGCTGCACGCCGGCCAGGGAGCCAAGTGCCTGTATCCCCATGCACAGGTGGGAAAATACAGGCCCCGCTTCAGAAAGGTGGGGACGCACTGGAGAGGGTCCAGCGGAGGGCAGCCAGTGATATGGGGCACATGACCTACGAGGAGGGGCTGAGGGAACAGGGCTCGTTTAGTCTGCAGGAGAGAGGAGCGAGGGGGGATTGAGAGCCGCCTGCAACGCCCCGAGGCTGGTCTCAGTAGGGACGGATGCAGAACGAGGAGCAGTGGGCTCACGTTGCAGTGGGGGAGGTCTTGGTTAGGGGTGTAAGCGACTGGTCGAGCAGTTGACTACCCGATAAGCCTAGGGTCATTGGGTAGTCGAGTGATTACTTGCTTCCCGCCCCCTTGCTGCCTCTGTACCAGGTGGGGGTGTGACGGCGCGTTGGGGGTTCCCCGTCTCCTGCACCCTGAAATGGCACAAACAGACTGCACCAGCCAGTGGAATTGAGGGTGGTTTATTGCTCCTCCAGCACAGCGCAGCACAGATGTAATCTGGTTACAGGAACTGGGCTAGGATGCCTCAGGCCCCCTTGAGATGGGGGAGACTGGGCCCCTAAACTCCAGCTCCTCTCCCTAGGCTGTCTCATCCATCCTCACAGACAGCCACCAACCAACTCACTCACTTCCAGCCCTACCCCCCAGCCAAGGCAGCATTCCACCTTCCTTTGTTCCTCTCCATGGGGGGTGTCTGGCCACTGGTTTGCATAGTGACTCATCCTGTTTTGCTGGGTCGTGGTACCCACGGCAGCCAGTGGGGGTTCCCCCAGAGCCAGCAGCATAGAAACCAGCCAGGTACCCCCACTACGTCACAGTTCTCCCCCCTCCGAGAGCGAACTGAGCAGGGTCACTCTGCTCGTGACCTGGGGAAGTTCGGGTCCTCTGCGTGGGAACCCGCCCCGGGGACATGGGTGCTCCCCTTGACTCAGGCCGGCCGTGGCAAGGCCCCACATGAGCTGGCTTCCCTCTGTCCACTCGCCGCCCCGCTCCAGGGTGACTGGCCCAGGCCTGTCCTCGGGGGTCACACCCACCCTTCCGCTGGCCTTGATCTCTGGCCAGGGTCTCTCGGGCCGGGGCCATGAGCCCAGTGAGCCTTCTCTGGACAGCCAGGGTGGCTCCCATCCCCGATGCTCCATCCAGGGAGGACTTCCCCTCCCATAACTCTCTCAGCAAGCCCAGAGGGTCTATCTGGGGTAGAGACCCCCAAGCCGCTTTCCTCCTGTCTTGGGCCTTCCCGCCCCTCTGGCAGGAGTCACAGGACCGGCAGTACCGCTGCACGGCTGTAAAGATTCCCGGCCAATAGAAGTGCTGGAGCAGCTTCAGCCGGGTGCTCCGGATCCCCCGGTGGCCCCCAACGGGGACATCGTGGGCCAAATACAGCAGCTCGAGGCGATACTTTCGGGGGACGACCAGCTGCCGCTGGACCCTCCATGCCCTCGCCTTCCTGGGGGGGAGCCACTCACGGAACAGGAGCCCACGCTCCCGCAGGAATCTCTCCTGGCCACCTCTCCCCCGGGGCTGAGCTGCACGGAGGCCAGCCTGATCCCTCAGCCTCTGCAAGGAGGGGTCTGCCTGCACCTCAGCCTGGAATTCAGCTGCTGAGGCAGGGATCGGGACCTGTCCCCCACCTCTGCCTAGGTCCGGAGTCCCAGCCTGGCTGGACCCCGTGTCCACTGGGATGGGACCCTGAGGACGCTGCCAGGAGTCCTTCCCTGGACCCACGTTGTCAGCCCCCCGCTGGCTCTGGCTCCGGGTAGTGACTAGAGCCCGCTGGGATTCATGGGGCCACTCCTCTAGGTCATGCCCCATCAGCACCTCGGTGGGCAAGTGCGGGTGCACCCCCACTTCCTTGAGGCCTTCCTTCGCCCCCCATTTCAGATGCACCCTGGCTACAGGCACCTTAAACGGGGACCCGTCTATGCCCTTCAGGGTCAGCTGCGCGTGGGGTAGTATCCGCTCCGGGGCCACTATGTCGGATCGGGCCAGAGTCACCTCCGCCCCCGTGTTCCAGAAGCCCGTCACCTTCCTACCATCCACCTCCAGGGGTATGAGGCACTCGCTCCGCAGGGGCCGTCCTGCCCCCACCCGGTACACGGAGAAATCCGCCTCCTGAGAATCAGACCTCCCAGGGGAGGTGCACTGAGCATCCTTCCCCTCTCTCTGAGCTGAGGTTTGCCTGCCAGCCCCTGCCTCTGGGGCAGCCTGCCCTTCCTCCCGTCCCAGCCAGTTAACCCTGGAAAGTCCCCGGTCCTGGGACCTGGTGCACTGAGCCCTCTTGTGGCCTTTTTGCCCACAGCGATGGCAAGTTAGGCTTTGGGCTGTCTCTGTCCAGGCCCTGGCTGGTTCTCTGGGGCGCAGACGACCTGTTCCTTGGTCTCGCCCCGTAGTTGACTCCCTCCGTCGCTCAGCCGAGATCCGGTCTCTGCGCGGTTCCCTTTCTCTCCGGGACTCCCGTTCACACCCAGACCGGCTCTCCGTGAACTCGTCCGCCAGTCTCCCGGCCTCCTGGGGGTTCTCTGGTCTCCGGTCCTTGAGCCACAGCCTCAGTTTGGGTGGGCACGCTTCATAGAACTGCTCCATCATGACCAGCTTGAGCAGCTCCTCTGCGGTCTGGGCTCCGACTCCAGACACCCACTTGCGGCAGTATTGCGCCAGGCGGGAGGCCAGGTCCACATAGGTCTCCCGTGGCCCTTTCTGTACCCCCCGGAACTTCCTCCTGTACATCTCGGGGGTCAGCCCGAACTTGTGCAGCAGGGCCTCCTTGACTCGGTTGTAATCCCCTGGCTGTAGGTCCTCCAGCTGACTGAGCACTCCGGCCGCCTCCTGGCTCAGTGCGGGGACGAGCTCCTGCAGCCAGTCAGCTGGGGGGACCCGTTGCAGTCCACAGGCCCTCTCAAAGGCACTGAGGAACCCGTCTATGTCGCCCACGTCCTTCAATTGGGCCACCGTGAGCCTCTCCAAGCGTCTGGCAGTCCTGGGACCTTGGGGCTCATCCGCACTTGGCGCAGCCGGTGCCCCGCCGGTTCTCCGCTCTGCCATGGCCAGCTCATGCTGTCGCTGCCTCTCTCGGTCTTGGCGATCCCTCTCTCGATCCTGGCGCTCCTTCTCTCGGTCCTGTACTTCCAATTCCCTGATCCGCAGCTGGATCTCCAGCCGCCGCAGCTCCGCTGGGCTGGCCCCTGCCCTAGATGGGCTACGGCTTGCAGGCCTCCCGGGAGACGCTGTCTCATCTCTCCGGTGGGTTCCAGCGCTCCTCCCCCTCTCTGAGCCTGACACACTCTCAGGGGGGGTCTGGCTGCTTCCCATGGGGACAAGATCCTGGCCCCGTGGCTGGTCATTCTCTTCCAGCTGGGCAATCAGCTGGGCCTTGGTTGCTTTCTGCACAGGCAAGCCCCTCTCTCTGCACAGCCCCACCAGCTCTGCCTTCAAGAGTCGGGCGTAGGCCATCTGCCCGCTGGGCCCCTCGGTGCAGACTCACCAGTCTAGTGCTGCAGCGCCCCACGATTCCCCGGAACCGCTTCGCTCTGTCTCCAGCACGCCTGGCTCCGGGGCTCTTGCTTCTACTGCGCCTTGTCACTTGCCGCTGGAAGCTCCATCCACGGGGTGCAGTGCATCCCACTCCTGACACCAGTGTGACGGCGCGTTGGGGGTTCCCCGTCTCCTGCACCCTGAAATGGCACAAACAGACTGCACCAGCCAGTGGAATTGAGGGTGGTTTATTGCTCCTCCAGCACAGCGCAGCACAGATGTAATCTGGTTACAGGAACTGGGCTAGGATGCCTCAGGCCCCCTTGAGATGGGGGAGACTGGGCCCCTAAACTCCAGCTCCTCTCCCTAGGCTGTCTCATCCATCCTCACAGACAGCCACCAACCAACTCACTCACTTCCAGCCCTGCCCCCCAGCCAAGGCAGCATTCCACCTTCCTTTGTTCCTCTCCATGGGGGGTGTCTGGCCACTGGTTTGCATAGTGACTCATCCTGTTTTGCTGGGTCGTGGTACCCACGGCAGCCAGTGGGGGTTCCCCCAGAGCCAGCAGCATAGAAACCAGCCAGGTACCCCCACTACGTCACAGGGGGAAGCAGGAGCTGGTGCTGGGGGGAGCCTGCTTAAAAGCCGGCTCCCCACAGCACCATCTCCGCAGTGTGCTGGCGGGGGAGGGCAAAGCCACAGCAGTCCAGGAGCCAGTGCGAGCCGGGTCTGCCCAGGCCTGGCTCATGCTGGGCCCGGGAGCTACCCCCACGGTGGGTCTGTGGTGACCCAGCCCTGCAGCCCCCCATTCCTAATTCCTGCTCTTTCTTACGGCGGCACCTCAGCCTGACAGATTTGCTAGGGCATCAGCTTCGGCGGGTAAAACCAGGGCGGTTTTGCAGATCCAGATTAGTGCAGCTCCCCGAGTCCTTCTTCCCTAGTGTCTTGTCTCCAGCAGCGCTTTCGTGATGATCCAACGATCCCTCAGTTACTGGAGCGACAAGCTTGTGGTTGTCTTAATCCCCTGCCTCCCTCTGCTGATACAAGCTCCCTGCGCCGGCGGTAAAGCGTTGCAGGTAAGAGCTACCTCTGGGGCCAGGGCATGTGCTTCCAGCAGGCCTCAGGCATGAAATCCAGGGGCTCAAACCTGTGGAGAGCTACTGACCCCCCCACTCCCCATAAATGGCGCCCTTGCCAAGAAGGCAGAGATCCTCGGCTTTGGAATTTGGAAAGCACATTGCACTTTCCCAAAGGCTTTGCACTCCACGTCCATTCATGTCTCTGGTTTTGGCCTGGGCCCAGTCAAATCGGATGGGGCAGGGGACATGCATCCGGGGTGATGCTGGAGTGAGCTAAGGATGAGCCTTTGCCACAGAACAAAGCCAGCGTCTTGGCAGGGGTGAGGCTAGATCCCCTCCGCGGTCCCTCCTGGCCCTAGATGCTGCAAATCCGCATGAAAAGTCCCGGAGAACCAGGGAAGCCGCAGAGGCCGGGGGAGGGAGGGTGCTGGTGTGAATGTGGCACTGTCTTGCTAGGAGGAACGGAGCAGGGCAGCAGTTGCTGGACAGCCCCTGGTGAAATACGGCCTCGCAGCGGGACCAGCGGCCCCTGCCTGTCCCAGGGGTGTTTGATGGTGCCCTGACACCCGGCCGCCTCCTGCCCACGCGCGGAAGGGCTGCTGGGAGCGTGGGTGCAGCAGGCGCGCCATGTGGAGAGGCTTGTGGGGGGCTGCGAGAATCCATTGGCTTCGCTGCTGAACGACTCGGTGAAGGGGCGCTTCAGACGCACATCCAGTGACGCCGGAATAAATCAAGCCAATGAATGGGAAAGTGACTCTTTAAGCATCCCGACGGGCTGGGAGACAGATGCTCTGTGTGGTTCTGCTGCTCTCGCTTTTAATAGCAGAATTGAAATCACTGAAATAATTGACTCTAATTTGCCAGGTAGAGCTGAGTTCAGGAGCCATCTGCTTGCACTAATGAGCCTCCCTTTTGAAGTCAGCTCTGCTGTGGCTCTGCTTCACGCAGTGTCTCCAACTCCTGTGCTTCCCTGCTCCCTGGCAGCCCTGGCCTGGGAGAGGCAGGAGACACGTGTCCAGCCCTGGGCCAGCCAGGGGAAGGGCAGGGCCCAGACTCCAGTCAGGACTCGGTGGGAGTCAGGCTGGGGCAGGCGCAGGGTCCCTCTTGCACTTCGATCCTCGTGCCGCGCTGCATGGAAACTCGCCAGCAGCTCCAGCGGCCGCCGGACAGCGTCTGAGCCAGGGATCAATGGACACAGGTCAGGCATCGAGAGCGGGACGCTGCCAACCCGGGGGAGCCCGTCAGCCCCCTGGACACTCCGGAGCGTGAAACCGCTGAGCTGGGATTCAGGTGCAAACCTGGCACCTTCCGACTGGGCCTGACTAGACCCCGGGGGGCTGGCCCCGTGCAGAAGGATTCCCCCCTTTTGGTATTCGCACCTTCTCACCCACAGGGGAGGGGCCCGCCCACCCTGACGGGACTGGCCCCGCATGGTAACGCCACACGCCCATCGCTGCGCACCAGAGGGGTGTTTGCACGGTGTGCGCCTGGGGAGGGGCCTCGCACACCCAGACGGGACTGGCCCCGCGTAGCAGTGCCACACGCCCATCGCTGCGCACCAGAGGGGTGTTTGCACGGCGTGCGCCTGGGGAGGGGCCTCGCACACCCTGAAGGGACTGGCCCCGTGTGGTAACGCCACACGCCCATCGCTGCACACCAGAGGGGTGTTTGCACGGCGTGCGCCTGGGGAGGGGCCTCGCACACCCTGAAGGGACTGGCCCCGTGTGGTAACGCCACACGCCCATCGCTGCACACCAGAGGGGTGTTTGCACGGCGTGCGCCTGGGGAGGGGCCTCGCACACCCTGACGGGACTGGCCCCGCGTAGCAGTGCCACACGCCCATCGCTGCACACCAGAGGGGCGTTTTCACGGCGTGCACCCAGGGAGGGGCCTCGCACACCCAGACGGGACTGGCCCCGCGTAGCAGTGCCACACGCCCATCACTGCGCACCAGAGGGGCGTTTGCACGGCGTGCGCCCGAGGAGGGGCCTCGCACACCCAGACGGGACTGGCCCCGCGTAGCAGTGCCACACGCCCATCACTGCGCACCAGAGGGGCGTTTGCACGGCGTGCGCCCGGGGAGGGGCCTCGCACACCCAGACGGGACTGGCCCCGCGTAGCAGTGCCATACGCCCATCGCTGCGCACCAGAGGGGCGTTTGCACGGCGTGCGCCCGGGGAGGGGCCTCGCACACCCAGACGGGACTGGCCCCGCGTAGCAGTGCCACACGCCCATCGCTGCGCACCAGAGGGGCGTTTGCACGGCATGCGCCCAGGGAGGCTCGTGCCCAGGGCAGCGTGTCGGCTGAGGGTGCTGTGGATTCCTCCTTTGAGGGAAGCTCTGGAGCAGCCTTCCAAGGGGAGTCCTGGGGCAAACTCTGACTTGCCTCCAGGCTGAGCTTGATCAGGGCAGGGGCTTCATGCGATCGCCCCCAGTGGCATCTTAGTCCACAGCTGCCCTTAGCGTGTATCTCCGGGGGGGGCTCTGAGTGACGACAGAGCATTCTCTCCAGGGGCTGGCTGGTGGGGCGCCCTCACTGACACCCCCAGGGCAGAGCGGCAGAGCCCGGGGGATTCTCCTTCCTGTGCAGTGTGGGGCCCGCGTCACTGGCTGGCGTGAGCTACAGCGAATGGTGGACTGTGGGCGTCGGTGCGAGGTCGCCAGCAACTCGGCCGGAGGTGCTAGGCAGTGGGGAGGGGCTGGGCTCGTGACAGTCCCTGGTGGCCTTAAAGTCCAGCGGTAGGGAGCTGCAAGCCAGAAATGTACAGGCAGAATTGCTTCTAAACAGACGGGGGCAGTGAGTTCCCCCGGGGCACCCACCGCTTCCCAGCTAACCTGGGTCCTTTGAAAGTAGAAATGCTCAGGCGGAAACCAGCATTTCCTCCCGAGAGCCCCGGTGGAGCTGGGCTGAGCCATCCCCGGCTGCACATCCCCCGGCGGGCGTCTAAAGAGCAGTTCCAGCGACGCCGATGTGCTTTATCTGAACCCTAGGAGAGAATAATCATGGGGCTGAAGGCAGCACGGCGCAGGCCAGGGGCTTGTGCTGATGCAGGCGGCGCACGTGCCCGGGAGTCATTCTGAACAGCGCCTGCAAACTTCTACCAATCACCCCAGGGAGCCCCGTGCGCTGCTGCTCCTGCGCCTGGGCTCCAGTTTCGGACAAGCCGTGAAAGGCTGCTGGCAGTGGGACCTCCCCACCGCCTAATAGGGACTCGGTCAGCTGGGTGGCTGGGGCCAGGTGTTCCTGTCTCCCCTTGGTCTCTCTGCTGATCGGGCATTTTGTACAACAACCGTTATGTGATGGCAAATGCAACTCACTGCAAGATTTAAATGTTTGGTGCTGTGCAGGGTGGGTGGGACGCTGGGGGCAGTGCTGCAGTGTAGGGGCACTGGGTGGGCAGTGCTGCAGTGCAGAGTGGGCGGGACGCTGGGGGCAGTGCTGCAGTGTAGGGGCACTGGGTGGGCAGTGCTGCAGTGCAGAGTGGGCGGGACGCTGGGGGCAGTGCTGCAGTGTAGGGGCACTGGGTGGGCAGCGCTACAGTGCAGAGTGGGCGGGACGCTGGGGGCAGTGCTGCAGTGTAGGGGCACTGGGTGGGCAGTGCTGCAGTGCAGAGTGGGCGGGACGCTGGGGGCAGTGCTGCAGTGTAGGGGCACTGGGTGGGCAGCGCTGCAGTGCAGGGTGGGCGGGACGCTGGGGGCAGTGCTGCAGTGTAGGGGCACTGGGTGGGCAGCGCTGCAGTGCAGGGTGGGCGGGACGCTGGGGGCAGTGCTGCAGTGTAGGGGCACTGGGTGGGCAGCGCTGCAGTGCAGGGTGGGCGGGACGCTGGGGGCAGTGCTGCAGTGTAGGGGCACTGGGTGGGCAGCGCTGCAGTGCAGGGTGGGCGGGACGCTGGGGGCAGTGCTGCAGTGTAGGGGCACTGGGTGGGCAGCGCTGCAGTGCAGGGTGGGCGGGACGCTGGGGGCAGTGCTGCAGTGTAGGGGCACTGGGTGGGCAGTGCTGCAGTGCAGGGTGGGCGGGACGCTGGGGGCAGTGCTGCAGTGTAGGGGCACTGGGTGGGCAGCGCTGCAGTGCAGGGTGGGCGGGACGCTGGGGGCAGTGCTGCAGTGTAGGGGCACTGGGTGGGCAGTGCTGCAGTGCAGGGTGGGCGGGACGCTGGGGGCAGTGCTGCAGTGTAGGGGCACTGGGTGGGCAGCGCTGCAGTGCAGGGTGGGCGGGACGCTGGGGGCAGACAGGACACTGGGCTGGGTGGGTCTTGGTCTGAGCCAGGCTGGCCGCTCTGATGTTCTTCTGCTGTAAGTCCAGGAGTTTTCCCTTCCTTTGCCGGGCTGAGGGGCTGAGTCCCTGCCTCTTTGCCCCTGCAGCGGTAGAACTGGGAGGCTGGAGTGCCGCGGTGGGCCATGTGTGAGTGGCTGGGGGCGGTGGGAGGTCTCTGACCCTGGTCACGGCAGCAGTGCCCACGTCCCAAGGAAGGACGTGAGTCCAGGAGCGGGTCCCGGAGCGCAGCGTCCTAGCTGGACTCTACCCAGAGCCAGGCGGCTGTGGGCCTGGTGGCCGTCCAGGGGGCTGGGCCGTGTGGGAACAGCCAGTGTGAAGCCTTGGACACAAGAACGACGTGAGAGCTGCAGGTGGGGTTGGGCTGCGTTTGCCCAGGGCCACGGGGAGCCCAGTGAGGAGTGTGTGTTACGGGCCCCCCACTGGACCCAGCCCCCACCACGGCAGCTTGACCCGTCTGCGGCTCTGCTGGCCCCACGCACGCGGCAGGTCCTGTCCGGTAGCCCCCGCGGCCCTGCCTGACTGCGCCGCTGGCTGGCCCCACGGCCTTGGTCCACAGGTGGGCTGAGGCACACCAGCGCCTCCTAGTGGTCCAGACCTGGTACTGCGCCTGAGCGCCCACGCGCACAGAGCCTCCGCCAAGGGGGGCACGGGGCTGCATGTTCCCTACACACCCTGCACCCACAGACTCACGGCCAGGCCCCTCACGTGGAGCCTTACGTAAGTGGGACTGAAGGCAGGAGGGGCACGTGGCTCCCCGCACGTCGGTAGCGCTGGTGCACGTGGGTTTAACCTGCCTGAGTGGGCGGGAGGCTCCGTCACAGGGAAGGCGTCCAGCCCACAGCCTACCCAGGCCCCCCAGTGTGTCTTTGCACCCTGCTCTCTGTGGCCAGCAAGCCCTAACCGGCGTTCCCCTTGGTCTCTTCCAGGTCGCAGTGAGCGGCAGGCCGGAGGCCACGGCTCAGTACCCAGCGCCGGGAAGAGCGAGGAAGGTTCGTCGTGGATAATACCAGAGATTCCTGCTGCAGCTGCAGTCGTGGGATCCCCCCACGCCCTGGCCCTTGGGCCATTCCCCATTTCCGGGGCCGCTCTGCCTTTCTCCCGCCCCCCCTGGCCTGGCCGTGCTGATCTGATCTCCAGGGGCCCGGGGCGGAGCCAGGAAGCGCCTTAGACGCTGAATTGCTGCCGCGCGCCATGCGGGGGCGCTGCCTCCCCTCTGACTGGCCCGAGGCAGGGGCTGCGAGGCGCTAGGGGATGTCCGGAAGGATCTCTCGGGGGGACCAGCTTTGCTGCCTAAGGAGCAGAGCTACTGGAGTGGCACCTCGGAAGGGCGACGTGGAATCCCTGGAGCATTTCTCTGCTGAGACACCCCGACGGGAGGCCCTGGAGCGCTGGGGTTGTCTTTGCCTTTTGGGGGGATTTTCATGGCGGGGCTTGTTCCTGGTCCCCGTGGTGCTTTGCTTACAGCTGATGAGCCTCTGCCCCCCGCCCGTGGTCCCCCTGCCCTGACGCAGGCCTGCGCGTGAGGTGACACGAGGAGGCGAGCGGGAGGGCAGCTCACCTCACCATGGTGCTGCCGCCGCCTGACAAGCGCCACGTGTGTCTGACCACCATCGTCATCATGACCAGCATGGCCTTCATGGACGCCTACCTGGTGGAGCAGAACCAAGGGCCCCGGAAGATCGGCGTCTGCATCATCGTCCTGGTGGGAGACATCTGCTTCCTCATCGTGCTGCGCTACGTGGCGGTGTGGGTGGGGGCGGAGGTGAGGACGGCCAAGCGGGGCTACGCCATGATCCTGTGGTTCCTCTACATCTTCGTGCTGGAGATTAAGCTGTATTTCATATTCCAGAACTACAAGGCGGACAAGAGGAATCTGGAGACGGTGGCCAGGAAGGCCTTGACCTTGCTCCTGTCCATCTGCGTGCCTGGGCTCTACCTGGTGCTGGTGGCCTTGGACAGCATGGAGTACATCCGGACCTTCCGGAAGAAGGAGGATCTGCGGGGGCGTCTCTTCTGGGTGGCCCTGGACCTGCTGGATATCTTAGACATCCAGGCCAACCTGTGGGAGCCGCACAAGACTGGGCTGCCCATCTGGGCGGAAGGGCTCATGTTCTTCTACTGCTACATCCTGCTCTTGATCCTGCCTTGCGTCTCGCTGAGCGAGATCAGCATGCAAGGGGAGCACATTGCCCCGCAGAAAATGATGCTCTACCCCGTGCTGAGCCTGGTCACCATCAACGTGGTCACCATCTTCATCCGGGCCATTAACATGGTCTTGTTCCAGGACAGCAGGGTCTCCACCATCTTCATCGGCAAGAACATTATCGCCATGGCCACCAAGGCCTGCACCTTCCTGGAGTACAAGAAGCAGGTGAAGGAGTTCCCCCCCCACGCGATGGCCCTGGAGCTCCAGCAGAACTCCGTCCCCCACAACCAGACTCTGCACAGCACGCAGGGCGTGGCCCACGAGCAGTCGCCCACCAGGGACGTCCTGGACACATGACGGCCCCTCCAGACAGCATCCCTGGCTGCCGCCACCTTGGGGGTGCAGGGAGGCGGGAAGCTGCTCTCCCGTGGCGGGGGGCGAGTGAGACGGACCGGTCCCAGCAAGGAGCGCACTCCAGGCACAAAGCACTCCGGAGCGTCTCCGAGACCTCTTCATCTCAGGTATAGCCCGAGTTCTCCAGGGACCCAAACGAACCAGCTGGGCCCTGGTTCCCCTCCTGCTCCTCCCCGGCGGAGCTGCCCCGTGAAGAGATTGTTACCAGAATCCTTTGGATGGGAAGGGGGGGCGGGGGGCGGGGCGTGTGCACCAGTGAAGCCCGTGATTATACTTGTCGTCTTCTTCCCAGCGCTCGTGTTTGCTCCTCCCTATTCATAACTGTCCCTGGCTGAGCCTGCCTGGGACTCGGCCTGGCCCCACCGGAAACCTGCCTCTGCTCTTGGGCCCAGCAGGGGCGAGACACAAGTAGCCCCCGAGCCCCACGTGGGGGGGTCTCTTCTGCTGGGCTGCGGCGGCTGGGTCGGGGGCAGGGACGCCGTGGGCAGCGGTGCTCGCCACCCTGGTGTTACCCCAGGGCTGGTGGCTTTGTCTCCTTCACTTGAGCGACTCAGCACAATCGTTCTGGTTCTAGAAGGGGCTCTCGCGCTGGCAGCCCGAACACGCCCGGCTGCCAGGGACGGCGCAGGGCCGCTGCTCCAGAGAGCCCGACGGGCCAGTGAGCGCAGCAGCAGCTGCCAGAGCCGGCGACGCTCCAGCCCACGCCTTTGTAGAGAGGGCTGCTTGCCACAGCTCCTGTATTTTTAAAATAAAGTATTTCCATAAACAGGAGAGAAGGGCTGCTTGCGCCACGTGGCCGGGGCGGGCGGGGAAGCAGCCCCGTGGCCGGCTCCCCTCCCCTCGGGCCCGGCGACCGCCCCACGCGTGGCTGGGGCCAGCTGAACAAGAGCAATAAAAGCCGTTTTGTGTCGGCTGGGTGGCCCGGAGAAGGCTAGTGGCACCACGCTGAGATCTCCTGAACCTACGGCAGCTCCCGCCCTCAGCTCGCCAAAGTCCACAGCATCTTCTCCGGGCGCTCCAGCCTGAGGCGAGCTCGGGGCTGGCCTCTCTTCTCCTGGGCCGGCTCCGGCCTCCGCGCAGGAGCCACAGGTCGCCCGTTGCACTGGAGCTGGCTGGGATTTGTGGAGGGAAGAGTTTTCCATGAGAAAATGCTGTTTCGGCAGCTGCAGAATGTGTCGTGGGCACGTGTTGGGTTTGGGCCGTTTTCCATGGACGCGTTTCAAAAAGATGGGGAACTAAAAGGGCCTCGTGTTTGGATTTCGTCTTGCGTTTCCCAGGGTGTCCAGGTCTGATTCTCCTGTTCCAGTCTGACCTGGACAGTGTCTGAGCTGCGGGTGTCAGGTATTGGCGCACAGGGGCAGGAACAGGCCAATAAGCTCTTCTCAGGCTTTCAGCGATGAGGCTTTTTCTCTATTCTGAGGAAATTTCAACTTTACAGCCGGGTTCTAGATGGAAGCAAATATCCCGCAGGCCGGGTGGTGTCTGGTCTCTGCCTAGCTCTAGTTCTCCTGCTGCCCCTGCCTCCACAGAGCAGCATGCTCCTGCCAGTGGCTTCCCCTCCCCGCAGAGCACGAAGCCCCACGGCAAACCCCGGGAGCTGCTGGTGGGAGCGCCCCCCGGCAGGGCCCCCAGACAGCAGGGCAGATTTAGGCACCCTGCTCGGCTGCCCACAATCCAGTGGCCATCAGGCAACAAGTGACCCCAGTGGCACTGGTGCTACGTAACCCGCTGCGAGCAGGAGGGTCCTCGGCGCCCGCTCCCACGCGCTGTGAGGCTACGTCTACACTGCAGGCTTCTTGCACAAAAACGTGGTGGGCGTCTACACTCAACACGCGCTTGTGCAAGTAAATTTACAGTCTAGCGTGGGAAAACGGCTTCTTCCGGAAGAGTTCTTCCTGTCCCCACGAGGAGTAATCCCTCTTGCACAAGAAGCCAGTGTAGACAGGCAACAGGAATTTCTTGCGCAAGAAACCCCTATGGCTAAAATGGCCATCAGAGCTTTCTTGCGCAAGAGAGCGTCCACGCTGCCTTAGATGCTCTTGCACAAAAGCACATGGCAGTGTGGACGCGCTCTTGTGGAAGACCTTTTGCACGAGAACTCTTGTGCAAACCAGTTCTTGCACAAGAAGCCTGCAGTGTAGATGTAGCCTAAGTGCTGCGCCCCGACCTCTGCCCTCTCCTGCCCCCTGGGCCGTGCCCCGACCTCTGCCCTCTCCTGTCCCCTGGGCCGTGCCCCGACCTCTGCCCTCTCCTGTCCCCTGGGAAATGGCCCCAAACTGTGTCCTGTCCTCCTCGCCGGGCTGCGCCCCGACCTCCGCCCTGTCCTCCTGGGCGGCTGCACCCCAACCTGGGTGCGCTGATCCTCTGGGATTCCCCCCTGTGCTCAGTCAGGGCCCTACCCCAGCTGTCCCCCGGAAGCCGGAATCCCCAGGCGGGAAGAGCGGCTTGCCAGGTGCCCTGAGGCTCCCTGCCTCCTAGTTGGTGCTGACCCGCCAGCCCCTGCCAAGGGACCGAGACCCCAGTGGGGCACCAGGCTTCCCCCAGAAATCTCTGCAGCCCCCTCACTCAGCGGCAGCTCCCCCACCCCCTCCCACTCGCCGTGGGGCCGAGGGCAGCAGGGTGGAGCGCCAGAGCCGGGCAGGCCCGTGGGCAGGCAGGGCTGGCTCTTGGCTGTGCTCGGGCCCTGGGGACGCCCAGCAGCCAGCCACGGCCACACTCGCACCGCTGGCTGTGGAAGTTGGGCCAGCTGATGCAGGGTGAGCGCCGGGCCTGGCTCAGGCCACGAGCCCGCGGGGGCACCCAACACAGAGCCCTGAGCGGGAGCGTTCGCTGGGGGGTGGACTTGCCCCAGCCACCAGGGTCTGGCCTGGGTCTGAGCTGCCCCTCGTGAGAGGCCGGGCCCTGGCCCTGTGAGCCCCCCTGCACGGGGCCTGTGCTTAGCAGTGGGCAAGCTCCCAAGCCTGCCCGGGCCAAGGCTTGCCAACGGGCTTGCCAAAGAAAAGAGTCACCCTGCCCCTCCCCCGGGCCACGCTCCAGCCCCAGCCGCCCCTGCCCACGCTGGGCAGTCAGCCAATCGTCTCGCACGACTCGCCAGGCCCCTGCCAGGCCACAGAACTGGAGCTCAGTGGGCTGGTGTCAGCTGCACGCCTCCGGAAGCAGGTCCCCCCGCAGGAGGCTCCAGCAGGCTGTGGGGCGTGTTCTGAGCCTGCCGACCTGCCTGTGGTCCCGAGGGCCCCGCCAGGCCAGGATCTAGGTCGCTCCCACGAGCAGCTCGGCCTTGCGGGGACGCGCTCTACCTGCCAAGCGGCTCCCGGGACACAGCTCCCTGCACAGCCACAGGCAGCGAGGGCCAGGGGCGTTAGCTGCGGCTGCCGCTTCCCTCCTGGGGCCCGTCCTCCGAGATGCAAAGCAGGGAGGGAAGCAAAGCACGCGCCCTTGAAGCGGCCCAGAGCGCAGTGGGCCGCGGCTGCCTCACGCCTTCCCAGAGGGCGCCGGGCGCTAGGCAGGGTTAGCGGCAATTAATTCACTCGCTGCCTTGCTCTGCAAAGACACACTGACCCGCCTGATGCCATTAGCCCCCGGCATGATTAGCATCCCTGCAATCAGCGCCCACGTAGCTAAGAACCCGCTGCCCCCGTTGGTGGCTAATTGATGTGTGTCCCATTCTTATAACGCTTTTCCCGCCTCGCTCAACGGGCGCCCACCTGCCCTCGAGCTCTGGGCCTGGCTGGGATGCGCCAGACACACGCCACGTTCCGGGGGCCCCCTGGGCCGGGGGGCACAGAGCTGCTCCCATAGGTGCAGCCAGACACCTGCCAGACGCCATCAGGCACATCCCCGGCCACTCGTCCCTGCTTCTCGCCCTCGGCTCAGCCAGCCCTACCGCGTGCAGGCCAGGCGCCCTCAGCGACACAGCCTGGCCCCCCTCGCGGGGTGTTCCCGGTGCCTGGCACGGGGCGGTGCCAGGCAGGGAGCGAGACGGGCCAGGCCCAGGCGGGCGTAGCTGAACGGAGCCTCGGCGCGGCAGCCACGTGCTGGCGCAGGCTCCATGTGTGCAGCTCGTTTTGCCGTGCAGCGCTGATGCGGCGAGCCCAGGACGGGGAGCTGCCCGGCCCCAGGCCTGGCCCACACTGAGCGCTGGCTGCAGGGTCAGGGCGCCCCCTCGCCATCCTGGGACGGGTGTGCCTTGCCCAACCGCCTCGCTGCTCCAGGCCTGGACCCCCGGTCACGGGGGCCTGCTCCCCCGCCCTGGAAACCAGTCTCATGGGGGAAGGCCCCAGCTCCTGCACGGCGGGCGAGTCAGCACCCGTGTCTCGCGGTGACTCAGGACCAGCCCCGTCCCTCTGCTGGGCCGGGGGGACAGACCACATGGACGGTCCCCACTGCCCAGTGCTCGTGCGTAGCAGCGTACTGCTCACCACAGCCTCCCTGGGAGCAGCTGGTATCCCACCTGGCCGGCTGGGAAACTGAGGCACAGAGAGGCTAAGTGACTGGCCCACGGTCCCATGGGGGTAGGCCCTTTCTCGCTCTGAAATGACAGTGTAAGTGGGTTGCAGAGCAGGGCCTGCCCACGGCATTGGGGGGGGCTAACCCCTCTCCCCCTCCCATGGCCTTTCCTACCCTCCCGCTCCCACCAGCTGCCCCGGAGCCCAGAGCGACACCCCACGCTGCGCCCGGCCCTGTGCTCCTGGCCAACAGCTGGGGGCTGGGCGGGGGGAATGTAGCCCATCATCCCCCCAGCTGTGCAGGCTGGGACACCCCCCAAGCCACTGGTAAGCTGGGGCCAAGCCTCCTCCAGCGGGTAACACAGAGGCAGCGTGTGTAGCCCTGGGCTGCCATCCAGGTCTCTCTCAACCTGCTCCCCAAGGGCCGTGCGGGCACACCGGGGCGTGAGGACATGACTAATGCAGGGCACCGTGACCGTCCAGTCTGACCGGCCCGGCACCGACCAGAGCCCCTCTCCAGGGACGCCTGCCTCCCGCCCGGCGCCGCTGGAGAAGCTGGGGCTGATCTTTGGGAAGCGACACCCCAGCACCCCCAGGTAAGGAGTGTTCCAGCAGAGACCCGCCCGCCGCACTGCTAGTCGGCGCGTGTCCCGGTCGGCTCGCCTCTGCCAGCGCAGGAGCCGTGTGCAGGGGGGTGGGTCCTTCAGCCAGTAAGTGCGCGTGCAAATACACCGTGGCAGGCTGTGAACTCCGAGGCCTGATCCCGTGCGAGGAGGCGCCCAGCACGCAGGAATGTCAGAGCCGCGGCACACACAAACTTGGAACGCCGGGAGCCTTTGCACGTCTCCCCCGCTCGGCCGCGTCCGTGGCTGACGGTGCATTTCGCACACCGGTGTTCTGACGGGGCCAGGGCACGGAGCCATCTGCTGCGCGTTCCAGCCGCTCTGCCCGGGCAGGCTCAGCGTTTTGCGCTCCACACGGGCTGCAGCAGGTTGATAGCGGGGGTGCTGACAGTGGGCATCCTAGACCGGGGGTATTACCACTGCCGGCCAGGGTGTGGCCGCCGCCCCGCAGCCTTCGCTCCAGCAGCCCGGAGCCACATGTGGGTGCCAGGAAGAGCCCCTGCCTGCACCGAGGCAGGACCTGTCTGTACCTGCCAGCTGCATCGCACCCGAGGGGATGAACCGCTCACAGTGTCAGCGCTCCCAGCCACTTGCACCAGGGTGCTCTAGGCCACCCCTGCCCGGTCAGAGTGGCTTTCTGCACCACCCCCGTGCCTGGGCACTGCCCAACCACGTCCTGCAGCCAGCTGTGAAAAATCTCCTCTCGCCCCTGTACGGTGCCCCTCGTGCTCTGCTCCCTGCACATTAGCCCAGCTCCTGCCGCTCACTCGCCCCCCTGCTCTCCCCTACCCCAGGAAAGCGCCCGTGAGCAGCTCGGCCAGCTCAAGTCCTGCTGGAGGGACGTGTCCCGAGGGCCCGGCATTGCCGGAGTGCGGCATCCGGCGGGCACCCCGCTAACGCAGCGTCCTCTTGGCCACTCCGGCTGCTCGAGCACAGCAGCTCCGCCTCCCTGGCCCCCGGGTGATGCTGGCCCCCAGGCGGTGGCGTTGCTGATCCCGCAGCAAACGAGGCAGGGATGCGTAAAGCAGCGAGACCAGCTCCAGGGACCGGGGCTGCAGAATGAGGTTGGGTGATTCCAGGAGGCTGGCTACCTCGCTGAAAGCAGCCAAGGGAGAGGGCCCCGAATGTCAGAGAGTCCTAACTACAGCGGGGTGTTTGCAATATGCCAGCCCCACTGCCCCGCCCCAGCTAGCCCTGTGCATGAGCCCTCTGAGTGCCCGAGGGCTCTCCCGCCCGCCCCTTTCCTGCCCTCTCCTAGGCGGCCTCCGCTCTGCAGGTCGGCCCCGTGTCCGCGCAGGGCCTCTGAGGTCTTACGCCGTGGGAGCCCGGGACGATACCCCCAGGCCTGACGAGCTCCTGCTCCTTAGCCACCCAGGCACCGCACCTTTGGGACGGAGCGTGGCCCACACACTGCTGCAGAACACAGCTGGATTCCAGCACGTTGCGTCTGGCACTTCTGCAGGCTTTGTGCTTTGCCTGACTGTCCCAGCCACCAGGTCTTTACTTCGTCGCTTCCCCTTTCCAGTCCAGGGTAGGCCTGGCCGGGCAGTGACCACGTCCCCTTTGGCTGTGCTATCGGAGCAGGCGTTTCATATTTAAGGGATGCCGGCTGAGCCCAGGTAACCTGGGTGGATGTGGGGTCTATGGCCCTCGCGCTCGCTTGCTCGGGGACGCCTGAGCCCTCTGGGTCCTGCTAGGCCACAGAGCAGGGTCAGGGCTTGTAACCATTTCTCTTCGGCCTGCTGCTGTTCACCGGTTTCCTCTGCAGTGTGCAGCTTGCCCTTTAGAGGTTCCTTGCCACCGCGGGAACGGCTCATCTGTCACATCCCGCGAGAAAGGGCAGGGGTCACACCTCTCGCCGTCCTTCCGCCTCGCTCCGAATGCCCCACTCGGCTGGCTCTGGCCACAGGCAGGGCGCTTGGTGCCGGGCACACAAGGCAGACCCCCGGGGAAGGCCGCTAAGCCACCCTACCAGGGAGGGTGTCTGGCTCGCCTCTGAGCCGGGCGGGGCGTCAGAAGGGCGCTCCGGGAGGAGCTGGCAGCGGCTCAGGGGAAAGGCCCCCCCGTGCAGAGGGAGGTGGCTCCATTCGCAGGCTGCAGCTGTCACCTTCTTGACAAGGCACCAGGAGTCCTGAGCTCCATTTTCAGCCCAGGACAAGTCAGCTCACCGCCCTGGTGAGACAAGGGCAGGGCCCCACGTCGCAGGCCTGGGCTACGGCTGCCTCGGAAATGAGCTGGCCCATGTGGGGAGGAGCCTTTGGAACAAGGACAGAAACCCCACCGGGAAAACGGGCGCCTGACACCACTTCCATCCCACCCACCCCTTTGCCAAGGGTGCCAGGGGGGAGAAACAGTGCTCAGGACTCAGAGCGGTGCTTTGCATGGGCACCAGTGGCCCTCTGGGTGCAGAGTGAAGGAGGAAGAGTCAGAGAGGCAAAGCCAGTTCCTGAGGCAGGGTCAGAGAGGCTGCGTCTAGACTGGAAGCCTCTTGCGAAAAAGAGCGTCTAGACGACGAGCAGAGCTTTCCAAAGAGCAAGAGCGCGCCCAGGCAGTCTGGATGCAGGTGAAGTTTTTTCGAAAAAACCCTGCAGTCTAGACACACCCAGAGAGGCAAAGCCAGTGAATGGGGCGAATGAGGCAGGGTCAGAGAGAGGCCAAACCAATGAATGAGCCCGGGTCCGTGAACGAGACAGGGTCGGAGAGTGGATTGGCCGGTGCTCCAATGGAGCCGTGTTCATTCATCGCATGAGTTGTGAGTGAGGCTGGTGCTCAAGGCGTGGAGCCAGCTGGGTCTGGGTCGCTCTGCTTCCTGCTGCCTGCTATGAATCGCTCCTTAAGGGTGTAAATTCCCGCCAGTGGGTGTGATGAAATGGCCAACAACAATAACTCGCGCGCGCTTATCCGGCACTTTTCCTCAGTTGGGCTCAAAGTGCTTTCCAAAAGTGGTCGTTAGCACTGCTAGCTTAGCGATGGGGAAACTGAGGCAGAGAGGGACGTTACTTGCGCGCGTCGCCTCGCGCAGCCAAGGCAGGGCAGGACCCCAGTCTCTGAGCTGCGCGCGTGTGTCCCAGCACCAGGCCACACTGCTCAAAAAGGCCGGGCGGGGTGCCCCACAGGACCTCACTGTCTCACCATGCAGAGCACAGACTAGGCAGAGTGTCCCAGCGGGGTGGGGGCTGGGCCAGGGGAGCCGGTGCTTTGTGCTAGGTTAACACAGCTCCCACGTGATGGTCGTTGCATTGCCGGCCTTCTCTGTGGCCCAGGCTTCGTGGCTGGGGACCTATAACCAGCGGGCCCTGGAAGTGGGGTGCTTGTGTGGCCGCCCAGGAGAGAGGCCACTGCTGCTCAGCTGGGCACCCACAACTAGGTTTCGTTTCTCCTGGTGGTGCACATTCACACAGGCCTCGGTGCACATAAACATTTATTCTGCACACAAATGGAAAAGATTAGAGGGGACATGGCCTGTAACAGTCGTCTCCCTGGCCAGGTGTGCCCGTAGCATCTCTTCCCCAGCTCGCGGCTCAGAAAAGGCCCCCGGCACGCCAGCTGTGGCTTCCCCCATCAGATGGTTCATGGGGAATTGGGGCTGTTGCCCTTAATAACATCACATTGCAGCTGACGGTTTCAGCCCATAATCAGATCAACCATTAATCTTAGGCCGTTTAATCTGATAGGCTCCAGCTACCGCGGAGTGTTAACTGAACCGATTATCTGATTACTAATGATCTTTCTGCAGAGGCTTCTGACAATTATTGAACCATGCCGGTAAGCCCTCGCCAGCTGGCCATGAATTCAGCTGCGCCTGGCCACATCATGCGTGTGGCTGGCTCTGTAACAGTAGCACAAATTAGACTCCAGCCCAATCTCTCTAGTTTATAGCGCAGGAAGAGGCTGGATTTACAGTGAGGTGTAGTGACGGCTGCTCTGCTCACTGGAGGCTGGGACGTATGCACCCGGCTGCACCGTGATCTAGGGCTAGATGCATTCGCCGGAAATAGAGCAAGACTCTCCCTTATTCATCTCTTCTGGAGAGTCTTTGCGTTGCGTTTCTGCGTTATTATTGCACATTCCACAGGCCCGCCCTGGCCGTACCACCAGCGACAGCGCGGGAGGAGCGCAGAGCAGTAAAACTCTCGTGAGTGCCCCCTAGGGGCCGGGTGAGGTGCCGTGTGACTTCGCCAGCTCCTGGTGCCCCTGCAGGCTGCCGCCCTCGCCAGGCAGCTCCTCAATGGCTCAGCCCTCCAGCCAGCCAGCCAGTCGATGCGAACGTGAGCGCGACGCGCTGCCTGTCCTCACTGGGGCCTTCAGTCCCGTCTCTGGGCTCTAAAACCTTCAGTTGCCCCCTTCTCGCCAAGGGCTGCTGGGGAACCCAGGCCTGCCCAGTGCGTCGGGGCCCACTAGACCCTGCACAGGGGACCAGACGGCCCCGTTTTATAAGGACAGCCCCAATATTTGGGGCTTTGTCTTACAGAGGAGCCTGTTATCCCTGCTGTGACTCTTCTCACTTGCTCTCTGCTCACCCTCCCTAGGCAGCAGCCACTTCCCCTGCCTCGCAGGGCTGAAGGGCTCCACTCCTCTTCCCCTCACCTTACAGTGCCACCCGGTGTGCTAGGTTCTCTGGAGCACCTGGGAACATCCAGACGGCCCCTCTCCTGCCCTGCCGCTCTGGTCCCAGGCTGTGGCAGACCAGCGCCCCACTGCCCTCCCCTCCCCCCAGCCCAGATCCTTTTATCTGCACTGGTAGGCTCTGGCTGCTTCTGCCAGCTCCCTCCAGGCAGGCCGGGAGGACTCACTTGTGCCGCTCTGGCCTAGGCCAGGCTGTGGTAAGACTGCAGGTCGCCAGCAAGGCGCCCGCAGGGCCAGATACACACACTTCCCAGCTGGCTTACACTGAGGTCAATGAAACTCAATCTGTCTGTGCCTACCCCCAGGCGGGTTGGTCGCAGCCTGTAAGTAGGTGCGTTGAGCACAGAGCTGGAGAGCAGAGCCCAGCAGACAAACCCAGACCACGCTCCAGGGTGGGGCGCTGACGCCGGTCGGCGCAGCAGGCTCTAGCCCAACCCGACATCATGGGTGTGATGCTGGGCTCGCCAGGCAATGGCCCGTGGCGTGTGCTATGGAGACGGCCCGACCACAGCGGTGTCTTCTGGCTGGTAAATCTAGGAGAGCTGACCCTGCAGGGCAGCCCCGTGGTCTCTCCACATGGACTGGAGCTGCGGGCAGCCAAGTGACTGGCCCAAGAGCTCTGGGAAGCCAGAGGGTCAGATCAGCAGTCCTAGGAAACCCGGGTACTCGCACCCCCGCTCTGCTTTATGCGCTGCCATGTGACTCACACGGTTCCCATGGCAGCCACGAGCTGCTCCCAGGCCAGCGTGAGCCGGGGGTATAATTACCCCATTGGTCTGAGCGTAGCGGCGTGCGCCTGCGGAGAGCTGCTCTCGCCAACAGCAAGATGCTTCTGAAAGCAGCGGCCCACTCCAGGGCGGGGGAGAGGGGCTCTTCGCCACACGTGCCCGCCTGCGGTGCCCGGCCTCGCTGGCGAAAGGCCCGTGAGCATCACTCGCACAGTGACGCTGATCTCGGCCCTTCACCGCAACCAGAGTCGCGCCACATGCACGAGAGGGTGGGAGATGGGGTCTGAATGGGGATTGGTGGGCGTGCCCCAGCTCCTCCTGGCTTTAGCAGGGTGTTTCCTGCAAACTCGGGGGCAGAGCGGCACCGAACTCCAAGCCAGCCCCTCCTCCCGCTAGGTGAGTTAGAGGACACAGCACAGACTAGAAAACACCAGAGTTATTGCTCCAAGTCTTCTTTCCTGACAGAAAATGGCTTTCTGACAGTGTCAATTTGGGGGGAAACTGAGGCATTTCACCAGGAAATGGGGAGGGGATTCAGTGAGGAGGCCAGCGAAAACCTTTGACAAAAACAAACAAAAAAGAATCAGGTAGAAAAACTTTCCTGGGGGAAAATCATTTCCCAGCCTGGTCTAGTGATTAAATGCTCCCCAAAGCCGCCTCTGAATAGCGTGAACACGGGAGCAGCGCGCACCAAGTCAGGAAGCCAGCCTGGCACGCTGCGCCCGGGCCGGGTCCCCGCCACCCGGAGCTGCTGCAGGAGCCCGGCAGGGCTAGACTCCTACCCGGGGGACTGGTTCGGATCCCTGGCAGCGTGAGCCTGGAGTCGGCTAGTGGCCAGGTCTGCCAAGCCAATGCCTTGGCGCGCGCGCACACACACACAGGCACGCACACACACGCGCGCGCACACACAGGCACGCGCACACGCGCGCACACACACACACAGGCACGCACACGCACGCGCGCACACACGCGCACACACACAGGCACGCACGCACACACACGCGCGCACACACACAGGCACGCACACACACACACACACAGGCACGCACACACGCGCGCGCACACACAGGCACGCACACACACAGGCACACGCGCGCACACACACACAGGCACGCACACACACACGCGCGCACACACACAGGCACGCACACACACACACACACAGGCACGCACACACGCGCGCGCACACACAGGCACGCACACACACAGGCACACGCGCGCACACACACACAGGCACGCACACACACACGCGCGCACACACACAGGCACGCACACACACGCACAGGCACGCACACGCACGCGCGCACACACGCGCACAATTCAAAGCGGCACCCGGCAATGCAAACGCCGGAGAAGGGATTGCAAAGTGAATTGCTCCCGGGGCTTCCCTGCGTGTGGCAGATGCGAACCGGACGGTATTTCCTCCGTGCGCCCTCAGCGGGGCAACGAGCCCCCTGAAAACAGTAGACCGCGGGGCCAAGGGGCGTGTTCGCATTCCAGAGCCAGCGAGACAGGTGAGTGAGGCCATCTCCTTATACAGCGCGTGGCAATCCCCCCCCCCAGCACTGCTGCCACCCGCAAGCAATCAGCCCCCCCAGCCCAGCACTGCTGCCACCCGCAAGCAATCAGCCCCCCCAGCCCAGCACTGCTGCCACCCGCAAGCAATCAGCCCCCCCAGCCCAGCACTGCTGCCACCCGCAAGCAATCAGCCCCCCCAGCCCAGCACTGCTGCCACCCGCAAGCAATCAGCCCCCCCAGCCCAGCACTGCTGCCACCCGCAAGCAATCAGCCCCGCCCCACAGTCCCCCTCTTTGCCAAGGCGGAGTCGCAGCGCAGGGACACAAAGCAGCCCTCGTGCCCGGTGCTCAGCACGTCCTGGCCGGGTAGCCGTTTGGCTGCCCCTCGCCGGGCTGGGGTGGCTCGGCTCTGTCTGCACGCGCACTGCGAGGAGCACCGCAAGCCGTAGCGCCGACGGCACCAATGGCTCAGGAATGGACAGACATCGCCAACGGGCTTTCAGCCTGCCACAGGCACACGAGCAGCCCTGGGTTGGCAGGGAGGCGCAGCTGGCAGGGGAGGCAGGCCCGAGCCTGAGGCTTTGTCTACACTGCCAACGAAGGCCGAAACGTTTGTTGTTCACAGGCACTTTACCCCCCCCCCCCAAAAGACAAAAGTTTTGCTGCAGCAAGTGGCCGTGTAAATGGCTCCTTGTCCGCTCTCCTGTGGCAGCACGAACCCTGCTCATAGGCCATGGACGGATTCTGTCTGCAAACACGCTCACAAACGGAAGTTACACCAGCCAAGTGATAGTGCCATGGCTGTGTCGCTAAAAGCTGCAGGGGAGACACCCCAAGTTTGCACACAACTGTGTAGGCATCTTCCGAGCGCTGCGGGAGACACAAAGTGTGGGGGTGCACGAGGAGGGCCCTAGGCGCGCACACCGGCCTTGTGTGCAAAGCCTGCACTGTGACCTGGAGAGAGAGCAGCAGCGTGCAGCTGTTTGATAAGGGAAGGGTCTGACCAGAAACGTCCCTTTTGCGTATGCTGACATTTCTCGCGCTCGGTCATAACCTTTGTGTTGCATTCAGGTGCGTTTCCATTTAATAGCCACTCAGATCCGCCCCTGCCCGGCCAGCCAGGGTTCTAATTCCAGTCCGTGCGTACGGTGACTTGAGCTGCGCTCGCTCCTGTTTAAGAACCTCCCCAGAATTCATCCGTGGAGTTACAGCCGGAGACGTCAGTTGTTTGCTCTCTGTACAACCCCCCCAGCCTGGGCTTTCAGTGTGCCACAGCCGGCCTGCCCCGCCCCTCAACAATGCAAGCCATTGTGTGTGAGCTGAACCGTCACCTCGACAGAGCGGCTGTTCCTAGGCAGCAGTACAAGGTTCGTTCATCTGACCCTGAGGCTGCATTACCGGCGCCCGGTATCGTTCACAGCAGGGTCATCCAGCTTCAGCACTGCACCCCCAAGCCAGGATCATTAAAATGGCCTGCAAGGAGACTGCAAGGACGGGAGGGCTTGGGGACGGGCGGTGCAAAGCTGGCAGAGGAGCGCAGGCAGGGAACGGGGGCTCCAAAGCTGCCATCCATGAGCTGCTGGGCGACTGTGACACCAGGCCAGGCGCATCCCCAGACCCAGCACTGCCGGGAGTTGGGCCAGGAGGGGGCAGGCCAGGCCTGTTTCCCAGGAACTCTCGGAGGAGGGACTACACTAACAGAACCCCTTTAGCTAGGCAAGAACTCAGCCAGCAGAAGCTTCGCCCTACGGCTTGGCTGTTCCTGGTCTCTTCAGACCCCAGACTGGACAAAGGACTCACATGCAGCCCAGAGGGTTCTTGTTCCGAGCAGAGGGTATTACGAAGTGAGGCAGGTTTCGGTTGGACATTAGGAGACACTTGCTGCCTGTCAGGGTGGTGAAGCACTGGGATAAATAGCCTGGGAGGTGGAGTCCCCATCTCTGGAGATATTGAAGAGCGGGTTACACAGACACGTGTCGGGGTGGTCTAGACAGTGCTGGGTCCCACCGCGAGGGCAGGGGGCTGGACGCGATGACTCTCGAGGTCCCTGCCAGTCCCATGATTCTATGAACTTGAAAGCTGAGATATCCCTGGGTGTGGTTTGAAGCACAGCCCACCAGCCAGGGCCCAAGGAATAAACCAGGCCTAGTTAACATGCTCAGAAATGGCACCGTGGCCCATCTGGGAGAAGGCAAAAGAAGCCTTCTCATGCAGCCGGCCTTGCTGGGGACTGCAGCGCATCGCCAGGGGTCCGTGCAGCATGGCGTCACATGTCTCCTCCCCTGGGATGCAATGGCCGGGGAGCGGGTCCCCTGCTATGAGGCACATGGAGAATCCAGGTCCTGGGGCAGTTCCCTCACTTTGGCACACGTCCAGCCGGCAGAGCCCAGACATCAAGAGATGGCGGCTTTGCCCATCGTGTTTGAAATGGGGCAGCAAGTTGCCCTGAAATGGAAGTGAAAAGCAACGCCTGCCTTGCGCGCACAACTGCACATTTTGCTGGAGCATCTTTTATTGAAATGCACCTCGCCCCAGCCAACAGTCAGCTGCTTTGTCATGCAGCGATCTCGCTCTCCCTCCTCTGCCTGCATTTTCATGCAAACTAAATTCTTGGCTTTACCAGAAAACTGGTGCGGTCTATGGCGTTACCATAGTTACTGAGGCATGAATATTCAGTCTCACACTAATGACTGTCCCCGCTCTTTGTTTGTGCCAATAAACTGTCTCACCCCGAAAGCAAAATGAAATGAAATATTAAAGAAGTTCTGGTTCACAGAGCAGATGTTGTGAATCAGCTCTTGGAACTAATCACATTCTCAGGCCCAGATTAACATAATCTAAGCCCCTAGGCCAAGCAAGGAAGTGGGATGCCCTTAAACCAAGCACACGGGAGGTGCCCTTGAATTGAGGGGCTGAAGGATTGTATAGGAAATGGCATCATGCCCTGGGGCTCGCCCAAACCGCCTGCACGGAGGCTGGCGAGGGAATGCTGCTGGGGACAAGGGCCACGCTCAGGCGGTGCTCAGGGAGGTCCAGCGAGCAGGGCGGCCGTGCCCCGGAGCACTGCTTGGCTGATGAGCTGGATAACAAGGCCAGCTTTATGACCAAAGAGCTTATGAAAGCAGCAGTGGTCCAATGAAGGGGGAGGCAGCCTGCCAGGCAAACTCCACAGGAGCGGCCTCCTCCCTGGCTGAAAATCCCCTCCATTCCCTGCAGCTAGGAGCAATCTTACTGGCCTGGCTCTGGCTCTGGCTGCTGCTTCCTTGCAACAGGGCTGGTCCTGTGTGCGAGCGCCCCTTGGTGGCTGAAGGGGATCTCGCAATATTTAGTCGCCTGTCTGCGGGCGAGTCAATGGCCAGTCTGTGGCCAGGGTTCAGGCCTCTTCTTCTAGCACCCCCCTTGCTCGGGCATGGTTTGCAGGAGGATTGCGGGGACCCAGGCCCACCCGCTCCTCTGGGTCCCGGCCCAGGGACCCTGTACGTAGCAGTTACCTGCCAAGTTTCAAAGTCCATAATTGTGGTCACACCCCAGGCCACTTCCCCAGGACGCCGTGTCATCCAGCCCTTCTCCAGGGCCTTGCGGCTGAATTCCCCCTGTCCGGGGCTCTGCAGCGTTATCATTGGCTAGCCTTTAGTGGCACCGCTCGGAGCTGTCCAAGGTCCTGGTGCTCCCCAGCCAGCCCACAGGTCTGCCTGGGTTGAGCTCCAGGAAGGCACTGACAGGCCTGTCCTAGCAGCTTCTTATATAGCAGCCTGCTGCATCCTGATTGGCTGTTGTGAAGACTGCCCGCCCTCGATTGGCGGACCTCTCCTCTGCTCCTGCTGATGGCCAGGATGCTGAAAGGGAGACTGGCTTTGTCCGCCCCGTCACATTCCTATCAAGCCCTGTCAATCATTGGTCTCTTCCGCTCCCGCCCACCCACCCCCGCGGGAACTCTGCCTCGGACCAAGTCGCAAAATGCAGCCTGAGCTGCACGCGCAGGGTTTGTCTCCATGGCGATGTGAGCCCGGGGCTAGTGGGCCGCCAGTCAGCAGAGCCGGGGTTCTCAAACTGGAGGGCCGGCCAGCGTGTCCCCACAGGTGTATGCTGTACCTTGGGCTCCGGGCTCTGCGCCACAGCTTGCTGACCGGCGTCCAGCCGGCAGCTATGGCCCAGCCGTCCCAGCTCCCACCCGAAACGTGGCTTCCCGACGATCTGCTCCGGCCACAGGCTGGGAAGATGTGAGTGGCAAGTCACCCGTTGCCGGCCGTCTGTACGCCCTGCCCACACGTTCTGCCAAGTCCCGGTCTGGGCATCCCAGCAACAGCAAGGAGTCACAATTTCGAGAACTCTCTTGTTGGGCTTTCACACCTGTTCACTAGTCCAGTAGCACGACTGTGAGACCATGGTGATGTGTTCGTGGTGTGTTCTGACCCCTTCTGGCAGGCCCTGAGCAACACCGAGCGAGACAGGCTCTTGGGCCAGGCCCTGAGCAACACCGAGCGAGACAGGCTCTTGGGCCAGGCCCTGAGCAACACCGAGCGAGACAGGCTCTTGGGCCAGGCCCTGAGCAACACCGAGCGAGACAGGCTCTTGGGCCAGGCCCTGAGCAACACCGAGCGAGACAGGCTCTTGGGCCAGGCCCTGAGCGACACCGAGCGAGACAGGCTCTTGGGCCAGGCCCTGAGCAACACCGAGCGAGACAGGCTCTTGGGCCAGGCCCTGAGCGACACCGAGCGAGACAGGCTCTTGGGCCAGGCCCTGAGCGACACCGAGCGAGACAGGCTCTTGGGCCAGGCCCTGAGCGACACCGAGCGAGACAGGCTCTTGGGCCAGGCCCTGAGCGACACCGAGCGAGACAGGCTCTTGGGCCAGGCCCTGAGCGACACCGAGCGAGACAGGCTCTTGGGTCAGGCCCTGAGCAACACCGAGCGAGACAGGCTCTTGGGCCAGGCCCTGAGCAACACCGAGCGAGACAGGCTCTTGGGCCAGGCCCTGAGCAACACCGAGCGAGACAGGCTCTTGGGCCAGGCCCTGAGCAACACCGAGCGAGACAGGCTCTTGGGCCAGGCCCTGAGCAACACCGAGCGAGACAGGCTCTTGGGCCAGGCCCTGAGCAACACCGAGCGAGACAGGCTCTTGGGCCAGGCCCTGAGCAACACCGAGCGAGACAGGCTCTTGGGTCAGGCCCTGAGCAACACCGAGCGAGACAGGCTCTTGGGCCAGGCCCTGAGCAACACCGAGCGAGACAGGCTCTTGGGTCAGGCCCTGAGCAGACACCGAGCGAGACAGGCTCTTGGGTCAGGCCCTGAGCAGACACCGAGCGAGACAGGCTCTTGGGCCAGGCCCTGAGCAACACCGAGCGAGACAGGCTCTTGGGCCAGGCCCTGAGCAACACCGAGCGAGACAGGCTCTTGGGTCAGGCCCTGAGCAGACACCGAGCGAGACAGGCTCTTGGGTCAGGCCCTGAGCAACACCGAGCGAGACAGGCTCTTGGGCCAGGCCCTGAGCAACACCGAGCGAGACAGGCTCTTGGGTCAGGCCCTGAGCAGACACCGAGCGAGACAGGCTCTTGGGTCAGGCCCTGAGCAACACCGACCGAGACAGGCTCTTGGGTCAGGCCCTGAGCAGACACCGAGCGAGACAGGCTCTTGGGTCAGGCCCTGAGCAGACACCGAGCGAGACAGGCTCTTGGGTCAGGCCCTGAGCAGACACCGAGCGAGACAGGCTCTTGGGTCAGGCCCTGAGCAGACACCGAGCGAGACAGGCTCTTGGGTCAGGCCCTGAGCAGACACCGAGCGAGACAGGCTCTTGGGTCAGGCCCTGAGCAGACACCGAGCGAGACAGGCTCTTGGGTCAGGCCCTGAGCAGACACCGAGCGAGACAGGCTCTTGGGTCAGGCCCTGAGCAGACACCGAGCGAGACAGGCTCTTGGGTCAGGCCCTGAGCAGACACCGAGCGAGACAGGCTCCCGGCCAGGCCCTGAGCAGACACCGAGCGAGACAGGCTCCCGGCCAGGCCCTGAGCAGACACCGAGCGAGACAGGCTCCCAGTCAGGCCCTGAGCAGACACCGAGCGAGACAGGCTCTTGGGTCAGGCCCTGAGCAGACACCGAGCAAGACAGGCTCCCGGCCAGGCCCTGAGCAACACCGAGCGAGACAGGCTCCCGGCCAGGCCCTGAGCAACACCGAGCGAGACAGGCTCTTGGGCCAGGCCCTGAGCAACACCGAGCGAGACAGGCTCTTGGGCCAGGCCCTGAGCAACACCGAGCGAGACAGGCTCTTGGGTCAGGCCCTGAGCAACACCGAGCGAGACAGGCTCTTGGGCCAGGCCCTGAGCAACACCGAGCGAGACAGGCTCTTGGGTCAGGCCCTGAGCAACACCGAGCGAGACAGGCTCTTGGGTCAGGCCCTGAGCAGACACCGAGCGAGACAGGCTCTTGGGCCAGGCCCTGAGCAACACCGAGCGAGACAGGCTCTTGGGCCAGGCCCTGAGCAACACCGAGCGAGACAGGCTCTTGGGTCAGGCCCTGAGCAGACACCAAGCGAGACAGGCTCTTGGGTCAGGCCCTGAGCAACACCGAGCGAGACAGGCTCTTGGGCCAGGCCCTGAGCAACACCGAGCGAGACAGGCTCTTGGGTCAGGCCCTGAGCAGACACCGAGCGAGACAGGCTCTTGGGTCAGGCCCTGAGCAACACCGAGCGAGACAGGCTCTTGGGTCAGGCCCTGAGCAACACCGAGCGAGACAGGCTCTTGGGTCAGGCCCTGAGCAGACACCGAGCGAGACAGGCTCTTGGGTCAGGCCCTGAGCAACACCGAGCGAGACAGGCTCTTGGGTCAGGCCCTGAGCAACACCGAGCGAGACAGGCTCTTGGGTCAGGCCCTGAGCAGACACCGAGCGAGACAGGCTCTTGGGTCAGGCCCTGAGCAGACACCGAGCGAGACAGGCTCCCGGCCAGGCCCTGAGCAGACACCGAGCGAGACAGGCTCCCGGCCAGGCCCTGAGCAGACACCGAGCGAGACAGGCTCCCAGTCAGGCCCTGAGCAACACCGAGCGAGACAGGCTCTTGGGTCAGGCCCTGAGCAGACACCGAGCGAGACAGGCTCTTGGGTCAGGCCCTGAGCAGACACCGAGCGAGACAGGCTCTTGGGTCAGGCCCTGAGCAGACACCGAGCAAGACAGGCTCCCGGCCAGGCCCTGAGCAACACCGAGCGAGACAGGCTCCCGGCCAGGCCCTGAGCAACACCGAGCGAGACAGGCTCTTGGGTCAGGCCCTGAGCAGACACCGAGCGAGACAGGCTCTTGGGTCAGGCCCTGAGCAGACACCGAGCGAGACAGGCTCTTGGGTCAGGCCCTGAGCAGACACCGAGCGAGACAGGCTCTTGGGCCAGGCCCCGAGCAGACACCGAGCGAGACAGGCTCCCGGCCAGGACCTGAGCAGACACCGAGCGAGACAGGCTCCCGGCCAGAAGAGCTTGTGATCTACATAGATGGGGATGTGAAACAGGCAGAGTTGGGAAGTGACTTGCCCAGAGTCAGTGTGCCCCAGGTCAGTGCCTCCCCCGTGGTGATGATACATGTGGTTACGCCGACTCTACATCCCAGATTATCTGGGGCAGTTCTGATTTTACATACTCTGTCCCGTTGTCCCCCAAAGCACTGAAATGTCCTGTAAATTATAATATTGGGGGGGGGGGGAGAAAGCCCCGAGGCTCCCCGCCAGATCTGGCTTTCAGGGAAGAGTCTAGCCAATGGGAGCAAGGGGAGAGCCTCCAGGACATGTATCCCTGCAAAGCCGTTCCCCCAGCCATCAGAAGGGAAAGGCCAGTGCGTGGAATTGGGCCAATGGGAACACCCGGAAGTCCTGCATGCCAGAAAGTGGTGTGAAAGCAAGTAAGTGACCCCTACCACCCACACCGAGACCCCACGCCCCAGCCCCAGCCCTTCCTCACCCTGCCGAGACCCTCCCCCTCCAGCCCAGTCACTGCCCACCCCCCACGCCAAGACCCTGCACCCCCAGCCCGCTCACTCCCCTCCGTCCACGCAGAGACCCGCACCTCAGCCCGCTCACTCCCACCCTGCCGAGACCCCGCACCCCCGGCCCGCTCACTCCCACCCTGCCGAGACCCCGCACCCCCGGCCCGCTCACTCCCACCCTGCCGAGACCCCACACCCCCGGCCCGCTCACTCCCACCCTGCCGAGACCCCACACCCCCGGCCCGCTCACTCCCCTCCATCCACGCAGAGACCCTGCACCCCCGGCCCGCTCACTCCCACCCTGCCGAGACCCCACACCCCCGGCCCGCTCCCCTCCGTCCACGCCGAGACCCTGCACCCCCGGCCCGCTCACTCCCACCCTGCCGAGACCCCGCACCCCCGGCCCGCTCACTCCCACCCTGCCGAGACCCCACACCCCTGGCCCGCTCACTCCCCTCCGTCCACGCCGAGACCCCGCACCCCCGGCCCACTCACTCCCCTCCGTCCACGCAGACACCCGCACCTCAGCCCGCTCACTCCCACCCTGCCGAGACCCCGCACCCCCGGCCCGCTCACTCCCACCCTGCCGAGACCCCACACCCCCGGCCCGCTCACTCCCCTCCGTCCACACCGAGACCCCACGCCCCAGCCCTTCCTCACCCTGCCGAGACCCTCCTCCTCCAGCCCAGTCACTGCCCACCCCCCACGCCAAGACCCCGCACCCCCAGCCCGCTCACTCCCCTCCGTCCACGCAGACACCCGCACCTCAGCCCGCTCACTCCCACCCTGCCGAGACCCCGCACCCCCGGCCCGCTCACTCCCACCCTGCCGAGACCCCACACCCCTGGCCCGCTCACTCCCCTCCGTCCACGCCGAGACCCTGCACCCCCGGCCCGCTCACTCCCACCCTGCCGAGACCCCACACCCCCGGCCCGCTCCCCTCCGTCCACGCCGAGACCCTGCACCCCCGGCCCGCTCACTCCCACCCTGCCGAGACCCCGCACCCCCGGCCCGCTCACTCCCACCCTGCCGAGACCCCACACCCCTGGCCCGCTCACTCCCCTCCGTCCACGCCGAGACCCCGCACCCCCGGCCCACTCACTCCCCTCCGTCCACGCAGACACCCGCACCTCAGCCCGCTCACTCCCACCCTGCCGAGACCCCGCACCCCCGGCCCGCTCACTCCCACCCTGCCGAGACCCCACACCCCCGGCCCGCTCACTCCCCTCCGTCCACACCGAGACCCCACGCCCCAGCCCTTCCTCACCCTGCCGAGACCCTCCTCCTCCAGCCCAGTCACTGCCCACCCCCCACGCCAAGACCCCGCACCCCCAGCCCGCTCACTCCCCTCCGTCCACGCAGACACCCGCACCTCAGCCCGCTCACTCCCACCCTGCCGAGACCCCGCACCCCCGGCCCGCTCACTCCCACCCTGCCGAGACCCCACACCCCTGGCCCGCTCACTCCCCTCCGTCCACGCCGAGACCCTGCACCCCCGGCCCGCTCACTCCCACCCTGCCGAGACCCTGCACCCCCGGCCCGCTCACTCCCCTCCGTCCACGCAGAGACCCCGCACCCCCGGCCCGCTCACTCCCACCCTGCCGAGACCCCACACCCCCGGCCCGCTCACTCCCCTCCGTCCACGCAGAGACCCCACACCCCCGGCCCGCTCACTCCCTGGGCTACCCACTCCCCAATGGTCTCTTGTGCAGCAATGGGATGGTTCTCTTTGGCCCAAACCCATCCCGATTGGTAGAGGACACTGGGAGGCGTTCTTAGAGGGGTCACATGACATCCTTTACTTCTGGTCATGTGTCCATCTTGACCCCAGAAATACCTCAGGGGTGGGGCCTATGGGGCAGGGGCGTGGCTAAGGAGGTCAGGGGCGTGGCTGACACTTGATTGATGGTAAGGCCCTTATACCGTGTCTCCCCGTTTCGGGTTTGGACAGCACGGTCACCGTGCACCTGGTGCCCAGGGGAGCACTGCAGAGGCTCTGAGGGAGGGGCACTTTTATATGGGGGGAGCCGCTGAAAGGGCAGCTTTGCTCCGGCCCCGCCTGGCCCTGGATAGGAGCACGAAGCCGGGCCCGGGCGGTGAATATGCAAAGCTAGAGCATTGTGGGTGCTTCAAAGGGCTTCACTCCTGTTCTTGGCGGAGCAGAGCGCGGCTGACGGGTGGCGTGCGGGAGCCGCCTTCCCCTACTGGAGCTGGGTGAATTCATTACCCACTTGATTGACGCGAGGCTCAATTAGAAGACATGAATAATACAATATTTACATGTCGAGCAGAGAGAAAGAAGTGCAGCCTCGCGCACAGGGAGAAGCCAGAGCTCAGCTCCGTTGGCTGCAGACGCATCCCGCTGTCTCCCGGATCCCGGAGAGAGCTGCCCGGCCCCACACGTGACGCTGCCCAGCCCCTCACGTGACACTGCTCGGCCCCACGCGTGACGCTGCCCGGCCCCACACGTGAGTGCTGCTGTGCAGCCGAGTGGGGTGGGCGGGCGACTGTCTGGGAAATAACCGTGGGGGTCTCGTGGCAGCCTGAGCATATTGGTGGAGCAGGGAGTGAGTGGCGCGTGCTAGGGAAAACCTCTGTTCCGGGGTCAGTCCTCTGCTGGCAGCTCCAAGCCATGTTAAACATTCGTCAATATTAACTCTGCAGAAGTTCAAATGCACGAGCAGCTAAACGGCCTCTCCTGCAGCCCCGCCATGGTCCCCTGCGGGGGTCTTTTGATGGAGCCACGGGATAGACGCAACGGGGAACTAAAGGCCTAGCAGGCCAGGAGCGGCGAGCGGGGAGCATGCAGCGTAGCCCACAGGGACGCTTGACGGGTTCTGGCCACGTTGGGTTTCCACATTTTTCCACTTGGTGTCTCCCACCCAGATGAGCGCAGCATGTTCCAGTAGGATTCCTCACTGAGAACTGCCGGGGCCTGGGGGAATCGGGTGGGCCTAGGCCCCCGACCTTGGCTGCTAGCTCCCCCACCCTGCTGGCAGCCCCTTGGATATTAGCTAGGCCACGCCACCAGGTACTGAAGGGCTGTTCTAAGTGACTCTGGCTGCTAGGCCACACTGCCCTGACCCCCAGGGCTATTGCCTTTGCCTTTGTCCTCAGGGCCGTGAGGTCTGAGATGATCAAGCAGACTCAGCCGCAGTGTCCGAACGCCCATCCCGGCAGGATGGGGGGGCGTTCACCGCCATCGAGACAAGCTGCCACCCACCGGGCAGCGGAGACCCCTGGGAATGAAACGCAGGGCGAGGGGCGTGTTTCACTCAGTAGTTCTGTTCATAAAAGCCACTAGCGGTGCCCACCCGTGCGCAAGGGGCCTGTTCCGTACACAGTTGGAGCCGCTCGGAAATTGGGTAGTCGCTAGAAACCAAAAGACCCTACACTTGGTGGGAAACTACCAAAGACAGGCGGGGGGTGGAAGAGGAAAATGAAAAATAAGCATGTATCAGCTGTGCAAACACCCCAGCCTGCAATGCACCTCGTGCACCCACACAAGCATGTATCAGCTGTGCAAACACCCCAGCCTGCAGCGCATCTCGTGCACCCACACAAGCATGTATCAGCTGTGCAAACACCCCAGCCTGCAGTGCATCTCGTGCACCCACACAAGCATGTATCAGCTGTGCAAACACCCCAGCCTGCAGTGCACCTCGTGCACCCACACAAGCATGTATCAGCTGTGCAAACACCCCAGCCTGCAGTGCATCTCGTGCACCCACACAAGCATGTATCAGCTGTGCAAACACCCCAGCCTGCAATGCACCTCGTGCACCCACACAAGCATGTATCAGCTGTGCAAACACCCCAGCCTGCAGTGCATCTCGTGCACCCACACAAGCATGTAGCAACCGTGCAAACTCCCCAGCCTGCAGCGCACCTCGTGTGCCCAGCCCCAGGGGTGTACTATAGAAAGGCTATTGGCCAGCCGCCATGACGCCTGTGCTCCCAGCCCGTCTCAGAATCAGGAGGGGAAAGGGCGGAAGAGGGTTTCGTGCAGCATCTTTCATACTCCAGGTACCTGAATGCTTTCCAGGGTGAAGACTAGGACTGGACTGGCAATTGCATTGGCCAGGGGTTCTTAACCTTTTTACCTTCACACCTCCCCCTGAAAGTGAACTTCATGTTCACACCCCCTGGGAGCACAGCCTAGCCCCGCCCCCTCACCTGACAGGAAGCCAAGGGGCGTGGCTAGGACTATAAGAACTCTGCCAGGGAGCTCAGTCGGGGCCCAGCCTCTGAGGGAGACAGAGGCCTGCCCAGAGCTCCTGGCTGACGAGGCTGAGACCTGGCCCGGGCCTCCCACAGCCGCCTTCCCTCAGGCCAGCGAAGGCTTCCCTGCCTGGGCCGCCGAGGCCTGGCCAAGCCGGCCAGCAGGGCTACCTCTGACCCAGAGGAGCCCAAGGCGCTACTGGTGCCTGGTGATTCGGAGGACCGGCCTGAGCTGCAGGCCTGCCTGACCCCTGGGACCTGGCAAACCCGCTGGACGCTGGACACAGCCGTCCGAGCTAATTCCCAAGTCCGTCGGCTGGTGCCGCTGTGGGGTGAGTGAACCCTGCTACGATGCCGAAATGAATAGTATGAGCTTTTTACTTTGAACCTTTTCCTAACAAATGTACGTAATATTTGAAGCTGAAAGTCAGCACTGCTCGCGCACTGTTATTGCCGTGCATCGTCACACAGGCCGGATTGATTCGCACTGCTATCGTACTGTGCCGATCTCTAGACGTCAATAAGAAATTAATGTTTATCATTTTAATTCATAATATTTATGAAGAAATCTAAACTTTAGGGCTGCGTCTACACTGGCATGATTTTGCACAAATAATTTTAACAGTTAAGTTTTTCCGTTAAAAGTATCTGCGCAAGAGAGCGTCTACACTGGCATGTGCCTTTGTGCAAAAGCATCTG
Source organism: Pelodiscus sinensis (assembly GCF_052426305.1). Taxonomy (NCBI): domain Eukaryota; kingdom Metazoa; phylum Chordata; order Testudines; family Trionychidae; genus Pelodiscus; species Pelodiscus sinensis. The sequence goes on from NC_143060.1 coordinate 67,753,247, forward strand.
TGCCAGTGCAGACGCTCTCTTGTGCAAGAAAGCTCTGGTGGCCATTTTAGCCATCGGGCTTTCTTGCGCAAGAAATTGACGTTACCTGTCTACACTGGCCTCTTGCACAAGAGGGCTTATCCCTGAGCGGGAGCGTCAGAGTATTTGCGCGAGAAGCCCTGATTTCATACAGTAGAACGTCAGTGTCTTGCACAAGTACTCGCGGCCAGTGTAGACAGGCGGCAAGATTTTGCGCAAAATCTTGCCAGTGTAGACGCAGCCTAGAATTTTATCCAGTGAGAAGGCAATTGCGATACATTTTCTGGGAGGCACCTCACACCTCCCCTGTATCCCCTTCACACCTCCTCTGGGGAGGCGCACCTCCCGGGTTAAGAACCCCTGCAGTAGGCAAAGGAAGCCGTATCTACGTGGCACGCCAGCGAATGCTCTTGTTGTGGGTGTGCCGAAGGGCCATGTAAGACAGGCCTCTGCACAAACAGCAGTGCACAGCCCTGGGCCCTCTACGGAGACACATGCGGGTTGGGGTGGGGGCCAAGCACCCCTGCGGTGTGAACTGCACAATGGCAGGAGCTGTCCAGGGAGTTCCAGGTCTGCGGGGCGGAGAGCGGAGCCGTTCAGTCTGGCGGGGACGCGCTGACTAGGACAGGCAGACTTGACGGGGAGGGGGACAGGGCGCAGGACAAAAGCAGGGTAAGAGGGGCAGCTGTGACGATTGGGGGGGGGTAAAGCAAAGAGCCAGTCAGCACAGGGCAGAAAATGTCCCGTCAAAACTGTAGAAAACTCTGACATCCCGGAAACCCGGACGCCCTGCTTCAGTGGCTTCTGCAGTGCTGATCCCTCCCTGCAGCCAGACGGCGGGGGAGAGACAGGCACCGCGTGGGCCCCAGCACACCCAGAGGGGGCTGTCCCCACTGCACAGGTCTGGGGGTACTGTAGGCCCCATTTCTCCCTTTCCAAATGCAGCAGTCCCAGCTTTGGCTGCTTCTGCAGCTGCTCCAGTCACCTTGAGTTCCGGGTCACCGGGCTAGCACCAGGAGCCGTGGGCTGCACGAGAAAGGGGCGTCCTGACCAGAAGGGAGAAGAACAGGGGCTCTCGCTCCGACAGAAGAACGAAAAATGGCACAAAGTTGTGGGACTTTGGTCGCTGGAGAGCGATTTCCCGCTTGACTGGCCAAAGCTCGGGACCATGAATTTTGCTCAAAGCAGGGGGCCCAGCAGGGTCTTCGTTGGTGCATTTCCCCCCGGGAAGGATCTACTCCAGGGATCTCCACACCCCCAAAACGTCAGAGGAAAAGCCGAGCGCCCCTGTGTGGAGAGATCACCCTCTCCCCCTGCCCCCGGCTGTCCTATAGCTCCCAGACTTGGCAAGAGCCGGGGTGCGACATGGAAACACCCGGCCCCTTCCCGGAGCTGGTCTGTGCTGAGGACCGCCGAGATCCATCCCTCCTGCATGGCAGATTCAGGCGCGGGAGCAGCGTTGAGCAATGAGACGTGACCAAGTACAGAATAAGCTGAGATGTCTCCGTCTTTCTGCTGGCATCCAAAGCCAGCAAACCGGCCAATCCATCATCTGTCACCTGGTGCTCATCCGTCATATTAGCGGCTATTCATTCAGAATCAGTTCCCCTCTCCAGGGCGCGATTAGTTCGTATCTCTTGTAAGAGGCACACGTTAAACATACTGCCCGCTGCAGCAAGGACTGATCGGACGGGCAGCAAGCCCTTCGCCAAAGCGCTCGCGTGCTTGCTGTCTCGTGGGTCGGATCGTGGCAGGGCTGCGTCCTCAGGGACTGGAAAAAGGAGCATGCCAACCTGCCAAATAAACTCGCAGCACAATGACTGGCACATCCCAGCCTTGGTGGCTCGGCCCCATTCCCAGCTGCGGGAGGGTCTGGCCATGCTGGGTGAGCGGGAGCAGCAGTGACCGGCGGAACTCCCCGCTGGGAGGGGCCATTTGAACCAGGCACACCCGCAGCAGGGAGGGAAAGTGTGCTTGAGGGAGCGCCGGGCCGCGACGTGCCCCTGGGCCGGGTGACGGCTGTGCTGGAGCAGGTTGTGACAGCCAAGGCGTGGGACGAGCTGGTGGGAAGCATCAACCGGCATCGCTGTGCCGGAGTCTGGCCTAGTGCTTGAGAGCAGCCTCTTCCCTCACACAACCCCTTGTGAATGCTCCAATCACCCTGTGCACGAGGGGGCAGCCAGAGAGAGAGAGCCAACTTCCCTGGGCCTGGCAGAGCTGGGTCGCCTCCTGGGGACCCGCCTCGACTCCCGGACACGCCGGCTTAGCACCTCGCCATCGCTCCTCGTGCCGCTCCCACGCACACGCCTGGCGAGGACTGTGGTGACCACCGTGGGGCAGGACGTCCTATTCTCTGAGGAACAAATCCGTTGCTCCCAGACTCAGGGGAGCCCTGGAATCGCTTGCCCCCCGACCAGAGAGGTCACGGGGTCACAGTGCCACGTACATTACGGTTGGGGCGTTATTGCTTTCAGTGCCGTGTGCGCACTGCGCCCGGAATAGCCTTTCCCGCCAGCCAGAGCTAACCCCCCCTGCAGACTCTGTGCCGGGGCGGCAGCTGCTGCACAGGATCGCCAGGCGGGCTCGCACAAGCACCGGCTGGGGATTGATTTTCAGCTGGGAGAGGTTTCTCCGTCAGCCTGTGCTGGGAGTGGCTGTTTCGGCGATAGGCTGCCACGTGCAGCCCGACTGACGCACCCGCAAGAATCAGCAGAAAGAGTCCGCAGCGGGGCTTCCTCCAGAAACCGCTTCCCTGCCCCCGAGGAGCCCTGAGTGGCCGTTTCCCTTCCAGAGAACGTTCATACGCGCAGCGAGCTAGCGGCCGAAGAGAGACCAGGTCTCCAGGTGCCTGTGCACAGGGCAGGGCTGGCTCCGGGGTCTCTGGCAAACAGCCCTCACCGCCTTAATCTGCACTGCCCGGCCTGCTCGTCACAGACGAGAGAACTGTTCCCGGGGCGGGAAATGAGGCCCGGCCCACCCTGTCACGCTCACATTCCCACGGAGGGGACATGGCTTGTCCCGGGACATTCACCCCGTCTGTGCCTGGCCATAGCTTCGCACTGTGCCCAGTTCTGCCCCTAAATCCCATGTGTCCCATTCCGGGTTGTTGCATCTGGGCAGAGAGCCCCGATTCGAAGGCCCGCCTGGATGGAGAGATGCCAGAGAATTCAAGCCACAACTCTTGAGCTTTGACCCCAGTCACACACCGTAGGCAGAAGGGGGGTTCCGTAGTTAAGTGCCCTTCTTTCTATGGGCTGCAAACCATCTTCAGACAGGCCAAGGGCAATGGGAGACGGGATGCCGGTAAGTTGGTCTCCGTGTGCACTGAAGACAGCCCAGGCCAGAGCAGCCTCTGCCTGTAGGGCACCTGGGCCTGCCTCATACAGAGGCTGCTCTGGCTTCTGGAGCAGCCCCCCGGCCATGGCAGCCCCCTAGCAGGCCTGGAGCAGCCCCCCCACCGTGGCAGGCCCCCCGCAGGCCTGGAGCAGCCTCCCCGACCACGGCAGGCCCCTCACAGGCCTGGAGCATCCCCCTGGCCGCGGAAGCTCCCTGGCCGTAGACGGGCCTTGGCAAGGTGTACGTCACGTGCCCACAGAGTGAGAAATACAGCCCTGGCCCGGTGTTCTTAGGGTGAAATGAGAGGCCAAGGCACACGTGGGCCCCTGCACTGAATTTCACCAGTCGCGTGACAGACGTTCCAGACCCCCAGAACCAGATCTGGGGAGTGAACCATTCCTAGTGTGAATCCCAGGAGTGAGCAGAACCAGGGTGAACGGAGACTGGTTTTCCCAGGAAGGGCAGGCCCTTGCATCATAGCAGGCATACGAGTTACCCCACAAGAACAGGAAAGAGGACGACGTTTTATTCCCAGGATGGTGCCTTGCGCTGGGTGGTGAAAGCCCCCAGGAGGAGGATGTATTTCCTGAACGCCGACATTCTGGTTTCCTTGCTTCATTTTCGCCCTGGAGTCTGGAGAAGCAGAGCAGCAGAAGTGCCCCCACCAATTTATCTAGCTTTTTTGGGACCCTTGTTACAGTCCTGGCCTTCAATACATCCTCTTGCAAGTTCCACAGGTTGACTGTGCATTGTGTGAAAAAATACTTCCTCTGAAAGGCCTAGGTTGTGTAAATAGGAAACAAAACAGAGTGTGCTCCTACACGGCACCACCGTCCTCTTGCATTGCACGTCAGGAGCGAGATGCTGTCAACATGGCTAATAGCCTCGTGTCTCTTAAACGAGGACGCGGGGTGTAAAGAGCAGAATACGAGTGAGAAGTTTGCAAACAAGGCACAGAGCTGCAAATAGCACCATGTAAAGAGAAACAAATTGACAGCAAAGACACAAGCTAAACCCTTTTGTGGGTAATGAATTAGGGTATGTCTACACTACAGCATTATTTCAAAATATCTAATTTCAAACCAGTTAATTTGAAATAACGCGTCTACACACAAAATGCATTTCAAAATAGCTTTTTGCTGTTTAGAAATAGCGCGTCCACACTGAGTGCACATTGAATTGCATTTAAGGCTGGTTGGAACCAGTTCTGGCAGGGCATCAGGTCAGAAGTTATCTTGTGACCTGGGCGGCCAGCAGGGCACTTTGGGAAGGGCTGGAGGTCCCCTATTTCGAAATAAGCATCTACACAGCGCTTACTTCGAAATAGCAGTTTCGAAATTGGCGCTATTCCTCGTGGAATGAGGTTTACCAATTTCGAAATAAGCCCTCTGCTATTTTGAATTAATTTCAAAATAACAGAATGGCTGTGTAGACGCTATGAAAGTTTTCAAAATAACTTTGCTGTGTAGACATACCCTTAGAGTATCCCAAATTTTTGCCACGTGGGCTGTGTCTACACTGGCCACTTATTCCGGAAAATCAGCCGCTTTTTCGGAATAACTTGCCAGCTGTCTACACTGGCCCCTTGAATTTCCGGGAAAGCACTGACGATCTACTGTAAGAAATCAGCCACTTTTCTGGAAATACTATGCTGCTCCCGTTCGGGCAAAAGTCCTTTTTCCGGAAAACTGTTCCGGAAAAGGGCCAGTGTAGACATAGCCCTAGTGTTGATTACATGGCTTTTGCTTCCCTTTCATTCATGATTTGCTTGCCACCCTTACCACTGATAAATCTGCTGTGTGATATTAAGAAACTACTTGCCAGGAACAGCTGGTAGCGGCGGGGCAGCCCGCACCCCACCAGGCATGCCTGCCTAGTTTGCCCTACAGGTGCCATACAAGGGAACACGGTCTCTCAGTGTGCAGGTCCAAGTGCCACCCTGGGCAGTTTATTCAGGAGCAGACTCAGCAACCTGCAGAGCACTCCTGATTCAACTGCCCGCCCCCAGGCACAGCGGGGATCAGAAGGGCAGTTCCCTGGGCCCCTTCCAGGAACATTGTTTGCAGGTTGGCCTTTTTATGTAACCAAATCAGGAAGTTCCCGTTTTCTGGATGTTCCTTCCCATCATTCGGAGACGGTGAGTTGGCTTAGAAAGACTAAAAGGAGTTTCTAAGGCATCCCGGAGCTAAGGAGCAGCAAACACACACATTTTAATAGTTATAGATTTGTATTATGAGGAAGATGGGCCAATTTTCTGCATTGCGTGGAAAGCCATTAAAAGTCAATTGACGTGGGAGCCTTTACAAGTTTGCAGGTAAGTTAGAAGAACTGGCCGAGGCCCGTAAAAGCTGGACTGCACGGAGCAGACAGGAGCAGCCTGGAGTGCCGGAGTGCATGGGCCAATGTCTGGGGCACTGAGCTGAGAGGCAGGAATTCCTGAGCACAGTCCCAGCTCTGCCACTGACACGTCGTGTGGACTTGGCCGGGGGCCTGAGGCCAATGTTTTCAGATGTGGCCCCTGATTTTGAGCCCCACCGACCTGGAGACACAGCAGCTGCCACTGCAGGCACCAGAAAGAAGAGGTGCCAAAGGTGTGGGATGACCCTCACCGCATTTGACTTCGTCCACCTTCCAACGGAGACAGTAAGATGGACCTCCCAGGGGTAACACGGCAAAGGCCCCGCAGGGAGTTGGGAGCCTACGGCCCATATTCAGAAGTGACCCAGGGGTGATTTTAAAGATATTTAAGTGCCAACGATGCCAGTGGGCCACTGGGGGGATTTTCAGAAGCAGCGGGGGAGCTAGTGCCCCCTGCAAGGCTGTCACGGTGCTTCTCCACAGGAATTGACTGCTGCTGCCCTGACTGCATGTGACGTAGTGGGGGTACTTGCTGGGCTGTGGTGACCCCTGCTGTCTGGAGCAAGACCCAGCAGGGAAAATCTCGCTAGGCAGAGATAAGGCCAAACTTGTCGAACCAGTGGCCAGACACCCCCCATGGAGAGGAACAAAGGAAGGTGAATGCTGCCCTGGACTGGGGGGCAGGGCTGCAAGGGAATTTAGTTGTTACTGTGGGAGAGCATGGAGGAGACAGCCTAGGGAGAGGAGCTGAAGTTTAGGGGCCCAGTCTCCCCCCAACTCAAGGGGGCCTGAGGCATCCTAGCCCAGTTCTGTGACCAGACTACATCTGGGCTATGCTGTATCCTGGAGAGGCAATAAACTTCCTCTATTCCACTGGCTGGTGCAGTCTGTTTGTGCCATTTCGGGGTGCAGGAGACGGGGAACCCCCAACACGCCGTCACACTGCACTTTCCAGCTGGGCTTGCACACGGGGTCAGAGCAGGGATGGGGTGGGGGCAAAGGGCTTCGAGGTTTTACTCTCCGCTCAGCCCCAGGGGTCACGGCAGGCAGACTTGGCTGAGGTGTGAGCCGCCTCTAGCCCCTTCGCGCCTGGGCACCTCGCTGTCTAACCCTCCCAGCCTTTGCAGAGCCCCGTGGGCGGAGGTGGCCTTCACAGGGCAAGCTGTGGCTATCAGGCTCCTGCCTCGTGGGTGTGTGAAGAAGGCTCTCACGGGTACCGGGTGGAGGAGGCTGCCGGGCCAGCCAGTCCCAGTGCCCGGGGGTTCGTTCTCGCTGGACACAGACAAACGGCTCTGGGAGCTGCAATAAACCATCTCGGCCTCTGGAAGCAGCTGTTAGCACATCTCAGGTTGTCAAGGCAACATGCTCAGCTCCCCTGCAGCCCACACGGGGTGGCCAAGGATAAGTGGACTCTAATTTTATCCGCGGGGCTCATTAGATGAATTACACGGAGCAGCCACACTCCAGCAATCAGCACAGGGCCGAGGGAGCGGCTCTCGACAGCGCTGGGGAACTGCTCCGACTCCACTCTGCTAATGACCTAAATCCAGTCCCACGCAGTGGCCAGTCCTGGGGACAGAAACAAAAGGGCGCCTCTCCACAGGGTGGCCTTGCATGCACCGTTCCTGCAGGGAGGACGCCATCTTGTTTGTGTGTTGTGCATGGGGTGCCACACAACCGCGCACAGCCCACAGCGCTAAAACGGTTCACACTGGACAACGGGAACCCAGAGGGCTCAGAAACCAGCCGAGCTCTAAAGATTTCTTTAAATCAATCACCGCGGTTAAGGACCCGGCTCCTGCCCTGTGCAGGCCTGTGGTGGCGATCGTAGCACCCTACGTTCACGCAGGCCCAGCCTGTTCCCCATCCCAGCCCCAGACGCACACCGGCTCAGCACCACAGCTGGAGAGGCGCTTGTGAAAGCCCCGGCCCCCCTCTCTGCTCAACGCCAAATGAAAGGGGATTTCGGCCGCGCGGGTGAAGCAGCTGTGAGGTCGCTGTGCCAAGGCAGGAGGATGGTAATGGAGGCGGAGAAGGAACGGCCCGTACTAATGTGTTGCTGCTCATGCTGCCATCTGGAAACAGGAGCTGCACTTTTCCTGCTTGCACAGGTCAGCGATGCCGCCTCAGGACTCAGGCAGGGAGAGCCCCTTCCCTCGCCGGCACACAGGGAGAGACGGCGACATCTGAAACGGCTGCCACTGCCAAGCAATTCATCTCGCGCACAAAGCGCGGCCCACTCAGCCCCAAGGCCGCTGGCTGGCGAGGCAGCAAATAGCCCACAGGCTGGTGCCACTGGGGCCAGAGCGGAGCCTCCCATGGCGAGTCGCTCGTCCCCGGCCAGCGGGTTCTCTTGGGCTCAGAGCTCGGCAGCAGCCTGCGTTGAAGGGGGGGGGCCGGGCCCAGGTCCAAGGAGACCAGATGTCTACACACCTCAATATCCTGCCCTTCGAGTCACCCCCCTTGCCTGGCAGAAGTGCAATGCCGGAGAAGGGCCGTGCAAGGAGGCGCTGTCGAAGGGAAAGGGCAAAGTTGCTTGTGTCCTCTGTGGGACACAGAGAGGGGAAAGGAGCGACACACATCCCCCTGAAAAGCAGTTTGCAGAGGCGTGCCAGGAAAGAGGGCTAGGCCTGCAAAGCCAAAATCAGCCACAGCGGAGTGAATACGGGAGGCCAAACAGCCAGGCAGGGCGCCAGGGGTCAGAGTTAAGGGCAGTGGCCTGGTTCACTATGGGGACCAGAGGATGCCCCCAGCCCCGGAGCATGGGGAGGCTGGGCGGTGCGGGCCCTGCCCCCCAGCCCCGGAGCATGGGGAGGCTGGGCGGTGTGGGCCCTGCCCCCAGCCCCGGAGCATGGGGAGGCTGGGCGGTGCGGGCCCTGCCCCCAGCCCCGGAGCATGGGGAGGCTGGGCGGTGCGGGCCCTGCCCCCAGCCCCGGAGCATGGGGAGGCTGGGTGGTGCGGGCCCTGCCCCCCAGCCCCGGAGCATGGGGAGGCTGGGTGGTGCGGGCCCTGCCCCCCAGCCCCGGAGCATGGGGAGGCTGGGCGGTGCGGGCCCTGCCCCCAGCCCCGGAGCATGGGGAGGCTGGGTGGTGCGGGCCCTTTCCCCCAGCCCCGGAGCATGGGGAGGCTGGGCGGTGCGGGCCCTGCCCCCAGCCCCGGAGCATGGGGAGGCTGGGCGGTGTGGGCCCTGCCCCCAGCCCCGGAGCATGGGGAGGCTGGGCGGTGCGGGCCCTGCCCCCAGCCCCGGAGCATGGGGAGGCTGGGCGGTGCGGGCCCTGCCCCCAGCCCCGGAGCATGGGGAGGCTGGGTGGTGTGGGCCCTGCCCCCAGCCCCGGAGCATGGGGAGGCTGGGCGGTGCGGGCCCTGCCCCCCAGCCCCGGAGCATGGGGAGGCTGGGCGGTGCGGGCCCTGCCCCCAGCCCCGGAGCATGGGGAGGCTGGGCGGTGCGGGCCCTGCCCCCAGCCCCGGAGCATGGGGAGGCTGGGCGGTGCGGGCCCTGCCCCCCAGCCCCGGAGCATGGGGAGGCTGGGCGGTGCGGGCCCTGCCCCCAGCCCCGGAGCATGGGGAGGCTGGGCGGTGCGGGCCCTGCCCCCCAGCCCCGGAGCATGGGGAGGCTGGGCGGTGCGGGCCCTTTCCCCCAGCCCCGGAGCATGGGGAGGCTGGGCGGTGCGGGCCCTGCCCCCAGCCCCGGAGCATGGGGAGGCTGGGCGGTGCGGGCCCTGCCCCCAGCCCCGGAGCATGTGCACATGGAATGCAGGTTCCTTTTAGCCAAGGCTGCAGCTCCTCTGAGCCAGTGCGATTCCCCAGCCGTCCTCTGCACGTAGCCACGGGAAAGAGCCGCTTCTGCCTCTTGCTCTGGCCGGTTTCGTTCTGTCTGGTCCTGGTGCCGTAGCCGAGCGCGTAGCCAGGGAGCGGGCTGGCTAGCAGCGACACAGCAGAGGCAGAGCCTGCCTGGGCGCCCGCAGAGGGCTCTGAAGAGCCATGCACGCTGTGCAAAGCAGACGCGGATTTGTTTCGGCATCAGCGGGTTCTCCATTCATTTCTTTCGTTCCTGTTGGGGCCTGGCGGTGGGGTGGCTGCCCCTGCGTGCTCCGTCCATGCTGGGTCTCCAGCTACTTTTCTAGGGGCTCTGGGCTTTTTCAGGGCCTGGGGAGGCGCAGTGAAGTCTGGCCCACCCCAGGCTACGCTAGGTCCAGGGACAGAGTCTTTCATTCACCCAGTGCTGTCTGCCCAGGCGCTTGGGGCAGCTTAGCTCTGATGCTCAGGGCTGTGCGTGTCCTAGCTGGGCCGGCCAAACGGTCTAGCTTGGAGCAGCCCTCAGCCGGAGGAGACGTGCCGAGGAACTAGAGATGGAGCGTCGCTGGCCGGGTACCCTGGGTGGGTATGCACGAGGCTGGCCGGAGCCTCCTGCCAGTGCGGCTGTCCCAGCTACATTCCCTGGCTAAGCGAAGAGTGTTGACCAAAATGTGCCAAATACCAAGAGGCATTTCCCCAGGCTCCCCCCGAGCAGAGCAGCCCAGGGCTGCCGATGGGCAGGAACCGGCTGCGCCTTGGGGATGGGACGCACCTTCCCACTTGCTGCGGTCGGTCTCCGGAACCTCTCGCCTGCACAAGGAGCATCACTGGTGTTGGCCAGGAGAACGGGAGCGTCTGCTCTGGCTCCTGGCTGGCCAGTGCGGCTCCTTGGTGCGGTCCCGCCTGGTGGAGGACTCCAGGCTCGGGCTGTGGGTAGCCCTGTCTCTAGGCAATTGGTCTGACTCGACAGGCAGAGCCCCTTGTTACACCTTGCTACTGGAGCAGGCGTTACGGGCTCCTTGTCCTTTCTGTGTGACTCCAGCACAGGCCGAGCGTTAACCCAGGAGCAGAGGGCAGGCAGTTTCCCTGGACTTAGGTGCATTTTGCAGCGGGTTCGTTGTTGTTTGGGCGGGTTAAGGGGACGGCTGACCGGCTGGCTGGCTGGCTGGCTAACCGCGTTGTCAGCAAAGGAAGAGTCTCCAGGGGAGGGAAGAGGTTGCTTTTGGCTCATGCAGATCTGGAGCACAGACTCTGAGATTCAGGTGCAGCTTCTAGTGGCTCTGAGGCTTTCTCGCTGTGTTTCCTGGGGACCGGCCTGTTTCGAGGTCATTGGCTTTCCTTATGTGCGTGTATGGACAACGGCGAAGCTCAAGTATGTGGCTTGTTAACTAGCCGTGGTGTGTTATAAAAGTACGATGGTGATTACTCATTATGGGTATGTCTACACTACCCCGCTAGTTCCACGAGGCGTACAGATAGTTCGAACTAGCAAGCCATTCCACACTATCTAGCCTGTGCCGCATGTAGCCGCGCGGCACGGGGTTCAAACTAGCCAGCATTTAAAAATGGCGCCGGCCGGCTTATGCAAATGAAGCCCGGGAAATTCAAATCCCGGGCTTCATTTGCACGTTCGGTATGCATACATTACCCCGCTAGTGCGAACTAGGGTGCTAGTGTAGACATACCCTATGTCTCCTTGTCATGAGGCTGGCAATTAACTCACTTTGCTCCTTTGCTTGGGACCGGAATGTGGGCAGGGGACCCCGTGCAGAACCCCCTAGCGCCTGAATGCCAGCTGGCCGGCTGCTTTTCTGCAGCAGTCGGGGTGTTCGGCCTGGGGAAGGGCAAGGAAGCATTCTCTAGCCCCGCCCCCAAGGGTACAGCAGCCCTGAGTCCAGGGACCGTAGTGGGCTGAAACTCTGTGACGTGTCCCCAGCAGCCAGGCGTGGGCCGTGCCAGCTCTGGGTTGTGCGGGCCGAAAGAGAACGCTGGGCAGTGGTGCTTGGGGTGTGGGCAGATGGGCGCCTGAGAGTTGCCAGCGACTATGGGCATAGGGCCAGATAAGAACCTCGGGGCAAGAGGAGGGTTCAGCATTGAGCCAGTGAAGACGTTTGGTCCAGCTGAGCACAGGGCAGCAGACAGGCGGGGCCCGGGCAGGCCCGGGTGGGCGTGCAGCCGTGCAGTGTGGATAACGGAGGGAGGAATCCCTCAAGCAGTCCTGCTCTTTGGCAGTGGGGAGCAGCCACACACAGCCGACCGCACAGTGCCGCCTCCTGACACAGTGATGTCCTAGCTGGCTCGCTGCAGCGGCATCCCAGGCGAGACACAGTGGGATGCAATCGCTGTGCGTGGGCACAGGGCAGTGTCAGCCGAAATCTGCTTGAGACACGGCACCTCTTGGCCCTGGGCTGTTCCGGGCCATGCGAGCCCAAAGCTTGTGGTGCAGGTGTCTGTACTTGTGCTATGCAAACGGCTGGAAGGGGCTGATGTGAAACGGCAGCAGGGAGGGACCTGGAACAGCCTGATTTATCATCGTTTCAGTGAAGCTACTAATGAGCGAGGAGGACAGGGCAGCTATTGCTGTGGGTGACAGGTAATTAGCCGAGTTCCGATTATATACTAATTGCTGCGTGTGGCCATCACACTTCTGCAGCTGATAAATAATTGCAGCGTCCGGCCTCAGCTGAGAATGCAGCTCACTGCTCCTGAGACATCTTATGCTCAGCTCTTGAGCACATGGCAAGGGGCGGGCGAGCCAGGATTCCCCACACTCAGCACTGTGGCTAATTGGAATCACTCTTGGAAGTGATGTCACATATTTATAACAAAGCAGAGCAAAGAATGGTGATCCGCTCGCATCTTTCCCACCTTGGGGCTGGAGCAAGACTCAGTTTACAAGGTATGTTCATTTCCTCGCACAATTGTGGGCTAACATGTTTGACACCTGCACTAATATCATAAACCTGTTTCCATCGCTGCGTGAAAGCCTCCTTTTTATTGTTGCTTTTTGGAGCATCAGATCTTCAGAGCACCTGAAATCTGCTGTGTTTTCACATAACCACTCTACCATGCTATTGTGTGTATGTGACAAGTCTATTAGGGGTGCACTGGGAAACAACTGGATCACTTGAATGATTTGCTCTGAGTGCCTTAGCAATAGGAGAGAGAGCTACTGGTCTCATTGTCTCGCGGCACATGGTGAGCCATCACTGTTGTTGCATTTATGGATCCTGAAAAAAATAAAACAAATTTAGAGATGGGGCGCTGCGAGAGGAATCAGTGTCAGGCGGAGCAGGGGCCTTGTGAGAGGAATCGGTGTCAGGCGGAGCAGGGGCACTGCGAGAGGAATCGGTGTCAGGCGGAGCAGGGGCACTGCGAGAGGAATCGGTGTCAGGCGGAGCAGGGGTCTTATGAGAGGAATTGGTGTCAAGCAGAGCAGGGGCTTTGTGAGAGGAATCGGTGTCAGGCAGAGCAGGGGCCTTGTGAGAGCAGTCGGTGTCAGGCGGAGCAGGGGCCTTGTGAGAGGAATCGGTGTCAGGCGGAGCAGGGGCCTTGTGAGAGGAGTCGGTGTCAGGCGGAGCAGGGGCCTTGTGAGAGGAATCGGTGTCAGGCGGAGCAGGGGCCTTGTGAGAGGAGTCACTGTCAGGTGGAGCAGGGGCTTTGAGAGGGGAATCGGTGTCAGGCGGAGCAGGGGCCTTGTGAGAGGAATTGGTGTCAAGCAGAGCAGAGGCCTTGTGAGAAGAATCGGTGCCAGGCGGAGCAGGGGCACTGCGAGATGAGTCGGTGTCAGGCGGAGCAGGGACCTTGTGAGGGGAGTCACTGTCAGGTGGAGCAGGGGCTTTGTGAGGGGAATCGGTGTCAGGCGGAGCAGAGGCACTGTGAGGGGAGTCAGTGTCAGGCGGAGCAGGGGCGCTGTGAGAGGAGTCACTGTCACATGGAGCAGGGGCTTTGTGAGGGGAATCGGTGTCAGGCGGAGCAGGGGCCTTGTGAGAGGAGTCGGTGTCAGGTGGAGCAGGGGCGCTGTGAGAGGAGTCACTGTCACATGGAGCAGGGGCTTTGTGAGGGGAATCGGTGTCAGGTGGAGCAGGGGCGCCGTGAGAGGAGTCAGTGTCAGGCAGAGCAGGGGTGCTGTGAAAGGAATCAGTGTCAGGTGGAGCAGGGGCCTTGTGAGAGGAATGGGTGTCAGGCGGAGCAGGGGCACTGTGAGAGGAGTCAGTGACAGGCGGAGCAGGGGCGCTGTGAGAGGAGTCAGTGACAGGCGGAGCAGGGGCGCTGTGAGAGGAGTCAGTGTCAGGTGGAGCAGGGGCCCTGTGAGAGGAATGGGTGTCAGGCGGAGCAGGGGCGCTGTGAGAGGAGTCAGTGTCAGGCGGAGCAGGGGTGCTGTGAAAGGAATCAGTGTCTGGTGGAGCAGGGGCCTTGTGAGAGGAATGGGTGTCAGGCGGAGCAGGGGCGCTGTGAGAGGAGTCAGTGTCAGGCGGAGCAGGGGCGCTGTGAGAGGAGTCAGTGTCAGGCGGAGCAGGGGCGCTGTGAGAGGAGTCAGTGTCAGGCGGAGCAGGGGCGCTGTGAGAGGAGTCAGTGTCAGGCGGAGCAGGGGCCTTGTGAGAGGAGTCAGTGTCAGGCGGAGCAGGGGCCTTGTGAGAGGAGTCAGTGTCAGGCGGAGCAGGGGCGCTGTGAGAGGAGTCAGTGTCAGGCGGAGCAGGGGTGCTGTGAGAGGAGTCAGTGTCAGGCAGAGCAGAGGCGCTGTGAAAGGAATCAGTGTCAGGCGGAGCAGGGGCCTTGTGAGAGGAATGGGTGTCAGGCGGAGCAGGGGTGCTGTGAGAGGAATCAGTGTCAGGCAGAGCAGGGGCCTTGTGAGAGGAATGGGTGTCAGGCGGAGCAGGGGCGTTGTGAGAGGAGTCAGTGTCAGGTGGAGCAGGGGCCTTGTGAGAGGAGTCAGTGTCAGGCGGAGCAGGGGCCTTGTGAGAGGAATGGGTGTCAGGTGGAGCAGGGGCGCTGTGAGAGGAGTCAGTGTCAGGCGGAGCAGGGGCCTTGTGAGAGGAGTCAGTGTCAGGCGGAGCAGGGGCCTTGTGAGAGGAATGGGTGTCAGGTGGAGCAGGGGCGCTGTGAGAGGAGTCAGTGTCAGGCGGAGCAGGGGCCTTGTGAGAGGAATGGGTGTCAGGCGGAGCAGGGGCCTTGTGAGAGGAATGGGTGTCAGGTGGAGCAGGGGCGCTGTCAGAGGAGTCAGTGTCAGGCGGAGCAGGGGCCTTGTGAGAGGAATGGGTGTCAGGCGGAGCAGGGGTGCTGTGAGAGGAGTCAGTGTCAGGCGGAGCAGGGGCGCTGTGAGAGGAGTCAGTGTCAGGCGGAGCAGGGGCCTTGTGAGAGGAATGGGTGTCAGGTGGAGCAGGGGCGCTGTGAGAGGAGTCAGTGTCAGGCGGAGCAGGGGCCTTGTGAGAGGAGTCAGTGTCAGGCGGAGCAGGGGCCTTGTGAGAGGAGTCAGTGTCAGGTGGAGCAGGGGCGCTGTGAGAGGAGTCAGTGTCAGGCGGAGCAGGGGCCTTGTGAGAGGAATGGGTGTCAGGCAGAGCAGGGGCGCTGTGAGAGGAGTCAGTGTCAGGCGGAGCAGGGGTCTTGTGAGAGGATCGTGCATTCCGCCTCGGGCGCCAGTTGCCAGCAGCTCTCCTCAAGCCGCTCCTGTTTGCAGCCCTGTCTCCACCACACTGCGCCCTGGAGCCTAGAACAGGAGGCAGGGAAGCTGCTCCCCCCTGTGGAGCCTCTGGACCAGTGGGCAGTGGATTCCCTCAGGGAGGCAGGCCCCACAGAAGGCTAAGAGGAGCCCTTTCGCTCCACTGGCAGAAGTCTGTCCTGGGAAGCTGACAGCTCTGGAGTCTCGTGCTGCTGTAGGCTCGCTGGGGTTTGCATTGGGTTAAAGTTTGTTTCATTTCCTCTATGAGAAAGGCCCCTAAAACCACTGCACCAGTGAAAGCTATGCACAGCCACAAATTACACCCACAACTACTGGTGCCAGGCTGCAGCCTCGCATTTCATCTTCAGCTCCTTCTTCCATCGACACACAGCTCTGGCCTGGGGTTCAGTTATTCCCAGAGCACAACAAATCCTCTGGACTCAGAGGGTGCGTCTACACTGCAGCGTTTTTCCCGAAAAATGGCTATTTTTCTGGAAACACAATACTTGCATCTACACTGCCATTGAGTTCTTTCGACTTTCTGTTGAAAGAACGGAGGGGATTTTCCGACAACGGTAAACCTCATTCTACGAGGAAGAAGCCTTTCTCTGGCATGTGTGGACACAGAAGAAGGAGTTCTTTCGAAAGAAGAGGCTTCCAGGAAATAACAGAGGTGTTCCGGTGGCCACTCCGTCCAGACTAATCACACTTAAATGCAAGGTAGTGTCCAATCAATGGGGATGCTATCTTTCAAAAAAGCACATCACTTTTTCGTTGCGCTTTTGCTGTGTGGACGGTGTCTTCTGAAAGAAACTTGCAGTCTAGACATAGCCAGAGAGAGGCAATTTTAAGTCTCCTCTTCAGGTTTTTTGGGGTGCTGGGGAAGGTGGGGAGGTAGTTTGGTCTTTCTGCTGGCCCGATAGCCAAAGCTATTTTCAGGCAGCAGATTTTGAGTTCTTTTCTGTGCTGCATTTGGCTCAGTTCCCAGCAGATGGTGCTGATGTATCATCCAGGGTTCCAAATCAGTAGAGATGTGCCTTTCTGAAAAACTCTGGAGGATGGTTAGCTGGAGGTGGTCAGGATAACTAGAAAGCAAGTGTGAAAAATCTGGCTAAGAGTGTGGAGTAATAGAGGCTTCTATAAGACAAAGCCCCAAGGATCCGGGCTGTCCCAGTAAAAGTGGGATATCCAGTCACTGGAATGTGAGCTGGCATGCAGAACATTACCTTGGGCAAGCCTGGCTTGTTGATAACATTCAGAATGCTAAAAAATCTTTTCTTTTATGGAACAACCCTTCAAAAACATGCCTGTACTTTGTTTAGGGACACCCAGGCCACTTCTCAGTCACTCTCCTGTGCCTGGGGGTGTCCAGACATCCCAGGCCTTGGGCTCTGCAAGGCACAGATCCAAAGCCCCATGTTCAAAGAGTTCCACCCCCTTGGGTTTACGCCAGAGTAAACTCTATGCAGTTAAAACCAATCAGGCTGGTGTTAAAATACCAGTCACACTTCACATCACAGTTGCATCACTTTAAAGCAGCTCTGCTAGAACTTGGAAGTGCCTATTAATAGGAACAAAAGGATTCTGGCCTTTTGATGACGGGAGTCATCAAGTCCAACCTCTGCTGAAAGCAGGACCAAGCCCAACTCAATCAGCCCAGCCAGGGCTCCACCCCCTCCCTAGGGAACCCATTCCAGTGCTTCACCACCCATTACAAAGATAGCTTCCCCAATTATCACCTCTAATATCATTAGCTCACAGACATTTACCTCCCCCCCCAATCCCCTTCTGTTCTGAAATGTGATTTGTCCTTTTCATATTTGTTCATTTTTTTTAATTGTACCCTTTGGTATATATGGTTGTGACAATTTTCTTCCACTGTTTGATCTGAGGAAGTGGGCCTGGCCCACGAAAGCTCATCGCCTAATAAACCATCTTGTTAGTCTTTAAAGTGCTACATTGTCCTGTTTTTTGATTCAGCTAAACCAGACTAACACGGCTACATTTCTACACCATCCTCCTAGGGAAATCATTTTTCCAACCTAGACCTCCCCCACTGCAACTCCAGACCATTGCTCCTTGTTCTGTCATCTGCCCCCACTGAGAACAGCCTCCCTCCATCCCCTTTAGAACCTCCCTTCAGGCAGTTGAGGGCTGCTATCAACCCCCACCCCTTCTCTTCTGCAGACTAAATAAGCTCAGTTCCCTCAGCCTCTCTTTGTAGGTCATGTATCCCAGTCCCCTCATCCTTTTCCCCCTCCACGGGACTCTCTCCCTTTGTCCACATTCTGCAGGGGTAGCAAATTCCATGGGCACATGGTGCCCGCACTTCAGGAATATTCAGGGCCTAGCGACATGTTTCCACCAATGTTCCCAGCTCCGCCTGCCGCCACTGCATGCCTCGGAGAATCTCCTGGCCCTGCCTGCTGCCCCCGGGTGACTTAACGGTGCCTGAAACCCATGGCTGCTGCCACCACCAGCAGCACAGAGGGGCTCAGGTGGCTTCCTGCCCACCCTGGCTCCAGCTTGCTCCCAGAAGCAGCCAGCAGACACCTGTGGCCCTGGGGGTGTTTTTCTCTGTGCGCCATCCCAGCTCTGAGCACTGACCCTGCAGCTCTCATTGGCTGGGAACTGACCAATGGGAGCTCTGGGGGTGGTGCCTATGGGCGACAGTGTGAAGACCTGCCCCCGCTTTGAAGTCCTGGCCAGAGAAAGGTGCCGGTCGCTTTCAGGAGACACCCACGGTAACCCGCCAAACCTGCCCCTCTGTGCACCCCGAACCTCTGTCCCAGCCCACAGCATGCACCCCAACTCCCTCCAGAGCCTGCGCCCCTCCCGCACCCCAACTCCCTCCAGAGCCTGCGCCCCTCCCGCACCCCAACTCCCTCCCAGAGCCTGCGTCCCTCCCGCACCCCAACTCCCTCCAGAGCCTGAGCCCCTCCCGCACCCCAACTCCCTCCAGAGCCTGAGCCCCTCCCGCACCCCAACTCCCTCCCGGAGCCTGAGCCCCTCCCGCACCCCAACTCCCTCCAGAGCCTGCGCCCCTCCCGCACCCCAACTCCCTCCCGGAGCCTGAGCCCCTCCCGCACCCCAACTCCCTCCCGGAGCCTGAGCCCCTCCCGCACCCCAACTCCCTCCAGAGCCTGCGCCCCTCCCGCACCCCAACTCCCTCCAGAGCCTGCGCCCCTCCCGCACCCCAACTCCCTCCCAGAGCCTGCGCCCCTCCCGCACCCCAACTCCCTCCAGAGCCTGCGCCCCTCCCGCACCCCAACTCCCTCCAGAGCCTGCGCCCCTCCCACACCCCAACTCCCTCCAGAGCCTGTGCCCCTCCCGCACCCCAACTCCCTCCCTGTGCCCCTCCCGCACCCCAACTCCCTCCCAGAGCCTGCGCCCCTCCCGCACCCCAACTCCCTCCCTGTGCCCCTCCCGCACCCCAACTCCCTCCCAGAGCCTGAGCCCCTCCCGCACCCCAACTCCCTCCAGAGCCTGCGCCCCTCCCGCACCCCAACTCCCTCCCAGAGCCTGCGCCCCTCCCGCACCCCAACTCCCTCCCGGAGCCCCTCCCGCACCCCAACTCCCTCCCAGAGCCTGTGCCCCTCCCGCACCCCAACTCCCTCCAGAGCCTGCGCCCCTCCCGCACCCCAACTCCCTCCCAGAGTCTGAGCCCCTCCCGCACCCCAACTCCCTCCCAGAGTCTGAGCCCCTCCCGCACCCCAACTCCCTCCCAGAGCCTGCGCCCCTCCCGCACCCCAACTCCCTCCCAGAGCCTGCGCCCCTCCCGCACCCCAACTCCCTCCCAGAGTCTGAGCCCCTCCCGCACCCCAACTCCCTCCCAGAGTCTGAGCCCCTCCCGCACCCCAACTCCCTCCCAGAGCCTGCGCCCCTCCCGCACCCCAACTCCCTCCCAGAGCCTGCGCCCCTCCCGCACCCCAACTCCCTCCCAGAGCCTGAGCCCCTCCTGCACCCCAACTCCCTCCAGAGCCTGCGCCCCTCCCGCTCCCCAACTCCCTCCAGAGCCTGCGCCCCTCCCGCACCCCAACTCCCTTCAGAGCCTGCGCCCCTCCCGCACCCCAACTCCCTCCCAGAGCCTGCGCCCCTCCCGCACCCCAACTCCCTCCAGAGCCTGAGCCCCTCCCGCACCCCAACTCCCTCCCAGAGCCTGCGCCCCTCCCGCACCCCAACTCCCTCCAGAGCCTGCGCCCCTCCCGCACCCCAACTCCCTCCCTGTGCCCCTCCCGCACCCCAACTCCCTCCAGAGCCTGCGCCCCTCCCGCACCCCAACTCCCTCCCTGTGCCCCTCCCGCACCCCAACTCCCTCCAGAGCCTGCGCCCCTCCCGCACCCCAACTCCCTCCCTGTGCCCCTCCCGCACCCCAACTCCCTCCAGAGCCTGTGCCCCTCCCGCACTCGCGCCTGAGGTGGGTGGGCGCCGCACGCGTTGCCGTGGCAACCGCCGCCCAGCAACAGCTGTGACGCGGCCGTGCGGGGCGGGGCTCCCGGGCCGCTCTGGCCCCGAGTCACGCGCTGGCCGGCCGGGCTGGCACTGCGCATGCTCCGCGCCCCGCCCCTCGGCCGCCCCGCGGGGAGCCGGGCGCGGGGCGCTGCAGGACCGGCCGCTGCCGCCATGCCCCGCGCCGCCCGCTACAGCCCGGTGGAGCAGCGCGGGGACCCGCGCGTGCCGCTGCACAGCGACCAGGCCTTCCAGCGCGGCCTGTGCTTCGAGGCCAAGGTGCGGGGCGGGGCGGGGCGGGGAGACGGGACGGGCTGTGCGGGTGCGGGGCGGTGCGGGGCTGTGCAGTGCGGTGCAAACGGGACGGGCTGTGCGGGTATGGGGCTGTGCGGGTGCGGGGCGGTGCGGGGCTGTGCTGTGCTGTGCAAACGGGACAGGCGGTGCGGGGCTGTGCTGTGCAGACGGGACAGGCGGTGCGGGGCTGTGCAGTGCGGTGCAGACGGGACGGGCTGTGCGGGTATGGGGCTGTGCGGGTGCCGGTCGGTGCGGGGCTGTGCTGTGCAAACGGGACAGGCGGTGCGGGGCTGTGCTGTGCAAACGGGACAGGCGGTGCGGGCTGTGCGATGCGGGGCGTGCAGGGCTGCGCTGGGCTTGCGGGGCTGCGCGGGGCGGGCTGTGCGATGCGGGGCGTGCAGGGCTGCGCTGGGCTTGCGGGGCTGCGCGGGGCGGGCTGTGCGGTGCGGGGCTGACGGGCTAGGAGCTGCCCGGGGCGGGCTGCCATGGGAAATGCGCGTTTCCTGGTCCCGGTTCTCCCCAGCCGGCGCCGGGAGCCGCGCTCAGGTGTCGGGCGGGCGGGCGCTTGGCTTCCCTCCAGCGGGAGCCGGGGGGAGCCTGGCATTCCCGGGCTGGCTGAGCTGACCCCACAGCCGGGCCTCTAAGGGGGATGGCGATGTCAGCACAGGTCAACACCCGCCGCTGGCTGGGCCCCAGTCTACTTCTGGAAGGACTTAGGCAGCTCCCCGGGAAGTGCATTCCTCAGTCTGACTCACCCCCGCCGTGACTGTCACTTCCCTTTGGCCTTGGTGGGGACAGGACCTGTCCCGGGATCCGCTGCCTCTCTTGCCTGCTGGCCAGCGCGTCTGTGGCCCGGTGGCCATGCAAAGTGGCAGCTGAATTGGACAGTGGCCATGGAAAGATCCGTTTTGCTGCCCGTTCAGACCCTTGGTCCAGTCAGTTTGGGGCCGGTGTCTGGCTGCAGCCAGTGCTTGAGCTGCGTGTTCCAGAGAAAAACAAACGTTTCCGCCCCGCCAGGTCTGGCGTGTCACTTTGGACTGGACTGGGGGTGGGAGGTTTTCAGCGTTTCAGCCTCTTGCAGCAAGGCATGCCTGGGGCTGGCTCTTCGGGAAGGACTTGCCTCTAGACTGGGTCTTTGCATCTCAAAGAGCCTTGCAAACTGATCCCATCCCTGTGGGGTTTGTTCCTCCCTCCTCTGGCGTGGGGGGGGTAGGAAGTGAGAGTAAAGCTGGGACGACTAGGTGGGGTCTCGAGCCGGCCGAATGGCGCTGCCCGGGGACCGACCTTTTATTAGGACAACTGGGTGAAAACGGCAGCAGGAGACTTGGAGTGAGGAGGATTGTTCCCCACTGCGCAGTGCTGGGGCATTTGTTTCCACGGAGCAGAATGCTTCCTGCGGCACCTGTGCTTGCCAAGGGCTGCTGATCAGCTTGGTTCACGAGCTGGCAGTACCAGCTTCTTCGTGATTCTGAGCCTCTCGGTGCCAGTTCCATCTTCTCCCCCACACAGAGCAGCCTGTGCTCTTTGTAACTTACACCTCTCTCGCTCTAGCTACCTTCATTGCCCTGCTGGGATTTTTCCGGTTGCTGCTACAGCTTGCTCAGGCAGGGGCTAGCGCTTACGCCTCTTCTCCAAACAAAGGTGCACCTTGTTTTGCAGCAGTGTGGTTACAACAGTTTTAGTTCTTCCTTTTTCACTGTTGCTTTGTGCTCTTTCATTGCTGGTGCCTGGTAGGTGTATGTTTGGCTTGCCTCCATATGCACAGCAGCGGGCTTTGGATCCGGCCCAGCAAATCCACTTGAAATCTGCGGGTATCCGCTTCCACAGACGTGGGTATGTCTGGCTTCTTTTTGAGGATACGGCCACAGTTACCCACAAATTTGCAGGGTTCTAGATACAAAATTTGTATCTGCTTCGTATCCATGGATATCTGGATGTGGATGCTGGTATCTGTGGATCATTTTTGCAGATGCAGATACCGATTTTGTATCCACGCAGGGCTCCGCCCAACGGATCCTTCAAGTTCCAAGCCCCTTGGTGTGTAAGGGAAATGTAGTTTGTTTTGGCAAATGAGCCCTGCCCTATTCTTTTAATACTAGCCAAATAGCCCGTCAGAAAACGGGATTTTTCAGGTCTCTCCTCCACATCCTATTCCCTTTCTATCTCGGTCTTCTCCCCTGAACCTCCGGTCTCTCGCTCCGTCTCTCTCTCTCTCCCCTCCTTCTACTGCTTCCCCCCCCCCGCAGCTCTCCTCTGTCTCCTGCCGCTCACTCTCTTTCTGTCCTCCTCCTCCTGCCTCTCTTTCTCTCTTCTCCTTCTGCCGCTCACTCTCTTTCTGTCCTCCTCCTCCTGCCTCTCATTCTCTCTTCTCCTTCTGCCTCTCGCTCTCTTTCTCTCTTCTCCTCCTGCCTCTCTTTCTCTCTTCTCCTTCTGCCTCTCGCTCTCTTTCTCTCTTCTCCTCCTGCCTCTCTTTCTCTCTTCTCCTTCTGCCTCTCGCTCTCTTTCTCTCTTCTCCTCCTGCCTCTCATTCTCTCTTCTCCTTCTGCCTCTCGCTCTCTTTCTCTCCTCCTCCTCCTGCCTCTCTTTCTCTCTTCTCCTTCTGCCGCTCGCTCTCTTTCTCTCTTCTCCTCCTGCCTCTCTTTCTCTCTTCTCCTTCTGCCGCTCGCTCTCTTTCTCTCTTCTCCTCCTGCCTCTCATTCTCTCTTCTCCTTCTGCCTCTCGCTCTCTTTCTCTCTTCTCCTCCTGCCTCTCTTTCTCTCTTCTCCTTCTGCCGCTCGCTCTCTTTCTCTCTTCTCCTCCTGCCTCTCATTCTCTCTTCTCCTTCTGCCTCTCGCTCTCTTTCTCTCTTCTCCTCCTGCCTCTCTTTCTCTCTTCTCCTTCTGCCGCTCGCTCTCTTTCTCTCTTCTCCTCCTGCCTCTCTTTCTCTCTTCTCCTTCTGCCGCTCGCTCTCTTTCTCTCTTCTCCTTCTGCCTCTCATTCTCTCTTCTCCTTCTGCCTCTCGCTCTCTTTCTCTCTTCTCCTCCTGCCTCTCTTTCTCTCTTCTCCTTCTGCCGCTCGCTCTCTTTCTCTCTTCTCCTCCTGCCTCTCTTTCTCTCTTCTCCTTCTGCCTCTCGCTCTCTTTCTCTCTTCTCCTCCTGCCTCTCATTCTCTCTTCTCCTTCTGCCTCTCGCTCTCTTTCTCTCTTCTCCTCCTGCCTCTCATTCTCTCTTCTCCTTCTGCCGCTCGCTCTCTTTCTCTCTTCTCCTCCTGCCTCTCTTTCTCTCTTCTCCTTCTGCCGCTCGCTCTCTTTCTCTCTTCTCCTCCTGCCTCTCTTTCTCTCTTCTCCTTCTGCCTCTCGCTCTCTTTCTCTCTTCTCCTCCTGCCTCTCATTCTCTCTTCTCCTTCTGCCTCTCGCTCTCTTTCTCTCTTCTCCTCCTGCCTCTCATTCTCTCTTCTCCTTCTGCCTCTCACTCTCTTTCTCTCTTCTCCTCCTGCCTCTCTTTCTCTCTTCTCCTTCTGCCTCTCGCTCTCTTTCTCTCTTCTCCTCCTGCCTCTCGCTCTCTTTCTCTCTTCTCCTTCTGCCGCTCACTCTTTCTCTCTTCTCCTCCTGCCTCTCATTCTCTCTTCTCCTCCTGCCTCTCACTCTCTTTCTCTCCTCCTCCTCCTGCCTCTCATTCTCTCTTCTCCTTCTGCCTCTCACTCTCTTTCTCTCCTCCTCCTCCTGCCTCTCATTCTCTCTTCTCCTTCTGCCGCTCACTCTCATTCTCTCTTCTCCTTCTGCCGCTCACTCTCTTTCTCTCTTCTCCTCCTGCCTCTCATTCTCTCTTCTCCTTCTGCCTCTCACTCTCTTTCTCTCCTCCTCCTCCTGCCTCTCATTCTCTCTTCTCCTTCTGCCGCTCACTCTCATTCTCTCTTCTCCTTCTGCCGCTCACTCTCATTCTCTCTTCTCCTTCTGCCTCTCATTCTCTCTTCTCCTTCTGCCTCTCACTCTCTTTCTCTCTTCTCCTCCTGCCTCTCATTCTCTCTTCTCCTTCTGCCTCTCACTCTCTTTCTCTCTTCTCCTCCTGCCTCTCATTCTCTCTTCTCCTTCTGCCTCTCGCTCTCTTTCTCTCTTCTCCTCCTGCCTCTCATTCTCTCTTCTCCTTCTGCCTCTCACTCTCTTTCTCTCCTCCTCCTCCTGCCTCTCATTCTCTCTTCTCCTTCTGCCTCTCACTCTCATTCTCTCTTCTCCTCCTGCCGCTCACTCTCATTCTCTCTTCTCCTCCTGCCGCTCACTCTCTTTCTCTCTTCTCCTCCTCCTGCATAGGGAGTGTGGAACCCAAACGGCTGTTTGCACCGCTTGCTCCCACGTGGCAGCCTGGCTGAGCAGCTGCCTGTGACCTTCAGCTGCCCCCCTGCACTGTTTCCCTTCACCCCAGCACTGATCCTGCAGCCTCCCAGTTGTCCTCCACCTCCCCCTCATTCCCCCGCCCTCCCCCCAGCCAGGGTCTGTCCACAGCCAGGGGGCGGGGCCTGGACCCGCTGTCACGCCGCACGTCACCGTCCCGCCCCCCCTCGCCTCCTGCCGTGGCGCTCGGCTGACTTCTGCGCCACTCAGCTGGGCTGCTGCGCAGGAGCAAGCGACCGTTTGGGCCCCGCGCTCCCCATGCAGCACGGACCCCAAACGGCCGCTTGCGCCGCTTTTTCCCGTGTGGCGGCCCAGCCGAGTGCCCCGGGGGAGCAACGCCAAGCGCGACAGCGTTAGTCACAGGCATTGGGCTACTGTCTATTCGATTCTTTGTGGCTTTCTCTAGCATTAGCAGCCTGATCAAAATAGCTTTGTGAAATCGGCCATCGACACTGGCTTCTCCATTCGTGTGATCGCTGCCAAGTGTCCCGCGGGGCTGGGTGCTGTACAGGCTCCGAGTAAGACGCAGGAGGGAGCTTTACAGAAACACCCAAGTTCCATTCACAAAGTGATGTAGGGCTTCGCTGGAGTCTCATGGAAATTAGGAGCCTAAGGACGTGTGGGGCTTTCGCCAAGGAATTTAGGCTCCTCTGTCACTAACTGCTTTTGCAAATTGTACTTCTAGTCCCCGTCCCAGCACCGAGAGTCTTGCAGTCTCATTTCTAAGGCCTGACATGGGTGGATTTAGCAGCAGGAAGATAAACACCAACAGTGACAGGAGCTCCTTGCTCCTGGTGACAAGATGCTGGCCTGCACCGCACACTGCCAGCCCTCTGTCCTCGTCCGGCCTTCCTGAAGGCTCAGGCGCCTGTCCTCCGACAGGCCGACTGGGCTGTGCCTTTCTGGGGCAGCGTGGGAGGCCGGGGATGCCAGAGGGAGACGGGTTTGGCCCTACCAATACAGAGGCATTCTTCTTACTCTTGGCAGATTTGGGTTGGGGTTTTGCAGTCTCAACACCGGTGATTCCCTCCCAGAGTGCGGGAAACTTGGCAATCCCTCCGGTGATTTGACCTGAGCGGCAGGCGTTTGGTGACTGTCCGTCTCTGGCAACGGTCACCTGCGTCCCGGGTCGCTGCGCTGCGCTGCACTGGGCTGCAGGGAGCTGTCTCAAGCAATGTTTGCTGGGCAGCAGTGACACCCCACTTGTAGCGTCACCCGGGCAGGGAGGGCAGTGGGGCGAGGACGCGCAAGGCTCCTGCGGTTGAAGCTGTGTGTGTCACTTGGCCCAGCTGGGAGAGCCCTGTTCACCGGCGCGGGCCGGGCCTGGCCGAGGACCCTGCTCTGCTCAGCCACAGAAGACGTGGTCTTGGAGCCAGTCTGGCATCTGCTCCTTGCCTGTGTGGTGGGCTGCCAGACGACTTCCCCAGGAACGGACTTCACTCTTCCCCCCTGCTCTGTGCCAAGTGTGCAGAGTTCAGCCCACGTGGAGCGGAGGTGGTGCCCAGTCTGGTCCCTGTCGGCTGGGGGGCAGCCTGGGAGCAGAAGCGGACCCCTCTGCTCCCTGGGAAGGGTGGTGCGGAACATAAAGCCCGGTCCGTTCTTTTATTTGTCCCAGGCTGCATCCGCTGACGCGGCCCAGCTGCCTGTCCGCTTGCGGTCTCTCCTGCCCCGCGGAGGGGGGCGCCTTGGCCTTGCTCTCTGCAGCCCCCTTTGCTCTCCTCCCCTGAAGTGCTGTGTGTCCGGTGAAGTGCAGGTGCACCGCGGAGCATCCTTTCACCCCGTCTTCCCAGATTGTGCTGCTCAAGGGGCTCCTCCTGCCGCACTGCCTGAGCCGTGTCCTGCCTTTCTCCAGCCGCGTGTGGGCTGGGCAGAACTCAGGGAGGTACTGACGCGTCCCTCAGTCTTATGCGGAAGGATCTCGCGGCCGTGGCTCGCCCACGTCTGAGGGGGATGCAGCAGGTGTGTTGCTGGCGCTGCCCTGCCCAGGGGTGGTGAGGCGGGAGGCAGGGAACCTCTGACCAGATCTGGGGGCGCGGTGGGATGCAGTTACCCACGCCGGAGTTCAGCCCGGAGGCCGGGATCTGTGGCTTGCAGCCCCTGGGAGGACAGGAGCAGCACTCTGCTTCTGGCGATGGGAATTCTCAAGCTGCTTGGGCGCTGCGTGGGGGGAGGCGAGCCCAGGCCTGAGTGTACTCGCGGATTCGACACGCGGGCCCGTGCAAAGCACTTGTGCAAAGGGACCTCTCTTGCCTGGAGTAATCGGCCCCCGTGACGCACGGTGCACGAGTGACCCATGCGCTCTGCCTGAGCAGGGGCCTCGCTGGGCCACGGGGGGTTAGAAACGGGTCTCGGGTCACCCTTGAAACCCGCCAGTGAGGCTCATCCAAGTCCCCATTGGTCTCTGTGGGTCCAGGGCAGGGCCTGGCGGGGGGTGCGGCAGGAGGAGCTGTGGGGCAGGACCTGCTGCTGGGCCCCTCCTGGCCTTTCCTTGGCTCTGGCGCAGCACTGTCGCAAAGGCCAGACGGCGGGCCGGCCCCGCTCCTCTCCAGCAGCGCGGGGGGGGGGGGGCGAGGAGGGCAGGGGCTGCAGGTTGCTGCTCCGTGGGCTCGTAGGAGTGGCTGGCCCCCTCGCTTCCTTTGCCAGCCTGCAGCATGCTGAGCAGCCAGGGCAGGGGTCAGCCAGGCCCACGCCCCACGAGGCGGAGCTGGGCTGCCCGTGCCAGAAGGCGCAGGGGGGCAGGCCAGGGCGTTCCCAGGAGTGGGTGGGGAGGAGCCCTCAGCTCATCACCAGGTCGATCTCACCTGGGAGCCCAGCCGTGAGGGGTGAGGGGTCTGGCTGCCAGCTTAGCCCCACTGAGTATGGCCGCCCGCTGCCAGTGAGAGGCAAACCGGGGCGGGCGGGGGAGCGGCAGGGCAGGGCGGAGTTGACTGACCCGTACGCCAAATGACTTGTCCTACATGCACCTGAGCGGAGGGGATGTGCCACATGTACGTGCCACATCACCTTCCTATTGGTGCGCACAACAAAATTCATGGGGCAAGAGTGCAGCAGGAGGCTCAGGTCTGGGGCAGAGTATGAGGAACAAGAAGTGGGGTGCAAGCTGTGGGGAGGATGAGGGATTTAGGGTGCAGGAGGGAGCTCCAGGTTTGGGGAGGGGCTCAGGATGGGGGTTGGGGTACAGAAGATGTACAGGTTTGGGGTACAGAAGATGTACAGGTTTGGGGAGGGGCTCAGGATGGCGGTTGGGGTACAGAAGATGTACAGGTTTGGGGTACAGAAGATGTACAGGTTTGGGGAGGGGCTCAGGATGGGGGTTGGGGTACAGAAGACGTACGGGGTTGGGGTACAGAAGACGTACGGGTTTGGGGAGGGGCTCAGGACGGGGGTTGGGGTGCAGGAGAGCCTCAGGTTGGGGGGCGGGAGGGGCTCAGGATGCTGTTTGGGGGGCAGGAGGGGTACAGGTTCTCCGCTGCGGGTGTGGACAACCATATGGGCTGGCTTGGGAAGTCAAACGCGAGCTAAGTCTCTTCCGGGGTGGTGCTAATCCATTGTCTGGGGACAAATCCAATAGCTGGAGAATCCTGCCCTGTCTTCTCAGGGACAGCACCCCCTCTGTGCGCCTCCGTTGGCCATGTCCCAGATCGTCCTGCGTCTGAATGTGTCCTGGCCAGGCTGGTGGGCGCTGGAGGGGGCTTTCGTTCTGTTCTGCGCGCTGTGGCTGGCGCTCTGGGCTGAGATCAGAAGCCAGACCCCTTAAACTGCTCCAGGCTTGCGATCAGAGCCCTGCGCTGCGCCCGGGCAGGGGGAGGGGCGCAGAGCCCCGTGAACTAAAGAAATGGGCGTTGAGACCCTCCGAGCCTTCTCTGCTCCGCTGCCTCTTTCTAGCTCCAAGGCAGGAGTGTGCAGGGAGCGTGTTGTCTGGGGGCTGAGCCTGGGAGTGCGGGTAAGCCCTGCCCCTCGGTCCAGGCCCGGGCGCATCCATGGACTCCCCAGGAACCCCTGAGCCTGAGCCGCTCTCCACGGAGCTGCGGGGAGCTTGGACAGACATTGCAGCCCCGAGACGTGGGGCCGCGGGGCTGCTTGCTCCTGCCCCTGCGGTGGCCGAGGGGACGCCTGGCTTGGTTCTCTTGCGCGGGGGCAGCGGGGAGCGCTGGGGGCGCTGGGGGACACGTTCCAATGAGCGGTTCTGTGCAACGGCCGCCGAGTTGTTTCCCTGGGGGCTGGGACCAGGTGTGCGGGTGACGCACACGCCTGAGCCCCCCGGCTCAGACTGAGGCCACAGGCGCTGGGCTCTTGTTCCTCTCAGCTTTCCTGCCACTTCCCAGCTGCTCCTGGGCGGGCCTCCAGCGGGCAGCAGTCCAGGTCCGACCCGACGGGCCCCTTGCCCTCCTGCAGGTTTGTGCTGAGCCCCTCCGTGCCCGCCAGGCGCCGATGCTGGCGAGTGGAGAGAGCGCTCGTCCCAGCGTGGGCGTCATTCGCAAGCAAGCTCGTCCTTTGCTTTTGGGGTTGTTTCTGTGCGGGGGAGAGGGGAACCTTTTGAGCAGCTCTGAGTCCCAGTGGGTAGCAGGCAGGCGGCTGCCCCGCGCTGCTTCGGGAGTCCCTGGCCAGGCCTTGGGCGTACCTGGGCCTGGCTTGCCCTGGGCGCACGGGGGTGGGGCTTGGGACAGGTGGTTTGCCCTCTCCGTGGCTAAGCACTGTGGTGTCTGTTCCCGCAGCTGCTGCTGCGCCTCTCCCCCGCGGGCCCTCCCCAGGCCCTAATGCAGCCCCTAGCTGCTAGACTGTGGGGGAGGGGCCACCCCTCACTCGGCTGGGGCAGGCATGCTTGGATCCTGCCTGGCACGCGTGCTGCGCGGCACTGAGCTGGCTGCATTCTTTCTGCCGCCAGCCCTGCTGAATTCCACCGGGGGCCCTGCCCTGGGCTGTGCCTGTGCAAGAGTGCGGGGGGGTGTCGGCAGCCAGGCGGGGGCACGAGCACCCTGCAGAACTGGTGCTTTGTCTTTGCTTGTCCGCGGCTCCGGGAGACGCGGTGCAAAGCAGCTGCTGGCGTTTGCAATGCGCCTGCTGCCTCTGTAGCCTTGCCAGGGCACCTCGTTAGAGAGCAGCCCCCCGCTCGCTCACGCTGCGCTTCCCACTAATTGGAATGAGGGGAGGGCTGAGGCCAGCGTGGGGCGTGTTGTTGCAGCAGCCCAGGGAGGAGAGCTTGGCCGTGCCTGGCGCGGTGCAGACCGGCCCGTTGTCAGCGCGCCTGGTGGCCTGGCTGCTGTCCGGTCCAGTGGGGCTGTGGGCCAGGACGGAGCCTTGTGGACAAAGCATTGGGTGCAGAGGCCGGAGTGCCCCGAACCTTCCGGCCAGCACGTCGGTGCCTTCTCTGCCTGTCCACTTCCCTGTCTGCCCTCCCGCAGCTCGGAGCGGCCGCTGCGCCAGGCTCCGGGCAGGGGCTGCGTGTCAGGCTGGGGCTGGCGCTCTGCATGGCACAGGCTGCCGGCAGTAGAGTGGGTGTAGGGGGCTGGGCCCCGGTGTGTGCCACGTGGCAGCTGCTGCCTGGAGGGAGACGTGTGAGGATGCGGCTGGAGCGAGGGAGTAGTCGGCTGCCAGTGAGGGGGGCGCTCATCCAGCCATCTCTGCCCTCTCAGCGCCTGGGCACCTACCTGCCTCCCATGGCCATGGGGCTGCCCTGCTTGTTTGCCTGGCCGGAGGGCGGAGAGGGCTCCAGGAAGGGCTGGGAAAGGCCTGCTGCCACTCGGGCCTTGCTCCCTCCTGCAGCGGGGCTGTGGATTTGCAGGTGATTACTGCGAAAAGCCCAGATGTTGGTGAGCCGTGTGCTGAGCTCTCAGTGCTGTGCACATATGGCTCCCTTAATGCCCTGCAGGCTTTGCAGAGGGCTGGTTCTTTGCTGTCTCGCTCTGCCGGCACTTTGCACACACAGCTTTGTTCCTGCCTCTGTCCTGAGCCGCTCCCCTCCTCCAGCCCACTGCGTCCCAGTTCTTCACAGCTCCCCACGTCACCTGCCCCAGCCCTCTGCATACCCGCCAACAGACCCCATGGAGGTTCTGGGCCACCCGGGAGCTTGTTGAGCCTGTTAAGTGATGGCAATAAGGCACTCCTGGGAGGTGCCCAGGCTCACAAGTATCCAGGAGCAGAGGCCTCCCATCCTGGAATCCAGCTCTAGTTTTGCACCAGCCTATCAACTCACAGGGCCTTGGCCAAACAGGATTATGGATTCGCTTCAGCACGGAGTCACCTAAGGATAGTTGCTTTTATTAATTCACCGCATCACTACTACTGCAGGGTTAATACTGCCAGATGGTTACACAGCGACACACCAATAAGCACAGGCAGAGCAATGCATAGGAGAGTAACAGGCACTTAGAAATGGATACGCCCCTTCAGTCTGCGGGGAGTCCCGTTCCTGTCACCTCGCACTGGGCCGCAGTGGACGTGACTCCAGCTGGGGGAATCCAGGGCACCCTCTGAGGTCTAGGTCCCTGGTGAGACTCACCAGGCATGGGACTCACTACATTAGTTATACTACAGGGCTGTGTCTAGACTGCATCCCTTTTCCGTAAAAGGGATGCAAATTAGACACATCGCAATTGCAAATGAAGCGGGGATTTAAATCCCCCCCACTTCATTTGCATAAACATGGCTGCCGCTTTTTTCCGGCTCGGAGTTTTGCTGGAAAAAAGCGCCAGTCTAGATGGGGATCTTTCGGAAAATAAAGCCTTTGGAATAAGGGGTCTTTCGGAAAAGGCTTTATTTTCCGGAAGATCCGTGTCTAGAGTGGCGCTTTTTTCCGGCAAAGCTCCGAGCCGGAAAAAAGCGGCAGCCATGTTTATGCAAATGAAGCGGGGGGGATTTAAATCCCCGCTTCATTTGCAATTGCGATGTGTCTAATTTGCATCCCTTTTACGGAAAAGGGATGCAGTCTAGACACAGCCCAGTTGTTACCAGGTGAGCGTGCACCAGCTCAGTGCCACTTTCAACATTCCCATGGGGCTGAGAACCGAGGTCGTGTTGTTTACCCCACACTTGGCTCTCAGTTAGCCGTGGGGCTGTGGCTGATGAAGGCCATCTGATAAAGAACACCTGGTGTTTCTGCCTGCGGGGTTCATGGCTGGCCTAGAGGAATCGAACTTTAACCCCTGCAGGCCTACACGGCCCAGCCCTGCTGCCGCGTTCAGGCAATGAAACCTGTGTTCCGCTTATCCCTGTGGCTGGGATGTGGACTTTCCCACGTGACCTGGAGCAGTGGCCCTGTCAGTGGGCGGCAGAGGCAGCTGAGATATTGCTGTGTGGATATTCCAGTTCTGGGAGGCATCGGCAGGGCCTTTGGAGTGGTGCCAAGAGCTTGCTTTCCCACTGCCTGCAGGGTGGCCGCTGCTGGGATCCTGGGTCCGGTTCTGGGACCCACAGTTCAAGAAGGCTGGGATTGGGCCGGCCTTGGGCGGGGGCTGGACTTGATGACCCCGTGAGGTCTGTGCCAGCCCTGGGATTGTGAGATTCTCAGGCTGTGGCTAACGGTGGGAGGGCTCCGAGGAGTGGAAAACGTGCCTGGGAGCGACGTGCAAAGGGCTCTGCCGGGTTAGCGGGAGGAGCCGGTTCGGGGTGACGGCTCAGGCTCAGTCCCTACCTGGGGCCGAGCATTAAGTAAACGGGCTCCGTCTGTGGAAGACGGTCTGACGGGCTGCCAGCCGGGAGCTGTAGCTGGACCGATAGGGCGCCCGTTTTAACGGCGAGGGTCGGTAACCGCTGGCACGGGGGCGGATTCTCCACGCTGACAGCTGCCATCCAGGCACTAGCCCACGGCAGCCGGGCAGCGAGCTCGTCAGCCCTCCGAGAGCTGCTGCTACAGAAGAGTGAACTCTCAGCCAAGCACCAGGAAGAGGTTCTGGGGTTCCCCGTCTGTTGTTCCCCACGCAGTTCAGCGCGGCTCCCAGCGGGGGAGTGGGCGCAGGGGCATGGCTGTTGGGCAGCAGCTGGCAGAGAACACCCGATCCCATTGCACACGTCCCTACGCGTGTGCGTGTCAGCGGCATCCCCTGGGCTTCGAGAAACCGCCCTGGCAAACAAATGTGCATTGACTCCCGCCCGTTCACGTAGCCCCCCAGACGTGGGAGACGCCGCCTCCTTCCGTTATACTGTACCCCTGAAAATGCTGGGACCGGTCTCTTAGGGCTGTGGAGAGAGGTTCTGGCGCCTTTCCACCAGCCGCAGAGTCAAACTGCCTGACCCCTGACCTTTGCTGCCGGTGGGATGAGGCGGGTGGTTCGGTCAGAGCCCGGCGGGCTGGCTGGCAGCGAAAGGAGCAGCTGTTGGCAATGTATTTATAGCCGCGCGTTCAGTGTGTGTTCGCCGCACGCCACAGCGAGCGAGACCGGCTCCATCCAGCCCTGCGGAAAAACCCCAGGTGCTTGCTGCTCGTGCCGCTTCGCAATGCGCGGGCCCCGGGCCCCGGCTCAGGCTGCCTGGGCCCCTGTCCCGAGGCGCCTAGTGGGCGGATTCTAAGGAATGACGGGCCCGCAGTGGAACGGTTTGCTTGCCCAGCGGGACAAGGGCTCCCGCAGTGTACTAGTGGGGCCCGCATCCTGCCTCCTAGCACTGTGCAGAGCGAGTGCGGGACCCGCCTCTTTCAAAAGCACCTTCCCATCCCTGGCACACGCCCGCGGGCAGCCGCACCAGTCCCCCACCCGGCGGCAAGTATGGAACCAAGAATACAGTGAAAACGTGCACCGACCCAGGAATTCCACACGGCTTCCTGCCCGCACGCGGAACCAATAGTAGGAAATACCCCCCCCCCGACTGCCCAGCACGGCGCTAGTGGGCGTGCACCGTACACCTTCTCAGCTGCCCAGCACGGCGCTAGTGGGCGTGCACCTTACACCCCCGACTGCCCAGCACGGCGCTAGTGTGCGTGCACCGTACACCTTCTCAGCTGCCCAGCACGGCGCTAGTGTGCGTGCACCGTACCCCCCCCTCCCCGACTGCCCAGCATGGCGCTAGTGTGCGTGCACCGTACCCCCCCCTCCCCGACTGCCCAGCATGGCGCTAGTGTGCGTGCACCGTACCCCCCCCTCCCCGACTGCCCAGCACGGCGCTAGTGGGCGTGCACCGTACCCCCCCGACTGCACAGCACAGCACAGGGCTAGTGTGCGTGCACCGTACCCCCCCGACTGCCCAGCACGGCGCTAGTGGGCGTGCACCGTACCCCCCCCCGACTGCCCAGCACGGCGCTAGTGGGCGTGCACCGTACCCCCCCCCGACTGCCCAGCACGGTGCTAGTGGGCGTGCACCGTACCCCCCCCGACTGCACAGCACAGCACAGGGCTAGTGTGCGTGCACCGTACCCCCCCCCGACTGCCCAGCACGGCGCTAGTGGGCGTGCACCGTACCCCCCCCCCGACTGCACAGCACAGCACAGGGCTAGTGTGCGTGCACCGTACCCCCCCCCAACTGCACAGCACAGGGCTAGTGTGCGTGCACCGTACCCCCCCCCAACTGCACAGCACAGGGCTAGTGTGCGTGCACCGTACCCCCCCGACTGCCCAGCACGGTGCTAGTGGGTGTGCACCGTACACCTTCTCAGCTGCCCAGCACGGCGCTAGTGGGCGTGCACCATACACCCCCGACTGCCCAGCATGGCGCTAGTGTGCGTGCACCGTACCCCCCCCCCGACTGCCCAGCACGGCGCTAGTGGGCGTGCACCGTACCCCCCCGACTGCACAGCACAGCACAGGGCTAGTGTGCGTGCACCGTACCCCCCCCCCAACTGCACAGCACAGGGCTAGTGTGCGTGCACCGTACCCCCCCCCCCCGACTGCCCAGCACGGTGCTAGTGGGTGTGCACCGTACACCTTCTCAGCTGCCCAGCACGGCGCTAGTGGGCGTGCACCATACACCCCCGACTGCCCAGCATGGCGCTAGTGTGCGTGCACCGTACCCCCCCCCCCCCCCGACTGCCCAGCACGGCGCTAGTGGGCGTGCACCGTACCCCCCCGACTGCACAGCACAGCACAGGGCTAGTGTGCGTGCACCGTACCCCCCCCCCCAACTGCACAGCACAGGGCTAGT
This sequence comes from Pelodiscus sinensis, assembly GCF_052426305.1. NCBI lineage: Eukaryota > Metazoa > Chordata > Testudines > Trionychidae > Pelodiscus > Pelodiscus sinensis. Next base: position 67,787,590 of record NC_143060.1, read on the forward strand.
GTGCGTGCACCGTACCCCCCCCCCCGACTGCCCAGCACGGCGCTAGTGGGCGTGCACCGTACCCCCCCCGACTGCACAGCACAGCACAGGGCTAGTGTGCGTGCACCGTACCCCCCCGACTGCACAGCACAGGGCTAGTGTGCGTGCACCGTACCCCCCCGACTGCACAGCACAGGGCTAGTGTGCGTGCACCGTACCCCCCCCCCGACTGCACAGCACAGGGCTAGTGTGCGTGCACTGTACCCCCCCCCCCCCGACTGCACAGCACAGGGCTAGTGTGCGTGCACCGTACCCCCCCCCGACTGCACAGCACAGGGCTAGTGTGCGTGCACTGTACCCCCCCCCCCCCCGACTGCACAGCACAGGGCTAGTGTGCGTGCACCGTACCCCCCCGACTGCACAGCACAGGGCTAGTGTGCGTGCACCCCCCCCCCCCCGACTGCACAGCACAGGGCTAGTGTGCGTGCACCGTACCCCCCCGACTGCCCAGCACGGTGCTAGTGTGCGTGCACCGTACCCCCTCCCCCCGACTGCACAGCACAGGGCTAGTGTGCGTGCACCGTACCCCCCCGACTGCCCAGCACGGCGCTAGTGGGCGTGCACCGTACCCCCCCCCCGACTGCACAGCACAGGGCTAGTGTGCGTGCACCGTACCCCCCCCGACTGCACAGCACAGGGCTAATGTGCGTGCACCGTACCCCCCCCCCCCCCCCGACTGCACAGCACAGCGCTAGTGGGACTGTCTGGAGCGAGAGGAAAGCTCCCGGCAGGGGTCACTCGTGCCTGCCCCTTGCCTAGAGCCCAGCCCGTCTAGCCCCGGGGATCCAACATCCGCGCTCGGTTTTGCAGCTGCGGATACAAGTTGTGTGTCTCCCAGGGCTCTGCCCGGCCCTCCCCAGCCAGGAGGGAGAGGAAGGGGCAGGCTGGGTTTCCCTCCCGCTCCCTGAGGGGAGGGGACCAGCAAGCAGCGTCCTGGCCCCAGTCTTGGGGACGCCGGGGGAGGAGTGCATTCCGGGCTGGAGCAGTCCCAGAGCGGGGGGGGGGGGGAGTGTGCCCCCAGCCTGGCTGCCTTGGGGGGCCGGGACAAGCGCCTGTCGCGCGTTTCTGAGGGGGCCCGAAGGGACAGGCCAGTGCCTCTAGGAGGGCCAAGGAGCAGAGGGCTCCCCCGAAAGGGCTCGGGCACGCGGGTGGGTCTGCCGAAAACTTGGACTTTTCTTTGTCCAACCCAGTTCTTGGATTTCAGGGTTTGGTTTGTGATGAAAGGTCTCTGCTTCCTGTGAGCCTGTCCCCCCCGCCCGCAGAGCCCCAGAGCACAGCGCCGTGGTGGGACCTGGGCCGGCCGAGCAGAGCCCCAGAGCCCCAGAGCACAGCGCCGTGGTGGGACCTGGGCCGGCCGAGCAGAGCCCCAGAGCCCCAGAGCACAGCGCCGTGGTGGGACCTGGGCCGGCCGAGCAGCGTTCGCCACGCGTGCTCCCGACACGGCCGCCGTGACTGCCACAGGCTCCGTCCTGAACGGCGTTGGAAGGGGGTGCACCTTGGCAATGGGGGCTGGCGTGCCGGCTGACACCGGGCCTGGACGGTCGGGGGTGCTTGCTGGGGGAAGGGCCTTTTTAATTAACAAAATCTAAAGTGAGCCAGGGCTCCTGAGCGCTGCAGTGCTGCTGCAAACAGATTCAGAGCTGGGGGAGCGCGGGGCCGCGCCGGTCAGTTGGGAACCAGCCATTGCTCCAGATTTTATGCCCTGTTGTCTTATCGCTTAATTTAAGCATTATGATTCATACCCCAGGAAACAGTGTGCCATGTCATAGGCACCGGCACCTAATCCCGGGAAAGCCAGGGTGCTAACAAGGGGGAGGGGAGGAAAGGGGGCCGTGCGGGCGGGGGAGGGGAGGAAAGGGGGCCCTGCGGGCGGGGGAGGGGAGGAAAGGGGGCCGTGCGGGCGGGGGAGGGGAGGGGGGGCCCTGCGGGCGGGGGAGGGGAGGAAAGGGGGCCCTGCGGGCGGGGGAGGGGAGGAAAGGGGGCAGTGTGGGCGGGGGGGAGGGGAGGAGGCGGGGGAGGGGGCCGGGCGGGCGGGGGAGGGGAGGAAAGGGGGCCGGGCGGGCGGGGGAGGGGAGGAAGGGGGGGCCGGGCGGGCGGGGGAGGGGAGGAAAGGGGGCCGGGCGGGCGGGGGGGGGAGGGGGCCGGGGGCCGGGCGGGCGGGGGAGGGGAGGGAAGGGGGCCGTGCAGGCGGGGGAGGGGAGGAAGGGGGCAAAAGGGGGCCGTGCAGATCCGCTGAATGGGAAGCGAGCTGTGCGTTCCCCGGGTTCCTTTGTTCACTCTCGCCTGCGGTCAGCCGGCTGCAGGTAACCCCGTCCCAGTGCCGTGGGGGTCCCTGGCCGGGTGTCGCGGGGGGAGCTCTCAGCAAAGGGCCAGGCCAGCTTTCGACTGGGGTGCAAACACGTCCTGATCTCCAGGCTCGGGAGCGCCCGGGCACGTCCCTGAAGTGCGGAGGAGCCTCGTTCAGCGTCCCAGCCAGGCTGCAGCCCCGGGGGTTGCCTTGTGCTCTTGTCCAGTCCCCTTGGCCCAGAGCTGCTGTGGATGTTGCTGTGCTGTCAGCAGGTGACGCGCTGCCCCCCAGGGATGGCTGCATTTCGCTGCGACTAAGCGACAGGTTGAGGCAGGGCGTAGGGCCCTGCGGGGGAGGGTTGCTCCAGCAATGCGCTGTCAGCTCCTTACCCTTCCGGGGGGGTATTTATGGACGCACCGTGCTCCCCCTGGATTCTAGGGTTACCCAGCAGCCAGGCACCCGCCCGGTGGCCCAGCTGTGTCACAAGCAGTCTGCCTGGCTCCCTTCCCCAGCCTGGGCAGGAGCAGCCCCCAAGCAGGGCAGGGCTCCCGGGTGCTTCCTGGAAAGGGGCCCATCAGAGCCCTGCGGGGGCACGTCGGGCTCTGTCCCAGGGCAAGCGCACAGAGGCCCGGGCAGCTGCTGGCGGAAACGGGCAAGTCCCTGATGTGCCCCAACCCCCAGCAAAGGCTGAGCCCTCCCGGGGTGAGGGGCAGGCGGGTCTGTGCTCCCTGGGGAGTGTGGCTGCCCTGCTCAGCCTAGGGGGGCGAGCCCCCGGGCAGGGGTGAATCTGGCTGCCTGCGGGCGCTGGGGGCTTCCCACGCAGGGCCATGGGGCTGCCCCAGCCAGCCTGGGCGAGGGCAGCATTCCCATGCCCCAGGGGCTGTCTGGCACTGTGCCCTGCGGGGAGTGGATGGCCCAGCTCATCTCTGCCCGCCAGGCCAGCTGCTTCCAGAGCTTTGCGCTGCAGAGCCAGACCTGAGGGAAGTGCTGGGGACTTGGCGATGCAAGGGGCGGGCTCCCTGTGCGCTGCCAGGCTCCCTCCCGGCCAGCACTTCTGCGCTGGAGTCCGCCTTCCAGAGTTCCAGCCCCGGGAAGCAGCTGGGGCTTTTCCGTGACGTTTTTCATGGGGAAAATCCTGGTTTCCAGCCTCACTAGCACAGGAAGCGAGTTGGCCATTGGGCCGTGGCAGAAGGAAGCCGCTGGGTAGGTAGCGGAGGAGCTGGAGCCTGCGCTGGTGCAGGGGTGAAACGTGCAAAGTCCCAGGTGTGAAGAAGCTGAGGAGGGCTCGTGTTTCCTTGCACACTGCCTGGCTGGAAGCACCTCTGCCCCGTCCTTCCTTCTCTGATCAACGTCAGCTTCCAGCTGCCACGGCACCTTTGGACTCCACGTTCCTCCTGGCCTTCCCGGGGAGCTGGTGCTGTTCTGAGCAAGCGGCTCTCGCCCGCATGTAGCTGTGGGCATCGCTTCCCACTGGCGCCGGCTTCACGGTGACTGTCCTGGGCTCTCGGCCGGGTGGGGGTCAGGCGACCGAGGGAGAGGGTCTAGACTTGTGGTGTGACTGCTCAGGAGTATCCCGCCTGGTGTTCCTCAACAAACGGAAACGCGAGGAATGTTTAGAACAGCCACGCTGGGTCAGAACCATGTGTCCTGTCTTCTGATACAGCCAATGCCCGGGGCCCTTGAGGGGATGAACAGAACAGGTGAACATCAGGTGATCCTGTCACCCATTCCCTCCCTCTGACAGAGGCTAGGGACACCCTCCCTGCCCAGCCTGGCTAACAGCCACTGATGAACCTGTCCTCTGAACTTATCTAGCTCTTTTTTGAACCCTGTTTTAGTCTTGGCCTTCACAACATCCTCTGGCAAGGAGTTCCACAGGTTGACTGCATTATGTGACAAAATGCTTCCTTTGGCTTGTTTCTAAGTCTGTGCCTATTTCATTTGGTGACCCCTAGTTCTGGCATTATGAGACCCTAACTCGTCCTTATTTCCTTTCTCCACACCACTCATGATTTTAGAGACCTCTATCATATCCCTGTAGTTGTCTCTCTTCCAGCCTGACAAGTCCCTGTCTTCTTAACCTCTCCTCAATGGAATCTGTTCCACATCTCTAATCATTTGTGGCCGTTTTCTGTACCTTTTCCAATTCCAATAGATCTTTGTGAGATGGAGTGGCCAGATCTGCACACAATATTTAAGGTGTGGGCATATCATGAATTTCTGTATCCACAATGACCCCAAGATCTCGCGAACAGCCGATTGGGATCCTGCTATGTTCTGTGCAGAGTTGGGATTCTGACGTGCCTTGCGTTGCACTTATCAGCATTGAATTTCGTCTGGCGCTGTGTTGCCCGGGCGCCCAGTGTTGTGAGATCCATCTGTAACACTTCACCGCCAGCGCTCTACCTAGAAAAATACTCTCAGGATTGTCCCCAGATTTTGCCCCCCTCGCTGTGCACCCCCTTTTCCAGATCGCTTATGAATCTGAGGAGTAGAACTGGCCTCAGCACAGACTGCTGGGGGTCCCCACTAATGAACTCTCCATTCTGAGAGCTGGCCATCCCTTCCTATGCTGTCTTCCAGCCAGTCGCTGAGCCGTGAGCCAGCCTTCTCTCTGACCCCGGGACCGCTGGCTTGCTTAAGAGCTTTCGGTGAGGGACCTTTCGGAAGGCGTTCTCGGAATCGAAGTATCTGGATCCGCAGGGTCCCCCTTGTCCACGTGCTTGTTGGCCCCTCAAAGAACTCTAGCGGAGTGGGGAGGCCGGGTAGCCCTTGATGTCGACTCTTCCCCAGCAAATTACGTTCATCTCTGTGTCTGCCAGTGCTGCTCTTGGTTATAGCTTCAGCCATTACATTGCAGCAGGGAGAGTTAGGTTGGCTCTCAGGAAGAACTTCCTGTCGGGTGGTTAAACACTGGACTAAATTGCCCAGGGAGGCTGTGGAGTCCCGGTCTCGAGAGCTATTGAAGAGCAGGCTGGACACACGCCCGTCAGGGATGGTCTAGGCGGTGCTGGGTCCCGCCAGGAGGGCAGGTGTCTGGCCTCGCGAGGGCCCTTCCAGTTCTACGATTCCATCTTTCTGTGGTCTCCTGGGCCTGAAGTCGGGCTTGCCGGCCTGGGATTGCTGGGCTCACCTCTGGAGCCTTTACGGAAAGGTCGTCACGTTAGCCGTGCTCCCGTCGGCTGGGGCAGAAGCTGGTTTCAAAGCAGTTAGAAGTTCGGCCGTTTCCATCTGCGTTCCTTCAGGACCTGGCGGAGGTTTGGCCGAACCGCGCTGGCTCAGTACAGAGTGACGTTCGCTCCGCCGGGCTGGCCGACCGCGCGCCCCAGCCCACACGTCCACCTCACAGTCCTCGTCTCGGGGACCTGGAGGTGGTGATGGAACATCCCAGCGGGGTGTTGTGGTACCCGACGCGCAGGCCTTGGGGGCGGCTGACCGCTGAGCTGTGTGCAGCGCTGAGACCGGCACTGGGCGCGGGGGCCAGTTCTGGCATCCTGCTGGAAGGAGCTCAGCAAAGAGCTGCAGACGTGGCGGGGGGCTGCCTGGGAGGGAGAGCCAGGCCAGGGCCGTTTTAAGGGGTGACTTGGGCATCTCCGACAAGCGCCTTTGTGGGGAAGCGATGTCGGAGCAAAGGGGCAAGAGCCTGACAGGAGCCAGTGGCTGGACGCTGAGGGTTGGCACATTGAGTCAGAATCAGAAACTCACTTTTTTTAGCAGCCAGGGAAATGAGGGGCGAAGGAACCATCTGCAGACAGGCTCTGCAGGCCAGTCCATGGGGCGAGGGCTGTAGCGACTCCGCCTAGGGAGACTGGGAGGAGATTCTGCAATGGGAGAGGTAGGGCCGGGGGGTGAAGCCAAAGGTCCAGACGGGACTCGTGACGTAGACCGGCCCTAAGGAGCAGTGGTTCTCGTCGGCAGGGGGCGGCTGGCGGAAAGTCCCTGCGCTCTGTGCAGTTCCATAGGCGTGGGAGCTATGCTAATCCCCCCCTTTTTCCCCAGTACGTTGGAAGCCTGGATGTGCCGCGGCCAAACAGCAGGGTGGAGATTGTGACTGCGATGCGGAGAATCCGGGTAAGTGTCGCAAGGGGCCTGCGCTGGAGGGCGCGGCTGCTGGCTTGGGCCGGTCCCAAACGCCGCTGCTGCACCGGGGGCCAGCCTGCCCTTCCGTCTCTTCAATCCCCCACTTGCTGGGGGTGCAGCTGTCGAGCCACAGTTTCATGGTGGCGATAAACCCGGGCTCGCAGGTAAACCGCCTCGGTCGATTCTGGCTGAGCTTCGGGGGCTGAATTCAAGCGCAACTTCCTCTCTGGTCTGGCTGTGACGGAGGGAAAGGAGCCCGGATGCGTATGGACGCCTGAGGGGAGGGGGGATTTTTGGAGGACTAAACCAAAACGGAATCAACTTCACCCCTCCTTGAACAAAATGAATGGCAGCCCGAGGGAAGGCGCTGACGACACCAGGGGTTTCCTGTGCAAGGGGTGGAGTCAGAATGAGGGGGGCTCTGGTCCGGGAGTAAGTCGATATCACCGGTGCCGCTTTCGCTGCTCCAGACAGCACCCAGCCGGCGATCACTGGGCGCCTGGGAATCAAACCCGGATCTCGGGCTCTGTCGGGGGTGTGTGTGTGTGTGTGTGTGTGTGTGCGCGCGCGCGAGCACGTTCCACACAGCCATTTCCCCATGTGGTCAGTCGGCTTCCCCTGCCCTTTGTGTGTCTTACACACACTTGCTCTGTGTGTGTGTGTGAGGCTGGCGGCGGGGTGGGGTGTAACTCCCAGGCGTGTCTTTCGAAAGCCGCCAGCAGGTTTCCTTTGGGGCTGAGGGTGACGGATCAGATGTGGAGCGAGAGGCTGTTTGCCCGCGAGGCCTTCCCGGATTGTGGGGCTGGGCAGGGCAGGGCAGATAGTCCATGGTTCAGGTAACATGCTGAGAGCTGAGAAAATTCAGCCAATTACCACCCTTCCTCTAGAGACAATTTGCATGCAGCGTGAGGAGACTGGGCATGGACAGACGTTCTCACTGGCGACTGATGGCCCGCCCCCCCACTGGCATGGGCACCAGTGCCAGGAAGGCTGCCCTGGCGTTGCTGCCTCCGCTCCCCTGCGGGGGATGCTGTCCGGGATTTGGACAGAGCATGGGGGGCACCCTGAGACAGCAGAGACGGGCTCCCTCTCCCTCCAGCGAGCACGGCGCTCACTACGGCACCTGCTGATTGTCACCAGTGCACGCGTCAGCTGTGCATGGCTCTGACGCAGCCCAGCTGTCGCCCCGCTGGCCTGGCTGGTGGGCTCCACGCTGCGGCGGGGCCGGGCGACGTGCCCATAAAAGGCTGCCCTTGGCTGTTTCCACTGCGGACGGGCAGAGTGACTGGTGCCCAGTGGGAGGGGTTTGGAAAAATGAGGAAGGAGACAGGGCGGCTGCTGGGGGGTGTAAACGCTTCAGCTCCCTCGCACGGTCCTTGCGAGGCTTTTCCACCCTCCCCCCGCAGAGACCCTCTGCTCCAGAGTTCTGTTCTCGCGCCCGCGGTGCCGCCAGTGCCACAGCGGAGCCAGCTCTGCCGGCCGGGCAGGGTCCGAGCCCCCGCCAGAGTCCTGCTCTCACAGTCCAAGCTTGTACCCGTGGGCAGCTGGGGGGCGGCTTGTGTGCCCAGAGGCTAGCTGGCAGAGTGGAGTCTCCCAGGCGCTTCCCCCCCAGGAACCCCATTGCCTGAAGGGTGGCCTGGCCACCCGCCTGCGCTGGGCATGGGCTGGCCGGGGGAGGGCGGCTGGAGGGCCGGCCGGGAGGGGGGGGGGCGGCTCGCTGGAACCTGGGAGCAGCCTAGGACTGTCAAAGCTGCCTTGGGTGGGTGCCCAGTTTCCACGCGCTGGCGTCTGGTCCCCGCGCAGCTTGGGAACGCACTGGCCACGCGCAGGCAGGTCGGTGCTCCCGAGCCCCTGGAGTGCGCGGGGCTGAGCGCTGGGCCCAGTTACCGCGTGGCCGTGCTCCCGGCCAGCCCTTGGGGACGTGGCGTGCTGGTCCCTGCTGGGAGCTGCCGGGGGTGGGTGGAGGGGAGTGCCAGGGTGGGGTGTTCCCTGGGCCGGGCTCCCAGCAGCGCCTGCTCGTTCAGCCCCCGCTTGCCCCCTTGGCTTCGCACGGCCGGCTGCAGCCCCAGCCTGGCAGTGAGAGGCGGCTGGGCTGGCTCCGGCGCCCGCCCAGAGAGCCGGCCCCTCCCACCGGCAGAGCACATGCCTCCCCTCCCCTGGCCCCAGCCCAGCCGCAGTTCTGGCCGGGCAGGGCAGGAAGCGTGCTGTGTCGAGCGCGCCGCGGGACCTTTCACCCTCACCTGCGTCAGCAGCTGCCTGGCCCCGACACTTCCCGGATTCTCTGGCTCCTGCCTGGCCCCCCCGCACGCACGTTGCCTCAAGGGACAGTACAGTGCCCGCTACGTCCGAGGGGGGTTCCTGGCCCGAGGGCCCTTCTGGCCTGCCCTCCCCCGCCGTTCCCAGCCTGGGGTCCCTGGCTTTGTGGGGCACTTCAGCCTTGGCCCATGGCCCGTTCTGCTAGCTCAGCTGGCTGTAGCCTGCCATTGTAACTGGGGACAATGTTTGTGAGAGGAGAAGGGCAGCTGAGAGCTGCTGGGACCATCTGGTACTGCACAGCCAGGCCCTGTGTTAGGTGACAGTGCCCCAGGCAATGTTCCCTGTCATCTTTTCCATCCTTGCGTGGAATAAGTTTTGTTCTGTGCACCAAGGCATGTGCGACTGTGCACCACCAGGAGAAACACAAAGCTAGCTGACAGAGCTGTTCCTGTGTGGCAGACGAGGGCTGGTCCAGGCAGGTGTGAAGCAGGGTAACTGGGCGCAGCTGTTCGTGTGATGCGGGTATGCCGGTCTGTCGGTGCCACGGGGGAACCATTCCACCAGTGTCACTGTGCCTGTGAGCGGGGCGATGCGGCCCAGGGAGGGAAGATGTGGCGTGCGGGGCTGCATCCCCTTGCCCGCCAGGCCGGCTGTCTGCCGCAGCCCGCAGAGCCGTTTCGCACCCCCAGACGGGGGGTTGGGCCTCGCCTCCGGACGCCAGGCCCAAGGCACCTGGGACTGCGCACCAAGACGACCCCCTTAGATGTGGGTGGGTTCCCGAAGAGCCTGTGAAACGTGACGCCGACAGGAGCGAGTTAGGCAGAATGTGTCTCGCCCCCGCTGAACCGCCGGGGCGGGGCTGGGCTGAGGGACGCTCGGCGAAGGGGGCTCGTTCCTTGTCGCGCTCTGTTGCTCCACCTGTGTGGCGGCCGCGCCGGTCTCCCCTAACGCAGCAGTGGCATGCCACGGTGGGGAGTGGGGACCATGCGCTAGCCCGGCTGCCTCCCTGCCTCGGCCTGCAGAGCCGTGGGAAGCTCTGAGCTGGGACAGGTTTCCCAGGCCGCTGGGCAGTCACCGGCTCCTGCCTGCACCTTGTGGGGCGCTCTGGGTGGGTGGAGGAGCCGGGCTCGGTGGGACGGCTGCCGTGGGGAGGTGGCCCGGGAAAGGGCAGTGCCATGGGCGCCAGCGCCGAGAGCTGCAGGGCTGGGGCCGGGCGTGGTGGAGCCAGGCCGGGTTAAAAGCGAATTGGCCTTCGGGCCGGGGGAGAGCGAGTGAGTGAATCCGTGAACGTGAGCGGGGCCGTTTGGCGGCGAGGACGCGCCCGCCGGGGCTGAGAGGTGGCGCAAAGGAGCCGGGGGCCTGTCGAAGGGGGTTGACAGGCCGCGCCTCAGGAGCTGCGTGGCGCCGACCTGCCTGGCAGAACCCGGCCGGCTGGTCTCCGTCCTCGGGCAGCGGCAGGCTCCCCGCCGGCTCAGGGACGGGCGCTGTACTGGACATCGGTGCTCGCAGGCCCGCGCCCGGCAGGTGAGCACCGAAGGACGGAGCTGGTCGCGGGGGAGATGGAGCCAGGTGCAGGAGAGGGGCTCCGTCCTGGCGGCAGGCCTGGCGGAGCGGCTGCTGCTTGCCTGTGTCAGCCCCCGCCTGGCCTGGTCCCAGGGCGACGGGTCGCAGCTCTCAGCTGCTGGCTCTGGAGGGCCCAGGGCAGTGGGGAGCAGAGCCTAGAGCTGAGTGTCACTGGCTCCAGGCCTGGCCGAGGGCCTGCGGTAGAGTCTGTTCCCAGGCGCTCCATGCCCTCTGCCAGAGGGAGCGTCCAGATCCGTGGGAGCTGCCCTGAGGGGCTGGGGAGGTGCCATCCCTTGGAGGTTTCTCACTGCAGCCTCCAGTCTGCTGCGAAGAGCAAGGGGGGATTTCCTTCTGCAGCTGAGTGCCCCTGCTCCCCACGTGCAGCGTTCGCCCCTTTCCTCCCGCATGGGGCTCTGGCGGGCCTGTGTCTGTCTGACGGGGCCCAGCCTTGCCGGCCGCAGGCAAGGGGCTTGCTCCTGCCCCTGCCACGCTGCCGATCTCCGCGGGGCTGAGCTGTCTGCGCCCGACATTGTCTCTGCTCCCGTTCAGTGTCCCCCAAAGTCCCAGAGGCACTGGCCGGCCGGCCCTCCTGCCGATCCCGCGGGGCTGAGCTGTCTGCGCCCGACATTGACTCTGCTCCCGTTCAGTGTCCCCCAAAGTCCCAGAGGCACTGGCCGGCCGGCCCTCCTGCAGATCCCGCGGGGCTGAGCTGTCTGCGCCCGACATTGTCTCTGCTCCCGTTCAGTGTCCCCCAAAGTCCCAGAGGCACTGGCCGGCCGGCCCTCCTGCAGATCCCGCGGGGCGCCGGCCTGCCCTGGTGTCCCGTGGCGGGGCGCCTGCCCTGAGCCGCAGAGATGCACCATCCCCCGAGTGCGCTCGTAGGGCCGGCTTTCAGAAGAGCCCCCGGAGCGGTTAACGGCCTCTGTGCTGTTGCCTTTTGCTGACGGTCCCATCGCTGAGCGCTCCCGCTGCGCCTCCCACCGCAGCTGCTCGTTCTTGGAACCTGGGCTCCAGCGGGGGAGGGCAGTTGGCCGTACAGATCGCGTGTGTCTGCAGAGCCGCCCCATCGCCCCTGCATCTCCAGTGCCTTGGGTCGGGGTCAATGGCTGCTCCGCCTCCTGGCGGCTGGGAAGTAGCTACATGGACTGGGGCTCTCGCTGACAAACGGTGGCGTTTCCTGGTCCGGGCTCTGGGGAGCGGCAGTGCCACGTGGCCACGTAGCGGTTCCCGGTGAGCAGTCGTGTGTGGTGTGTCTCGTTTGGTACCGTTCGGGCAGCAGAGAGCGATGCCTCCCAGCCAGGGCTTTGTGGAATTCTCTGAGGGTGGTGCGGGAGCCGCGTGGGACGTGCTGTCCTGGAATGGTGGTTGTGTAAAGACGCTTGCACGGTAAGAGGAGCAATCGCTGGGCTGCAGCAGGTCCGGATTATTTCTTTGTGTTTATTTTACTGAATTTTGCAGCCATCAGTCTGCAGGTGTCACCCAGGTCTTGTGTAGATCGCCCCGGCATTTCTGATGTCACGTCGCTGGCGATACAAGCTGGAGACTTTGCCAGAGCCGTGGCTGTCCCCCACTAGAGAGAGGGCAGTGCAGCAGGGCCTGTGGCGTGTGCTTGTGCGTTGCTGAATCAGGGCCCCTCACAGCCACGTTAACACAGGGAATGGCTTGCGTGACAGGAACTCGACGGGGTCCTCCCCAGGCTAGGAGCCCAGCACTGGCAGGTCTCTGTCAAATCCGTCTGTGGCGGACCCGGGCTTCTTGGAATCATTAAACCTGCGACCAGGCTGCCCGGGCCTGCAGTTCGCTGTGCCCTGCATTTATGGCCGATAAGACTGGGGATGCTCAGGCGTGTCTGGCTAATTGACCCCTGGGGAGCTGGTGCCACGTAACGCAAGGGGTTTCTGCTCGCACTGCCGTTCGTAACCCGCTACGACGTACCCCGGCCTCTGGAACAGGCCACCATCTGCCCTGCTTTCCGTCTCCGTGGCTCTGGAGCCAGGCTGCCTTCCTGGCAGGGCTAGTGCAAAAGCCAGTGTCCCCGGACAGCATGGGCGCCCCGGAGCCGACCAGTGGCCCAGCCTGTGGTCTGCAGACCCCTGGTGGCCTGCGGCGGAACTGCAGGGTCGGCGGAAAGGGTAGCCTAGAAGTGGAAATACACCTACGGGGGCCGGCAGGTCCCACGGCTCGGGAAGGCCACAGGCACGGCTCTACGTCTGGGGGGACGGTAGAATTGAACATGCTGGGGAAGGTTGGGAGCCTCTGGTTTCGATGCCACCAAAGCCCCGGAGGAGCCGTCGTGCGTGGGAAATCCAGGCTTTGCCCTGCACCTCTGTGTGTCCTGGGCTCCAGCTGCGGTTTCTTTGGTGCGGTTTGTCGGGTGGAGAGCGAGGGAGCCCCGGGTCCCGGGCAGAGGGCTAGCCTCGCTCTGTCCTTTCCCAGGCCAGGAGGCTGGGAATCACCTTTCTCAAGTCGCATCCTCCGGCCGAGTCGCCCGTTCCACTGGGTCTGTCTGCACCTCTCGCTGGCGGCTCTGGCTAGCCCCCCGAGAGGTTCCCCGTTACGCAGGCCAGCTCCTTTGCTTCTGCAGCCTGTCGTGTTCATAGCGGGCGGTTTGCTAGCACCGGCCCAGCTTCCCCCAAAGGAGGGGTCGGAGCTCGCGGGGCCTGAGCTGGCCGTGGCAGATTTCTAGGGTGTGCGGGCGAGCGTGTGCCAGGAGAGGGAGATGGCCCCTCCTGCGCTGGAGTGCAGGGGACTGAGCCGAGAACGTTTTCCCACTCTCCGTAAATTCAGGACTCTAAAGTAGGTGCTGCGGCACGCTGGCCCCTGCGCCCTGGTGCCTTGTGCCCCCACTGCAGGCTTTCCCATGCCGTTCAGACCTGCCCCCAGCTGTTCCTCCCCCACGGAAGGGCGCCCCGGGACACGCCCTGCTGGCGCCGGGGTGCAGCGGCGCTGCGCTCCCACTTGCCACTCGCACACTTGCCCTGTCGAGCTGCGCCCCTCCTCGCTTTCTACCCGCAGGCCCCGCTGCTCATGGACGCTCGGCGGCTGGCTCGGAGGTGAACCCGTCGCTCACGAGGCCGCCCAGCGTCCCCTGGGATTTAGTCAAGTAACGAGGGGTGTAAACCCCCCTAAACTAGCTGGCAGGTTAACCGCCCCCTGCTGGGCGCCTGCCACGCCCCAGCTGCACCCTCCAGTGGGAGAGCCTCCGCTGGGTTGCCACCAGCCACGCCCCCTTGGTGGCTCTGAGTTAGCGCCAGGGGGTTCTCCTGCTGTGCCACATCTCCCTAGAGATCCCTCTGCGCATCCCCAGGCCCGCAGATCCAGCTCCACCCCACTGGCCACCCTGCTGCCCCACTGGCCACGCGGCCCTGTGACCTGGTTCTCGTGGCCTCTGGCCTGGTCAGCGTAGCCAATCTGCGCATCTGCCTGGTGTGTATCCAGGCGGGTCAGAGCTCCGTGGCGAGGAGCCGCAGGATGATGGCCACGGATGAGTGCCACGTAATCAGGGTGATGAGTATCCTGGGGAGATGAGTAAGGCAGGGCTGAAAGGCCAGGCTGCAGGCTGGGGCCTGTGAGATGGCAGCTCCGCCATGCCAGGCCGTAGGCATCAGCGACCTGCAGCGGCCCTGCGGCCATGGAGTCATAAGGCTGCTGCGATTGCTCCACACTGCGCCGTGCTGAGACCACGAGAGCCCGGGCTGCAGCCCCTCACGATGCCCCGCGGGGGACGGGAAGTGCGTGGCTGCTGCTGAGAATGAGGCGCCGATGTTCCTGGGGTGTGGAAATCAAGGCTTCCCCGAGTGGGTCCATGTGGGAGATCCACGGGGAAACCCCACTGGTGCGTCTGGCTGCAGCTGGCCCCTGGCGGAGGACGAGGCTGCGCAGAGAAGGCCGGGCCTGTGAGCGCGGCCGCCCCGGGCCCGTGTCCCTCGCGCCGCCGCGCCCGGGTGATGGTCGCTCTCTGGAGCTTGGGGCTGTAGTGACGGGAGCCCAGCCCCTACGGTGTCACTGGCTGCAGTAGCCGCTGGTCGCGGCCGTCCGGGGGGCTGACGGGGAGCAAGTGCTGCAGGCCAGCCGGTGACCCTGCGGGGCAGGGCCCGACCCTGGGTTTGCTGCATCTTTCTCCGAGGCTGTGCGCTAAAACGGGCAAGGAACCCCCATCTCCCCGAAAGGAGTCACGGCGCGTCCGGCGCCGGACACTGGCCTGGCGGCTGCCCCGGGCGCTCCAGTGCCTGGGTATCCGTGGGTCTCGGCCGCGAGAAGCCCCCTTGCCCTCCGCCCAGGCGGGTGCGGTGCCGGCGGCGCGGGGGTCACTGGCCTTGCTCTTGCCCCCAGTACGAGTTCAAAGCCAAGAGTGTGAAGAAGAAGAAGGTGAGCCTGCTGGTGTCGGTGGACGGGGTGAAGGTGCTGCTGAAGAAGAAGGCGAGTGGCTCTGCCCGTGTAGCCGTGAGTCCTGTCCCAGCCCTCCTGGGCCTGGCCGGGCCGTGGGGCTGATGGCTTGTCTCCGCCCCGGCCCCGGGTTTGTGCCCTTCCTCCTGCCGCCCTCCCTTTGCCCAGGCGCCTAACCCCACGCAGCCCTGGGCGGGGCTCCCAGCTGCGCCTGGCCGGCTCCGCGTCCGGGGCCTCGCTGACAGCTGCCTCTGTTGCAGAAAAGAGACTGGGCCTGGGACGAGAGCAACATGCTGCTCATGCAGGATCCCATCTACAGGTAAGAGCCCCTGGAGGTGGCTCTGGCTCCCCCCCCGACGCTGCCCAGCCGCTGCCCTGGGTGGGCCCCCCCCGACGCTGCCCAGCCGCTGCCCTGGGTGGGCCCCCCCCGACGCTGCCCAGCCGCTGCCCTGAGTGGGCCCCCCCCGACGCTGCCCAGCCGCTGCCCTGGGTGGGCCCCCCCCGACGCTGCCCAGCCGCTGCCCTGGGTGGGCCCCCCCCGACGCTGCCCAGCCGCTGCCCTGGGTGGGCCCCCCCGACACTGCCCAGCCGCTGCCCTGGGTGGGCCCCCCCCGACGCTGCCCAGCCGCTGCCCTGGGTGGGCCCCCCCCGACGCTGCCCAGCCGCTGCCCTGGGTGGGGCCCCCCCCCGACGCTGCCCAGCCGCTGCCCTGGGTGGGCCCCCCCCCGACACTGCCCAGCCGCTGCCCTGGGTGGGCCCCCCCGACACTGCCCAGCCGCTGCCCTGGGTGGGGCCCCCCCGACGCTGCCCAGCCGCTGCCCTGGGTGGGCCCCCCCCCCCGACGCTGCCCAGCCGCTGCCCTGGGTGGGCCCCCCCCGACGCTGCCCAGCCGCTGCCCTGGGTGGGCCCCCCCCCCCGACGCTGCCCAGCCGCTGCCCTGGGTGGGCCCCCCCGACACTGCCCAGCCGCTGCCCTGGGTGGGCCCCCCCGACACTGCCCAGCCGCTGCCCTGGGTGGGCCCCCCCGACGCTGCCCAGCCGCTGCCCTGGGTGGGCCCCCCCGACACTGCCCAGCCGCTGCCCTGGGTGGGCCCCCCCCGACGCTGCCCAGCCGCTGCCCTGGGTGGGCCCCCCCGACGCTGCCCAGCCGCTGCCCTGGGTGGGCCCCCCCGACGCTGCCCAGCCGCTGCCCTGGGTGGGCCCCCCCCGACGCTGCCCAGCCGCTGCCCTGGGTGGGGCCCCCCCCCGACGCTGCCCAGCCGCTGCCCTGGGTGGGCCCCCCCCCGACACTGCCCAGCCGCTGCCCTGGGTGGGCCCCCCCGACACTGCCCAGCCACTGCCCTGGGTGGGCCCCCCCGACACTGCCCTGGGTGGGCCCCCCCGACACTGCCCTGGGTGCCCCCCCCAACGCTGCCCAGCCACTGCCCTGGGTGAGCCCCCCCCCGACGCTGCCCAGCCGCTGCCCTGGGTGGGCTCCCCCGACGCTGCCCAGCCGCTGCCCTGGGTGGGGCCCCCCCCGACGCTGCCCAGCCGCTGCCCTGGGTGGCCCCCCCCCCGACGCTGCCCAGCCGCTGCCCTGGGTGGGCCCCCCCCCCCGACGCTGCCCAGCCGCTGCCCTGGGTGGGCCCCCCCCCCCGACGCTGCCCAGCCGCTGCCCTGGGTGGGCCCCCCCCCCCGACGCTGCCCAGCCGCTGCCCTGGGTGGGCTCCCCCGACGCTGCCCAGCCGCTGCCCTGGGTGGGGCCCCCCCCGACGCTGCCCAGCCGCTGCCCTGGGTGGGCCCCCCCCCCCCGACGCTGCCCAGCCGCTGCCCTGGGTGGGCCCCCCCCCGACACTGCCCAGCCGCTGCCCTGGGTGGGCCCCCCCCCGACACTGCCCAGCCGCTGCCCTGGGTGGGCCCCCCCCCCCGACGCTGCCCAGCCGCTGCCCTGGGTGGGCCCCCCCCCCCGACGCTGCCCAGCCGCTGCCCTGGGTGGGCTCCCCCGACGCTGCCCAGCCGCTGCCCTGGGTGGGGCCCCCCCCGACGCTGCCCAGCCGCTGCCCTGGGTGGGCCCCCCCCCCCGACGCTGCCCAGCCGCTGCCCTGGGTGGGCCCCCCCGACACTGCCCAGCCACTGCCCTGGGTGGGCCCCCCCGACACTGCCCTGGGTGGGCCCCCCCCGACGCTGCCCAGCCGCTGCCCTGGGTGGGCCCCCCCCCCGACGCTGCCCAGCCGCTGCCCTGGGTGGGCCCCCCCGACACTGCCCAGCCGCTGCCCTGGGTGGGCCCCCCCGACACTGCCCAGCCGCTGCCCTGGGTGGGCCCCCCCGACACTGCCCAGCCGCTGCCCTGGGTGGGCCCCCCCCGACGCTGCCCAGCCGCTGCCCTGGGTGGGCCCCCCCGACGCTGCCCAGCCGCTGCCCTGGGTGGGCCCCCCCGACACTGCCCAGCCGCTGCCCTGGGTGGGCCCCCCCCGACGCTGCCCAGCCGCTGCCCTGGGTGGGCCCCCCCGACGCTGCCCAGCCGCTGCCCTGGGTGGGCCCCCCCGACGCTGCCCAGCCGCTGCCCTGGGTGGGCCCCCCCCGACGCTGCCCAGCCGCTGCCCTGGGTGGGGCCCCCCCCCGACGCTGCCCAGCCGCTGCCCTGGGTGGGCCCCCCCCCGACACTGCCCAGCCGCTGCCCTGGGTGGGCCCCCCCGACACTGCCCAGCCACTGCCCTGGGTGGGCCCCCCCGACACTGCCCTGGGTGGGCCCCCCCGACACTGCCCTGGGTGCCCCCCCCAACGCTGCCCAGCCACTGCCCTGGGTGAGCCCCCCCCCGACGCTGCCCAGCCGCTGCCCTGGGTGGGCTCCCCCGACGCTGCCCAGCCGCTGCCCTGGGTGGGGCCCCCCCCGACGCTGCCCAGCCGCTGCCCTGGGTGGGCCCCCCCCCCGACGCTGCCCAGCCGCTGCCCTGGGTGGGCCCCCCCCCCCGACGCTGCCCAGCCGCTGCCCTGGGTGGGCCCCCCCCCCCGACGCTGCCCAGCCGCTGCCCTGGGTGGGCTCCCCCGACGCTGCCCAGCCGCTGCCCTGGGTGGGGCCCCCCCCGACGCTGCCCAGCCGCTGCCCTGGGTGGGCCCCCCCCCCCGACGCTGCCCAGCCGCTGCCCTGGGTGGGCCCCCCCCCGACACTGCCCAGCCGCTGCCCTGGGTGGGCCCCCCCCCGACACTGCCCAGCCGCTGCCCTGGGTGGGCCCCCCCGACGCTGCCCAGCCGCTGCCCTGGGTGGGCCCCCCCCCGACGCTGCCCAGCCGCTGCCCTGGGTGGGCCCCCCCCCGACGCTGCCCAGCCGCTGCCCTGGGTGGGCCCCCCCCCGACGCTGCCCAGCCGCTGCCCTGGGTGGCTCCCCCCCCCCGACGCTGCCCAGCCGCTGCCCTGGGTGGGGCCCCCCCCGACGCTGCCCAGCCGCTGCCCTGGGTGGGCCCCCCCCCCGACGCTGCCCAGCCGCTGCCCTGGGTGGGCCCCCCCCCCCGACGCTGCCCAGCCGCTGCCCTGGGTGGGCCCCCCCCCGACACTGCCCAGCCGCTGCCCTGGGTGGGCCCCCCCCCGACACTGCCCAGCCGCTGCCCTGGGTGGGCCCCCCCGACGCTGCCCAGCCGCTGCCCTGGGTGGGCCCCCCCCCGACGCTGCCCAGCCGCTGCCCTGGGTGGGCCCCCCCCGACGCTGCCCAGCCGCTGCCCTGGGTGGGCCCCCCCCCGACGCTGCCCAGCCGCTGCCCTGGGTGGGCCCCCCCGACGCTGCCCAGCCGCTGCCCTGGGTGGGGCCCCCCCCGACGCTGCCCAGCCGCTGCCCTGGGTGGGGCCCCCCCCGACGCTGCCCAGCCGCTGCCCTGGGTGGGGCCCCCCCCGACGCTGCCCAGACGCTGCCCAGCCGCTGCCCTGGGTGGGCCCCCCCCCGACGCTGCCCAGCCGCTGCCCTGGGTGGGCCCCCCCCCCCGACGCTGCCCAGCCGCTGCCCTGGGTGGGGCCCCCCCCGACGCTGCCCAGCCGCTGCCCTGGGTGGGGCCCCCCCCGACGCTGCCCAGCCGCTGCCCTGGGTGGGCCCCCCCGACGCTGCCCAGCCGCTGCCCTGGGTGGGGCCCCCCCCGACGCTGCCCAGACGCTGGCCTGGGTGGGCCCCCCCCCGACGCTGCCCAGACGCTGCCCTGGGTGGGCCCCCCCCTGACGCTGCCCAGACGCTGCCCAGCCGCTGCCCTGGGTGGGCCCCCCCCCGACGCTGCCCAGCCGCTGCCCTGGGTGGGCCCCCCCCCCGACGCTGCCCAGCCGCTGCCCTGGGTGGGCCCCCCCCCCCGACGCTGCCCAGCCGCTGCCCTGGGTGGGCCCCCCCCCGACGCTGCCCAGCCGCTGCCCTGGGTGGGCCCCCCCCCCGACGCTGCCCAGCCGCTGCCCTGGGTGCCCCCCCCCCGCCGCTGCCCAACCGCTGCCCTGGGGTTGCAGGCTCTCACATGCTGCTGCCCGTCGAGTCCCGGAGAGCACTTCTGTGGTGCAGGCTCTGGAATTTTGGACCCCTCCCCCCCACACACATTGGCCCCCAGACGGGCAGCTGGATCGGCGCTGGTCCGAGAGTCGCCGACGCCTGCAGGAGCCGGCGGGAGGGAGAACCGTTCTCGAGCAGGGGTTAGAGCTGCCACTGGGGGCAGGGAGTGGAGCAGCCTTGCACCTGCTGGGCATGGAGACCTGCGCTCCCAGCAGCTGTGGCGGAGCCAGGCAGGTCTGTGTGCTCTGGCTGCCATAGCCGGCCCCTGGCCAGCCCCTGCGGGCACCTCGCTGCCGGCCTTGGCTTGCGGTGGGCAGAGCAGCCGGCTGCTCCTCTGGCCTCCTCCCCGACACCTCAGGCACTGCTGGCCAGGTGGGGGCACTGGCAGGGTCTGTGGGGCCCAGTCCCCGTGGGTCACTGATGGGACGAGCTGCCGGCTGGGTGATGTGTGGCCCCGGCCAGCGCTGGTGGGGGCGGTGGGGTGGGCGGGAAGCTGGGCAGGCCCCCGGCCCGCTGAGACCCCGTCCCTCCCCTCTCTCCTGGCAGGATATTCTACGTGTCCCACGACTCCCAGGACCTGAAGATCTTCAGCTACATCGCCAGGGACAGCTCCAGCGACGTCTTCCGGTGCAACGTCTTCAAGTCCAAGAAGAAGGTACCGGCCACAGGGCTGTGGGGTGCCTGGGAGGGGGCAGGACGGGCGGCTCCAGCATGCCCTGCCCATGGGGAGGTCCTGGGAACGGCGCCTCTTGAAGACCCCAGAGCTTCCAATTCTCCCTCCAGCGCCCCCAGAGTGCCTGGCCTTGGGACTGGCGAGGGGCAGGACACACTGCCCAGAGCCCCCGGGGCTGGCCCAGCCTCCCGCAGCCACCACATGCTGGGCACGGCCCATGGGGCCTCTTTGCGCCATCCCCCACGGCTCAGCCCCGCGCGCGCCGCAAGCCCCCGGGCAGGGCAGGGTGCCGATGCTGGGGGGGGCGGGGGGCAGCAGGCCAGGGCCGTGCTCTGGGAAGCTGCCAGCTGGTTTGTATGTGCAGGAGCCAGACCCCTTAGGGCAGGGCCCTTGGCCCGCGCTGGGCTAAGGCCTGGTGCCAGTGGAGACGCGCTCGGAGCGGGGCCGGAGGCCAGAAACTCCAGTGCCTGGCTGCTGCCTGGCAACCCCCCGCACAGCTCAGGGCCATGGCCCTGCCGCAGTTGGGTCAGGCCCCTTCCCCAGCGCTCCTGTGGCCGGGAGCAGGCGCCTCCCCCTGGCCTCAGGCTACTGCACTGGGGCAGCCCCCGCGTGGGCCAGTTCCGGGCTGCGCAGGCTGCATCGGGCCCACGGCACGGCAGGCCACAGGCAGGCTGGACGCACGTGGCAGACGTGGGGTTCCCTGCCCTGTTCTCTGCCTGGGGCTGGAGGGACCTTTGCTCCGACCCAGCCTGGCCGTTCTGTTCCCGTGCGCAGGGTGAAAGCTCTCCCTTCGTGGCTGGGCCCCGGGCCCCCGCAGTCGATCCCACAGCCCCTGTCTCCCCCCAGAGCCAGGCCATGCGCATCGTGCGCACCGTGGGCCAGGCCTTCGAGGTCTGCCACAAGCTGAGCCTGCAGCAGGACGCGGCTGAGCGGGAGGATGGCGACAGCGAGGACACGGGCGTGCCAGGTACGGGCGGGGGCTCCTCCGGGGGGCCGTGGTCCCGGCGAGCTGCAGGCGTTCGGGGCCCCCACGCAATGGGCCGGGCTGGGGGGCTCTGGGGGCGTTCCCCAGCCAGCAGCCGTGCTGGGCTGCAGCGTCGCCCTTCTCCCCTGCCAGCCTGCTCCCTGCCCAGAGCTGAGGCGGCGGCTGCCCCCGCGGAGGAGACGGACCTCGACGCCGTGGAGATCCCCGCGCCAGGCGGCCGCAGCCCGGACTTCAGCCGCGGGGTGACGGATCTCGACGCCGTGGGGAAGGACTCCGGACGCTGCCTGGACACAGAGGTGCGCCGGGACGGGGAGGCGGCTAGGATGGCAGGGCCGGGGGGGCGGTGGGGCGAGGATGGTGGGGCCGGAGGGGGGAGCGGGGCTGGGAGGGGGCGGTGGGGATGGTAGGGGTGGGGGAGGGGAGGGCAGTGATGGGGGGGTGGTAGGGGCGGGGTGGCTGGGCCTGAGCTCCCTGCAGTGGGGCGGATGAGCGTTCGCCCCCGTGGGCCTGCTACGTGTGAGTGTCGCAATTCACCATTAAGCCACCTTGGGCACGGCAGGTCTCGCCGGCAGCCCGGCGCCCTCCTCCCTGCGGCTGCCGGCTACAGCCCTGCCCCTGAGAGTGGACAGCAGCTACCTGGGCTGGGGAGCACCGACCAGCTGCCCACAAGGGTCCACTTGGCAATGCGGAGGGGCTGGAGAGTCAGGCGTGCGAGGGGTAGCGTGCGGATGGCCTGGAATGTGGCTGGCATGCGAAGGGCAGCGTGCGGAGGGGCTGGAGAGTCAGGCGTGCGAGGGGTAGCGTGCGGATGGCCTGGAATGTGGCTGGCATGCGAAGGGCAGCGTGCGGAGGGGCTGGAGAGTCAGGCGTGCGAGGGGTAGCGTGCGGATGGCCTGGAATGTGGCTGGCATGCGAGGGGCGGCGTGCGGAGGGGCGGGAGAGTCGGTGGCGTGGAGAGATCCTCTGGAAAAGGGCTTTATTCCGGAGGATTGCGCCAGTCTAGACGCTTTTTTCCGGCTTTTCCCCAAGCCGGAAAAAAAGCGGGGGACGTGTTTATTTAAATCCCGCGGGGGATATTTAAATCCCCTGCGGATTTCCCTATTCCAAAGTTGGAAATTAGCATGGCTATTTCGTAATGGGGCCAGTCTAGACGTAGCCATCTAGTTTAATCTTGACGCCAGATAGATCTTTTGTCCCCGCTACTTCCCTTGGAAGGCCGTTCCAGAACCTCAACCTTCATCTAATCTCAAGTCTAAACTTCCTACTAGCCAGCTTATATCCATTTGTTCTTGTGTCCACATTGGTATTAATCTTAAATAATTCCTCTCCCTCCCTGGTATTTATCCCTCTCATATATTTAAAGAGAGCAATCATGTCCCCCCTCGGCCTTCTTTTGGTTAAAGTAAAGCCAAGCTCCTTGAGTCTCCTTTCATAAGACAGGTTTTCCATTCCTCAGATCATCCTAGTGGCCCTTCTTTGTACCTGTTCCAGTTTGAATTCATCCTTCTTAAACATGGAAGACCAGAACTGCACACAGTATTCCTAATGGGGTCTCACCAATGCCTTGTATAATGGCACTAACACCTCCTTATCCCTACTGGAAATACCTCGCCTAATACATCCCAAGATCGTATTAGCCTTTTTCACGGCCATGTCACAATGGCGACTCATAGTCATTCTATAATCAACCAGGACTCCGAGGTCCTTCTCCTCCTCCGTTACTTCCAACTGATGTGTCCCCAGCTTATAACTAAAATTCTTGTTGTTAATCCCTAAATGCATAACCTTACACTTCTCACTATTCAATTTCATCCTATTGCTATCACTCCAATTTACAAGATCATCCAGATCTTCCTGTATGATATCCCGATCCTTTTCTGAATTGGCAATAGCTCCCAACTTTGTGTCATCCGCAGATTTTATCAGGACACTTCCACTTTTGGTGCCAAGATCAGCGATAAAAAGATTAACTAAAATTGGCCCCAAAACTGATCCCTGAGGAACTCTGCTAGTAACCTTCCTCCAGCCTGACAGTTCATCTTTCAGTATGACTATTCCTCATGTGGTACTGTATCAAATGCCTTACTAAAGTCAAGGTAGATTAGATCCACTGCATTTCCTTTATCTAAAAAATCTGTTAAAAAATCTGTCGGCGGCATGTGCGGGGCTGGAGAGTCAGCGGCGTGCAAAGGGCGGCGTTCGAGGGGTAGGAGAGTCGGTGGCGTGCAAGGGGCAGCGTGTGAGACGCTGGAGAGTCGGCGGCGTGCGAGGGGCAGCGTGCGAGGGGCTGGGGAGTCAACGGCGTGCAAGGGGCTGGAGAGCTGGCGGCGTGCGAGGGGCTGGAGAGTCAGCAGCGTGCAAGGGGCTGGAGCATCAGCGGCGTGCAAAGGGCAGCGTGCGAGGGGTAGGAGAGTCGGCGTGCAAGGGGCAATGTGCAAGGGGCTGGAGAGCTGGCGGCGTGCGAGGGGCTGGAGAGTCGGCAGCGTGCGAGGGGCAGCGTGCGAGGGGCTGAGGAGTCAGCGGCGTGCGAGGGGCTGGAGAGCTGGCGGCGTGCGAGGGGCTGGAGAGTCGGCGGCGTGCAAGGGGCAGCGTGCGAGGGGCTGGGGAGTCAGCGGCGTGCGAGGGGCTGGAGAGCTGGTGGCGTGTGAGGGGCTGGAGAGTCGGCGGCGTGCGAGGGGCAGCGTGCGAGGGGCTGGGGAGTCAGCGGCGTGCGAAGGGCTGGAGAGCTGGCGGCGTGCGAGGGGCTGGAGAGCCGGCAGCGTGCGAGGGGCAGCGTGCGAAGGGCTGGAGAGTCGGCGGTGTGCGAGGGGCAGCGTGCGAGGGGCTGGAGAGTCGGCGGCGTGCGAGGGGCAGCGTGCGAGGGGCTGGGGAGTCAGCGGCGTGCGAGGGGCTGGAGAGTCGGCGGCGTGCGAGGGGCAGCGTGCGAGGGGCTGGGGATTCAGCGGCGTGCGAGGGGCTGGAGAGCTGGCGGCGTGCGAGGGGCAGCGTGCGAGGGGCTGGAGAGTCGGTAGCGTGCAGAGTGGATCAGGCTGTGCTTTCCTCCCTGTTTCCAGGGCTCCCTCCGCCCCCAGAGGATCCCGACTGCATTGCCCGAACTGCTGCCCCCCTCCCCCACCCAGCTGCCGGGCCTGGGGAACCCCCTCTCCGCTCACCACCAAACGCAGCTTCTCCAGCAGCTCCTGCAGCAGCAGATGCAGCAGACGCAAGTGGCCGTGGCACAGGTGCTGGCAGGGCGGGGCTGTGCGGGGGCTGGGGGAGCGGCTGGCATGCATGGGGGCAGGTCTGAGCAGGGGGCCAGGACTATGCAGGTCGTGGGGAGGCCTGGGCCATGTGAAGCATGGGGCTGTGCAGGGGGCTAGGGACATGCAGGTCAGGGCAAGGCGGGGGGCTGTGCAGGGGGTCGGGGCCGGGTGAGGCGGGGGGCTGTGCAGGGGGTCAGGGCTGTGCGGGGCCAGGCGAGGCGGGGGGCTGTGCAGGGGGTCAGGGCCGTGCGGAGGCGGGGGGCTGTGCAGGGGGTCAGGGCTGTGCAGGTCAGGGCAAGGCGGGGGGCTGTGCAGGAGGTCAGGGCTCTGCAGGGCCAGGCGAGGCGGGGGGCTGTGCAGGGGGTCAGGGCTGTGCAGGGCCAGGCGAGGCGGGGGGCTGTGCAGGGGGTCAGGGCTGTGCAGGGCCAGGCGAGGCGGGGGGCTGTGCAGGGGGTCAGGGCTGTGCGGGGCCAGGCGAGGCGGGGGGCTGTGCAGGGGGTCAGGGCCGTGCGGAGGCGGGGGGCTGTGCAGGGGGTCAGGGCTGTGCGGGGCCAGGCGAGGCGGGGGGCTGTGCAGGGGGTCAGGGCTGTGCGGGGCCAGGCGAGGCGGGGGGCTGTGCAGGGGGTCAGGGCCGTGTGGGGCGTGGGTCTAGGCTGTGCGGGGCTGGGCGAGGCGGGGGGGCTGTGCAGGGGGTCGGGGCCGGGTGAGGCGGGGGGCTGTGCAGGGGGTCAGGGCCGTGCAGGGCCGGGGTTGGGTGAGGCGGGGGGCTGTGCGGGGGGTCAGGGCCGTGCGGGGCCGGGCGAGGCGGGGAGCTGTGCGGGGGGTCGGGGCCATGCGGGGCCGGGGCTGGGCGAGGCGGGGGGCTGTGCGGGGGGTCAGGGCCGTGCGGAGGCGGGGGGCTGTGCAGGGGGTCAGGGCTGTGCGGGGCCAGGCGAGGCGGGGGGCTGTGCAGGGGGTCAGGGCCGTGCGGAGGCGGGGGGCTGTGCAGGGGGTCAGGGCCGTGCGGAGGCGGGGGGCTGTGCAGGGGGTCAGGGCTGTGCGGGGCCAGGCGAGGCGGGGGGCTGTGCAGGGGGTCAGGGCTGTGCAGGTCAGGGCAAGGCGGGGGGCTGTGCAGGAGGTCAGGGCTCTGCAGGGCCAGGCGAGGCGGGGGGCTGTGCAGGGGGTCAGGGCTGTGCAGGGCCAGGCGAGGCGGGGGGCTGTGCAGGGGGTCAGGGCTGTGCGGGGCCAGGCGAGGCGGGGGGCTGTGCAGGGGGTCAGGGCCGTGCGGAGGCGGGGGGCTGTGCAGGGGGTCAGGGCTGTGCGGGGCCAGGCGAGGCGGGGGGCTGTGCAGGGGGTCAGGGCTGTGCGGGGCCAGGCGAGGCGGGGGCCTGTGCAGGGGGTCAGGGCCGTGTGGGGCGTGGGTCTAGGCTGTGCGGGGCTGGGCGAGGCGGGGGGGCTGTGCAGGGGGTCGGGGCCGGGTGAGGCGGGGGGCTGTGCAGGGGGTCAGGGCCGTGCAGGGCCGGGGTTGGGTGAGGCGGGGGGCTGTGCGGGGGGTCAGGGCCGTGCGGGGCCGGGCGAGGCGGGGAGCTGTGCGGGGGGTCGGGGCCATGCGGGGCGGGGCCAGGCGAGGCGGGGGGCTGTGCGGGGGGTCAGGGCCGTGCGGAGGCGGGGGGCTGTGCAGGGGGTCAGGGCTGTGCGGGGCCAGGCGAGGCGGGGGGCTGTGCAGGGGGTCAGGGCCGTGCGGAGGCGGGGGGCTGTGCAGGGGGTCAGGGCTGTGCGGAGGCGGGGGGCTGTGCAGGGGGTCAGGGCTGTGCGGGGCCAGGCGAGGCGGGGGGCTGTGCAGGGGGTCAGGGCTGTGCAGGTCAGGGCAAGGCGGGGGGCTGTGCAGGAGGTCAGGGCTCTGCAGGGCCAGGCGAGGCGGGGGGCTGTGCAGGGGGTCAGGGCTGTGCAGGGCCAGGCGAGGCGGGGGGCTGTGCAGGGGGTCAGGGCTGTGCGGGGCCAGGCGAGGCGGGGGGCTGTGCAGGGGGTCAGGGCCGTGCGGAGGCGGGGGGCTGTGCAGGGGGTCAGGGCTGTGCGGGGCCAGGCGAGGCGGGGGGCTGTGCAGGGGGTCAGGGCCGTGTGGGGCGTGGGTCTAGGCTGTGCGGGGCTGGGCGAGGCGGGGGGGCTGTGCAGGGGGTCGGGGCCGGGTGAGGCGGGGGGCTGTGCAGGGGGTCAGGGCCGTGCAGGGCCGGGGTTGGGTGAGGCGGGGGGCTGTGCGGGGGGTCAGGGCCGTGCGGGGCCGGGCGAGGCGGGGAGCTGTGCGGGGGGTCGGGGCCATGCGGGGCCGGGGCTGGGCGAGGCGGGGGGCTGTGCGGGGGGTCAGGGCCGTGCGGAGGCGGGGGGCTGTGCAGGGGGTCAGGGCTGTGCGGGGCCAGGCGAGGCGGGGGGCTGTGCAGGGGGTCAGGGCCGTGCGGAGGCGGGGGGCTGTGCAGGGGGTCAGGGCCGTGCGGAGGCGGGGGGCTGTGCAGGGGGTCAGGGCTGTGCGGGGCCAGGCGAGGCGGGGGGCTGTGCAGGGGGTCAGGGCTGTGCAGGTCAGGGCAAGGCGGGGGGCTGTGCAGGAGGTCAGGGCTCTGCAGGGCCAGGCGAGGCGGGGGGCTGTGCAGGGGGTCAGGGCTGTGCAGGGCCAGGCGAGGCGGGGGGCTGTGCAGGGGGTCAGGGCTGTGCGGGGCCAGGCGAGGCGGGGGGCTGTGCAGGGGGTCAGGGCCGTGCGGAGGCGGGGGGCTGTGCAGGGGGTCAGGGCTGTGCGGGGCCAGGCGAGGCGGGGGGCTGTGCAGGGGGTCAGGGCTGTGCGGGGCCAGGCGAGGCGGGGGGCTGTGCAGGGGGTCAGGGCCGTGTGGGGCGTGGGTCTAGGCTGTGCGGGGCTGGGCGAGGCGGGGGGGCTGTGCAGGGGGTCGGGGCCGGGTGAGGCGGGGGGCTGTGCAGGGGGTCAGGGCTGTGCGGGGCCAGGCGAGGCGGGGGCCTGTGCAGGGGGTCAGGGCCGTGTGGGGCGTGGGTCTAGGCTGTGCGGGGCTGGGCGAGGCGGGGGGGCTGTGCAGGGGGTCGGGGCCGGGTGAGGCGGGGGGCTGTGCAGGGGGTCAGGGCCGTGCAGGGCCGGGGTTGGGTGAGGCGGGGGGCTGTGCGGGGGGTCGGGGCCATGCGGGGCCGGGGCTGGGCGAGGCGGGGGGCTGTGCGGGGGGTCAGGGCCGTGCGGAGGCGGGGGGCTGTGCAGGGGGTCAGGGCTGTGCGGGGCCAGGCGAGGCGGGGGGCTGTGCAGGGGGTCAGGGCCGTGCGGAGGCGGGGGGCTGTGCAGGGGGTCAGGGCCGTGCGGAGGCGGGGGGCTGTGCAGGGGGTCAGGGCTGTGCGGGGCCAGGCGAGGCGGGGGGCTGTGCAGGGGGTCAGGGCCGTGTGGGGCGTGGGTCTAGGCTGTGCGGGGCTGGGCGAGGCGGGGGGCTGTGCAGGGGGTCAGGGCCGTGTGGGGCGTGGGTCTAGGCTGTGCGGGGCTGGGCGAGGCGGGGGGCTGTGCAGGGGGTCAGGGCCGTGCGGAGGCGGGGGGCTGTGCAGGAGGTCAGGGCTGTGCGGGGCCAGGCGAGGCGGGGGGCTGTGCAGGGGGTCAGGGCCGTGCGGAGGCGGGGGGCTGTGCAGGGGGTCAGGGCTGTGCGGGGCTGGGGGGCGGGGGGCTGTGCAGGGGGTCAGGGCCGTGTGGGGCGTGGGTCTAGGCTGTGCGGGGCTGGGCGAGGCGGGGGGCTGTGCAGGGGGTCAGGGCCGTGTGGGGCGTGGGTCTAGGCTGTGCGGGGCTGGGCGAGGCGGGGGGCTGTGCAGGGGGTCAGGGCCGTGTGGGGCGTGGGTCTAGGCTGTGCGGGGCTGGGCGAGGCGGGGGGGCTGTGCAGGGGGTCGGGGCCGGGTGAGGCGGGGGGCTGTGCAGGGGGTCAGGGCTGTGCAGGGCCAGGCGAGGCGGGGGGCTGTGCAGGGGGTCAGGGCCGTGCGGAGGCGGGGGGCTGTGCAGGAGGTCAGGGCTGTGCGGGGCCAGGCGAGGCGGGGGGCTGTGCAGGGGGTCAGGGCCGTGCGGAGGCGGGGGGCTGTGCAGGGGGTCAGGGCTGTGCGGGGCTGGGCGAGGCGGGGGGCTGTGCAGGGGGTCAGGGCCGTGTGGGGCGTGGGTCTAGGCTGTGCGGGGCTGGGCGAGGCGGGGGGGCTGTGCAGGGGGTCGGGGCCGGGTGAGGCGGGGGGCTGTGCAGGGGGTCAGGGCCGTGCAGGGCCGGGGTTGGGTGAGGCGGGGGGCTGTGCGGGGGGTCAGGGCCGTGCGGGGCCGGGCGAGGCGGGGAGCTGTGCGGGGGGTCGGGGCCATGCGGGGCTGGGGCTGGGCAAGGCGGGGGGCCGTGCGGGGGATCGGGGCCGGGCAAGGCGGGGGGCTGTGCGGGGGGTCAGGGCCATGCGGGGCCGGGTGAGGCGGGGGGCTGTGCACAGCCCTGACCCCCCGCACAGCCCCCCGGCTTGGGGAAGTCAGTTTGGCTGGACAACCGTGGAGAGAAGAGACGGAGCCGAGGGCTGGGAGTCCAGGGCCCTGCCCAAGGGGGCTGAGGCTGCCTGGCCCAGACTCCTGTGGCCATGTCCCGTGTGTGCTGGGCTGGATCCCGTTGGACTGGCGGGCGGAGCCTGTTCTGGCTGCAGGACCGGGGGTCCCCGACGTGCCGTCACTCTGGCGTGCGGGGAGAAGCCGGAGGCGGCCGAGCGTGGAGCCGGGTCTCGGGGCGGGAGGGAGGCGGAGGTGGAGGGAGGGGAGCTCCGTTCTGAGCGGCTGCGGGCGACGTGGCCGTCGGTTACGGGAGCAGGAAGCCTCCGTGGGGGCGCAGGGGAAGGGCAGGGCCTAGCCACGGTTGGGGGGCAGTTGTGGGACGGGAAAGAGGGCTCCCGAAGTGACCCAGGTGGCAGGGGCTCAGCCGGGGAAAGGCCTGGGCCTGGCAGATCCACACGGGCCCGTCCGAGGGGAGGCGCAGAAGAGGTGGGGCCGGAGGAAGGTGCCTGGGGCATTGGAGAACCCGCAGACGGCCCCGGGCGGTGCTGTGGGCAGGCGGGATGCCGCGTCCCTGGGCCAGTGGGGTGCGTGGCCTGCCCAGCCGGCTCGGACTGACACGTGTGGGTCGCATGCCCCGCGGGCGCAGTGCGGGCCCCTCAAACGTCCCTGTCTCCGGGCGGGGCCGGCTGGGCGGCTCGGCCGACGTGTCGGTGCAGCCGGGCCGGGCCCTCCTGCGTGGCCACGGCGTGAGGGGCATGCTGCTGCGGGGCAGGTGGCCAGGCAGATGCCTGCACTGGGGGGGGGCTGCAGGCGAGCGCTAGGCCCGGGCGCCGAGAGGAGGCAGGAGCCAAGCGAGCAGCCCGCCCCGCAGCACCGTGCAGAGGAGCCCCTGGCAGCCGGGCGGCTCTGAAACCCGGCGCAGGCCCCTCGGGACGGGCAGCCCCCTGCTCCGGGCACCCGCCTTAGCCCTGCCGCTGGGAGCCGCGGTTCCGCGCGCCCACGCGCTGCCTCTCCGTGTCCCGCAGGTGCACTTGCTGAAGGAGCAGCTGGCGGCCGAGGCCGCGGCGCGACTGGAGGCCCAGGCCCGCGTGCACCAGCTCCTGCTGCAGAACAAGGACATGCTGCAGCACCTCTCGCTGCTGGTCCGGCAGGTGCAGGAGCTGGAGCTGAAGCTGTCGGGAAGCAACGCCAGTAAGAGCCCCCGCCCCCGCCCCCGCCTTGCCGGGGCCCCAGGGCACAGCTGGGAGGTGCTTGCTGCTGGCCCACCTGGCGCCCTCCCCGGCTGCCCTGCACTGGTGGGACCCAGGCCCCTATGCAGAGGGGAGCCCGGTGGGCGAGGTGGCCACAGAGCCGTGCCCATGGCCGGGGTGGGCGCGCCTGGCACACAGCTCGGCCCGGCTCTGCCGTGACCGTCCCATCGTGTGGGGCTGGGAGCCCGGCCCCTCTGCTCCAGGGGCCACGGGGAGAGGGCTTCCGTGGGCAAGCTGCAGGGAGCCCCTCTGTTCTGACCTCAGCTCTGCCAAGGGCTGTCTGTGTGGGGAGTCTGGGGGGCTGGGCATCGTGGGGGCAGGGCTGTGTGCACGTGGCAGGTGTGGGGGCTTGGTGGGAGTTATCAAGGCAGAGCTGGCCAGGGGAACTGGAGGGGTCTGGACGCTATCAGAGCCGGGGGGGAGCTGGAGGGGCTGGGCGGTGTCAGGGCAGGGGGGCTGGACGCTATCAGAGGGGAGGGGAAGGTGGAGGGGCTGGGCAGTGTCAGGGCAGGTGGGCTGGAGGGGCTGGACGCTATCGGGGGGGGGGGGGGAGGTGGAGGGGGCTGGACGCTATCAGAGCCGGGGGGGGAGGTGGAAGGGCTGGGCAGTGTCAGGGCAGGGGGGCTGGACGCTATCAGAGGGGAGGGGAAGGTGGAGGGGCTGGGCGGTGTCAGGGCAGGGGGGAGTCGGAGGGGGCTGGGCGCTATCAGAGCCGGGGGGGAGGTGGAGGGGCTGGGCGGTGTCAGGGCAGGGGGGCTGGAGGGGGCTGGGCGCTATCAGAGGGGGGAGCTGGAGGGGCTGGGCGGTGTCAGGGCAGGGGGGCTGGAGGGGGCTGGGTGCTATCAGAGGGGGGAGCTGGAGGGGCTGGGCGGTGTCAGGGCAGGGGGGCTGGAGGGGGCTGGGTGCTATCAGAGGGGGGAGCTGGAGGGGCTGGGCGGTGTCAGGGCAGGGGAGCTGGAGGGGGCTGGGCGGTGTCAGGGCAGGGGAGCTGGAGGGGCTGGGCGGTGTCAGGGCAGAGGGGCTGGAGGGTTGTCTGTGGGCGCTATCAGAGGGGGGAGCTGGAGGGGCTGGGCGGTGTCAGGGCAGGGGGGCTGGAGGGGGCTGGGTGCTATCAGAGGGGGGAGCTGGAGGGGCTGGGCGGTGTCAGGGCAGGGGGATTGGAGGGGGCTGGGCGGTGTCAGGGCAGGGGGGCTGGAGGGGGCTGGGTGCTATCAGAGGGGGGAGCTGGAGGGGCTGGGCGGTGTCAGGGCAGGGGAGCTGGAGGGGGCTGGGCGGTGTCAGGGCAGGGGAGCTGGAGGGGCTGGGCGGTGTCAGGGCAGAGGGGCTGGAGGGTTGTCTGTGGGCGCTATCAGAGGGGGGAGCTGGAGGGGCTGGGCGGTGTCAGGGCAGGGGGGCTGGAGGGGGCTGGGTGCTATCAGAGGGGGGAGCTGGAGGGGCTGGGCGGTGTCAGGGCAGGGGGATTGGAGGGGGCTGGGCGGTGTCAGGGCAGGGGGGCTGGAGGGGGCTGGGTGCTATCAGAGGGGGGAGCTGGAGGGGCTGGGCGGTGTCAGGGCAGGGGAGCTGGAGGGGCTGGGCGGTGTCAGGGCAGAGGGGCTGGAGGGGGTGTCTGTGGGCGCTATCAGAGGGGGGAGCTGGAGGGGCTGGGCGCTATCAGAGGGGGGGGCTGGAGGGGGTGTCTGTGGGCGCTGTCCTTGCTCTTTGTTCAGCTGGTCCCCCCGCCCCCGTCTGAGCAGCACCACGGGGGGCGGGCGAGGGGGCTCTTGGCCACGGGCCGGGCGCTGCCCCGCCCGCTCACGCCCCCCCCTCTCTTGCAGCGGGCTCCCAGGACAGCCTGCTGGAGATCAGCCACCGCGCCAGCGCCCTGCCGGTGCTGTGCCCGCCCACCACCCCGAAGCCTGAGGACCTGCACCTGCCGCTGCTGGGCCAGGCCCTGGGCAGCCCCCTAGGTAGGAGTGACTGGCTGGTGAGGCTGGAGTACCTCCGCTTCCCGCCAGGCGCCGCGCCCCCCTGCGAGCCGCCCCTGGGCAGCCTGGAGCTCATCCGGTTCCGCGAGTCGGGCTTCGCCTCGGAGTACGAGTCCAGCCCGGACGAGAGTGAGGAGGAGCCGCCGCGCCTGTGCCACGTCCGGGCCGCGCAGGGCCTGGGGGACAGCCTGGAGGACGAGATTGCCGTGTAGGGCGCGGCCGTCTCCAGGCCGAGGTGGGGGCGTGGCCCCGGGCAGGGCTGCAGGCCTGGGGAGGCGGTAAAAGCTCCTTCCCGCCCCAGGGACAGGACAAAGCCAGGGCTCTGAGCTGCTCGGGCGCCCCCCTTGCTGGGAGAGGTGACGGAGCGAGCACGGCCCGGTACGTGTCTCCTCGGACTGTCAGTGCAGACACGGCCACCGGCCCCTCCCCTGCTGCCTGGGTCTGCTCCGTAGGTCATGGCCAGCGATGTAGGGCTGTACCTCCCTGGCCATAGAAATCTCTCTCCCTCCGCTGAATCCTACACAGCGTTGGCCCTGTAACGACCTGCAGCGAGGAGTTCCAAGGCTCATTGTCCATTCTGGGTAGAAAGGAGGAATTTCCCTTGGTCAGCATTGCTCGTTGCCTGCCATCCTCAGGGAGCCCCTGGGCTCTCACCCGCAGTCTGACCCCCTGCTGCCAGCCAAGGGGGTGGGTGATCCCAGGAGCTCAGCCGGGGCGTGCAGCCCCAGGGAGTTGAGCTGTAGCTTTCAGTGAGAGGCGCAGGCGGGGGCCATCAGGCGTGTCGAGCCAGGTGGCCCTAGGCGGAAGGGGCTTTAGCTGGTGGTGGTGCCCAGCTGCGGTGAAGGGTCCCTGGCTGGGGCTGAGCCGACCCCTGGGGGAAGGGCGAGGGGGAGGCAGTGGCCGTGTCTTCTCACCCATTCTCCTCTGGCCAGGCTGGATTGGGCTGGGCCGGAGGGTGGGGGGGGGGGGCGATGGCTGGAAGGTGCTTGGGGCTGGGAGCGGATTCTTGGCTGATGTGGGGGGGGGGAGAACTTGCCCGCACCCCATTGGCTGCAGGCCTGGAAGGGGCACATGGGCACCAGCAGGGTGGGGCGGGGGCTTGGCCAGCCAGCACCCCAGGTGGGAGGGGAAGGGGCACCTGCAGCTGTGTCTGGGCCTGGTGCACTGGTCGAGCTAGGGTGGGGCGAGATGCAGTCGAAACCTGGGTCTCCTGGGACCTTTGGAGGGTGGGGCTGGAGAGGACCCCTCCCCTCTCCTCAACCCTCTGCTCCCCTCTCTGCTCCCCTGCTCTCCTCTCTGTTCCCCTCTGCTCCCACTGCCTGTTCCTGCCTAGCGGGGGCACTGGGAGCCAGGCTGTCTCTGTAAGTGCACTTAACGGGGCGCTGGGCCCTCTCTGTTGGCTTTTGCTAAATAAATCTTCTATTTCTCAAGCTCTGTCTCTCCTGTCTCTGTGTCTCTGATCTCTCCTTGCACCTTCCAGCTTCCGGCCCAGTGCCGGGAATGCAGCTGCACCCGGGGCCATCCTGCGTGGGAATGGAGCTCTCCAGCAGGGGGCTCTCAGCGCCACTGACCCGCACTGCAACCCTGGACCCCGTCCAGCAGGGGGCGCTCTGTGCCACTGACCTGCACTGCAACCCTGGACCCCGTCCAGCAGGGGGCGCTCTGTGCCACTGACCCGCACTGCAACCCTGGACCCCGTCCAGCAGGGGGCACTCGGCGCAACTGACCTGCACTGCAACCCTGGACCCCGTCCAGCAGGGGGCGCTCTGTGCCACTGACCTGCACTGCAACCCTGGACCCCGTCCAGCAGGGGGCGCTCGGCGCCACTGACCCGCACTGCAACCCTGGACCCCGTCCAGCAGGGGGCGCTCAGCGCCACTGACCCGCACTGCAACCCTGGACCCCGTCCAGCAGAGGGCGCTCTGTGCCACTGACCCACACTGCAACCCTGAACCCCATCCCGCAGGGGGCGCTCGGAGCCACTGACCCGAACTGCAACCCTGGACCCCGTCCAGCAGGGGGCGCTCTGTGCCACTGACCCGCACTGCAACCCTGGACCCCATCCAGCAGGGGGCGCTCGGCGCCACTGACCCGCACTGCAACCCTGGACCCCGTCCGGCAGGGGGCTCTCAGCGCCACTGACCCGCACTGCAACCCTGGACCCCGTCCGGCAGGGGGCTCTCAGCGCCACTGACCCGCACTGCAACCCTGGACCCCGTCCAGCAGAGGGCGCTCTGTGCCACTGACCCACACTGCAACCCTGAACCCCATCCCACAGGGGGCGCTCGGAGCCACTGACCCACACTGCAACCCTGAACCCCGTCCAGCAGGGGGCGCTCGGAGCCACTGACCCGCACTGCAACCCTGAACCCCGTCCGGCAGGGGGCGCTCGGCGCCACTGACCCGCACTGCAACCCTGAACCCCGTCCGGCAGGGGGCGCTCGGCGCCACTGACCCGCACTGCAACCCTGAACCCCGTCCGGCAGGGGGCGCTCGGCGCCACTGACCCGCACTGCAACCCTGAACCCCGTCCGGCAGGGGGCGCTCGGCGCCACTGACCCGCACTGCAACCCTGAACCCCGTCCGGCAGGGGGCGCTCGGCGCCACTGACCCGCACTGCAACCCTGAACCCCGTCCGGCAGGGGGCGCTCGGCGCCACTGACCCGCACTGCAACCCTGAACCCCGTCCGGCAGGGGGCGCTCGGCGCCACTGACCCGCACTGCAACCCTGAACCCCGTCCGGCAGGGGGCGCTCGGCGCCACTGACCCGCACTGCAACCCTGAACCCCGTCCGGCAGGGGGCGCTCGGCGCCACTGACCCGCACTGCAACCCTGAACCCCGTCCGGCAGGGGGCGCTCGGCGCCACTGACCCGCACTGCAACCCTGAACCCCGTCCGGCAGGGGGCGCTCGGCGCCACTGACCCGCACTGCAACCCTGAACCCCGTCCGGCAGGGGGCGCTCGGCGCCACTGACCCGCACTGCAACCCTGAACCCAGTCCGGCAGGGGGCGCTCGGCGCCACTGACCCGCACTGCAACCCTGAACCCCGTCCGGCAGGGGGCGCTCGGCGCCACTGACCCGCACTGCAACCCTGAACCCCGTCCGGCAGGGGGCGCTCGGCGCCACTGACCTGCACTGCAACCCTGAACCCCGTCCGGCAGGGGGCGCTCGGCGCCACTGACCCGCACTGCAACCCTGAACCCCGTCCGGCAGGGGGCGCTCGGCGCCACTGACCCGCATTGCAACCCTGAACCCCGTCCGGCAGGGGTCGCTCGGCGCCACTGACCCGCACTGCAACCCTGAACCCCGTCCGGCAGGGCGCGCTCGGCGCCACTGACCCGCACTGCAACCCTGAACCCCGTCCAGCAGGGGGCACTCGGCGCCACTGACCCGCACTGCAACCCTGGACCCCGTCCCGCAGGGGGCGCTCGGTGCCACTGACCCGCACTGCAACCCTGAACCCCGTCCGGCAGGGGGCGCTCGGCGCCACTGACCCGCACTGCAACCCTGAACCCCGTCCGGCAGGGGGCGCTCGGTGCCACTGACCCGCACTGCAACCCTGGACCCCGTCCGGCAGGGGGCGCTCGGTGCCACTGACCCGCACTGCAACCCTGAACCCCGTCCCGCAGGGGGCACTCGGTGCCACTGACCCGCACTGCAACCCTGGACCCCGTCCCGCAGGGGGCGCTCGGTGCCACTGACCCGCACTGCAACCCTGGACCCCGTCCCGCAGGGGGCGCTCGGTGCCACTGACCCGCACTGCAACCCTGGACCCCGTCCGGCAGGGGGCGCTCGGCGCCACTGACCCGCACTGCAACCCTGAACCCCGTCCGGCAGGGGTGACTTGGTCGCAGTCGGTAGGTATCTCCATAGTGCCTGGGGGCAGGGGCAAGAGGCCCCCACCTGCCCAGGGCTGCCCACAGCTGAGGAGGGAGCTGGCCTCCCCACATGGGATGGCCCGTGTTGTCTGTCACAGCTGCCCCTGCCCAGCCCCATGTCTGGCTCTGACTGGCCAGGACACCCAGCCCCAGGCCTCTTCACCGTAACAGCTAGTGCAGGCACCTCTGTGGCAGGGGGCTGTGGGGCCAGGGAGCGGGGGGGGGAGGCTGACTGTGCCAGGGAAGGGGAGCAGGGGGCTGTGGGGCCAGGGAGTGGGGGGGAAGCTGACTGCACTGGGGAGCGGGAGCAGGGGGCTGTGGGGCCAGAGAGTGGGGGGGAAGCTGACTGCACTGGGGAGCGGGAGCAGGGGGCTGTGGGGCCAGAGAGTGGGGGGGAAGCTGACTGCACTGGGGAGCGGGACCAGGGGGCTGTGGGTCCAGGGGGCTGACTGCGCTGGGGAGCGGGAGCAGGGGGCTGTGGGGCCAGGGAGCGGGGGGAGGCTGTGCCAGGGAGGGGGAGCAGGGGGCTGTGGGGACAGGGAGCGGGGGCGGAGGCTGTGCCAGGGAGGGGGAGCAGGGGGCCCTGGGGCCAGGGAGCGGGGGGGGAGTCTGACTGCGCTGGGGAGGGGGGGGCTGTGGGGCCAGGGAGTGGGGGGAGGCTGACTGCGGCAGGGAGGGGGAGCAGGGGGCTGTGGGGCCAGGGAGTGGGGGGGGGAGGCTGACTGCACTGGGGTGCGGGAGCAGGGGGCTGTGGGGCCGGGGGGGGGCTGACTGCACTGGGGAGCGGGGGGCTGTGGGGCCGGGGGGGGGAGGCTGACTGCACTGGGGGGCGGGGGGCGACCCCTCCAGGGAGCAGGGGGGCCAATCTCGCGCAGGAGCGGGAGCCAGGCCCCGTGGCGAGAGGGGGGGCCGCTGTCCCTCCCTGCAGTGGGGAGCCCGTGGGGCAGGCTGCTTGGAATACTCTGCTTTATTGGGGGTTGCGGGGGAGCGTCACTTGGGCGCCGTGGGGCCGGGCCGGGCCCTCCCTGCCCCACAGGGCCTTGAGCCGCTGGTAGTACACCTGGCAGCTGAAGCCCTCCCGGGAGCCGCGCTGGACGTGGGTCTTGAGCGAGTGCAGGGTGGGGAAGACGCGGCAGCAGGCCAGGCACTTGGAGCCGTTCTGCGGCGCCGGCTGCCACCGGGCCGCCAGGAGGATGTCGCGGGAGGTGATGCAGCCCTGGGGCTCCGTGCCGGGGCCCGCCCGCTCCAGGGAGCAGGAGGAGCAGGGGCTGTCGGGGAGCTCGGCGGCCTGGCCGGCGTCCCGGGCGCTGGCTGCTGGCGTGTCCGGGCGGCTGCAGGCCTCCCGCGGGCTGGCCCGGCCCGTGCACACCAGGTAGCTGTAGGGGGAGAACCAGGGCCGGTAGATGGTGCAGTTGCGCCCCGGGGGCTCGCTGCTCGGCATGTCGCTGGGGACACAAGCTGCCAAGAGAAGGGGTTGGGATGAGCCTGGGCCCAGCGCCGGGCAGGCTGGGGGCCGGGCTCGCCTTGGCTCAGTGCCTCCCGGGGAGGGAGCTCTCCAGGGCCCAGCGCCGGGCAGGCTGGGGGCCGGGCTCGCCTTGGCTCAGTGTCTCCCGGGGAGGGAGCTCTCCAGGGCCCAGCGCCGGGCAGGCTGGGGGCCGGGCTCGCCTTGGCTCAGTGCCTCCCGGGGAGGGAGTTCTCCAGGGCCCAGCGCCGGGCAGGCTGGGGGCCGGGCTCGCCTTGGCTCAGTGCCTCCCGGGGAGGGAGCTCTCCAGGGCCCAGCGCCGGGCAGGCTGGGGGCCGGGCTCGCCTTGGCTCAGTGCCTCCCGGGGAGGGAGCTCTCCAGGGCCCAGCGCCGGGCAGGCTGGGGGCCGGGCTCGCCTTGGCTCAGTGCCTCCCGGGGAGGGAGCTCTCCAGGGCCCAGCGCCGGGCAGGCTGGGGGCCGGGCTCGCCTTGGCTCAGTGCCTCCCGGGGAGGGAGCTCTCCAGGGCCCAGCGCCGGGCAGGCTGGGGGCCCGGCTCGCCTTGGCTCAGTGCCTCCCGGGGAGGGAGCTCTCCAGGGCCCAGCCCTTCCCCTGCCCGCCCATCTGCCCCACGGCTGGGCTCCCGTGGGAACCGGCAGCAGCTGCGGGGCTTGTGCTGGGCACCGTGGGACGGCCGATGCTCAGAGCCCAGGGGTCGGATGCACTCTCCGTGCGGAGGTCGGAGGTCGGACCCCACCGGCTCCCATGGGTCCTGTTGTGCTGTGCCCAGGGGCCGCTGCTCAGCTACCCAGAGGAAGGGGTGCGTCTGGAGCAGGGCAGAGAGGCCTCAGGCACGGGGGCAGTGTGGGGCTGGCAGCAGAGAAAGGACCCCTCCCCCCTCAGCTTGTCTCCAGCATCTGTTCCCGGAGCCAGGCTGGAGCCATGGGGTGGGGGGGGGGGGTGCAATGTGACACACAGAGCCCCTGGCGGGCCCCACGGCCTGACTCAGGCACAAGCCCCTGCGATGAGTCAGGAAGGCGTAGGAGGCAGGGACTGTCTGGTTCACCAGCGCCCACCCCGGCCTGAGATCCTGCACGGGGCTACCCGCCACACGAGCCAGACCCAGGCGTTTCCAGCGCGTGCACCCCCCCTCCCCCCCCAGGCCATCCGCCAGTGCCTAGCTCTGCCAGAAGCTACTTCCCAGGCCTGGGAAAGGCGGCGTGTGACTCTGGAGCTGGGTCTCTGCTACTGACTCCCTGTGGGTCCTCGTCCAACTCATTTAGGCCACCATTTTCAAAGGGGCGTTGCCCATTGTGGCACAGCTGGCCGCTGAGTCCAGCAGTGCGGGGGCCACAGCTAGGTGAGCTCAGTGGGGGCTGTGAGTGTATCGAGGTATTCAAGGGGGCTGCCGCTGCTTTCCCCAGCTGCTCACGTGTCCCCCGGCCCCTCTTAGTTTCGGTCTGGCCCCCTGGGAGCTGAGGGATGTGGTGTGCGCCACGGGCAGGGTAGTGTCTGTCTCGACGCCTGCAGCCAGGCAGCAGACGCACCGAAAATCAGGCCCTGTAGCTCTAACAGCGAGTCCCCAAAATCAGAGCCCACCGTGGAAACCAGCGGTGGCTGCGTGCCTCAGTTTCCCCACCTGTACAGCAGGGCTCGTACCCCTCCTCCACTTCCTGGTTGGCCTGGGCTGCTGCTGGGGAGGTGGGGAGGGGCTGGAGAAAGGTGGCGTGTGTGACCCAAGGTTGGGGGGGCCGTTACCTGGCAAGCTGGGAGTGCGCCGGGGGGCTGGCGCGTCGCGTAGGCTCTTCATGGCACAGCTGGGCAGACGTGGCCCAGAGATGGTCAGCAGGGAGAAGTTCTCCATCCCCGGCGGCAGCTGGTGCAGGGAGCAGGTGCCAGCCAGTGAGATCCTGGGGCTCTGGCCGGAGTTCCCGGGGCCTGGCTCTGTGACGTCACCGGCCGACCTCACAGTCCCTGCGCCGGGAGCAGCCGGGGGGAGGGCGTCTGGCGGCCGCTTGTGTCCCGTGCTGTGCGAGGGCGGAATAGCACGTCTTGGCCCCTCGCGCCCGCCGGGCCCTGCCCAGGCACGGCCCCCGAGGGCAGCTGCTCCACGCCCAGGCAGAGCCGGGCCCTTCCCGGCGCCTCCAGCTGGGGCAGCTGGTTGCTGGAGGGGGGGCCGGGCCAGCGCCACGGCTGGCGAGGGAAACTGGGCGGCCGTACCTCTAAGGTGGGGGCCAGGGGCAGACTCTGGCTGGGTGCCGCTCGCCTTGGGTGGCTCCCCTCTGCCCCGGCCCCATGCTGCCCCTGCCATTGCTGCGCTACGTACCGGGCAGAAGCGTTTGAGCCGCAGCCTCTGCACCCGGGTAGTGCAGCCCTGGCTCTGGGGAGAGTCCCCTCTCACTGGGAAGGTTGTGTGCACCACACGCTGGCCACGGGCCGGCTCCCCGCACGTCCCCCTGGCCACGGGCCGGCTCCCCGCACGTCCCCCTGGCCACAGGCCGGCTCCCCGCAAGTCCTCCGCCCCACGCACAATGCACCCTGCCCACGTGCCAGCTCCCCACACATCCACTGCCCCATGTTTGGCGCGCCCTGCCTGCGTGCCCCCCCCATCCACGTGTCAGCCCATCACGTGCTGCCATCTCCCCGCAGCCCACCTCTCCGTCCAAGCGTCCCCCTCCGTGCGCCGACCCTCCTCTCCTCTCTTCCAGCTGACCACAGCCTGTTTGAGAATTCGAACACGACCCTCGCGCCAAAGCTGCAGCCCAGCCGGTCTGTCTCCAGAGCCCTGCAGGGCCCACCCCAGGCAGCCCTGCCGGACACCGCTGGGCCTGCCCTGCGAGCGGGAAGCCAGCACCTCAGAAACCTGAGCAAGGCCGTCGGGGCCAAGGTCAATGACTTGCTGCGCCGGAGGGAGGCCGCCAGCCTGGGCGAGGCCTGGGTGACCGAGGTCAATGCCCGCGCGGGCGCCGAGCTGGCAGGTGGGACGCTCGCGCTGCGTGAGGATCAGGCCCACGCGACAGGGTGAGTCTCGCCGTGGCCCAGCCCGGCCGCTGGAGAGCGGGGCAGAACCCTCGGTCCGTTGTCAGGCGCGGGCGGGGAGGGACCCTCGGTCTGTTGTCAGGCGCGGGCGGGGAGGGACCCTCGGTCCGTTGTCAGGCGCGGGCGGGGAGGGACCCTCCGCCCGTTCTCAGGCGCGGGCGGGGAGGGACCCTCGGTCCGTTGTCAGGCGCGGGCGGGGAGGGACCCTCGGTCCGTTGTCAGGCGCGGGCGGGGAGGGACCCTCGGTCCGTTGTCAGGCGCGGGCGGGGAGGGACCCTCGGTCCGTTGTCAGGCGCGGGCGGGGAGGGACCCTCGGCCCGTTGTCAGGCGCATGTGGGGAGGGACCCTCGGTCCGTTGTCAGGCGCGGGCGGGGAGGGACCCTCGGCCCGTTGTCAGGCGCGGGCGGGGAGGGACCCTCGGTCCGTTGTCAGGCGCATGTGGGGAGGGACCCTCGGTCCGTTGTCAGGCGCGGGCGGGGAGGGACCCTCGGTCCGTTGTCAGGCGCGGGCGGGGAGGGACCCTCGGCCCGTTGTCAGGCGCGGGCAGTTCCCCCTTTGACAAGTGGTGGGCAAGGCCTGTTGCTTTCTCCCAGAAGCCAATGCTTGAACTCCCAGGCCAGGGCCAATCCTCCCAGCACACACCCACGTCCGCCAGGCACCCGGGCAGCACGCGCCCAGCCAGCGAAGCCTCGGCTTTCAGCAGCCCCCTCGCCCGGCCCGCCTTGCGCACACCCCAGCGGGTACAACACCGTTCTGCGGCGCCGCCCCAGGGACAGCACAGCCCAAGGTGGCAGGAGGGCTGCGAAGTAACGAATAACCGCAGCCCACGGCCGCTGAGACTTACCTACTGGTGGGCTCTGCTCCCAGGAGGCCTTTGGAGCACCCTCCAGCTGGGAAACTGAGGCACAGTGGCTGAGTGCAGCAGACTAGAGCCCAGCTGTCGGAGCTGGTGTCCGCTGCGCGAGTCTCCTGCGGCCGGGCGTGCTTGTGTCTGCGTGCAGGGGGTTGAGCGCCCGGGGGCCCCGAGGCAGCTGCCAGCGCCGTGGGTCTGCCGCTCACCAGGGCCGTTGTGCTTACAGGCACGTGCTGCTGGAAACCTTCCCCCGGCTGGACCCACCGCCCCCCGCAGCCAAGAGGCGCGCGCCCCGGGCGCTGAAGACCCCCCTGGACATGCTGATCTCCCAGCCGGCGGCGGGCAGCGCGGAGGCCGCCGGCGAGCGGGCCGCCCAGGAGGAGCAGTGGAAGACGGCGGGGGCTGGGCCTCGGCCAGGGGCCGGCGCTGAGCTGGGTGCCCCAGGCGTAGCAGGGCCCAGTGGGGCCGGGCCTCCCCACGGCAACGCCCTCTCCGTGCCTGATCTCCTCCAGGAGGAGACCTTGCAGGGCCAGCTCAGAGCTGCTGAATGGTGCCCAGAGAAACCCGCCCTCCGGCTCAGCCTGTCCCAGCGCCAGCCCTGCAGCCTGGACCAGGAGGGGCCCCACCCGGACCTCCTGTCCTTTGAGTAGCTGCCCGGGGCACTGGGCCGTCGCCTCTCCCCCGGGACATTCTGCCCCTGCCCTGCAGGCCTGGGGCAATCTGACCGTGCTCTGGGGCATCATCCATGACGGGCCCGGGGGCTCGGAGAGAAGCCCGACCCCTGCCCCCATATCCCGTCGCACACGCGCAGGGCAGGGGGATGCACACCCGCACTGCCTGGCCGCCTGGCTCAGGCACCCCGCACAGGACTTCCCCTCTCCCAGCAGGGGCTGTAGCTTCACCCTACACCCTCCCGTCCCTGCGCCTGTCTCACAGGCAACCCTGGGGCTGGGGGCAGGGGCCAGCCACGAGCCATTTCCCACGGGCCCCTCTCCAGCACCGCCCTGCGCAGACCCTGCCCCTGCCCCGGGCCACGGCTCTACCCGTGTTTCCGTCCATGCACAGTCTTTCCTCTGATCTGCCATGGGGCTGGCCAAGCCCCCGAACCCACACGGCCTTGTCTCTGATCTGATCTATGGGGCCCCCCACGCCCCCCTACCCACACGGCCTTGTCTCTGATCTGCCATAGGGTCAGCCAGGCCCCCCTACCCACACGGCCTTGTCTCTGATCTGATCTGTGGGGCCCCCCACGCCCCCTACCCACACGGCCTTGTCTCTGATCTGCCATAGGGTCAGCCAGGCCCCCCTACCCACACGGCCTTGTCTCTGATCTGATCTGTGGGGCCCACCACGACCCCCTACCCACACGGCCTTGTCTCTGATCTGATCTGTGGGGCCCACCACGACCCCCTACCCACACGGCCTTGTCTCTGATCTGCCACGGGTCAGCCATGCCCCCGTACCTACACGGCCTCATCTCTGATCTGATCTGTGGGGCCCCCCACGCCCCCCTACCCACACGGCCTCGTCTCTGATCTGCCACGGGTCAGCCATGCCCCCGTACCCACACGGCCTTGTCTCTGATCTGATCTGTGGGGCCCCCCACGCCCCCGTACCCACACGGCCTCGTCTCTGATCTGCCACGGGGCCGGCCAGGCCCCACCTAGGCCCCTTCCATGTCTGTACCCACTGCTATGAGCAAGAGGGGCTGCAGCTGGAGCCTGAAACCCCCCAGATGCCTTTGTCTTGCTTAGTGCCTAGCAAGTGAGCCCCAATTCGCGGGCGGGAGGGTGCACGAGGCCAGGGAAAGCAGCCTGGCCCATCTGTGCTGTAAGCTGGGAGCTGGCCGGGCTGGCCCCCATTCGGCTGTGGGGCTGGAATTCGCTCTGGTGGGTGGCAAGCAAGGGGAGGGGCAGTGGTTTCCTCGGAGGGGTCAAAGGCATGGCCTGAGCGCTGTGTTCCTGGCACCACCGGCTGCAGCGCGATGCAGGCATGTGTCCCGTGTGTGTGGAAGTAGGCGTGTCCCAGCCACCACGGGGCCTCTCTGCATCTCAGGGAAAGGGCCCTTCACCCCCCTAGGCAGCAGGCTCTGGCCATCCCCAGCGACAGCTGCCTGCAGGGACTCCCCAGGGCCGGTTCCTGGCGGCTGGGAATGAGCAGAGCTGGCGGCCGCTGGCGATTGGCTCCCGGCGGGGCTGGGGCGCTGTCTTGCGGGGAGGGGGGGGGAGGAGAGTGCGTTTCCCATCCCAGCACCACTAGAGCTGCACATGGCAATGAAACCTCCCTGTTCACACCAGGCCTTAAATTCCCATCAGGTATTTCCCAGAAGCCCTGTGCACCCCCAGCATGCTCTGAACGCTCCAAGGGGGCTGCGTGCCTGGCCTGATCCCCCTCCAGACGGCAGCCCTGGCTCAGAGCCCTGGTGTGCCCGGGCTG
The DNA here is from genome assembly GCF_052426305.1 of Pelodiscus sinensis. NCBI lineage: Eukaryota > Metazoa > Chordata > Testudines > Trionychidae > Pelodiscus > Pelodiscus sinensis. The sequence goes on from NC_143060.1 coordinate 67,830,978, forward strand.
GGCTGGGCTGACAGGCAGGCAGGGGCTGACGACCCGTCTCTTCAGCTACTTTGACAATCAAGTTTTGTAGGTGGAGACAGTTTTGCCATCTGCCTGAGGCCATGCTACTGAGGGGCCCTTGGGTTTGGGAACCAGACAGCAAAGCTGTGACTGATACTTTGGGGAAAAGCCAGGGACAGGTCACAGGCAAGAAACAAAAAGTCCCGGCCTGTGACCTGTCCGTGAGTTCTACTAAAACACTGGTGATTAACTCGGAGTAGGGGGTGCCCAGATGATTAACTCGGAGTGGGGGGTGCCCAGGGCCAGTGGCACCCTGTTGCACGGGCCTTGGACTGGCTGTTCTGGTTGGCTGCCCAGGGACTGTTGCTGGATTCTGTACATGACCAAAGCTACCGTGCACACAGCAATTTGTATAGAAGTGTGCAGCATCTGTAAGCACCTACATAACGTATCACAGACCCACCGAAAGTCTCTGCGAAGAGAAGGAGTCTCCCAGTGCACCGCTGTGCTGAAAAGCCCTGAGGCTCCGCGAGCCTTACTCTGTGTCGGGCAGGATGTGTTAGGTGTTCTGCAGGAAACTGCAGATTGCACAATAAAGACTCTTTATCCAGTGTGATCAGCTTTCTGAAGGACAGTTAGTCTAGGGAAACGGGCTTGTTCTTCAAGTGCTTATCCGCAGTGATTCCATGCTAATTATTACACCCTGCACCATCGTGTGCTGCCACCAGTGTGGGCTCACCATTGTGCGCAAATCATCGTGCACTGCCACCAGTGTGGGCTCACCATCGTGCACTGCCACCAGTGTGAGCTCACAATCATGGGCTCACCATCGTGCACTGCCACCAGTGTGAGCTCACCATCATGGGCTCACCATCGTGCGCTGCCACCAGTGTGAGCTCACCATCATGGGCTCACCATCGTGCGCTGCCACCAGTGTGGGCTCACCATCGTGCGCTGCCACCAGTGTGGGCTCACCATCATGGGCTCACCATCGTGCGCTGCCACCAGTGTGAGCTCACCATCATGGGCTCACCATCGTGCGCTGCCACCAGTGTGGGCTCACCATCATGGGCTCACCATCGTGCGCTGCCACCAGTGTGGGCTCACCATCATGGGCTCACCATCGTGCGCTGCCACCAGTGTGGGCTCACCATCATGGGCTCACCATCGTGCGCTGCCACCAGTGTGGGCTCACAATCATGGGCTCACCATCGTGCGCTGCCACCAGTGTGAGCTCACAATCATGGGCTCACCATCGTGCGCTGCCACCAGTGTGAGCTCACAATCATGGGCTCACCATCGTGCGCTGCCACCAGTGTGAGCTCACAATCATGGGCTCACCATCGTGCGCTGCCACCAGTGAGCTCACAATCATGGGCTCACCATCGTGCGCTGCCACCAGTGTGAGCTCACAATCATGGGCTCACCATCGTGCGCTGCCACCAGTGAGCTCACAATCATGGGCTCACCATCGTGCGCTGCCACCAGTGTGAGCTCACAATCATGGGCTCACCATCGTGCGCTGCCACCAGTGAGCTCACAATCATGGGCTCACCATCGTGCGCTGCCACCAGTGAGCTCACAATCATGGGCTCACCATCGTGCGCTGCCACCAGTGAGCTCACAATCATGGGCTCACCATCGTGCGCTGCCACCAGTGTGAGCTCACAATCATGGGCTCACCATCGTGCGCTGCCACCAGTGTGAGCTCACAATCATGGGCTCACCATCGTGCGCTGCCACCAGTGAGCTCACAATCATGGGCTCACCATCGTGCGCTGCCACCAGTGTGAGCTCACAATCATGGGCTCACCATCGTGCGCTGCCACCAGTGTGAGCTCACAATCATGGGCTCACCATCGTGCGCTGCCACCAGTGTGAGCTCACAATCATGGGCTCACCATCGTGCGCTGCCACCAGTGTGAGCTCACAATCATGGGCTCACCATCGTGCGCTGCCACCAGTGTGAGCTCACAATCATGGGCTCACCATCGTGCGCTGCCACCAGTGTGAGCTCACAATCATGGGCTCACCATCGTGCGCTGTCACCAGTGTGAGCTCACAATCATGGGCTCACCATCGTGCGCTGCCACCAGTGTGAGCTCACAATCATGGGCTCACCATCGTGCGCTGCCACCAGTGTGAGCTCACAATCATGGGCTCACCATCGTGCGCTGCCACCAGTGAGCTCACAATCATGGGCTCACCATCGTGCGCTGCCACCAGTGTGAGCTCACAATCATGGGCTCACCATCGTGCGCTGCCACCAGTGTGAGCTCACAATCATGGGCTCACCATCGTGCGCTGCCACCAGTGTGAGCTCACAATCATGGGCTCACCATCGTGCGCTGCCACCAGTGTGAGCTCACAATCATGGGCTCACCATCGTGCGCTGCCACCAGTGTGAGCTCACAATCATGGGCTCACCATCGTGCGCTGCCACCAGTGAGCTCACAATCATGGGCTCACCATCGTGCGCTGCCACCAGTGTGAGCTCACAATCATGGGCTCACCATCGTGCGCTGCCACCAGTGTGAGCTCACAATCATGGGCTCACCATCGTGCGCTGCCACCAGTGTGAGCTCACAATCATGGGCTCACCATCGTGCGCTGCCACCAGTGTGAGCTCACAATCATGGGCTCACCTTCGTGCTGCCACCAGTGTGAGCTCACAATCATGGGCTCACCATCGTGCGCTGCCACCAGTGTGAGCTCACAATCATGGGCTCACCATCGTGCGCTGCCACCAGTGTGAGCTCACAATCATGGGCTCACCATCGTGCGCTGCCACCAGTGTGAGCTCACAATCATGGGCTCACCATCGTGCGCTGCCACCAGTGTGAGCTCACAATCATGGGCTCACCATCGTGCGCTGCCACCAGTGTGAGCTCACAATCATGGGCTCACCTTCGTGCTGCCACCAGTGTGAGCTCACAATCATGGGCTCACCTTCGTGCTGCCACCAGTGTGAGCTCACAATCATGGGCTCACCATCGTGCTGCCACCAGTGTGAGCTCACAATCATGGGCTCACCATCGTGCTGCCACCAGTGTGAGCTCACAATCATGGGCTCACCATCGTGCTGCCACCCAGCCCCGCAAGCAGAGCGCCGCGTGCCGTGAGGGCAGGCCCGTGGGTGACACGCGCCGGGAGGGGGCAGCAGCAGGTCGGAGGCCGAGTCCGGCTCAGCCTGGGGTGGAGGCAGCGGCCCCGCCCCTAGCGACAGGCCTCAGACGGGACATAGGCTCTGGGGCAGAGCTGAGCCGCTGGCGGTGGGCGTGGCCTGTCGGGGGCGGAGGCGGGGCCTGGCGGGGGCGGGGCTCGGCGCTGAGGCGGGGGCGGGGCCTGTCGGGGGCGGGGCTCGGCGCTGAGGCGATGGCGGGGGCGGGGCCTGCCGGGGGCGGGGCTCGGCGCTGAGGCGATGGCGGGGGCGGGGCCTGTCGGGGGCGGGGCTCGGCGCTGAGGCGATGGCGGGGGCGGGGCCTGTCGGGGGCGGGGCTCGGCGCTGAGGCGATGGCGGGGGCGGGGCCTGCCGGGGGCGGGGCTCGGCGCTGAGGCGATGGCGGGGGCGGGGCCTGTCGGGGGCGGGGCTCGGCGCTGAGGCGATGGCGGGGCCGGGGCTCGGCGCTGAGGCGATGGGGGGCGGGGCCTGTCGGGGGCGGGGCTCGGCGCTGAGGCGATGGGGGGCGGGGGCTGTCGGGGGCGGGGCTCGGCGCTGAGGCGGGGGCGGGGCCTGTCGGGGGCGGGGCTCGGCGCTGAGGCGATGGCGGGGGCGGGGCTCGGCGCTGAGGCGATGGGGGGCGGGGCCTGTCGGGGGCGGGGCTCGGCGCTGAGGCGATGGCGGGGGCGGGGCTCGGCGCTGAGGCGATGGCGGGGGCGGGGCTCGGCGCTGAGGCGATGGGGGCGGGGCCTGTCGGGGGCGGGGCTCGGCGCTGAGGCGATGGGGGCGGGGCCTGTCGGGGGCGGGGCTCGGCGCTGAGGCGATGGCGGGGGCGGGGCCTGTCGGGGGCGGGGCTCGGCGCTGAGGCGATGGCGGGGGCGGGGCCTGCCGGGGGCGGGGCTCGGCGCTGAGGCGATGGCGGGGGCGGGGCCTGTCGGGGGCGGGGCTCGGCGCTGAGGCGATGGCGGGGCCGGGGCTCGGCGCTGAGGCGATGGGGGGCGGGGCCTGTCGGGGGCGGGGCTCGGCGCTGAGGCGATGGGGGGCGGGGGCTGTCGGGGGCGGGGCTCGGCGCTGAGGCGATGGCGGGGGCGGGGCCTGTCGGGGGCGGGGCTCGGCGCTGAGGCGATGGCGGGGGCGGGGCCTGCCGGGGGCGGGGCTCGGCGCTGAGGCGATGGCGGGGGCGGGGCCTGTCGGGGGCGGGGCTCGGCGCTGAGGCGATGGCGGGGCCGGGGCTCGGCGCTGAGGCGATGGGGGGCGGGGCCTGTCGGGGGCGGGGCTCGGCGCTGAGGCGATGGGGGCGGGGCCTGTCGGGGGCGGGGCTCGGCGCTGAGGCGATGGGGGCGGGGCCTGCCGGGGGCGGGGCTCGGCGCTGAGGCGATGGGGGCGGGGCCTGTCGGGGGCGGGGCTCGGCGCTGAGGCGATGGCGGGGGCTCCGCTGCTGGAGGCGCTGGGCCGCCTGTGGCAGGTGCAGGCCCAGCTGGGCAGCGGCGCCTCCGCCTCCGTGTTCCGCGTGCGCTGCTGCGGGGACCCGCGCGCCCCGCCCGGCGCCGTCAAGGAGTTCGTGCCCCCCGCGCGGCCCGGGCCCGCCGCCCGCAGCGCCCCCGAGTACGGCTTCGGCAAGGAGCGCGCCGCGCTGGAGCAGCTGCGGGGCCACCGCAACATCGGTACCGCCCCGCCCCTCCCCTGCGGCCGGCATCGGGCCCCGCCCCTCCCCCTGCGGCCCGCACCGGGCCCCGCCCCCTCCCCTCCGGCCGGCACCGGGCCCCGCCCCGCCCCCTCCCCTCCGGCCGGCACCGGGCCCCGCCCCTCCCCTCCGGCCGGCACCGGGCCCCGCCCCTCCCCTCCGGCCCGCATCGGGCCCCGCCCCGCCATCAGGCTGCCCCCCTTGTCCGGGCGGTAGCCCAGGCTGCATGACCGCTCCCCCGTGCCCCCCCCCAGGCCGGGGGTTCAGATCCGGTGGGGCATGGAGGGGCCGGGCCTTGCGAGTGGAGCGAAGGAGGCTGGGCCCTGAGCCCAGCTCTGCCTCCTGCACATCTAGCCCGGGTGGGAGTGGCGGGGTCGGCGGGGCAGCGCGCGGAAGAGGCCCCCCATGCAGTCACCCCTCACCCCAGCAGCACCTGCAGCCTTTACACATGGGCAGTCCAAGCAGGGGAGGGGGGATGCCGTAGCTAGGGGCGGTGCTGGACTATGTCTGCCTGGGGGTCTGCTTCAGCCCCCTCCCTCCTTCCCTGCCTTGGCGTGTTCCCCTGCTGCTTGGATTCCTTCTCTCCTGGCCATGCTGTGCTGCCACCCGCTCCTCTCCTCCTTGGACAGGCTGGGCCCCCAGCCCCTTGTGTCCTGGCTATTCCTCTCCCCCGGCTGGGACCACTAGACACCGTGCCCCCGGTCTGCTGCGTCGCCAGCTTGCAGACTCCCCGCCAGCTAGCCTGCTCCAGCTGCGTTTGGACTTGTCTGTCAGTGAGTCTCACGCTCGCTGCAGCTCCTAGAGGCCGAAGTCCCACGCAGACACCTCACGAGAGGCCTTTCCCAGCCAGGGTTCAGTGGGGATTGGGGGAGAGATGCAGGATTGGCCCTTTTCTACAGACGGGGGCCCGAGACTCTGGCTAGAGCAGTGCTTCTCACACGTTTGGGTGGAGGCTGGCAGCGCGTGACTTCCCTAGTAACCTCGGGACCCCCGATGGGTCCCAGCCCCCCGTGTAAGAACAGCTGCCCTAGACTAAGCGACCAGCCAAGCCGAGCACGAGGCCACAGTCCAGGGCCTTATCCATCAGACAGCTGCTGGGAGCCCTGTCACGGACAGCACCACTCTGGGTGTGTTGGGAACTTCCGGGGGTGCACGCTGACACCCGGGCTCTGCGTTCAGCCTCTCTGAGGGACAGGCAGGGTGTTAACCCGGGTCGCTTTGCCCTTGTCTGTTTGCAGTGACGCTGTACGGCGTGTTCACCAACCCCTTCGCGGCCAACGGCCCGTCTCGCTGCCTCCTGCTGGAGCTGCTGGACGTCAGTGTGTCCGAGCTACTGTTCTACTCCAGCCAGCAGGGCTGCTCCATGTGGATGATCCAGCACTGTGCCCGCGATGCGCTCGAGGCCCTGTCTTTCCTGCACCACAAAGGCTATGTGCATGCAGACCTCAAGCCACGCAACATCCTGTGGAGCGCGGAGGAGGAGTGCTTTAAACTCATTGACTTTGGGCTCAGCTTCAAAGAGGGGAATCAGGTTTGGACGCTGCTTGTAGGAGCCCTCAAGTCTGTTGTGTGTCACTGTGCTCTCAGCAGCCACCTGGATTTGCTTGGCTGGGAGCAGTGAGGGGCTGGTGACTCTTCAGTTGCCAGTTTCCAGGAGTCACTATCCAGCCAGTGGTCCAGCTGGGTAGGAATGTGGGGATTGCAGGCCCAGAGGGAAGTGCAGCTAGGAAGTGCCCTGGATGGGAGTTTGCATCTCCTCAAACAGGATGCAGATGCTCCCATTATCTGTGTAAATGTCTAATCCATCTCTGGATTCCTACCGACATCTTAGTGGCTGTGTCTTCCTCGGGGCTTACTTGCCCTTTCTAAATGTGGTGCCTTTCAATTCCACAGACGGTCCCTTGCTCTTGTATTGTGCAAGAGCGTAAATGGGCACACATGCCACAGGGTCCCCTCTCGCATTCCTGATGCTGTATGCCACCATTGCCCCATGCCTGTGGGGATCTCACTGGCGCTCGCTTTTCACCCATCTTTTCATCACTTTTCCTGCCTGTCCCATCCAAGGTAGGATGGTGCTATTCAGTTCTCCTATCGTTCCCATTGATCAGCCTGTCACTGAGCCCCAGTTCCTTTGCCCTGTGACTCGACGCCCCCTCCTCCCCTTCCCCCGGTGTGTGGACAGGCCCCACTGTGCACTACCTCACGTTATCACCACTGACTTGCCTCTGTTGCTAGGCAGCCTCCATTCATCCAGCTCGGTTAGGCCCCTCTCTGGAACTTCAGCCTGTCCTTGTCTCAGACAGTGTAAACCGTGTTGTCTTCTAAACCTCGCCATCCTTCTGGGCAGCCCCTTTTCTGGGTCACTCCTGTGCTAACCAGCCCCAGTGCTCCTGAGGAGCCATAGGACCCCTCGCTGTGAACACACGACACTGATTTACCCCACACCCAGAGTCCCTTCATTTCCTTGCTCGCTTGCTAGGAGGGATCTACCAGAGTGGCTTTGAAGTAGGAATAAGAGATCCTCCGGAAAAGGGCTTTTTTCAGGAGGATCGGGGCCAGTGTAGACGCTCTTTTCTGGCTTTTCTAAAAGCCGGAAAAAAGCGGCGGACATTTGTATTTAAATGCCGCGGGGGATATTTAAATCCCCCGCGGATTTCCCTATTATGACCTGTAAAATTAGCATGCCCCTTTCGGAAAAGGGGCCAGTGTAGATGTAGCCTCACAGTCTTTGTTTAATCCTGAGCTGATGGTGTCAAATTTGCAGATGAACTGCAGCTCAGCAGTTTCTCTCTGAAGTCATAGAATCATAGAATCATAGAATAATAGGACTGGAAGGGACCTCGAGAGGTCATCGAGTCCAGCCCCCCGCCCTCAAGGCAGGACCAAGCTCCGTCTACACCATCCCTGACAGATGTCTATCTAACCTGTTCTTAAATATCTCCAGAGAGGGAGATTCCACCACCTCCCTTGGCAATTTATTCCAATATTTGACCACCCTGACAGTTAGGAATTTTTTCCTAATGTCCAATCTAAACCTCCCCTGCTGCACTTTAAGCCCATTACTCCTTGTCCTGTCCTCAGAAACCAAGAGGAACAAATTTTCGCCTTCCTCCTTGTGACACCCTTTTAGATATTTGAAAACCGCTATCATGTCCCCCCTTAATCTTCTTTTTTCCAAACTAAACAAGCCCAGTTCATGAAGCCTGGCTTCATAGGTCATGTTCTCTAAACCTTTAATCATTCTTGTCGCTCTTCTCTGTACCCTTTCCAATTTCTCCACATCTTTCTTGAAATGTGGCGCCCAGAACTGGACACAGTACTCCAGCTGAGGCCTAACTAGTGCAGAATAGAGCGGCAGAATGACTTCACGAGTTTTGCTTACAACACACCTGTTGATACAACCTAGAATCATATTTGCTTTTTTTGCAACAGCATCACACTGTTGACTCATATTCAACTTGTGGTCCACTATGACCCCTAGATCCCTTTCCGCCATGCTCCTTCCTAGACAGTCGCTTCCCATCTTGTATGTATGGAACTGATTGTTCCTTCCTAAGTGGAGCACTCTGCATTTCTCCTTATTAAACCTCATCCTGTTTACCTCTGACCATTTCTCTAACTTGCTAAGGTCATTTTGAATTATGTCCCTATCCTCCAAAGAAGTTGCAACCCCACCCAGTTTGGTATCATCTGCAAACTTAGTCAGGTCCTGAAGTCTTTTTTTTCTGCAGGATGGCTACCTTTAAATCTGCTATTGTGTCCAGGGAGATTGAAGTGTTCTCCTACAGGTTTTTGTATATTGCCATTCCTGATATCTGATGTGTCCAGTTATTCTTTTGCGTAGGGACTGTCCGGTTTGGCCAATGTACATGGCCGAGGGGCATTGCTGGCTCATGATGGCGTATATTACATTGGTAGATGTGCAGGTGAATGAGCCAGTGATGGTGTGGCTGATCTGGTTAGGTCCTGTGATGGTGTCGCTGGTGTAGATATGTGGGCAGAGTTGGCACCGAGGTTTGTTGCAGGGATTGGTTTTTGAGTTAGAGAAACTGTGGTGCGATGTAGAGTTGCTGGTGAGAATTTGCTTCACGTTGGCGGGTTGTCTGTGGGCGAGGACTGGCCTGCCTCCCAAGGCCTGTGAAAGTGAGGGACCGTTGTCTAGGATGGGTTGTAGATCACTGATGATGCGTGGGAGAGGTTTTAGCTGAGGACTGTAGGTGATGGCCAGTGGTGTTCTCTTGGTTTCTTTTTTGGGCTCGTCCTGCAGCAGGAGGCTTCTGGGTACACGTCTGGCTCTGTTGATCTGTTTCCTTACTTCCTCTTGTGGGTATTGTAGTTTTCAACAAGCATTCTGTAGGTCTTGTAGGTGTTGGTCTCTGAGGGGTTGGAGCAAATGCGGTTGTACCTCAGTGCTTGGCTGTAGACAATGGATCGTGTGGTGTGTCTGGGATGGAAGCTGGAGGCATGAAGGTAGGCATAGCGGTCGGTAGGTTTTCGGTATAGAGTGGTGTTTGTGACCATCACTTGTACCGTGGTGTCCAGGAAGTGGACCTCCCATGTAGACTGGTCCAGGCTGAGGTTGAGGGTGGGGTGGAAGCTGTTGAAATTGTGGTAGAATTCTTCCAGAGTTTCCTTCCCATGGGTCCAGATGATGAAGATGTCATCAGTGTAGCGTAGAGAGAGAAGGGGCGTGAATAGACGAGAGCTGAGGAAGCATTGTTCCAGGTCAGCCATACAAATATTGGCATATTGTGGGGCCATGCGCATGCCCATAGCGGTGCCACTGGTCTGGAGGTATATATTGTCACCAAATCTGAAATAGTTGTGTGTGAGGATAAAGTCACCGTGCTCAGCCACCAGTTGTGCTGTGGCATCAGGGATACTGTTCCTGACAGCTTGTATTTCATCTGTGTGGGATGTTGGTGTAAAGAGCCTCTACACCCATGGTGGCTAGGATGGTGTTTTCTGGCAGATCACCAATGCATTGTAGTTTTCTGAGGAAATCAGTGGTGTCACGGAGATAGCTGGGAGTGCTGGTGGCGTAGGTCTGAGTGGAGAGTCCACATATCCAGACAGTCCTGCAGTGAGAGTGCCAATGCCCGAGATGATGGGGCGTCCAGGATTTCCAGGTTTGTGGATCTTGGGTAGTAGGTAGTATAACCCCAGTCAGGGCTCCAAGGGTATGTTGATTTGTTCCTGTGCTTGTGTGGGGAGTGTCCTGAGCAGATGATGCAGTTTCTGGTACCCGTTCATCTAGCTCTTCTATGATTGTTATTTCAGCACTGGGCCTGGTCTGTGACTCCCAAGGTCATTCATTGATGTGCTGCTTGTACAGTACAGTACTGATTGTAATGAGTGTGCTTTAGTTAACAGTCTGTCCTGGAGTCTTTCAGGGCCCTTGGCTGTGTGCCATGCTGTGCTAGGGACTTGTCACTCTGCCTAGCAGAATGTGTTCAAGTTTTTCTGTCCTGGACTGTTTGCTCCTGTAAGTCCCTCTTAACCTTCCTTATTCACAACTTGCCTTTGGGCCTCTGTTTGCTTGTTCTGAGCTGAATTTGACCCAACCACAGTAGAGGTGGGGCTCCGGGGCTCAAACAGAGAACCAAGGACTCCCCGGCATGCGAGTGCGGCTCCCCACGACAGCCCACTGAACAATCGCTGCCCGATTTATAAATACGAAGGGGGCGGCTCTGCAGCACATCCTGCTGCTCCCGAGGGAGCCGTTTGGCTGCATCCATCCCAGGTGACACTGCAGTTGCTGCTCGACAGCAGCTGTGGGGAAAAAAGAGGAGGAAGATGATTTAATGGTGTTGGGGATGCTCGACTTTTGGAGAGGTTCTCTGGCAAAATGAGGGCTTGATCACTTGTGATGAGCAGCAGTCTTGGCTCTTGCCAGTGGTAGAGCTGGCTAAATTCCAGCCTGGGAATTCCATTTGGTCTACTTGCGGAGTTTCAGCTTCCCAGTGTCATCTTTCTGCCCTGTGCTGCTGCTCAGTTGGGTTCTGAGACCTGGGTGAGCTCTCCAGAGGGGTCTGCGCTCTGTGGTGGGGGAAGCAGACTTTGAAAAGCTCCTGTATCGGTTGGACGCTGGCAGGGCACTTTGAGACCAAATCTGTGTGAGACGTACAGTCAGGTAGTGGAACTGAAATGAATTCTCTTCCAGGCAAGGCTGCTTGGCTCCACACTTTGCCTGGAGAATTTACTTTCAAACTCTTCTTCTCTGCTGTAATGCCCTGGCTTGACTCTAAATCCATGCTCCTGAGCAGCCGGACTGTGCAGCGTATTTCCTCTGTTCCCGTGAGACAGGCGGCCTACCAGCATTTGACTTTTTCTTTAGTAGCAAAAGCAGAGCTGTGGATGCTGAACCGGAATGAATTGCTGCGGCTTGCTCTGGCTGCAGAGAGGAGAGCTGTAGGGACCGTGTCTCTGCGTTCCCAGCCTGCATATTGCAGATTGGTCTAATATTAGAAAGCTTTGAACAGAAGTCACTGTCCATCTTCTGCTCTGTGATCGAAGCTGATCGGGAGCTAGGCCCCAGAGATGTCCTGTCTGTCCTTCTAGAGTAGTTCCCGGAGGAGCGTTAGGGGACTTGACCTTACTCAGAAGCATCTAGAACTCTCCCTGCTCAGATGAGAGCCAGGGGGTCACTGCTTGCATTGAGTTTGCTGCTCTGTCTTGTACTTCTCTCTCTAGTACAAATAATTGACGCCAAACCGGTGGGTAAGGATGTTCAGAGGCAGGTAATTGACTAATGGTGTAGTGGATACAATTTGTATCGACTCCCAGCTCTCTCCTGGCTCACCACAGTCCAGGAGCTACCCTGCTGCGGCTCTGCAGGTTTAAATGTGGTAGGAGCACAGGCAGCCAGCTCCTACCACATTTAAACTGCAGAGCCGCAGCAGGGCTAGGTCCCAGACTGGCACGAGCCAGGGCCACTGCAGCTCTGCATTTTAAATGTGGCTCTTACTACTCTTCAAATGCAGAGCTGCAGCGGTCCCGCACCGGTGCGAGCTGGGGCTGAGCTCGGTTTGCTCGGTCCCAATTCGCACCAGGTCCAGCAGCCCCTGTCCACAGCCAGCCCCGGCTGCCATGAACAGAGGCTGCTCTGGCAGCAGCCCCTATTTGCGGTGCCTGGGGCTGTCCATGAACAGGGGATGCTGCTGGAGAAGCCTCCCCTAACCTCTGCCTTTCCCCTTGTTGCCTCTGATGGAGGCAGCAGCAGGGGGTGGGCAGGTGGGACTGCAGAGACACCACTTTTAATTCTGCTCCCCCCCAGTGCTGGCTCCTTCTCCTTCCCCCTGCAGCAAAGGGAGGGAAGCGAGTAGTCGAGTAGTCAACTCGAGTACTCGCGTACATCCCTGTGACAGGTAGGCTACTCAAACTGCCTGAGCTCTCTAGCTTGGCTGGCTGTTGAACAGCTCCCATGTTTCCCTTAAGCTGCCTATCGGGAAAGGACTCTGGAAGCTGGTGTAAAGGGGGGCGGGGAGTCGGAAGGTTGGAAAAGTGGCTGAATCTCCGTGCTCCCCTAGGATGTGAAATACATTCAGACCGACGGGTATCGGGCTCCGGAGGCAGAGCTGCAGAACAGCCTGGCTCAGGCAGGGCTCCCGAGCGAAACGGAATGCACCTCGGCTGTCGATCTGTGGAGTCTAGGCATCGTTCTACTGGAAATGTTCTCAGGAATGAAACTGAAACATACGGTCCAGTCTCAGGAATGGAAGGTGAGGAACCCCTGCTCGGTGGGCCCCAAGTGCAGGTCATTGGTCCTGCTGGAGGAGCTTGCCTTGTTTTGTCCTGCTCCTAGTGCCCCGAAAATGCATTGAAATCACCCCCTCGAGCCGCATGCAGTCCTCTGAGGAGCTGCTGTTCTGGAGCATTCGAATGGCACCGTCCCTGCAGGATGGGCGAAAAGCTAAGGCTCCGGGACTCGGTGGAACCCAGGGCCTTGGCTACGCTGCAGAGTTTGGTGGCGGAGCTGCAGAGAGGCACGCTACAACGCCCCCTCAGTTTCAGCAACAAAGCCAAACCATCTGTGAGGAGAGCCAGAGGAGCTTTCTGCGGCAGAGCGTCGCTGTAGGCACTGCCTCCAGACCTGGCCTCCCCCAGTATCCCACAATGCCTGCGATGACCGCTCTGCTCCTGCCCCGTTCCAGCGAGGAGTGAATGGTTCACCCTCCGCTGCCCAGGGCCTGGGGAGATCAGACTCCTCTCCCCCGCGTGCTCAGCATGTGGTGACTGTTCACCCCGGGCTTCATTTCCTTGCTAACCGGCTGCTTTTGCTTTCCAGGCAAACAGTTCTGCTATCATTGATCACATTTTTGCCAGTGACGGTGCGGTAAATTCAGCCATCCCAGCCTATCACCTCAGAGACCTTATCAAGAGGTATATTGCAAATAGCGAACGTGCTGATCCGAGCAGGCTTGGCCTTGCCTTCGGATGCAGGCAGTCCTGCAGTCCTTGCCGAAGCTGCCTCCTCTCCCAGAACTGCCCTGTGGCTGGGCCTGACTCCAGTGCGAGCGGGGCTGCACGGCGTGGGGGGCGTCGGTGGGAACTCGGAGGCAGAGCTCGACGGAACGAGGCTTTGCCAGCACCTCTGCGGATGGAATCCGTAGGGAGAAATGCCTTCCCCGGGTACGGCCTGGCCCAAATAGGAAGCTAGAGCTGCAGATGCTCCTGAGTTCGGAGAGGAGAGGGCTCCAGCGCTGCTGTGGCTTAGAGTCTTGCCTGCTCCTGGCTCCAGAGGCACTCCAGTCTGCTGCTAGTGGGGGGAGGGGGCTCTGAGCAGCAGCTGGTCACAGCTCCCATGGAGGCTGGGAGAGGCCATAGACATTTGTCCCTGAGCAGCCAGTGGTGGAGCCCCTGTGGCCACAGCTTTTCCCAGAAGGCTCAAGGTTGCCTGGCGTCTCATGAGCGGGCCTGTACGGAGGCTTGCCAGAGATGGGCCACCTCGCTGTGGGGTGTAGACGCTTGAGCACCCCCGGTGCCGCGCCTGCAGCTCCTGGCAGGTGGTAGAAATGGAGCCACTCCTAGCTGTGGCCTGTGCTGGGATCTGTCCCTTCCAGACTCCGTGTTGGTGGGACCGGTTACTACTGAACGCTCTTGTGCGGAGCCCCAGCAGGTGCGTTTTGCGCCAGAGTCGCGTGCGCCGTGGGTCGGCAGTCCCTGTGAGCGCCGTGGGTCGGCAGTCCCTGTGAGCGCCGTGGGTCGGCAGTCCCTGTGAGCGCCGTGGGTCGGCAGTCCCTGTGAGCGCCGTGGGTCGGCAGTCCCTGTGAGCGCCGTGGGTCGGCAGTCCCTGTGAGTGCCGTGGGCCTCGAGTCAGGCTCCAGCCTCGTTGGAAGTGCTGATCTCGGCGCTGGGAGCTGAGCCGTAACGCTGCCTCTCTTCCAGCATGCTTCACGGCGACCCCGGGCAGAGAGCCAGCGCTGCAAAGGCCCTGGGCAGCCCCTTCTTCAGCATCCCCTTCGGTAAGCTGGGCATCTGCCCGCCTCGCCCGCAGCAACGGAGCCCTGTTGCCCCTCAGGCTGTCCTCATGTCTCCCTGGGCTGGTCGCTTGTGCCTGAGGGAAGCCTGCAGCTGCCACAGGCTTTGCCCCTGCTTCGCCCTCACTGGAGAGCACAGAGCAGGGGCGCCCCTCTCCCAGGGCGGGCAGGAGAGCAGGGGCACCCCTCTCCCAGGGCGGGCAGGGGAGCACGGAGCAGGGGCGCCCCTCTCCCAGGGCGGGCAGGGGAGCAGGGGCCCCCCTCTCCCAGGGCGGGCAGGGGAGCAGGGGCCCCCCTCTCCCAGGGCGGGCAGGGGAGCACGGAGCAGGGGCCCCCCTCTCCCAGGGCGGGCAGGGGAGCACGGAGCAGGGGCCCCCCTCTCCCAGGGCGGGCAGGGGAGCACGGAGCAGGGGCCCCCCCCTCCCAGGGCGGGCAGGGGAGCACGGAGCAGGGGCGCCCCTCTCCCAGGGCGGGCAGGGGAGCACGGAGCAGGGGCCCCCCTCTCCCAGGGCGGGCAGGGGAGCACGGAGCAGGGGCCCCCCTCTCCCAGGGCGGGCAGGGGCCCCCCTCTCCCAGGGCGGGCAGGGGAGCAGGGGCCCCCCTCTCCCAGGGCGGGCAGGGGAGCACGGAGCAGGGGCCCCCCTCTCCCAGGGCGGGCAGGGGAGCACGGAGCAGGGCCCCCCTCTCCCAGGGCGGGCAGGGGAGCACGGAGCAGGGGCCCCCCTCTCCCGGGGCGGGCAGGGGAGCACGGAACAGGGGCCCCCCTCTCCCGGGGCGGGCAGGGGAGCACGGAGCAGGGGCCCCCTCTCCCGGGGCGGGCAGGGGAGCACGGAGCAGGGGCCCCCCTCTCCCAGGGCGGGCAGTCAGATGTGTCTCTCTGACTCTGCTGCACTTACACCAGCAGCTCTGAGATGTGTGTGGAGGGTCCCTGTCTAATGTGCTGGGGGCTGCAGCTGGCACCGAGTGTGTGGGGAGGGCTCAGCTTACAGGCCTGGGGCTGAAGCCCTTGGGAGCTGCCACCCAAAGTGGCTCTTCCCCCCCCCCCCCCCCCCCCGGCAGCAGGGCTTAGGTGGGCACAGGCTCTGATCCCCCTTTGTGGGGCCGATACTGACAGGCTTTCTCCCCCCCCCCCCCCCGGCAGCAGGGCTTAGGTGGGCACAGGCTCTGATCCCCCTTTGTGGGGCCGATACTGACAGGCTTTCTCCCCCCCCCCCCCCCCCCCGGCAGCAGGGCTTAGGTGGGCACAGGCTCTGATCCCCCTCTGTGGGGCCGATACTGACAGGCTTTCTCCCCTCCCCCCCCCCCCCCCCCGGCAGCAGGGCTTAGGTGGGCACAGGCTCTGATCCCCCTTTGTGGGGCCGATACTGACAGGCTTTCTCCCCCCCCCCCCCCGGCAGCAGGGCTTAGGTGGGCACAGGCTCTGATCCCCCTTTGTGGGGCCGATACTGACAGGCTTTCTCCCCCCCCCCCCGGCAGCAGGGCTTAGGTGGGCACAGGCTCTGATCCCCCTTTGTGGGGCCGATACTGACAGGCTTTCTCCCCCCCCCCCCCCCCCCCCCGGCAGCAGGGCTTAGGTGGGCACAGGCTCTGATCCCCCTTTGTGGGGCCGATACTGACAGGCTTTCTCCCCCCCCCCCCCCGGCAGCAGGGCTTAGGTGGGCACAGGCTCTGATCCCCCTCTGTGGGGCCGATACTGACAGGCTTTCTCCCCTCCCCCTCCCCGGCAGCAGGGCTTAGGTGGGCACAGGCTCTGATCCCCCTTTGTGGGGCCGATACTGACAGGCTTTCTCCCCTCCCCCCCCCCCCCCCCGGCAGCAGGGCTTAGGTGGGCACAGGCTCTGATCCCCCTCTGTGGGGCCGATACTGACAGGCTTTCTCCCCTCCCCCCTCCCCCAGCAGCAGGGCTTAGGTGGGCACAGGCTCTGATCCCCCTTTGTGGGGCCGATACTGACAGGCTTTCTCCCCTCCCCCCCCCCCCCCCCCGGCAGCAGGGCTTAGGTGGGCACAGGCTCTGATCCCCCTCTGTGGGGCCGATACTGACAGGCTTTCTCCCCTCCCCCCTCCCCCGGCAGCAGGGCTTAGGTGGGCACAGGCTCTGATCCCCCTTTGTGGGGCCGATACTGACAGGCTTTCTCCCCTCCCCCCTCCCCCCAGCAGCAGGGCTTAGGTGGGCACAGGCTCTGATCCCCCTTTGTGGGGCCGATACTGACAGGCTTTCTCCCCGCCCCCCCCCCGGCAGCAGGGCTTAGGTGGGCACAGGCTCTGATCCCCCTTTGTGGGGCCGATACTGACAGGCTTTCTCCCCCCCCCCCCCCCCCCCGCAGCAGGGCTTAGGTGGGCACAGGCTCTGATCCCCCTTTGTGGGGCCGATACTGACAGGCTTTCTCCCCTCCCCCCTGCCCCGGCAGCAGGGCTTAGGTGGGCACAGGCTCTGATCCCCCTTTGTGGGGCCGATACTGACAGGCTTTCTCCCCCCCCCCCTCCCCCGGCAGCAGGGCTTAGGTGGGCACAGGCTCTGATCCCCCTTTGTGGGGCCGATACTGACAGGCTTTCTCCCCTCCCCCCTGCCCCGGCAGCAGGGCTTAGGTGGGCACAGGCTCTGATCCCCCTTTGTGGGGCCGATACTGACAGGCTTTCTCCCCTCCCCCCTGCCCCGGCAGCAGGGCTTAGGTGGGCACAGGCTCTGATCCCCCTTTGTGGGGCCGATACTGACAGGCTTTCTCCCCTCCCCCCTCCCCCGGCAGCAGGGCTTAGGTGGGCACAGGCTCTGATCCCCCTTTGTGGGGCCGATACTGACAGGCTTTCTCCCCTCCCCCCCCCTCCCCCCCCCGGCAGCAGGGCTTAGGTGGGCACAGGCTCTGATCCCCCTTTGTGGGGCTGATACTGACAGGCTTTCTCCCCTCCCCCCTCCCCCGGCAGCAGGGCTTAGGTGGGCACAGGCTCTGATCCCCCTTTGTGGGGCCGATACTGACAGGCTTTCTCCCCTCCCCCCTGCCCCGGCACCGCGGGTGGGAAAAGCAGCTCCCCACATTGAGGATCTGGTGATGCTTCCGACTCCTGTGCTCCGGCTGCTGAATGTCTTGAGTGAAGCCTGCCTGCAGAGCGAGGAGGAGTATGACGGTGGGTATCTGGTGCAGCTGGCGCTGGCGCGCAGAGGTGGGCGGGGGGCCATGCCGGGAGTCGCTGACAGTGCTCTGGGCAGAGCCTGGGTGACCCTGAGACTGGAGTGAGTGGCTGGAGGCTGCCTCGAACATCCTCCCTTAATGAGCCTGGCGCACAGCCTCCTGGCAGAGCCGCACCGGGCCCTGAGTGAGAGCAGGCGGCAGGCGGCCTGGGAAATGCGGTGGCTGGGCTGGGACGTAACCTCTCTGTGCAGCCTAGGGGAGCGGCAGAGCTTCCTCGGGGCGGTGAACGGTAGGAGGAGCCTGCTCACCCAGAACTGCCTTGTCGCAGCCAGGGGCGCTCTGAGCCAAGGCTTCCTGTCACCAAGGGCATTCCCCAGGGCCCAGGGCTGGCCCAGGCATGTCCGACTCGAAGCCCCCTGAGGGCTGCACGAACAAAACCTGACAGCTTTGAGAGCCACCTAGGGTTCCCAGATGGTTTGTCAAGGGGGAAAAAAGCATTTTAGTCCCAGGCAGAAGAACCGGACACCCGGCAACCCTAGGGCCACCAAAGAAAATGTTCTTTGTCGGAAAGTCGTAGTTATTTATTATTAGAGATTGTTTTATAATAATACAGTCATTGGATGTGTACAATTGTTTGCTCATATTACATCATTTTTAATATAAATATAAATTTAAGGTACTTTTACATTTTGTCTATGATGCATAACTTGTTTTGTTGAAATAAAAACAAGTAGAGGCCCCGGTTAATCAAATACAACAGGCTTCTGTGAAAATTTCAGATACCTTGTAAGTTTGAGATTTTGTATAAAGATATAATTATTCATGCAATTGCAAAAAATTGACCTATTTGTTGATATAAAATTAATATAAATGTTGTGGGTTTTTTAACCCCTTCCCCTCCCCCAGAGCCAGGCTCTCCCAGGCCCCCCCCCAACCTAATACCTGGGTCCCAGAGTCAACATTGCCAGCTGTGAGCACCTGCTGGCGAGCCCAGTGCAGAGCGGCCCAGCCGGCTGTGAGCGGTTGCTGCGGCGCAGAGCGGCCCAGCCGGCTGTGAGCACGTGCGCAGAGCGGCCCGGCCGGCCGTGAGCGGTTGCTGCAGTGCAGAGCGGCCCAGCCGGCTGTGAGCACGTGCGCAGAGCGGCCCGGCCGGCCGTGAGCGGTTGCTGCAGTGCAGAGCGGCCCGGCCGGCTGTGAGCACGTGCGCAGAGCGGCCCGGCCGGCCGTGAGCGGTTGCTGCGGCGCAGAGCGGCCCGGCCGGCTGTGAGCACGTGCGCAGAGCGGCCCGGCCGGCTGTGAGCGGTTGCTGCGGTGCAGAGCGGCCCGGCCGGCTGTGAGCGGTTGCTGCGGCGCAGAGCGGCCCGGCCGGCTGTGAGCACGTGCGCAGAGCGGCCCGGCCGGCCGTGAGCGGTTGCTGCGGTGCAGAGCGGCCCGGCCGGCCGTGAGCGGTTGCTGCGGTGCAGAGCGGCCCGGCCGGCTGTGAGCGGTTGCTGCGGTGCAGAGCGGCCCGGCCGGCTGTGAGCGGTTGCTGCGGTGCAGAGCGGCCCGGCCGGCCGTGAGCGGTTGCTGCGGTGCAGAGCGGCCCGGCCGGCTGTGAGCACGTGCGCAGAGCGGCCCAGCCGGCCATGAGCGGTTGCTGCGGTGCAGAGCGGCCCGGCCGGCTGTGAGCACGTGCGCAGAGCGGCCCAGCCGGCCATGAGCGGTTGCTGCGGCGCAGAGCGGCCCGGCCGGCTGTGAGCACGTGCGCAGAGCGGCCCAGCCGGCCATGAGCGGTTGCTGCGGTGCAGAGCGGCCCGGCCGGCCGTGAGCACGTGCGCAGAGCGGCCCAGCCGGCCATGAGCGGTTGCTGCGGTGCAGAGCGGCCTGGCCGGCCGTGAGCGGTTGCTGCGGTGCAGAGCGGCCTGGCCGGCTGTGAGCGGTTGCTGCGGTGCAGAGCGGCCCGGCCGGCCATGAGCGGTTGCTGCGGTGCAGAGCGGCGCGGCCGGCTGTGAGCACGTGCGCAGAGCGGCCCAGCCGGCCATGAGCGGTTGCTGCGGTGCAGAGCGGCCCGGCCGGCTGTGAGCACGTGCGCAGAGCGGCCCAGCCGGCCATGAGCGGTTGCTGCGGCGCAGAGCGGCCCGGCCGGCTGTGAGCACGTGCGCAGAGCGGCCCGGCCGGCTGTGAGCGGTTGCTGCGGTGCAGAGCGGCCCGGCCGGCTGTGAGCACGTGCGCAGAGCGGCCCGGCCGGCTGTGAGCGGTTGCTGCGGTGCAGAGCGGCCCGGCCGGCTGTGAGCACGTGCGCAGAGCGGCCCGGCCGGCTGTGAGCACGTGCGCAGAGCGGCCCGGCCGGCTGTGAGCGGTTGCTGCGGTGCAGAGCGGCCCAGCCGGCTGTGAGCGGTTGCTGCGGCGCAGAGCGGCCCAGCCGGCTGTGAGCACGTGCGCAGAGCGGCCCGGCCGGCCGTGAGCGGTTGCTGCAGTGCAGAGCGGCCCAGCCGGCTGTGAGCACGTGCGCAGAGCGGCCCGGCCGGCCATGAGCGGTTGCTGCAGTGCAGAGCGGCCCGGCCGGCTGTGAGCACGTGCGCAGAGCGGCCTGGCCGGCCGTGAGCGGTTGCTGCAGTGCAGAGCGGCCCGGCCGGCTGTGAGCACGTGCGCAGAGCGGCCCGGCCGGCCGTGAGCGGTTGCTGCGGCGCAGAGCGGCCCGGCCGGCTGTGAGCACGTGCGCAGAGCGGCCCGGCCGGCTGTGAGCGGTTGCTGCGGTGCAGAGCGGCCCGGCCGGCTGTGAGCGGTTGCTGCGGCGCAGAGCGGCCCGGCCGGCTGTGAGCACGTGCGCAGAGCCGCCCGGCCGGCCGTGAGCGGTTGCTGCGGTGCAGAGCGGCCCGGCCGGCCGTGAGCGGTTGCTGCGGTGCAGAGCGGCCCGGCCGGCTGTGAGCGGTTGCTGCGGTGCAGAGCGGCCCGGCCGGCTGTGAGCGGTTGCTGCGGTGCAGAGCGGCCCGGCCGGCTGTGAGCACGTGCGCAGAGCGGCCCAGCCGGCCATGAGCGGTTGCTGCGGTGCAGAGCGGCCCGGCCGGCTGTGAGCACGTGCGCAGAGCGGCCCAGCCGGCCATGAGCGGTTGCTGCGGCGCAGAGCGGCCCGGCCGGCTGTGAGCACGTGCGCAGAGCGGCCCAGCCGGCCATGAGCGGTTGCTGCGGTGCAGAGCGGCCCGGCCGGCCGTGAGCACGTGCGCAGAGCGGCCCAGCCGGCCATGAGCGGTTGCTGCGGTGCAGAGCGGCCTGGCCGGCTGTGAGCGGTTGCTGCGGTGCAGAGCGGCCTGGCCGGCTGTGAGCGGTTGCTGCGGTGCAGAGCGGCCCGGCCGGCCATGAGCGGTTGCTGCGGTGCAGAGCGGCCCGGCCGGCTGTGAGCACGTGCGCAGAGCGGCCCAGCCGGCCATGAGCGGTTGCTGCGGCGCAGAGCGGCCCGGCCGGCTGTGAGCACGTGCGCAGAGCGGCCCGGCCGGCTGTGAGCGGTTACTGCGGTGCAGAGCGGCCCGGCCGGCTGTGAGCACGTGCGCAGAGCGGCCCAGCCGGCCATGAGCGGTTGCTGCGGTGCAGAGCGGCCCGGCCGGCTGTGAGCACGTGCGCAGAGCGGCCCAGCCGGCTGTGAGCGGTTGCTGCGGTGCAGAGCGGCCCGGCCGGCTGTGAGCGGTTGCTGCGGTGCAGAGCGGCCCGGCTGGCCGTGAGCACGTGCGCAGAGCGGCCCGGCCGGCCGTGATCTGCACTCTGCCATGTGCTCCAAGCGGCCAGCGGGCCACACTTCATTCTCTTATAAAAATGTTCTGGGAGCTGCAAAAAATTTGAATCAGGCCACAGTGGGCCCCCCAAACCCAGTTTGATGGGCCTGGTCTAGCCCGTTCCCCCGCGGGGCCCCGGCTCTGCCCGTCCTCGGCAAGGCTTGTTCCCACGCTGCTGCACCAGGCATGGTGACTGAGGGGGGCAGGGCCTCTGTCTGCAGACCCCATCCAGTGATCAGTTTTCTGCTGATGCTTCTGGGACCAGGCAGGCTCGGCGGGCGGCCCACGCGCTTCTGGCAGTACTCCAGGGCCAGATGCCCCCATGCTGGGTGTGGGACCAGGCAGCGCTGCTCCCTCCCCAGCCTCCAGTGCCCGAGCCTCACTCGGCCGGGCTGCCCGCATCCCCTCAGCGGCTCGCCCTGGTGTCGTTTGCTGAGCGTGGGCCACGTGGCTTCCTCTGCCCTCAGATGTGCTGCAGGACATCCGGGAGGAGTGTCAGAAGTACGGCCCGGTGGTGTCCATGCTTGTTCCAAAGGAGAATCCTGGCAAAGGCCAAGTAAGTGTGCGGGAGGGGCGGGTTGCCCTGCGGCCCTCCTTGCTGCCTAGCCCCAGTCCTGCGGGCAGCGCGTGGCTCGGCGATCCCCGGCCCAGGTGACTCCCAGCTGGAGGAAGGGGTGTGTGGAGATGTTCAGGGCCAGGTAACTCCCCAATTCGCTGCATGTCCAGCCCATTGGTCAGTAGAATCCCCTCCAGGCTTGCGCTGGGTGTGCCCTGCCCTGCTGCCCCGGGCGTGCCGCCTGTCGGCGAGGGAGGGGGAAAATCCCGCCGGCGGGTGCTGGGGGCGTCCCCGGGGTCAGCAACCTCCTTGTCTCTGTCCAGGTCTTCGTTGAATACACGAGTGCTGGGGATGCCAAAGCCGCCCAGAAGTTGCTGACTGGAAGGGTGTTCGATGGCAAGTTTGTGGTGGCCACGTTTTACCCGCTGAGTGCCTACAAGAGAGGCTATCTCTACCAAACCTTGCTCTAGCAGCCGCGGCCGCGCCTTGCTTCCGTGTGCTCCGCAGCTGAGTGTGCACAGCGCTTCCTCGCCTGCTTCGGAGTCGCTTGCGAAGGAACCTGCCCAGGACCAGCCTTGTGCGCCCTCGGCGCTCCCCACGCTCTGCGCTGCTGTTCGCTCGCGGGCCGGGCCCCTCTGCCTGCCAGGAAGGCTCTCGGCGCCGGGCCGGAGTGGAGACTCGGTGCCCAAGCGTTGTCTTGATGGGAAAGGACCCCCCGCACGTGCTCTGAGGCCCCTGGCAAAGCAGGCAGGACTGCCCTGGGTCTCCCTGGCCTCGACGGGACAAGGCAAGCAGAAGCCCCTGTGTCGAGGTGGGCGCGGGACACGGCAGGTTCCCCAGTCGCTGCCACCTGGCCCAGGGAGGCCTGTGAAGTCTCCGCTCTAACGTCTGCTGGTGTCGTGCTGGCCACCTGAGCGCTGGCTTCTGAGAGCAGGGCCCCTGCAGCAACGCCAGGCCGGGGGACTGGAGCCCACTGAGCAGTATTAGCCCTGGCCCCTGCAGCGTGCGGCGGAGCTGTTGCAGCTGGCATCCCTTGTGCTTTGTTCCAGTGCCAAAGGGCAGAGTGCAGCAGGATGCCAAGCGGGGGGTCTGAGGAGGGCTGGAGCGCACGGCGGGGGGGCGTGAGGCAGGCTGGAGTGCATGGCGGGGGGGTGAGGCGGCGGGGCGGGCTGGAGCGCACGGCGGGGGGGCGTGAGGCAGGCTGGAGTGCATGGCGGGGGGGTGAGGCGGCGGGGCGGGCTGGAGCGCACGGCGGGGGGGCGTGAGGCAGGCTGGAGTGCATGGCGGGGGGGTGAGGCGGCGGGGCGGGCTGGAGCGCATGGCAGCATGGGGGGGGGGTGTGGTGGGGGGCATGGGGCGGGCTGGAGTGCACGGCGGGGGGGCGTGAGGCGGGGGTTTGAGGAGGGCTGGAGCACATGGCAGGGGGGCGCAAGGCGGGCTGGAGCGCATGGCAGGGGGAGGTCAGGTGGGCTGGAGTGCCCGGTGGGGGGGCCACCCGTTGGGGGTGAGGAGAGCCCCCTAGCCCAGCCCCAGGGAAGCGTCCTAGAGGAATCCTGGGGGGCAGCTGCTGGAGAGCTGTCCCTGCACGCTCTGCGCTGAGCTGCTAGCTCCTTGCCGTCCCCCGCCTGCACCTGGCCCCTGGTGCCGGCAAGCTCACCAGACTCCGTCTGCACCACTGGCTGGCTCTTTTCTCTGTGCTGGGGTGTGGCTGGGCCACGCAGGCTCCAGCACAAGGAGCCTGTCCCCTGGGGAGCGGGTAAGAGGCCCCGGAGGAATGTGCATGGTTTGAATCCAGCAGGCTGTTGCAGGGACTGGCTGAGTGCCCGGCAGGGCTGCACCAGGGAGCGGCCGTGCTGAGCCGCACCGCTGAGTGTGCAGCAGCTGGGGTGGCCGCGTGTGGAGACCTGGGCTTGGCTCCATGGACGGTTAGGCTCCGGTGGCTTACCCTGTCCTGCGACTGACCAGGCTGAGCCGCGGGGAGGCACCCAGGACGTGTCCACGCTGGAGACGCCGTCGTGCGAGAGCCTGGCAGTCAGACGCTCTGTACGTGAGGGTGGCCCCGTTCAGGTCCCTATCGCTGGACCCCTTTAAATGTGACCCTCACTGAGGCTGAGTAGCCCTGTCCCGAGACAGGAGATGGGGGATGCACTGAGGGGGGAGGGCGGGGGTGGCAGGGACCCGGGATGGGGGTCCCGCGCAGTGGGAAGGGCCTATGGAGCCGCGAGGCCCAGTGTGGTGCAGTTTGGTCCATGGCAGCTTTCTGGATACAGACATTGCGGGGGGCACGTGCTGAACCCTCCCCTCCCGTGATGCCGGCCTGCAGCCCAGTGGGAGCTCGACCCCTTCCTGCGAGGGGAGCTGGGCAGAGCCCGTGGCAGGCGTGCTGCAGCCGTAGGGCAGCCCCGGCGTCCCTGAGTCGCAGCGCTTCCCTTGGGCAGCAGGCCACCAGCATCTCCCAGCCTGCCTGACGCTGGGGGCTCCTCCAGCCAGGGGCCTGGTCAGGGAGGCCCCAGGCGGCTCCCCAAGGGCTGAGCCTTTGGCTGCCCCAGGCCAGCCCACTTGTGTACCCCATGTAGACAAGTGCTCCAGCTCTCACAAAGGCCCACCCAGGCCTTCTTCCTCTTGCCTCTCACCCTTGCTGGGGAGGCGGCCGCCCCCACCGTGGCTCAGTGTTCCTGGTTTGCCAGTCCCCGTTCTGACTGAGCCATGGTGCTGCCTGTAGGGGCTGCCTGCCTGCTCCCCCATGCTGCACTGCCTTCGCTCGTCCCCGGGTGGGGAGGAGAGCTGCTGCTTCCTGCACCTGGCCATCTGCAGGCCCCAGGGCTGGGGTGTGGCTAGCTGGCTCCTTGCACCGATCCGTTTTGTTAGCTGCCTGCTCTGAGCCCCTAGGGGGAGCCAGGCTTCCTGCTGGAGTGCAGGGGGCCGGCCGGCTTGCATTTTGGTGGAGCTGGCTACCAAAGACGTTGGCTGGAGCGTTGTTTATAGCTTTAATAGAGTGAACCAAATAAACCTGCCACATGCAAGCAGCTTGTGCCAGCTTGGTCTCTTGGGATGCCGTGCTGAGCCAGGAAGGGCCCTAGGGCTCTGTCTGTGGAGGTTAGTCTGGGTGTGCCGTGAGCTCGTGTGTTCCTCTGCAGCTCCTTTCCATTTAAAAAAAAATTACCTGTCTCCTAGAACTGGAAGGGGCCTTGAAAGGTCATTGAGTCCAGTCCCCTGCCTTCACAGCAGGGCAAAGTACCATCCCTGATGAATTTTTGCCTGAAATCCCTAAATGGCCCCTGCAAGGATTGAGCTCACAACCCTGGGCTTAGCAGGCCAATGTTCAAACCACTGAGCTATCCCTCCCTCCTCCTGCCCATACAAACTGCCAGAGCAGGGTCTTGGGTGTTGGGGGGAACCTGTCCACGGGCCCCTTGGCAGCACTTGGTTGTGTTTACACGTGTCTGTCCGGTTCGCTGCAGAGCCAGCATGGTCCAGGGTCCCTTGGAAGAACACGTGGATGGGGGCACCTCTGACTGTTGTCGGTTTAGCGCGACAGGGCAGCAGGAGTCTCTCCTGGATCCGGTCGGAGCCATGCCCGCCCCATGCAAGCAAGTGTCCTAGACCCATTAGCTGGCCCTGTCCCTGGTTGCCAGACCCTGTGCACTCAGGCTCTGTGCGAGACCCCCCAGCAGCACGGGATGGCTGCAGCGTAGCTGGGAGGGGACCTTCTACAAGGCTGTAATTGCACTGTCCTGCCCAGCTCCAAGCAGGTACAGACTGGCGCTGTGCCAGGGACGAGGTGGGAACCCACGGGCTCCGCTGCGGAGGCCATATGGACCCCAGCCCTCCACAAGAGGCTCCGTGCAAAGTGCTCCGGCTAGGTCCACAGCAGCGCCTCAGGGCGGGCGGGCGGGCATAAGAGCGGCCACACTGGGTCAGACGAAAGGTCCATCCAGCCCAGTGGCCAATCTCCCACAGTGGCCAATGCCAGGGGCCCCAGAGGGAGGGAACCGAACAGGGAATGATCAAACCACCTCTCTCCAGCCAGCTGCACCCGCTGACACACAGGCTGGGGACACCAGTCCTTACCCGGCCTGGCTAACAGCCATTGCTGGGCTTAACCTCCAGCCTGCGATGCACCTGGCAGGATCCAAGTGGCCCAGCTTGGCTCCTAGCTGCTGTTCCTACAGAAGGGGCCCTGCCCTAGCTCTCTGGTGCGTGGAACTTGTCTGGTTACTCCTGGGCCAGGCTGGGACCTAGAGTGACGACCCTGGCCCCCGATAGCAACTAGCAGCGCTCTGTGCTGGAACCGCTCCGCCGCCTGTCCAGGCCGGGACCCGGAGCGACGCTCTGCGCTGGAACCGCTCCGCCGCCTGTCCAGGCCGGGACCCGGAGCGACGCTCTGCGCTGGAACCGCTCCGCCGCCTGTCCAGGCCGGGACCCGGAGCGACGCTCTGCGCTGGAACCGCTCCGCCGCCTGTCCAGGCCGGGACCCGGAGCGACGCTCTGCGCTGGAACCGCTCCGCCGCCTGTCCAGGCCGGGACCCGGAGCGACGCTCTGCGCTGGAACCGCTCCGCCGCCTGTCCAGGCCGGGACCCGGAGCGACGCTCTGCGCTGGAACCGCTCCGCCGCCTGTCCAGGCCGGGACCCGGAGCGACGCTCTGCGCTGGAACCGCTCCGCCGCCTGTCCAGGCCGGGACCCGGAGCGACGCTCTGCGCTGGAACCGCTCCGCCGCCTGTCCAGGCCGGGACCCGGAGCGACGCTCTGCGCTGGAACGGCTCCGCCGCCTGTCCAGGCCGGGACCCGGAGCGACGCTCTGCGCTGGAACGGCTCCGCCGCCTGTCCAGGCCGGGACCCGGAGCGACGCTCTGCGCTGGAACCGCTCCGCCGCCTGTCCAGGCCGGGACCCGGAGCGACGCTCTGCGCTGGAACCGCTCCGCCGCCTGTCCAGGCCGGGACCCGGAGCGACGCTCTGCGCTGGAACCGCTCCGCCGCCTGTCCAGGCCGGGACCCGGAGCGACGCTCTGCGCTGGAACCGCTCCGCCGCCTGTCCAGGCCGGGACCCGGAGCGACGCTCTGCGCTGGAACGGCTCCGCCGCCTGTCCAGGCCGGGACCCGGAGCGACGCTCTGCGCTGCAACCGCTCCGCCGCCTGTCCAGGCCGGGACCCGGAGCGACGCTCTGCGCTGGAACGGCTCTGCCGCCTGTCCAGGCTGGGACCTAGAGTGACACTCCGCCGGGGCGGCCTGGGGAGGTCACTGGGCGCTAGGAAATGCTGCCCCACAGCTGTATTTCCTCCCCCTCTTCTAAAACAAAGCACCACAGGTGGAGCCAGGCAGAACTGGCAGCAGCCCCAGCTGGGATCAGTAGCCAATGATCACCACGCAGCCAGCTGGAGACCCCACCCAGTGCCCTGAGCTGAGTACACCCCGCTCCTGGGCCCCTCTCAGAGGCCACACCTCCCTGGCAAGCACAGTCCATGCAGCAAAACCCTGTAATAAACAGAGGGAGGGCAGTGACTTCATGCTAGTCTGGGAAAACACGGCAGCTACAGGCTTCATACCCATCATCCACGAGCAAAAGCCTCACCCCAAGTAAGCTGGGGAGTGTCCTTTCCCTGCAGTTAAGTCCAAAAGTCCCTTGACCTTGCCCATCCCTTCTCCACACCCCACTCCCAGGGCATCCGCCTGGGACCCCAGCATGAGTCCCCGAGGAGCACCAAAGCCTCCCGCAGGTAAGCCGACCGTAGCCACTGACAGGCCTGGGATGGACGTGCTGGTGCTGGGGGACTGGGCTCTAGGCTGAAGCAGAGCCGTGCCTACTGGATTCAGCTGGTGCCAGGAAGCTGAAATAGGCACCCAGAGCCTGGGAGAATTCTGGGATTTTGCAGCCGGAAGTGGAAGATGGGAGAGTCAAACCTCCCCCCCCTTCCTGCCGCAGGCTGACGCTGGTAGCCCAATGTAACACGATGCTCGTGGCCACTGACTCACGTGCACCATGCCTTGGGTTGGCTCCCGTGGAGCTAACTGCACACAAGGTAACTTGCTCACACGTAGCCGATGAGGGGACTGAATACTGCTCTGTTCTGAAATACATGACACGAGTAATTGGGGCTATTTCTACAGGCCCAGTCAGCTGTTCCAGCCAGTGACTGACCCAGGGCGCTGCTCAGCCAGGAGAAGTTCCCAAATACCAGCATTCGCTAGGGGTGCCTACAGCAGGACACAGACCAAGCCATTAACCTGAACTCAGTTGCGCATGTCTTTGGTTTCATCACTCGTGTGCCCTAAAGCACCTTGTTGCACCCCACAGAGGTGCTGGGGAGTGGCCAGATTTCAAAACCACAGGAAACGTGTCTGAGAGTAAAAGTGGCAGGGAAGGTCCTGCACAAAGAACGGGCCTTTAGTCAGTCATTGCTTGGCAGCCCACGCCCCAGTGCGGCAGGTCCCTGGCTGTGTGGCTGGTTGTGCAAGTCCTTGACGCAGCCTGGCTGACTTGCGAAATAGGAATGAGCACAAGAGGGAAGAACAGGACAAAAACAAACAAGCCAACAGAGTCCGGGATCCAAGGGCGTGCAGCACCCTGGAGCAGAGCCAGGTTGTGGCTCATCGTCCCCTGGTGTTTATTGGCAAAGAGGCAACAAAACTCTTCCCCGAGCTCTGTGCCTCCTCTGAGCCACCGCACTGGTCGTAACTAGCTACGATCAAGCCTCCAAACCCCGGTTCCTCGGTTGGCTCTGTAACCTGGATCCTACGAATCTCACCTTGCTTTCCAGGGACTGGGCTTGCTCCTGGCTGCTTTCGCCACCTTCTGGCCATATAGGGGATGAGCACTTCCACGGTTGCTCATCCATGGCTCCTGCCAGTGCCTGGGCAATGCAGAGAAGAGGGAGCAGCCAGGCTGGAAAGTAGGTGGATGAGGAGCCAGAGGGAACAGGGACAGATGCTAAGGGAGAGGCCAGTGGTGCTGGAACTATTTTTGGGGTGGGGGCCTGATCTGAACCCCCCTGTTCAGTGGCTCGCAGTACAGGGGCTCACACTGGTACAGAGGCTCGCAAAACAGTCTTGCACCGGTACAGGGGCTCACACTGGTACAGAGGCTCGCAGAACAGTCTTGTACCGGTACAGGGGCTCACACTGGTACAGAGGCTCGCAGAACAGTCTTGCACCAGTACAGGGGCTCACACTGGTACAGAGGCTCGCAGAACAGTCTTGTACCGGTACAGGGGCTCTCACTGGTACAGAGGCTCGCAGAACAGTCTTGTACCGGTACAGGGGCTCACACTGGTACAGAGGCTCGCAGAACAGTCTTGCACCAGTACAGGGGCTCACACTGGTACAGAGGCTCGCAGAACAGTCTTGTACCGGTACAGGGGCTCTCACTGGTACAGAGGCTCGCAGAACAGTCTTGCACCGGTACAGGGGCTCACACTGGTACAGAGGCTCGCAGAACAGTCTTGCACCGGTACAGGGGCTCACACTGGTACAGAGGCTCACAGAACAGTCTTGCACCGGTACAGGGGCTCACACTGGTACAGAGGCTCGCAGAACAGTCTTGCACCGGTACAGGGGCTCACACTGGTACAGAGGCTCGCAGAACAGTCTTGCACCGGTACAGGGGCTCACACTGGTACAGAGGCTCGCAGAACAGTTTTTCACCGGTACAGGGGCTCACACTGGTACAGAGGCTCGCAGAACAGTCTTGTACCGGTACAGGGGCTCGCACTGGTACAGAGGCTCGCAGAACAGTCTTGTACCGGTACAGGGGCTCACACTGGTACAGAGGCTCGCAGAACAGTCTTGTACCGGTACAGGGGCTCGCACTGGTACAGAGGCTTGCAGAACAGTCTTGTACCGGTACAGGGGCTCACAGTCTTTAGTTCGAATTAGCTGTTACTCCTCCTGGAATGAGGTGTAATAGTTAATTCAAACTAAAGACTTAGTTCGAATTGCTGTTTCACTGCCGTAGCCACGGGCAGTTAGTCTGGACTAGTGGCATTTAAAAATGACAACCAGACAGGAACATGCAAATAAAGCCCGAGATATTTAAAACCTGGGCTTCATCATTTGCAACTTCGAATGCCTACGTTAGCCTCCCTAGTTCAAGCTAGGGGGCTAGTGTAGACAGACCCTAAGGTGCCACAGGACTCCTTGTCGCTTGAGCGCAGGGAGTCGCTGTTGCTCCCAGTTACAGTGTGCTGCTGCCCCAGGCCCTGGGTATAGGAAGCAGAAAATCTGGGGTTGGGCCAAGGGCTAGGGATTAACTGCTGGGCTGGGGGTGAGAATGAAATGCTGGGGCAGTCTGTGAAATGGTGGAGAGCAGAGGCTGAAGGACAGGGACTGGTACAGGCCAGCAGTGGTAGGGCATGCCCCACACAGCCAGGCTGGCCTCACGCCCCTGCCAGGAACCAGTCTGGGGCAGGTTTTGTTTGGTGCATAGGCTAGCTGCCAGTGGCCCCACCCATCCTTCCCCTGAGATCAGTGCCTAGATGACACACACTGCTCCACCCTGTCCCTGGCTAAGCTCATGGCTCAGCCATGTTAGAGAGGGGACCTGCTGCCGGTTCCTTGACTGTGATTCTGAATTTGAGATGGGCCCGAATGGACGAGGAAAATGTGAAAGTCAAACCTTCCCCCATTGCGTACTGGGGGTTGGGGCTGAATGGGGATGGGAGGTGTGACCTTGGGAGGCAGAGGCCTGACACACATTACCCCCAACACTGTTGTGAGCATATATAGCTCAAAGGGATTCCATACGGTGTCATGATATGTACACTGGCAACCTGCTGGCCACAGTATCAGGGTGAGGT
Organism: Pelodiscus sinensis; assembly: GCF_052426305.1. Lineage (NCBI taxonomy): Eukaryota > Metazoa > Chordata > Testudines > Trionychidae > Pelodiscus > Pelodiscus sinensis. Next base: position 67,861,520 of record NC_143060.1, read on the forward strand.
GCCTGGGCGCTGCCGGGGAGCTGGAAATAAGTTCCGGGGGCCACAGACAAAGGTACATGGATTGGCTTGTCTGGGCCCAGTGCTGAGAGCTGGGGCCAATGGAAGTACATTTATGCATGGGGTGACCCAGGCCCTTAGAGAAACCGAGTGGGGAGAAGCCCATTTGGCAAAGGGCTGGGGACAGACACTCCAGGCGGAGGCGGCAGATACGATGGGCTGTGACAACAGGCCCATGGGGGTCTCTTGCTGAGAGGGCCTCAGGCCCAGCTCCTGCCCCCCCACCTGGGACATTGGAGCTGAGTCTGGCGGGCCAAGGATGCAAATGAAACACTCGGTGGATGTGTTTGTGCCCCGAGGTGCCTGGCACTGGGCTGCCACTCCAGCACTCCCTGCTGCTTCATGACACTGTGTGAGCATGTGCCTCAGCCCAGCTGGCAGCCTCCCCGCCGTCGCCCCGTCTTTGGGGCCACTCTGGACACTCAGGGGCTACGTCTACACTGGCCGGATTTTCCGGAAATGCTTTTAACCGAAAAGTTTGTCCGTTAAAAGTATTTGCAGAAAAGAGCGTCGAGATTGGCAGGGATGCTTTTCCCCAAAAGCACTTTTTGCAGAAAAGCGTCCGTGCCAATCTAGACGCGGTTTTGCACAAGAAAGCCCCGATTGCCATTTTCGCTATCAGGGCTTTTTTGCGCAAAACAACACCGCGTTGTCTACACTGGCCCTCTTGTGCAAAAGCATTTACGCCAGAGGGCTTTTGCCCGAACGGGAGCAGCACAGCATTTCTGCAAGAACACTGACACTCTTACATGAGATCGTCAGGGTTCTTGCGCAAATTCAAGCGGCCAGTGTAGACAGCTGGCAAGTTTTTCCGCAAAAGCAGCTGCTTTTGCGGAAAAACTTGCCAGTCTAGACACAGCTAAGGAATATCTGGACCCAGGCGGGGGGAGAGGGGCTTGAGGGTTGTGGCCAGCAGACAGAGGGAGTTGGGGGGCAACACAGCTTAGTGGCCGGAAAGCCCTGGCCCTGCCCCTAGAGGTGCCCCAAGGACTCAAAGGTGAGTGCCCAGGGATCCCAGTTAAAGGAGGCGTGTGGGGAGGCATTTGAGCCGGGCCAGCCGATGATCATGTCAAACCAATCTGATAGCTTTGAGTCTCGTGGATAAGGGAGAAGCGGTGGACATGGAATACCTAGACTTTAGTAAGGCATTTGATACAGTCTTGCATGATCTTCTTATCAATAAACTAGGCAAATACAACTTAGATGGGGCTAATATAAGGTGGGTGCATAACTGACTGGATAACTGTTCTCAGAGAGTAGTTATTAACGGTTCACAATTCTGCTGGAAGACCATAACAAGTGGGGTTCTGCAAGGGTCTATTTTGGGTTCTGTTCAATATCTTCATCAACAATTTAGATATTGGCATAGAGAGTACAAGTATTAAATTTGCAGATGATCCCAAGCTGGGAGGGGTTGTAACTGCTTTGGAGGATAGGGTCATAATTCAAAATGATCTGGACAAACTGGAGAAATGGTCTGAGGTAAATAGGATGAAGTTTAATAAGGACAAATGCAAAGTGCTCCACTTAGGAAGGAACAATCAAACAGTTTCTCTCTCTCTCTCACACACACATTCACACGCGCGACTGTCTAGGGGGGGAGTCCTGCAGAAAGAGATCTAGGGGTGATAGCGGACCACACTCTAAATATGAGTCAACATGGTTGCAAAAAAAGCAAACATGATTCTGGGATGCATTAACAGGAGTATAGTGAGCAAGACACGAGAAGTCATTATTCCACTCGACTCTTGTGCTGGTTTGGCCTCAGTTGGAGTACTGTATTGTGTCCAGTTCTGGGCACCGCATTTCAAGAAAGATGTGGAGAAATGGAGAAAGTCCAGAGAAGAGCGACAAGAATGAATAAAGGTCTAGAAAACATGACCTATGAAGGAAGGCTGAAAGAATTGGGCTTGTTTAGTTTGGAAAGGAGAAGACCAAGAGGCGACATGATAGCTGTTTTCAGGTATGGAAAAGGGTGTCACAAGGAGGAGGGAGAAAAATTGTTCTCCTCGACCCTTGTGGATAAGACAAGAAGCAATGGGCTTAAACTGCAGCAAGGGAGGTTTAGGCTGGACATTAGGAAACACTGCCTTCCTGTCAGGGTGGCTAAACGCTGGAGTAAGCTGCTTGGGGGATGGGGGAAGGAGGCTGTGGAGTCTCCATCACTGGAGATATTTAGGAGCGGGTTGATACCGGCAGGGGTTGGGCTAGACCTTTCTCAACCCCCAGTCCCCACAGTTTTCAGACACAATCTTGCTACGGTTGCAACATGTTGATTTGCACAAGGTCATGTCGCGCGGGAAATGTTGGGTGTGAAAATACCAAAATAGCCAAGTGCTGCAAAGCTGAACACGCCCGCCCGGTCTCTTCTCTCCACGCTGTGGGGAGGGGCAGTCCCTTCTCTCCACGCTGGGGGGGGGCACTCCCTTCTCTCCACGCTGTGGGGGGGGGCATTCCCTTCTCTCCACGCTGGGGGGGGGGGCATTCCCTTCTCTCCACGCTGGGGGGGGGCACTCCCTTCTCTCCACGCTGTGGGGGGGGGCCAGTCCCTTCTCTCCACGCTGTGGGGGGGGCATTCCCTTCTCTCCACGCTGGGGGGGGGCCAGTCCCTTCTCTCCACGCTGTGGGGGGGGGCATTCCCTTCTCTCCACGCTGGGGGGGGGCATTCCCTTCTCTCCACGCTGGGGGGGGGCCAGTCCCTTCTCTCCGCGCTGGGGGGGGCCAGTCCCGTCTCTCCCCGCTGGGGGGGGGGGCCAGTCCCTTCTCTCCACGCTGGGGGGGGGCATTCCCTTCTCTCCACGCTGTGGGGGGGGGCCAGTCCCTTCTCTCCACGCTGTGGGGGGGGCCAGTCCCTTCTCTCCACGCTGGGGGGGGGGCATTCCCTTCTCTCCACGCTGGGGGGGGGGGGGGCCAGTCCCTTCTCTCCACGCTGGGGGGGGGGGCCAGTCCCTTCTCTCCCCGCTGGGGGGGGGGGGCCAGTCCCTTCTCTCCACGCTGGGGGGGGGGGGCCAGTCCCTTCTCTCCACGCTGGGGGGGGGCCAGTCCCTTCTCTCCACGCTGGGGGGGGGCCAGTCCCTTCTCTCCACGCTGGGGGGGGGGGGGGGGGGGCATTCCCTTCTCTCCACGCTGGGGGGGGGCATTCCCTTCTCTCCACGCTGGGGGGGGGCCAGTCCCTTCTCTCCGCGCTGGGGGGGGCCAGTCCCGTCTCTCCCCGCTGGGGGGGGGGGCCAGTCCCGTCTCTCCACGCTGTGGGGGGGGGGCCAGTCCCGTCTCTCCACGCTGTGGGGGGGGGGCCAGTCCCGTCTCTCCGCGCTGGGGGGGGGGGGCCAGGCCCGTCTCTCCACGCTGGGGGGGGGGGCCAGGCCCGTCTCTCCGCGCTGTGGGGGGGGGGGGGGGGGCCAGGTCCCCGTCTCTCCGCGCTGGGGGGGGGGGGGGGGGGGGGGCCGGTCCCGTCTCTCCCCGCTGGGGGGGGGCCAGGCCCGTCTCTCCCCGCTGGGGGGGGCCAGTCCCGTCTCTCCCCGCTGGGGGGGGGCCAGGCCCGTCTCTCCCCGCTGTGGGGGGGGGGGGGCCAGGCCCGTCTCTCCCCGCTGTGGGGGGGGGGGGGGCCAGTCCCGTCTCTCCGCGCTGGGGGGGGGGGGGGGCCAGGTCCCCGTCTCTCCGCGCTGGGGGGGGGGGCCAGTCCCGTCTCTCCGCGCTGGGGGGGGGGGCCAGTCCCGTCTCTCCCCGCTGGGGGGGGGCAGTCCCGTCTCTCCCCGCTGGGGGGGGGCAGTCCCGTCTCTCCCCGCTGGGGGCCCCCCCAGATCCTACCTGGGGGCGGGGCGGACTCGTGGCCTCCGGGGGTCCCCGCCAGTCGCAGGGTTCTGTGGTTCTAGGGGGGGGAGGGAGTTTCCCCCCCAGCCGCTGACGTGGCAGCAGAGGCGTTGCCATGGTAACGGCCAGGCGTTGCCCGGCGAAGGGGGGTGACGTGGAGCAGTCGGCGATGGGGAGGAGGGGGCTGTGGCCCCGCCCACGCCGGCTCTCAGCCAATAGGCTCGCGTCACGGCCCCTGCACGTGGCGGAAGTGGCCCGTCTGCCGAGCGCCGCCATTGGTGGTCGCGGGGGCGGGGCCGGCCCGGAGGAAGGCGATAGGTGAGGGCGCGCCCGGGGGCGGGGCCGAGGGGCGGAAGCGGCTGGAGCGGGGCTATAAGAGCGCGCGCGGCCGGCCCGGCCCGCGCCCGCCATGGAGCCCGAGGCGCTGCGGCGCGGGCTGGAGGCGGCCGGGCAGGGCCACGTGCTGCGCTTCTGGGCCGAGCTGGGCGGCGCGGGCCGGCGGGCGCTGCGCGAGCAGCTGCAGGGCCTGGACTGCGGGGCGCTGGGCGCCGCCTTCCGCCGGGCCGGGCAGGGCGGCGCGCGCCTCGGGCTGGACACGCGCATGGAGCCGCTGCCGCGCGCCGTGCTGGGCAGCGCCACGCGCGACGCCGAGCGCCTGCCCGCGTGGGAGCGGCAAGGTGGGGGCGGGGCGCGGGGGGGTCTGCGCGGGGCGGAGCGGCAAGGTGGGGGCGGGGCGCGGGGGGGCCGGGTAGCCGCGGGGGGGGTCTGCACGGGGCGGAGCGGCAAGGCGGGGGCGGGGCGCGGGGGGGCCGGGTAGCCGGGGGGGTCTGCACGGGGCGGAGCGGCAAGGCGGGGGCGGGGCGCGGGGGGGCCGGGTAGCCGGGGGGGGGGTCTGCACGGGGCGGAGCGGCAAGGTGGGGGCGGGGCTCGGGGGGGCCGGGTAGCCGGGGGGGGTCTGCACGGGGCGGAGCGGCAAGGCGGGGGCGGGGCGGCGGCGGGGGCCGGGTAGCCGGGGGGGGGTCTGCACGGGGCGGAGCGGCAAGGTGGGGGCGGGGCGCGGGGGGGCCGGGTAGCCGGGGGGGGTCTGCACGGGGCGGAGCGGCAAGGTGGGGGCGGGGCGCGGGGGGGCCGGGTAGCCGGGGGGGTCTGCACGGGGCGGAGCGGCAAGGTGGGGGCGGGGCGCGGGGGGGCCGGGTAGCCGGGGGGGGTCTGCACGGGGCGGAGCGGCAAGGTGGGGGTGGGGCGCGGGGGGGGCCGGGTAGCCGGGGGGGGTCTGCACGGGGCGGAGCGGCAAGGTGGGGGCGGGGCGGGGCGCGGGGGGGCCGGGTAGCCGGGGGGGGTCTGCACGGGGCGGAGCGGCAAGGTGGGGGCGGGGCGCGGGGGGCTGCGCGGGGCCGGGTGGGGGCGGGGCGCGGGGGGGCCGGGGAGCCGGGGGGAGTCTGCATGGGGCGGAGCGGCAAGGTGGGGGCGGGGCGCGGGGGGGCCGGGTAGCCGGGGGGGTCTGCACGGGGCGGAGCGGCAAGGTGGGGGTGGGGCGCGGGGGGGCCGGGTAGCCGGGGGGGGTCTGCACGGGGCGGAGTGGCCCCTGGGCTAGTGTGTCCGGGTCGGTCCGAGGCGCTGCTACCCGCGGGGTCCCGTCCCCCGCCCCTGGAGACCCCCCCCCCCGTACCTCACAAGGGCCGAGTTACACGGGCGGGTGACTTCCAGCGCAGGCTGGCGTGGCCAGTGCTTATCTCCCGCGGTGCGGCTCGTCTGGGCTGGAGCGGGGCTTAGCGGCCAAATTAGCAATTACTCGAAAGGGCTGCAGCTGTGAGTTCCGTGTTTGATTTACTAGAGCTAGTCCAGCCTGATTTCAATAGCATGACAAGTGGGTGGTGTGCATACACACTCTGCAACGTGACTGGCTTTTCAGCTGTCGGTGGTGATTAACCTAGAAGACGTATCCTGATTGTTTAGTAACTTAGAAGATGCCTTGGCATTAAGACACAGCTGCAGGAGATCATGTGGCTTGCTAGCCTCAGTCTGAGGATCACTGGTCCAGGCTGTCCCAGGTCTGGCAGACCACAAGGAGTTGAGGGCAGCTGACTCCCTGGTCCTTGAAGCCCAGCACAGTGGGTCCCAATGCTTTGGGGTAAAATACAAATCTAAAGAGACTTGACTGAACCTGGACTACATGGCTGCTGGTGGGACCATCTGACAGCCCCTCCCACACAGTCACTACATGAAACTGCTGGCTGAGGTTCTGTCCCTGCAAAAGATCCCCTCCCTGCCCTTCCAGGCCACTCCTGGGTAGAGTGGTGTGATGCTGGCTGTTCTCAAGAAGGGTGTGGGGTAAACACCACATGCATGCCCAGAACTTAGTCTAGTCCTGTTGGGGCTGCTCTGAAGCTCATTCTTGTCTCTTCCAGACAGAGTTCCTTGGCTATGATTGACCCAGACAACAGAGCAGTATGCATGTTCCTCTCCCCCTCCCATCCCGTCCCCTTGCCTAACTGCAGAGCCTGTGGGATTGGCTGTGCTTCCTTCGTCCCCAGAGCCAGGCAGCTTGAGTGCTAGAGGTTTGTGGCTCCAGTGCTGCTGCTGCTCAGAAGCTGGAAGGTGTCATGTGCAAAGGGCAAGCTTTTGATTACTTTTCTTTCTTGTTTAGGTCTCCATCAGATTTCTCAGAGCAAAGTAGCTGTCCTCCTCCTCGCGGGTGGACAGGGGACGCGGCTGGGTGTTTCTTATCCCAAGGGAATGTATGACGTGGGGTTGCCATCCCACAAAACGCTCTTCCAGATCCAAGCTGAGCGTATTCTGAAACTGCAGCAGCTGGCTGAAGAACAGCATGGCACTGAGTGTGTCATTCCATGGTAAGGGAAGTGGATTGTCAGGCCTCCTGATAGGGCTTTGGGTCTGGTCCTGGCTTTGTTTCCCTTGTGCAGACTTGGGCACGACTGAGCTCTGCTTTGACCTTGCTGACATGAGGGCAGTCGGCAGGGGTATTGCTGCTCGCCCCACAGGAAGTCCTAATGCAGACATGGGATGCCAATTCTGAGGCTGTAAATTACCAGGTTAAGGTGCACTGGTGTCATGTCTGTTTCTCCCTGGTCAGTTGGTTCATTTTCCTCTTGAAAGTGTCTCCTCTGGTCACTGGCTTCCGGCACTGCTGTATCCTTGCCGCTGTGAGCAGCTTGTGTGTCCTCCTCGCTCTGGGATACAAAAAAGGATGCAAGAGTATCGGGGCTGCTAACCCGCTGACAAAACAAATGGCGTGCCACACATACACATTCAACGCACATGCTTGGGGCTCCCCCCCACAGTGGGGCTAGCTGGGGCTTGTGACTCCAGCCACATGGGCGGGAAGCTCTCCCAGACTGGGTTGAATGTGTGGTCCACAGGCTGGATGAAAAAGAGCAAGGGCTTGGATCTGGTCTGTGGGCAGTAGGTGCCCCACTCCAGCTGTCCATCTTGGGTCTGCGCTACTGTCCTGCCTAGGGCATTGAGGGAGACCAGCGTCAGTACAGATTTACCGTATTCCTGATGACCGTTGCTAGTATTAGAATCCTTATCCTACTATGCGCTGCGCTGCCTGTTCCCGCAGAATCCCCAAAGGTCTGGAGACCCCTTGGGTGGCTGCTGGAGGGGGCTCAGAAGCTAGTTAGCAACATGCAGCAGCAGAGCTAGATGCCATTGACAGCGTCCTCAGCCAAATTACCCTGCAGTATTGTCCAGGTCTGCTCAAGGAGGCTCAAAGGAGCATGCTAACAATGTGTCAAGGTCTGTGTGGACTTGGTGTTGGTTTTGCCAGGACACTTCCTGAGCCAAGGAGAGAAGCAGGCTTGTGTCCCCAGCTTCCCTTCAAGCCTACTTGGTGCCATGAGGTTGGGGGGGGTGAACCTTCCAAAGATGATCTAGACAGCTCAGTCTACTGACCCCTGAAGAGAGCTAGCGCCAGTCTTACTTCCCGCTGGACAGCATCCTGCTTTCCCCTGCCAGGACCCTTCCTGGCGTCCGCACTGATGTGTCAGTGGATGCGATGCTGCAGAGTTCACTGGTCTGGGGAAATGCTGATGTGACTCAGCGTTAGACTTGTGAGCTGCTCTGATGCGTCCTGGTCCCAAGGGTCCTGTTGGCTGTATGTGGGCTCCAGAAGCAATCCTGTGTTGATTAGGCAGGCACAGAGTCTGGCCCCCAGAGACGTACTTGGGTTGTTCTTGCTGTGGCAGGTACATCATGACGAGCAGCAGAACCATGGAATCTACAAAAGAGTTCTTCTTGGAGCACAATTGCTTCGGCTTAAAGCAGGAAAATGTGATCATCTTCCAGCAAGGGATGCTGCCTGCCATGGATTTTGATGGCAAGATCCTTCTGGAAGAGAAGGGCAAAGTTTCTATGGCGCCAGGTCTGTGCAGTTGACAGCCCCTTAGTGGGGGTTTAGGGGTGTGAACTGCTCCAGCAGGCCTGGGACACCAAGAGATCATTCTGGCTGGAGGGTTTCCAGTGCAAGATCTGGAGGGTAATGGTGAAAAGCCTTGAGGAGATGGGAGTAAACCTCCTGGGGGTAGGAGGGCAGTGAAAATTCATTCGCACTCCTCAGACAGATGGAGCCAGCTGCTGGCAGGTGTTAGATGCAGAATTGCTTTGTTAGTCCTGTGGATGTTGCAAACCTGTTTCGTGGCCTGTGCCAAATTCAGCACCATGCCCCCATTTCCGATGGATTTTCAGTATTGCTTTGGCTGGCCGCAAGCGGGGCAGTCCCCGAGAGCAGTGGACGGCAATGCTTTGAGTGCAGTGTAGGAACACCGCCCGCCTCGCCCAGGACATCTCTCGGGGGGGCAGGGTAGATTGGAGGGTGAGGACTTGTGGGGGTGACATGCGCACAGGCTGGTTCTCAGGCAGATCACTGCTTCTCCTCAGGCCAAGCTTGCCAAAGCATTTTGCAGGATTAATGCCATTACATCCCTGTCTCTGCTGTTAGCGTGCGCCTGCCTGCCTGCCTGTCCCTCTCCCTTAGGCAGACATGGCTCTAACACAGCCAGGCCTTTTGCCTGCAGACTAGGAGTGCCCCTCTTGTATGGTACCTAGTTATCTAGGGGCAGCAGCCTGCTCTGCTACAGCACAGCTGGGTTCCTATTTATCCCTGGGGGAGGGTGTGTTTCTGCAGAGCCACTCCTGTCCTACCACTCCTTCCTTGACTTGCTGATGGAGTAGCTCTGGGATGCCAGAGAGCTCGCTTACCCCATATGTAGAGCCCTGCAAGTCCACAGGTATCCACTGTATCTCCATGGGTATCTGGGACTCTGGATGTGGGTCCAGGTGCAGAATTGTGTATCCATGCAGGGATCTCCCCATATGCCATTGGATGGGGGAGGGTCAGGGTATCAGGCCATTGTTAGTTGGACCCTGGCCATTGGTGCCCTGCAGCCCCTAGGGAACAATGGCACTTGTATTGAGCTGAGGCCTGGCCCCAATTTTGCATCTCTGCTGTTAGAACAAGCCCTTTGGTCCTCATGATCTGACCCTGGGCACCTTGCTCACCACCGTCCCCATAGACACTTCAGTCTTGTCGCCCCCTTGTCCCTGCACACGCTGCTCTGGCTACGACTGCTCTTCCTCTCCCCCAGAGCGGGCAAAGCGGTTCAGCCACGCCGGGCCGGGACCTCGCAGCAGGCCCCGAGTTGAAACAGCTAAACCAGGAACTGTTTGTGTCCCTACTCAGGGCTGCATGATGGCTTCTGTTTAGCCCAGCATCTGCTGCAGGGTTGCAGTGCCAGGCCCCTGCATGAGGGATGGAATGGGACAGGGCACCAGGGGAACTGGCACAACGGGCAGAGGAGATCTGGCCTGGGCTCCCTGGCCCCTCTTCCCAATGTCTAGCCTGCTCCCTGGCAGCTTCTCTCAGTCTCTGGGTCCCATGGCGCCCGGCTGGGAACGGTCTCGGATGCTCACTCCTGCAGGCCTCTAGTGCATAATGTGTTCTTGCCTGAGCAGATGGCAACGGGGGGCTGTACCGAGCCCTGGGTGCCCATGGCATTGTGGAGGACATGGAGCGGCGTGGCATCTGGAGCATCCACATGTACTGCGTTGACAACATCTTGGTGAAGGTGGCTGATCCCAGGTTCATTGGGTTCTGCCTGCAGAAGGAAGCGGAGTGTGGTGCAAAGGTAATGGGGCTGCAGAGGGTGGAAGGGCAGAGGAGCTGGGCCTACACCCCTGTGTGCCCTGACACAGTTGTTACAATTGCCCTGTTGGCAGGAGTCAGCAGCATGCTCCCCAAGGCGGTATCCAGGTCCCCAGCCCCTCCCTTGACATGGGCTCCAGAGACCCGAGAGGGGCTGGCACTGACCTCACTGCCCTGAGGTTTGCAGGCTGCTTCCATGTTAGCCCCTGGACTCGGCCCACACCAATCCATGCCTGAAGCTATGCACATGGCACCATAGGATGCCTGTGGCAGCAGACTGTGCAGCTCGATCAGGCTGGCTTCATGCCCTTCTCACTTCGCTGCCAGCAATGCTGCTGCAGGCCGTGTTCAGCTGATAGTGCTCGGCTGCAGTAGGGCCTTGAGGGTCAGAAGCATGGCCAGTGGAGGAGTGCTCGGCTGCAGTAGGGCCTTGTGGGTCAGAAGCACGGCCAGTGGAGGAGTGCTCGGCTGCAGTAGGGCCTTGTGGGTCAGAAGCATGGCCAGTGGAGGAGTGCTTGGCTGCAGTAGGGCCTTGAGGGTCAGAAGCATGGCCAGTGGAGGAGTGCTCGGCTGCAGTAGGGCCTTGTGGGTCAGAAGCACGGCCAGTGGAGGAGTGCTCGGCTGCAGTAGGGCCTTGGGGGTCAGAAGCATGGCCAGTGGAGGAGTGCTTGGCTGCAGTAGGGCCTTGTGGGTCAGAAGCACGGCCAGTGGAGGAGTGCTAGGCTGCAGTAGGGCCTTGGGGGTCAGAAGCACGGCCAGTGGAGGAGTGCTAGGCTGCAGTAGGGCCTTGGGGGTCAGAAGCACGGCCAGTGGAGGAGTGCTCGGCTGCAGTAGGGCCTTGGGGGTCAGAAGCACGGCCAGTGGAGGAGTGCTAGGCTGCAGTAGGGCCTTGTGGGTCAGAAGCACGGCCAGTGGAGGAGTGCTCGGCTGCAGTAGGGCCTTGGGGGTCAGAAGCACGGCCAGTGGTGGAGTGCTCGGCTGCAGTAGGGCCTTGGGGGTCAGAAGCACGGCCAGTGGTGGAGTGCTCGGCTGCAGTAGGGCCTTGGGGGTCAGAAGCACGGCCAGTGGAGGAGTGCTAGGCTGCAGTAGGGCCTTGTGGGTCAGAAGCATGGCCAGTGGAGGAGTGCTTGGGCTGGCAGCAGCGTCTGCTGCGGGTGCTTTGGAGTGTGAAGCTTTTCTCTTAAGTGCCAGGGAGTGAACTCTGCTGAATGTTCAGGTTCTGGAGCCCAGATCTTCCCCAGGGAACAGTATTGGCTCCAGGGCTGTCCCAGTCCAGTGCCTCTTTCCAGCCAGGCCTTTGGGATGGCCCAGCCATTGGCGCTCTCCCTGAAGGGAGAGTAGATTAGGCGCCTGTTGCTATTTCAGGCATTGGTTCCTGGACTGGCGCCTGTGCTGTTTGGTAGTGCATCGGACAGAACTGCATCCTCACTCCAGTTAGATGCCTGGGCACCCTTATCCCAGGCGTTTCCTATGCATGTAGGCCGGCTATCAGTGGCCCGATTGCATGCTACCACCCCGGGCCTCGCCTCACTCCATGCACGGGCAGGAGTGTGAAGCAGGTTGAATGGGTATTGAGGCTTGTCCTCGGTGCATAACCCACATTTTTACTGTTTGCCATCCAAGTGCACAATAGAGTAACTCCCGGGCTTTCCTGTGGTGCTCTCATCCTAGTGTCTTAGCGCTGCGTGGGCGTTAGTGAGCATGGTGTCTCCCGCCTGGGAGATCAGTGGGTGGCATCTCACTGACAGCAGGGAAACCAAAACACAGAATAAAGCCACGTGGCAGCTCACTTCTGGTGCCAATTGGAGCAGCCTAGGGCCTGATCTTTTGTTTAGAGTACTTGGAACTTCATCACACTTCAGATATTGAAAGCACAGTTCCCATTGCTGCCTTACAGCTGCTATTGCTTAGCCTTCTGCAAAGCAGGCCACATGGTCACCAGTCAGACCTAGAAAACGAGGCCCGGTCTGTGCTAAACAGAGGATTGACGCTATGGAGTACCAGAGAAACTCAGCCTCAGGTACTCCAGCAGTGGTGTTTACGTTGCTGAAGTTGTCTACTAAACCAGAAGGCTGACTAAATAGACCGTAGTGTCCACCTGCACTGTTGGATTAAAATGATGAGAAACAAAGATGTAAGAACATACGAATGGCCAGTCCATCTAGCTCAGTTTCCTGTCTTCTGACAGCCAGTGCTTCAGAGGGAATAAATACAACAGGCAGTCCCGAAGTGATCCAAATTACCAATACTTGTGTACAATTAAACTTGAAATTAGCAGTGACCCGCCTTACTGTGATCTATTAAAACAGTTTAAATAAATGTTTGATCAGTGAGTTCCCAAACCTGAATTTGTTAATGCGGTTTTATTATACAGAATTGCAGGGGAGCTATCTTCTGGGGTGAACTCAAGCTAGCTTGATAAACAGTGGTTTAATAAATTTCATTAAGTATCACATTCAGACTCTACAGAAGAGCAAATACTTATTTTTCAATTCCTGTTGAGAACTTTTGCCTTCAGTTTAGCTAGAAGTTACAGAGAATGCTTTCTTCGTTTGGGCTAGTTCATAGTTGAGAAACCAACTAGGAGCTGATTTCAGTAAATTAGGTATTCAGAAATCCTACAAGAACATGCATCTTTAAGTGACTAAGCTTTAAACATCTGGGGGCAATCTTGTTTTTAATATAACAAGGTCATTTTAGTTAAAATGCACAAACATTTGAAAGTTATTAATTGAATTCCTATTTACATCCCATGTAGCCTGACAAATTTCAAAACACTAAATCACCATTTTCTAGCCTAGTGAGCCAAGAATCTGAATAAATGTGTTCTGAGCTGTCACTTACAGTTGTTGCCGTCCTCTTTAATATTTGAGTCAATCCTTGAAGAAAATATTTGCCTCTTTTCTGTTGGGGGAGAGGAGGGTTAGAATCCAGTTTCTGGAGCAGCAGCCAGCTGCCTTTTTTCCTGCGATCCCCAGTTTGGTTCACTACACTCTACCACCACCAGCCACAGCTGAGGCAGAGAGCCCAGGCCAGGTCTGTCCTGGGCCCTGAGTGGGGGATGTGTCGACGTGCTATTTGCTAGAGAACAGGAGGGAGGGGCTGGGGTGTAGGGAGTTCTGGTTGGATTTTGGAAGTGTGCGGTTTAGCGGTTCGACACTTCGGTTCCTGCCCGTGGGACTGATCGCTCTTCCCCCGCCCTTGCCCCGACTACTGCGTCCTCCACAATAGAGCTACCCCTCTGTACCCAAAATGTTCCTGCTGGGGGACCAGGCACTTCTCTTACTGTCCCTACCCCCCAGAGGAGCAAATGCAGGGAAGTCTTGCTCGGGTCTAGTAGCCTGGAATCAAATAGGCTCAGTGGCTCTGGGGCTATGCAAAAATGAAGAGTCCTGGGCAGGCTGGAGCATTGCTGCTGGCCTGCTTGTTTCAGAGCTCTCACTGAGAGCTGGGCTGCTGGCATGGCTGTCAGCCTGAACTGTACAGTCAGCACCATGCGGGTGCACGTCAGGAGGGCTGGGTGCTGGAAGGGTCACTGCAGCCAGAGATACCCGCGTGGGGCTTGCCTGGGGCTGGTGCTCCTGATGCCAGTAGTAGGTGTCAAGACGGATTGCGGGGACACCAGGGTAGCAGCACGGTGTCCTGTGGAAGGGCACAGTTCACCTCAGCACTTCTGGAGCAAGCCCCTCCCCTGCTGGAGACTGGCTGTCTGGGAAACTTACTAGTCCAAGCAGAATCTGCTTTGCCTGCTCGCTCCATGCGCACCAAGTACCCTCCCTTCTCAGACACCAGGCCGGTCCGTGCAGGCCGGCTTTCTCTCTCCCTCGTGTGGCTGACTAGCTTTTCACTAGTGGATTCTTTTCTCTGCTGCCAGACACCACTTGGACCGATCACATCAGTTCTCTCCCCCCTCCCTCGGCTGTCTCCTAGCAGAAGCAGTTCAGAGCCAGGCTGGCTACTCCTGCCTGGGGTAAACTGCTCCCTGCCGCCTCTTCCCTCGGGAGAGCAGTTTCCTGATGATCCCAGAAGCCTGGGAGTCTGGCTCTGCCATTTCCTGTGCTGCGGGGAGCGTGCTCTGGTGTGACCGTACGCTGTAGCTCTGCCTGGAGTGGGGTAGGCTCTAGTTCCCTGCTGGTCCCCTTCCTGAGTAGGAGGAGGTTGCGGGGAAGCAGAGCTGGAGTGCCCGGCTCCTGGTCTGAGCTGGCTGAAGAGACCAGAAGGGAAGAGATGGCCCACGGTAGCAGGAATCCAGGGAAACGGCTGCTTTTCACTCCCTCTGAGCCCAGGGCCTGGGGTCTGCAGGAGGAGCGCTGCTGAGGTGAAAGGGCCGTCCCTTCTCCCTTGGCAGGGGGGAGGCAGCTGATGCCACGCACACCTCTGCTTTCCCCTCCTGCTGGTGCTGCACCTGTGTGTGGGGGTAGACAGGGCCTGGGATTGTGGACAGATTAGAGGGTGATGCGTAAGCTGAGAGGCAGTCCTAACATTGCAGGGAAGAGACTGATTCCTTCCCGTCCTCCTCCGTCACTGGGGCTGTCGGCGTTCCAGCCACCCCGCAAACGCAGGCTGCTGGCGTTCTTGCTTCACGTGTCACGCTACCTGGCCCTTGTCAGCCGTGTGGACTGGATGTTGGCAGGTAGAAGGAGCACTGGGTACGCAGAGCTGGCTTGCTCGGAAGAACGGAGCAGGTGCGTGCCACCAGTAGACGCACGACCCCCAGATATGCCATGTTTTAAAAATGTACCACAGGGCTAAGGGGTCAGGCGGTGTAGAGCTCGCTGCTCTGCAATGCATGGACCAGAGGACGGCTAGCGCCGCCGGAGCGAGAAGCGCTGCAGTCGCGCGAAGGGGCGATCGAGGCATGGCGGGAGGGAGAACAGCAAACTAGACACCCAGGCCAGCGCCGCGGCTCCAGTTGCAGTGGTGGGCCCAGAGGCGCGAGTGTTCAGCGCCCAGTCTCCTGTGCAGTGCTTTGCAACGGGCAGGCCCCACGCTGGCCGTTTTCTCTCCCCAGCTCCGTGTCCCCGATGCGTCCCCATGGGCACGGCAGCATGCAGCATCCTCCAGCTGCAGAGCCAGGCCCCTTAGCAGGAGGGAGTCTCTGGGGCAGGCTGTCCTGCAGGTGCACCAGAGGCTGCCACAGGAGAGCAGCTGCCCGTGGCAGTGAAGTCCTCTCCTGGCAGAACAGTGCTCCTGGGAGGCGAGGACTGGGTCGCTGGTGCAGGAGAGGCCAGGAGCCAGGGAAGCACGTGGGAGGGGGCAGCGGGTAGATTTACCTTCGCAAGCAGCAGTGTGAAAGTTGGGGGCTGATGTGGGAGGGGGGGGCTCCCACCCGGCCCCTCTGTGAAAGTTGGGAGCTGACGTGGGGGGGGGGCTCCCACCCGGGCCCCTCTGTGAAAGTTGGGAGCTGACGTGGGGGGGGGCTCCCACCCGGCCCCTCTGTGAAAGTTGGGAGCTGACGTGGGGGGGGGGGGCTCCCACCCGGGCCCCTCTGTGAAAGTTGGGAGCTGACGTGGGGGGGGGCTCCCACCCGGCCCCTCTGTGAAAGTTGGGAGCTGACGTGGGAGGGGGGGCTCCCACCCGGCCCCTCTGTGAAAGTTGGGAGCTGACGTGGGAGGGGGCTCCCACCCGGCCCCTCTGTGAAAGTTGGGAGCTGACGTGGGGGGGGGGCTCCCACCCGGCCCCTCAGTGAAAGTTGGGAGCTGACGTGGGAGGGGGGCTCCCACCCGGCCCCTCTGTGAAAGTTGGGAGCTGACGTGGGGGGGGGGCTCCCACCCGGCCCCTCTGTGAAAGTTGGGAGCTGACGTGGGGGGGGGGCTCCCACCCGGCCCCTCTGTGAAAGTTGGGAGCTGACGTGGGGGGGGGGGCTCCCACCCGGCCCCTCAGTGAAAGTTGGGAGCTGACGTGGGAGGGGCTCCCACCCGGGCCCCTCTGTGAAAGTTGGGAGCTGACGTGGGGGGGGGCTCCCACCCGGGCCCCTCTGTGAAAGTTGGGAGCTGACGTGGGGGGGGCTCCCACCCGGCCCCTCAGTGAAAGTTGGGAGCTGACGTGGGAGGGGGGCTCCCACCCGGCCCCTCTGTGAAAGTTGGGAGCTGACGTGGGGGGGGGGCTCCCACCCGGCCCCTCTGTGAAAGTTGGGAGCTGACGTGGGAGGGGGGGCTCCCACCCGGGCCCCTCTGTGAAAGTTGGGAGCTGACGTGGGAGGGGGGGCTCCCACCCGGCCCCTCTGTGAAAGTTGGGAGCTGACGTGGGGGGGGGGCTCCCACCCGGGCCCCTCAGTGAAAGTTGGGAGCTGACGTGGGGGGGGGGGGCTCCCACCCGGGCCCCTCAGTGAAAGTTGGGAGCTGACGTGGGAGGGGGGCTCCCACCCGGGCCCCTCTGTGAAAGTTGGGAGCTGACGTGGGGGGGGGCTCCCACCCGGCCCCTCAGTGAAAGTTGGGAGCTGACGTGGGGGGGGGGGCTCCCACCCGGGCCCCTCAGTGAAAGTTGGGAGCTGACGTGGGGGGGGGCTCCCACCCGGGCCCCTCAGTGAAAGTTGGGAGCTGACGTGGGAGGGGGGGCTCCCACCTGGGCCCCTCTGTGAAAGTTGGGAGCTGGCGTGGGAGGGGGGGGGCTCCCACCCGGCCCCTCTGTGAAAGTTGGGAGCTGACGTGGGAGGGGGGGCTCCCACCCGGCCCCTCTGTGAAAGTTGGGAGCTGACGTGGGAGGGGGGGGCTCCCACCCGGCCCCTCTGTGAAAGTTGGGAGCTGACGTGGGAGGGGGGGCTCCCACCCGGCCCCTCTGTGAAAGTTGGGAGCTGACGTGGGGGGGGGCTCCCACCCGGGCCCCTCTGTGAAAGTTGGGAGCTGACGTGGGAGGGGCTCCCACCCGGGCCCCTCAGTGAAAGTTGGGAGCTGACGTGGGGGGGGGGGCTCCCACCCGGGCCCCTCAGTGAAAGTTGGGAGCTGACGTGGGGGGGGGCTCCCACCTGGGCCCCTCTGTGAAAGTTGGGAGCTGACGTGGGGGGGGGGGCTCCCACCCGGGCCCCTCAGTGAAAGTTGGGAGCTGACGTGGGAGGGGCTCCCACCCGGTTGAGGGAGCCCGCTTTCCCCCGTAGAGGGACTTCCTGGGCAAAAGGCCTGTCGTGAGTCCCCGTGTGTTCTCTGGGCAGGTGGTGGAGAAGACCAATCCCATGGAGCCGGTGGGTGTGGTGTGCCGCGTGGATGGCACGTACCAGGTGGTGGAGTACAGCGAGATCTCGTTGGCCACAGCACAGAAACGCAGCCCTGATGGCCGGCTGCTCTTCAACGCAGGCAACATTGCCAATCACTACCTCACCGTGCCCTTTCTGAGAGACGTGGTCAAGTACGGGCCAGCTGGGGCCGGGGCCGGGCGCTAATGCGGGGCCAGAGAGAAGCGCTTGCACTTGGAAATCAAGCCTCACCCCGGTGCAATCAGGCAAAAGCTCTTGGGCAGCATCTCACTTTCTCTTAAGCACTCCAGGGGTGGCAGCTTTCCCATGGGGCTGGGGCCAGCGTGTCTCCCGCACTAGCCCCTTCCTTCACAGCTAGCTCCCTGTGCAGCAGCCCAGGTGGCTGGCTGGTCTGGCCAGAAGGAGGCTGCTCTGAGCTCTGTGGTGCCTTCAGAGAGTAGCATGGCCCTGGCTGTACAAGCTAGGCAAAGTGCCCTGCGGACATCGCGCTTGCAGCCAGCCAAGCGGCAGGGGGTAAAAGGGTTACCTGAGCCTCCCCCCCCCCCACTCTCACTCACACACACTGGCTAATATTGCCCTGTTCCTCCTGTGCTTAGCTGCTGGGGCTGCGAATGTGTGAACTGGGACAGTCACTGGTGGGTAAATGTGGAAACAAACCAAAACCTGCTTCTGGAAACTAACCTCTGATCAGCAAGGGCTGAAACCCCACTGGGCTGTCTAGAAGGTTAGTAAGAGGCACCAGGATGCACATGTGCAGCCAACAAAGCACGGGGCCGGGGCCAGGATCTGGCCCTGCACAGATCCACTAGGAGCATCGCGTGCTCAGCATCGGGCGGGGAGATCAGCATCCTGCTTCGTCCCCTCCTTGTGCTCTGCTCTGCTTGCTCTCCCGCCTCCCAGCAGAAGGTGGAAGCCTGGGAGCACCTGGGCTTGCTGCACTGCAGCAGGCCAACCCGCCGAGGGGGTGGGGGCCTGCCGGCGCCCCAGAAGCAAGGGAAAAGTGGTTTGATCCAGAGGGCATTCAGGGGTCAGTGGGATTTCGTGTCTTGTGCTCTGGCTGTAGGGTAAGCAACGTGCCCAGGGCTGGGGGCCAAACGAGAAGGCAGCTGGGAGGACGAGGGAGCCCCGCTCACTCCGGGCCGCTCCTGGGTTGGATTGGCAGTGTCTAGAACGGGCCTGCCGACCATAGCGGTACTGACGCCTCTTTCTTGCCCTGGCAGCATTTACGAGCCTCAGCTGAAGCACCACGTGGCCCAGAAGAAGATTCCGTACGTGGACCTCAGCAGTGGGCAGCAGGTCAAGCCAGACAAACCAAACGGCATCAAGATGGAGAAGTTTGTCTTTGACATCTTCCCGTTTGCCAAGTACGCCAGGCTCTTCTGCTCGCCAGGCAGACGGTAGAGCTCTGCTGCAGCCTGTCCCCGGGGCTGCCAGGGAGGCGCTGGGCGTGCCCGGTGCTGGGATGCTCTGAGCCAGGCGGTGAGCCCGGCCGTCTCCCAACAAGGCCAGCCCAGCGTGGGGTTCCAGTGCATACTGTGTAGGGTCCGCGCGGCCGCACGCGGGGGCCTGGCTCTCCACACGGCGCCAGGGAGAGCTGGCTGCTACGGATAATGGACTCTGGGTCCGGGTCCCCAGGTGGCACCCTCTGTGAAGGAAGCAGCACGACAGGGTGGGGAAGTTCTTTGCTTCCTGCTCCACCCCCACATGGTTTCCCATTGTGGGCTGCCGTCACGGCCTGCCACAGGTCGCCACTACCAAACCATACAACGTGGGGGGGGCGTTTTCCTGGAATTGGGGTGAGAAACCTCTAACTCCCTCTGGTGCCATCTCAGTCCCCCTTCCTCTGGGGACGACTTGAGTCCTGAGCTCTCATCTGAGCAGAGCGTCTCTGGGCTGCCAGCAGCAAGGAGAATGCGTTGAATTCCCACCCCGAGGGCAGGGGACACGGTGCGGCCCAGGGCTGCAAGGCCCAGGTCCCTAAGGACTTCCAGGTCTGAGTGGGTCAGTGCCTCGGCCCAGAGGAGCCAGTTGTGACGCCCTGGCATTAGCTGTGCTGCTGGTAGCCGAGCTCTCGGGGGCACTGAGCGGTTCCTGCCTTGCCCCGCTGCAGGCGGTTTGTGGTGTACGAAGTGCTGCGTGAAGACGAGTTCTCCCCGCTGAAGAATGCAGACAGTCAGAACGGGAAGGACAATCCCACCACAGCCCGACACGCCCTCATGTCGCTGCACCACTGCTGGGTCCTCAATGCCGGGGGCCACTTTGTGGATGAAAATGGCACCCGCATCCCTGCGATTCCCCGGTAAGCGGCCCCACCCTGACTCCTGGGCCATCTGGGGGGCTGGTGGGAGCGCAGACGTCTGGCTCTGTGTGGGACCTCGCTGGGCAGCGTGGGAGCTGCATTGCCTGGCCTATCGGGGGGCACTCCCCTGCCCTCCGGAGTTCGAGGGGCAGTGTGGAGAGCCTGGGCCGCCGGCGCTCTAGTCCTTTCTGAGCAGGGCACACTGGAAGCAGAGCAGGCACAGAGTTCCCTGCTGCTGGGCAGCCATTCAGAGTTCCTGCGCAGGCCTGGTCTCGGGCGCTGTTTGCTAGCTGCCGCCAGTGGAGCTTTGCCCTGGGTGGAGTTGCAGCCTGCAGAGATCAGGCGTGTATGCCAGTCCCTGGGGCTGAGCTCTGCCGGGCCAGTAGCTGCACACGGCGTGGCTGGGGCCAGCTGCCCTCCCCTGCCTCCGTGAAGCGGTTCCTAGAGTTTACCACCATGCAGCCCAGCCCGAGGACCGGTGGTAGAGCTCTAATGGATGCTCTGGGCTGCAGGCCTTCCCTCTCACCAGCTCCACCGGGGCCCGAGGAAGAGTCTGAAGAGCAGCTCTGTCTCCTGGCTTGGTCTGGTTCCAGCTCCGTTTGCTTCGGTCCTCATTAACCCTTATTTGTTCCCACACAACAGCATGACACGTGGAAGGCCAGATGCCATCCCAGCCGATGCCCGTTGCAAGTAAATATCTGGTGCCAGGCTGTGTGCCATGCGTGGTGATGGGGCTCTGCTTAGGTACTAACGGGCTCTGCATTTCACTGCAAGGCCAGGTGCCTGGGGAGCCGCGGTTCGCTCCTGCTCTCTGGCCTCTGGATGGGAGCTACTAACAGAATGGCAGTGAGGGTGCATGCTGGGAAACAGGGAGCATGCCCTGCTAAGGATTCCTGTGGCTGCTGCTTCTCCTGGCCACTAGATGCAAAGTGCAATGATTTCTGATATTCCAGGTCGTCTTGCGTGTCCAGGCCTGTGTGTGTTCATTCCGCCTGCTCCTCTGAGTGCTGTAACTCCAGGCAGAACTTAGCTGCATTTGCTGATGTGCAGGAGCCAGGAAAGTCTCCAGCTCCCTTTTGTGGCTGCGCTCTCTCTTGCGTGGACCTGAGTCTGGTGCACACTGGGAACAGGCGAGAGAACACACCCTGGAAACGGGTGTAGGAGCCCTTCAGGTCCTTACAAAGCAGGTGGGGGCTGGTTGTGGCCCCCTGTCAGTGTTCCTCCAGCACCATTGACTGGCTCAGGCTGCGTCTACCATGTCGAGTTTTTTCCGAAAAAACTTCACTGGTGTCCACACTGCAACCGCATTCTTTTGAAAAACCATGGAAAGAGCAGAGGGGGTTTTCCGACACTGGTAAGCCTCTTTCCACGAGGAAGATGCCTTTTTGCGAAAGCTCTGTTGGAAAATGTCGGGTGTGGACGGGGAAGAGGGAGCTCTTCGAAAGAAGAGGAAACAGCCTGGTGGCCACTCCGTCCATAGCAATCACAGCTTTCACGTGAGACAGCGTCCCCACTGAACGGAGGCTCTTTCGATGCACTTGGGCAGTGTGGACACTCTATAGGAAGAAGTATTTTCAGAAGATCTCTTCCGACAGAAGCCTGCGTCAAGCTTGCTGGCATTTGAACTCGGACTCGCAGGGTATGTCTAGACTGTCGGCAGGTCAGCATTGCAAATGAGGCAGGGATTTAAATATCCCACACCTAATTTGCATACATTTGTCGGCAAAAAGCAGCAGTCTAGAGGGGGATCTGTCGAGAAAGAAAGCCTTTTTCCACAGATCCCCTATGCCTCCTTCAAGGGGGTTTACAGGATCTGTCAAAAAAGGCTTTCTCATCAGATCCCCCTCTAGACTGCTGCTTTTTGCCAACAAAGTGCTGAGTCCACAAAATGCGGTGGCCATTTTATGCAAATTAGGCACGGGATATTTAAATCCCTGCCTAATCGTCATGCCTCTGCCAACAGAGGGATGCGGTCTAGACATACCCTCAGAGTGTGTGTATTTCTAGCCCTAAATGGAGACTGCCCCCTTCAGTGGTCAGCATCTCAGGCTTGTGTGAGGGACACTCACTGGAATGCTGTTCCCGTCAAGCGTTTCCACCTGAGCCTTGCATCGCATGTGGTTGGGGTAAGGTCTGGGGGGAGTGGTCTTTCCAACTTGCTGCTTGGTTCTGTGATTCATTCTGCAACACACACAGCTGCGCCTGTTTGTGGCTCGGGATAGCCAGGGGAGAGAGGAGTCACCGTGGGGAGAAAGCAGGGGTCTGGGGCTGCTCTGGCTGCCCAGGGACGACGTTAGGGAGAGGAGGGGAACAATGGAGGTAGTTTTCCCACTTCACCTCTGCTTCGCACAACAGCCCGGGCTGGGCGGATCAACCCCCGGAAACGTCCCCCAGCTGCAGGAAGCTGCACTGCTGGCAGGGGCGGGGTGAACTTGGCAGGGGACTCTGGTGCAGGAGGTGAGTCTGTGGGGTGGATGCAGGGGGAGGCAAAGCTTGTGAGGGGGTTTGGGTCGGATCCAGTTGCACAGGGGCTGGGCAGGCAGGGCAGCTCCATACTGTGACCCTCCCTCTCCCACTTCCTGGCCTTCTCACAGGGTGGGCTCACTGTGTCTGCCCAACCCCTGTGCAGCTGGAGCCCTCCCAGCGAACCTCACTCCCCACATGCCCAGGATCACCTTCCTTGCTCGGGGCTGTGACCAAGCCCCGGGGCTCAGCAGTGTTTCGCTGAGCAGAGTCCCTGCCTGAACAACTGGGCGGGTGGAAGCTGACGTAGCTACAGCCTGGTGGCCGTGGATTACCGACTCCCCCGGGAGAACAGCTTCCGTGGGCGTAGGTAGTGGCCGTGTGCACAGTGGTGCACTGCAGCATTTGAAGTGTGGACACGCTCTGGCTGGGCCTGCCATCTTGTGTGGAGTCCTGGAAGAAATTTCCTTTTAAAAAAGCTGGGTGACAGCTACCAAGAGCTGCTTGCAGTCCTTGGCAAACTGCACATGCACCCAAATGCTCTCCAGCTTCTGAAGGAGGCTGAGGGAAATCGTGAGGCTAGGCCGGAGTCCCCGCATGCAGAGACCGGCTCAGGCTCTCCTAAATGGCTACTGCTTGTGCTCTGGTCCAGACAAGCAGTCTGCTACAGCTTGTGGGAGCGGCTGGTCGAGGGCAACGAGAACAGGGTCACTCCACAGGGTCCACCTCATCCGTCGCTGCTCTCTTAGCTCAGCGAGGATCAACCGTGAGTGCACAAGTGCCAGCCTGTTCCCGCCTTGGTGTCTGGAGCAGGCGTGTGCACCGGAAGGCTGCTACTGCCTGAGGCTGAGTTCTCCAAGGCTGTAACCGGCAGAGTCCCCTCAACCAGACGCCTCTGTCTTAGCACTCATGACTCTTCTCTTTCTGCCGTAGCTTGAAGGACGCGAACGACTTACCAGTTCAGTGCGAAATTTCTCCCCTGGTCTCCTATGGTGGAGAAGTAAGTGGTTTTCTCTTTCTAGCTGACACCACACGTGAAAAGGCAGCTTAGTGAGGCTTGGGGGTGATTGTGTGGGTTGTGCAGGTGGCCTGTCCTAGAGAGGGGGAGGAAGGTGTGCTTGAGACCCTCCTTTTTGGGAAGCCTGCCTGGGCCTCCTGCTCAGAGGGGCCTGACTCTGCCCCTGCCGGGTGAAGTCTGCTTTGTGTGTTTGCTGAGCAGGCTGGTGTGCTTTGGCCTCTGTAAAAACGTGGCCCCTTTGCCTGTTGGCGACATAGTGAATACAGCAGTGAGTCCCCCAGGTCACAGTGTGTCACGCTGTAACGGGCTGCATCAGTGTTCTGCAACACCATGCAGTGCATGATTAGTAGCTGAAGGGAGTATCCCTGGGTTCTTGGTGCAGATAGAGCCCTTGCTTTGAGCGGCATTGCTCAGCAAATCTGAAGCTGGCATTTCTTGGGTAGGGCCAGTTCAGTCCGCAGAACACAGTCCAGCTGCCACCCCTTCGATGGCTCCTTAGTCGGTGCACCGTACCTCTCCTGTCCCGTGCACAGGCAGTGTTTGCCAAACGTGGCTGAGGACTGGGCAGAGGGGCCCAGGTGAGCACGCTGTCTTTAACTGGTACCCTGAGCTCGTGTGGGTCACCCCTCTCCCAGCCATATTTGTGTAACTGGGTTGGTTGTTCCTCCTTGTGCTGGAGGACATCCCAGAATGCATTGCTGCAGATGCTGCTCTGCATACATGTCCTCAGAGCTGCGCAGACTCCTCCAGAACTCTGGAAAACCACTTGGGCGGCACAGCAGATGGGACGGCAGAGGCCTTGCTGTTTAGACCAATGGTTCTCAGCCAGGGGAATATGTACCCATGGGGGTACGTGGAGGCTTTCCACAGCAACTCCTCTACAGATTTGCCTAGTTTTAAAACAGGCTCTAATAAAAGCACTAGTGAAATCCGCACAGACGTGCACTTCGTACAGACTCTGACGTGTTTTATTGCTTATCATACGTGTAATATTTATATGCCAGTCGATTTTATAATCATAGGCAAAAATGAGTCGGTCAGCAATTTGTCAGGACCAGTGTGCTGTGACGCGTGAGATTGTTCTGTCTGATTTTGTAAGCAAGCCTTTTTTAATGGGGGTACACAAGACAAATCAGGCTTCTGCAGGGGAGCCAGTCGTCTAGAAAGGCTGAGTCCCTTGTGTAGACAGAACAGAGCCTTGTATTTTATAACTGATTAAGATGATGGACATGATATTGCAGTTAAAAGTTACCATGCAGATGGGCCCAGAGATTAACTACTAAACCAAACCTTCCTGATTTGCTCTCCTCACTTGGTTAAGTATCTAGCTCCAGTCTGGAAGCAGGCAGAGCCTTGCTAATGCTGCCAGTTCCACTGGACTGGGGTCACCTGTTTCCTAACAGCTGCTCTTTTCTCCTTTTAGGGCCTGGAGAAGTATGTGGAAAACAAAGAATTTCACGCACCGTTGATCATTGATGAGAGCGGGATCCATGAGCGGGTGAAAAACTGTGTAGACTCTTTTTCAGGAAGCCAGCAGGCCCAGCATAGCTTGTGACGTTAGTTGTCAGACTGGAAATCCAAGGAAACGAAGGCTGTCACTGGAAATGGTGGTCCTGCCATTTGAACTCACTGGCTCGAGGCACATTGATGGCCTCTGTTTTAAGTTAAACAAACACTTTAGTCAAGCCCCTGCCAGTACATACAGACGTGATGTTTGAGCCATGGGCATTGATTTTAAATGTGTATAAAGTAGCAAATGTCCATGCAGAGGGCATTTTAGGGTACGAGGAGGGGCTCATCTTAAACGTTTTTTCTCAAATATACATGACTATTTTTAAAAACAAAATCTATGTAACTGTCCACACTCTGCCTTTTGAGAGTCGTCATTTTGTTAGCAAGTACGTCTGTGTTGGCTTTGCATATACCGCATTCCCAGGAATTGCGTGTATGGTATTCATGTAGCATACATGGTGTGTTATGTTAACCGAGTGTATTACGCTCTTCCACATTCATACCCAGGATCTTACAGCCCTGAAAAACTGAAATCAGCTTTGGCATTAGAAAACTGGAAACTTGTCAAAGCAAAGCGACATAAATACCTTGTACCAAGGTCAGGGAGGAAGGGCTTTCCGGGCTCACCTGCACTGGAAGGGAGTAATCAGAGCAAGAGAAGGGAAAGTGTAGGGAGGTACCAAGAACAATCTTGCACAGCCTAGTGGGTTACATTTAAACCGGCCTTACAGGGGCCATTTAGCTTGTAAACCGTCCCACTGTTAATAGAAGTGTGCTGGAGGGCGTGTCTGACAGGTGGAGATGCTGCGAGGTAAGAATTGTTTCCCCGCATGGGAGTGCCCGTGTCTCCTCTTTGGAGTGCACCGTTTTGTCTTTCAACAACTCATGTGGCTAAGCTTGGTCCCGTGAACGTTCTTCGGGCTTGTTTACTCTAGAACAGTGTTTCTCAAACTGCTCTGGGGAGCCCTAGGGTTCCACGAGACCTCCAGGGGTGCCGCGAGGTTGACAAACTGGAAACGGCAATAGCTACGACACACATAGGCTACGTCTACACTGGCCCCTCTTCCGTAAGGGGCATGTAAATTTCAGCAGTCGTCGTAGGGAAATCCGCGGGGGATTTAAATATCCCCCGCGGCATTTAAATAAAAATGTCCGCCGCTTTTTTCCGGCTTTTAAAAAAGCCGGAAAAGAGCGTCTAGACTGGCCCCGATCCTCCGGAAAAAGTGCCCTTTTCCGGAGGGTCTTATTCTTAGTAAGAATAAGACCCTCCGGAAAAGGGCACTTTTTCCGGAGGATCGGGGCCAGTCTAGACGCTCTTTTTTAAAAGCCGGAAAAAAGCGGCGGACATTTTTATTTAAATGCCGCGGGGGATATTTAAATCCCCCGCGGATTTCCCTACGACGACTGCTGAAATTTACATGCCCCTTACGGAAGAGGGGCCAGTGTAGACGTAGCCATAATGAGGGGACTGCTGGGGCGCCGTGTAGGTACGACACACACAATCGGGACCGTTGGGACGCCGCGTAGGTACGACACACACAATCGGGACCGTTGGGGCGCTGTGTAGGTACGACACACACAAGCGGGACCGCTGGGACGCCGCGTAGGTACGACACACACAATCGGGGGACCACTGGGGCGCTGTGTAGGTACGACACACACAATCAGGGGACCCCTGGGGTGCCGCGTAGGTACGACACTCACAATCGGGACCGTTGGAGCGCCGCGTAGGTACGACACTCACAAGCGGGACCGTTGGAGCGCCGCGTAGGTACGACACTCACAAGCGGGACCGTTGGAGCGCCGCGTAGGTACGACACTCACAAGCGGGACCGTTGGAGCGCCGCGTAGGTACGACACACACAATCGGGACCCGTGGGGCTCCGCGTAGGTACGACACACACAATCGGGACCACTGGGGCGCCGTGTAGGTACGACACACACAATCGGGGGACCACTGGGGCGCCGCGTAGGTACGACACACACAATCGGGGGACCCCTGGGGTGCCGCGTAGGTACGACACACACAATCGGGACCACTGGGGTGCCGCGTAAGTAAATATTTATGCATGTAAAGGGCTCTGGAGCCCAAAAAGTGTGAGAACTGCTGCTCTAGAGGATTAAGTTGGTTCATCTGAGGCAGCAGGGAGGGGTGTGTGGAAAATCCCCCCCCTTGAGTTCCTTACGTTGTTCAGGCCTCAGTCTAGGGATGGCCGTAGATCAGTGGAAAAATTCTCCTATTGGCCTCCTGGGGACAGGGGTTACCTGCGCTGTTGGGCGAACCCCTTCCGTTGGTGTAGATGGGGTCTGACTGACGCACTACTGAGGTGCAGCTGTAGCATTTTAAGGGCAGACGTGCCATTAATCATGAACCCTGAGTGTAGTCAAATCAAGCGGTGATAATAATTTGGCAAACCAGGCTAGGGGACATGAGCCAAGCATTAGTCAAACCTGTTTGTGCCGTGCTCAACAGCTAGCCTGTTGGATTTGGAGTTGCAATTGCATAGAGTTGGACTTCGGGGGTCCTTGCCAACTCAGGGCAAAACTATATTAAGTGTTGTTTTGGCAAATAACTGGTTAACAAAGATTCTGGAAAGCAAAAATGGCCTTGTGGGCATAAAGCCATACTTCAGGCATAGTTAAAGGTGAATTACAAGTCAGATGTTTTCTGGGCAGAATATCCAGAGAAAGCCAAAGCTGAAGTGGTGACTGTTCACAACAGTGCTAAAATGCCATGCAGTATAAGCCATAGCAAATGAAAGGGAGAAACAGGCCGTTTTAAAGGTGTTGATGCCCAGTGTGTAACAGTCCCTGGCAGCGATTTGGTCACATTAAAGGCAATCCAAAAAGCGCTCTCTGGAGTCATGTTTGTAGTCTGTTTAAACTGGAGATGGAGGGAAAAGGGAGAAAGGGAGGGGACGATGCGCAGACAAGAATCGGTGTTTACACAGTGACACAGCCTGTTCATCTCAGAAAGAAGGGGCATTACTGGAGCCATTTGGGGTGCATACAAAAGCAGCAGGCACTGGGGCAACAGATACAGGTTTGCAGGGACAGGTAGCAACCCCCACTCCCCCCAGAGCTGGGGTAAAATCCCGAGGTTCTGGCCCCACTTCCATTGCCCAGAACCACTCTCCTAGCCGATGACATACCCCTCTAATGTTTTTACCTTCAGTTCTGCTTTTCCTTTCTGTCCTTTCTCTGTCCGAACCCTTCCCTCCGCTCCCCTTTCCTCTCATGTTCTCTTGGCTCAGTTTGCTGAACTCTGCTGCTTTGTGCTTTGAAATGCCCTTCCAGATTGATTCATTTCCCTGCCTATCTTCTTTCTATCCCTATTCTGTCGCTACATCCCTTCCTGGGATGTAACCTCGACAATGATAGTTACTAGAGAAACCTGCTGTTGCATAAAGTCAGAGAAACTAAAAGAAATTTCCAAAATGCCAAAGGTAAAAGCTTTAAAGTCAGTAAAATGAATAATCTTAACCCTTGTGAAATTCAATAGCGAAAGAAGATATGGATGCCTAGCAAAGAATGTTACCTCTGCTTTAGACCCCAAAGGTTGGGTTCTTTTTTTAATTAGATGCTAACTAATATATATACATGCGACAAGGAGTCCTGTGGCACCTTATAGCCTAACAAATGTATTGGAGCATAAGCTTTTGTGGGCAAAGACCTACTTTGTCAGATGCATGTTGTGGAAATTTCCGGAGGCGGGTATAAATATGCAGGCCAGAATAAGGCTAGAGATAACAAGGTTAATTCAGTCAGGGAAGGTGAGGCCCACTTCTAGCAGCTGCTATGGAGTGTGACCACCACATCAGTTGAATTAACTGATTCAACTGAGGTTGACTTAACCTCGTTAGCTCTAGCCTTATTCTGGCCTATGTATTTATACCTGCCTCTGGAAATTTCCGTTACATGCATTTCACGAAGTGGGTCTTTGCCCATGAAAGCTTATGCTCCAATACATCTGTTAGTCTATAAGGTGCCACAGGACTCCTTGTCGCTTTTGCAGATCCAGACTAACATGGCTACCCCCTCTGATAATATATACATGGGTTTTTCTTATTGATCTAGCGCAATAGTCTTAAGGTAATATTGTAAAGTAATGTAAGTTGCCTTAAATTAACTAAATTAGTACAACTGAGGGAGCAAATAAACTAATAGGGATTTTTAATCGAAGTGTTTAAATAAAAAGGAAACAACCTACTTAGCTTAATTCTTTTAACTTTTTGTTTTGTAACATACCTTTCCATAGTAACGCTTAATGCTTCATTATGTATCTGTAAAGACAAAGGTTGGCTCCATTTGTCTTGAATTGTAAGTCATTCTGCATGTCATATGTTGTCCTATGTGTTGTGAGTCATGTGACTTTTTCTTTTCCTATATTTTTATGCTCTGTTACAACAAAATCAATTTTGCCGGCATCGTTATGAGACTGTATCCAGTAAACGGCGTGTTCTCTGGCGCTGGCCCCGCTGGCCTGTCTGCTACCTCCTAATACAGAGCTTCAGTCTAGTCCCGGGGCTAATGGCCTGCGCCGCATGTTACACCTCTGCACTGCACTTTCATGCAGAAGAGGCAGAAGACTAGCAAGCTGATACCAGGGATTTATTCAAAAAAGCAGCTTCCGATAGGGGCAAAGGAGGCAATGGCACAGGGCCCCGGAGCTCCCAGCTGCTGCCACCGCTACTGTGCCAGGGGTAGCAGCCAGAGCCCTGGGCCCCCCTGAATTGCCACACGAGTGCTGTGCCACCATGCCATGCAGCTCTGAGGGCTGGGTGGGAGGGCCCAGTGATGCACTCCAGGTGGCACTAGACTGACTGCCATCAGCCACACCCCTTCCACCTGAGGCCCTGCCTCAGAGACATGCCCCCCCACACTTTGCCCCCAGCCCCTTGGTGGCTGTTGGCCCTGCTGGTCATAGGTTCATTACAGATTCAGACCTTCTGCAGCTACCATGATGCTGGAGATGATGCCCATGAGGTTCTGCAAGATCCTGACGTGCCTTCTGAATCCGCAAGTGTTACAATATGTTCATTTTAGTTTGTTGTGTATTTTTAGTGATCTGCACATACCCCATGCTCTGCCCTCAGTGATGTGTAGTGTCATACGATCACCTACTGTACAGAAAACTTTATACACCTAAGTGCTTCAAGAAAACTGCTCCACAATGCAGTTCTGCTATTGGATTGATGAATACCTGTGTACTATGGTGTACTTTAGTCATTTTACTGTTTGCTAATTCTTTGAAAATTGGAATTCCATTAAGTATAGCTCTTACTTAACCAGAATGTTTGATTAACTGGCACTCCCCATGTCCTCAAGATGCCAGGTAACAAAGCTTTTACTGACTTTAACGTGAGAGGTACCATGCTATTTCAATACTATGGTTACACTTCATAACGCCACTAGAGCTTTTCTGCAATGCTCACAAAGGGGCCTGTTTATCAATATATGTACATATATTTCTGCCTCAAAGAATTATTCACCTGCAAACAAATAAAATGTTTTTAAAACAGGGGAACGTGCCTCAAAGCAAAAATAACATTAACAAGACCATAACTTTGTTATATACATCTTTATTCAATCTTAAAATGTAGTGGCGAAATCAGGTCTAAATCTCCTATATACCAGGCCAAGCCTAGAACTTGCCACACTTGCCTCTTTGTGGTGAGGGCCTCATAGCCCTGTACCGCTTCTATCTTATCTATTTGGGGTTTTAGCTTCCCTCCTCCGACCACATACCCCAGGTACGCCACGTCCCCCCGTCCAAAGAAACACTTGCGCGGGTTGGCTGTCAAGTTCGCCACTGCTAAGGCGCCGAAGGCCGCTCTCAGGTGTTTGAGATGATGTTCCCATGAGCTGCTGTAAATGATAATATCATCAATATATGTGGCTGCATAATTTAGGTGTTCATATAGTACCCTATCCCTCAGACGCTGAAATGTGGCCGCTGCTCCATTTAGGCCAACGGGCATCGTAAGGAACTGATACAGCCCAAAGGGGGTGGCGAGCGCCGTCTTTTCCTGTGACGCCGGTGTTTAGGGGATTTGCCAATACCCCTTGGTAAGATCCAGGGTCGAGAGGTATCGAGCGGTACCCAGTCCGAGTAGCTCATCTGCTCTGGGCGTAGGGTCCGTGTCACAAAGTGAGATATGGCGTTTATTTTGCGAACGTCTATGCAGAATTGGTCCGAGCCATCTCGTTTGGCACCAGGGCGACAGGGCTCCTCCACTCGCTTCGGGGCTCCTTGATTACGCCCATCTGCAACATCTGCTCCAGCTCCTCTTGCATCAGCTCCCAGTCGTACCCTTTGCCCGGGGGGGGGGGGGGGTTGAATATGATGGTGCATCAGGGTCATCTTCCCAGGGAGGGTCAACAAGACTGTTGGAAATTCTTGTAGCACCGCTGCCAATTCCTCCTTTTGGGACAGGGTTAGGTCTTCGGCGAAGTGCGTCGGCCTGGGCCTCCATGGGCCCAGTTCTGGGTCTGGAGCCTGCGAGGAAATCATCATCCCCTCCCAGGCCACCCTTTTTTTACCAAATTCACGTGATATATTTGAGTGTCTCTACGTTTCCCTGACAATTTCATCTCATAATCTACTGGCCCCACTTGCCGCAGGCCCTCGAAGGGCCCTCGCCACTTCGCCAATAGCTTAGAGTCGGCGGAGGGTAGGAGCAATAGTACACGGTCCCTTGGGTGAAATGGCCGGAGTTTAGTACTCCGATTATAATATTGGGCCTGCTTTTCCTGGGCCCGTCCCAAATTCTCCTTAGCCATTTCCCCTACCACCCGCAACTTGCGCCTCAAGTCCAGTATGTAGGGGACCGTGCCCTTCACTCATGAGTCTTCCTCTTCCCAGGTCTCCCATGCCAGGTCTGAGCTGCCCCGGGGCTGCCTCCCATACAACAGTGCAAAAGGGGAGAACCCCGTCGATGCCTGCGGAACTTCATGTATTGCGAAAAGTAGGGCAGGCAGCAAAAGGTCCCGATCTCATGGGTCTAGGTCCACGCAGCGCCGGAGCATTCCTTTTAATGTCTCATTACATCGCTCCACAAGCCCAGCAGTCTGAGGATGGGCTACTGACGTTCGGAGCATTTTGATCTATAGGAGGCGGCACAGCGCCGCTGTAAGTTTAGCCAACATGTTAGTGCCTTGGTCGGTTAATAATTTTAGGAATCCCCACCCGTGCAAATATTTCTACCAGTTTGTTCGCTGGCATGGCGGCCATAACCTGATACAACGGCACGGCCTCCGGATAGCGGGTCGCGTAGTCCACGAGTACCATAACATACTGGTTGCCACGCCGGGTCTTTTCTAACGGCCCCACCAAACCTAGGGCAACCCGGCTAAAAGGGACATCTACCACTGGTAAGGGCACCAGGGGTGCCTGCGGCACCACCCCGGTCCTGCTTTCTGGCACTCCGGGCAAGAAGCGCAATAGTCCCTGACCTCCCGGTGAATCCCCGGCCAGAAAAACCTTTGCATCAGCTGCTGCAGAGTCTTTTCACGGCCCAAGTGTCCTGCCCACGGGTTCGCACGGGCCAGCTCCAGCACTTGTCGCTGGAACTGCGGGGGGACTAGCAACTGGAGGACCTCCCTGTCCGTTGGGGCGTTTCTCTACCCGGTGCAGCCGGTCGGCCCTTACCTCGAACCCGGGAGTCGTTCTTGGTTCTGGTTGGTCTAGAAGGGAGGTTTCTGGGGTGATCACGTGTTCCCAAGCATTCTTCAAGGTGAATTAGCTGCTGCTGCTCACAATGCTGAGAGGCTAATTGCTGCGGAAGTTGCTGCTGTCTATGGCTTTCCACCAGCCATTCTAATAGCTTGTTGGGCTCCATCTCATGCCCGCTACCCGACTGTTACCACTACTGGGGGGTTGTTGCTATCCTTAAAAACTTTGCGGGGTGACTTTTTTTTTTTCATGATACCCACGTTCTCCACCAGTGTAAGAGGGTGGCGAACCAGTCTACTGCCACCCCCCCTAAGTTCTCTCAAAAGGTCCTGTAAGCGGGTAGCGACCCAGAGTCTACCACCACGGCCCCCTCTAAGTTCTCCCAAAAGGTCCATTTTAACCATCGGGCTCTCTCGCATAAGAAATTCATGTTGCCTGTCTACACTGGCCTCTTGCGCAAGAACAGTTGGACAAGAGGGCTTCTTCCTGAGCGGGAGCATCATAGTTCTTGCGCGAGAAGCCCTGATTTCACACATTAGAACGTCAGTGTCCTTGCGCAAGAACTCGCGGCCAGAGTAGAGAGGCGGCAAGTTTTTGCACAAAAGCGGCCGCTTCTGCAAGATGGCGCGGATGTAGAGGTAGCCAGAGTGTATACGGGCTGGGCTAGCAAGGGATGGAGCAGGAGAACAGAGGGCTGAGGGGGCTGGGGGGACCGTGGCTTGTTCTGACATTGAAGAAGTGATCTTGGGGGTGAAAAGGTGGGGGAGCCGCCTAGCAACCCCCCCAGGCGCTCTGTGCCCCCCCAGGGGCTCTGTGCCCCCCCCAGGGCTCTGTGCCCCGCCCCCAGGGGCTCTGTGCCTCGCCCCCAGGCGCTCTGTGCCCCCCCAGGGCTCTGTGCCCCACCCCCAAGGGCTCTGTGCCCCCCCAGGGCTCTGTGCCCCGCCCCCAAGGGCTCTGTGCCCCCCCCGGGCTCTGTGCCCCCCCAGGGCTCTGTGCCCCGCCCCTGGGGCTCTGTGCCCCGCCCCCAGGCGCTCTGTGCCCCCCCCCTGGCCCCCCCAGGGCTCTGTGCCCCGCCCCCAAGGGCTCTGTGCCCCCCCCAGGGGCTCTGTGCCCCGCCCCCAGGGCTCTGTGCCCCACCCCCAAGGGCTCTGTGTCCCCCCCCGGGCTCTGTGCCCCCCCAGGGCTCTGTGCCCCGCCCCCAAGGGCTCTGTGCCCCCCCCAGGCGCTCTGTGCCCCCCCAGGGCTCTGTGTCCCCCAAGGGCTCTGTGCCCCCCCAGGGCTCTGTGCCCCGCCCCCAAGGGCTCTGTGCCCCGCCCCCCGGGCTCTGTGCCCCCCCAGGGCTCTGTGCCCCGCCCCCAAGGGCTCTGTGCCCCCCCCAGGTGCTCTGTGTCCCCCCCCCCCGGGCTCTGTGCCCCCCCAGGGCTCTGTGCCCCGCCCCCAAGGGCTCTGTGCCCCGCCCCCAGGGGCTCTGTGCCCCCCCCCCAGGCGCTCTGTGCCCCGCCCCCAAGGGCTCTGTGCCCCCCCCCCGGGCTCTGTGCCCCCCCCACGGGCTCTGTGTCCCCCCAGGGCTCTATGCCCCGCCCCCCCCAGGCGCTCTGTGCCCCCCCCCGGGGCTGCCGGGCGGTGACGCCCCGGGCAGGGGCCGGGCCCGGCGGGGGATTGTGGGACGTTGGCGGGGGCCCAGCGCCGCCCTCTTGCATCAGCCGGGCCGGGCCGGGACGGGGACTGACGGGCGGCCCCGGCGGTAGGTGCGGGCGGCCGGGCCGGGCGGGCGGGGGGAGCGGGGCGAGCGGGCGGCCCAGCCGGGCCCAGGGCCCCGCACCCCAGCAGCGGGCGGCGGCAGCCCCGCTCCCTCGGACGGTGCCTGCAGCCCCGCGGACTACAGCTCCCAGCGTGCCCCGGGCGGAGCCGCCAGCCGGGCCCTTGGCGCGCGCCGCGTGGCATGCTGGGAGCTGTAGTCCGCGCGCTGTCCCGTGGCAGGTCCCGCTCGGGGCTGTGCCCGGCACCTGGGGCTCCGTGGGGGGGGGGGGCTGCAGTCCCTGTGCCCGGCACCTGGGGCTCCGTGGGGGGGGGGGGGCTGCAGTCCCTGTGCCCGGCACCTGGGGCTCCGTGGGGGGGGGGGGCTGCAGTCCCTGTGCCCGGCACCTGGGGCTCCGTGGGGGGGGGGGGGGCTGCAGTCCCTGTGCCCGGCACCTGGGGCTCCGTGGGGGGGGGGGGGCTGCAGTCCCTGTGCCCGGCACCTGGGGCTCCGTGGGGGGGGGGGGGGGCTGCAGTCCCTGTGCCCGGCACCTGGGGCTCCGTGGGGGGGGGGGGGGGGCTGCAGTCCCTGTGCCCGGCACCTGGGGCTCCGTGGGGGGGGGGGGCTGCAGTCCCTGTGCCCGGCACCTGGGGCTCCGTGGGGGGGGGGGCTGCAGTCCCTGTGCCCGGCACCTGGGGCTCCGTGGGGGGGGGGGCTGCAGTCCCTGTGCCCGGCACCTGGGGCTCCGTGGGGGGGGGGCTGCAGTCCCTGTGCCCGGCACCTGGGGCTCCGTGGGGGGGGGGGGCTGCAGTCCCTGTGCCCGGCACCTGGGGCTCCGTGGGGGGGGGGGGGCTGCAGTCCCTGTGCCCGGCACCTGGGGCTCCGTGGGGGGGGGGGGGCTGCAGTCCCTGTGCCCGGCACCTGGGGCTCCATGGGGGGGGGCTGCAGTCCCTGTGCCCGGCACCTGGGGCTCCGTGGGGGGGGGGGGCTGCAGTCCCTGTGCCCGGCACCTGGGGCTCCGTGGGGGGGGGGGCTGCAGTCCCTGTGCCCGGCACCTGGGGCTCCGTGGGGGGGGGGGGCTGCAGTCCCTGTGCCCGGCACCTGGGGCTCCGTGGGGGGGGGGGGGGCTGCAGTCCCTGTGCCCGGCACCTGGGGCTCCGTGGGGGGGGGGGCTGCAGTCCCTGTGCCCGGCACCTGGGGCTCCGTGGGGGGGGGGGGGGGCTGCAGTCCCTGTGCCCGGCACCTGGGGCTCCGTGGGGGGGGGGGGGGCTGCAGTCCCTGTGCCCGGCACCTGGGGCTCCGTGGGGGGGGGGGGGCTGCAGTCCCTGTGCCCGGCACCTGGGGCTCCGTGGGGGGGGGGCTGCAGTCCCTGTGCCCGGCACCTGGGGCTCCGTGGGGGGGGGGGGGGGCTGCAGTCCCTGTGCCCGGCACCTGGGGCTCCGTGGGGGGGGGGGCTGCAGTCCCTGTGCCTGGGACCTGTGTCCGTCTGTGCTGCGCCTGGCTCCAGACTGACCCAGCCGTGCTGGGCAATGATGAAAGGTCTAGAGAACATGGCCTAGGAGAGGAGACTGGAGGAACTGGGCTTGTTTAGTTTGGAAAGGAGACAACCTAGAGGGGACATGAGAGCAGTTTTCAAGTATCTAAAAGGGTGCTACAAGGAGGAGGGAGAAAAATCGTTCCCCTTAACCTCTGAGGACAGAAGAAGCAAGGGGCTTGAACTGCAGCAAGGGAGATTTAAGTTGGACACCAGGAAAGACTTCCTGTCCGGGTGTTAAGCGCTGGGATAAGTTGCCAAGGGAGGTTGTGGGATCTCCAGCACTGGAGATATTCAAGAGCAAGTTGGATCGACACTGCCCAGGGATGATCTAGATCAGGGCTACTCAACATGCAGCCTGTTTGTTTGCGGCCTGCGGTGCAGTTTGGGTTCACACGGGGCTCAGCATGCAGCCTGGCGGGGGATCCTTTGAACGTGGCCTCCACTGGGAACACGCTCCACAGCAGCGAGGTGTCTCCCAGGTGGGGTGAGTGTTGAAAGACGCAAGCAGACGGGCTGACAGACGGGTGCAGGGTGTCAGCGTTTCTAGCCCCCAGGGAGGAGGTGCCGGGAGCGCCGGGGCATTGTGGGACGTGCTGGCTGCTCAGCCTAGTGGGCAGAGCCTGAGAGGTGCTGACTGGCTCACACTGGCCACGCATGGGTCTGGCGCTAGGCTTAAGGCTTAATCTTTGTATTCATGCCCATCAGTGTGAAAGAATATATTTGCGTGTCTATGCATCCACACTTAAGTTGCGGCTCTCTGCATGTGCTGTATTATTGTGGCCCCCGGGGCGTCCAAAGTTGAGTAACCTTGATCTAGATGGTGCTTGGTCCTGCTGTGGGGGCAGGGAACTTCTCAGGGCCCCTTCCAGTCTACACATCTGTGATGAATATTTCTGTGGCTCTAGAGGCCCTGCTGTGCCTGGGGCCTTCACGGTGTATAACGGGGCAAGTTCCTGGCTTATGAAGAGGGCTGTGCCCGATGCCAGTTGGCCGGGGAGATGCCGGTTACCCTGTGACTATGAGCCTTCTCCCTGCTTGGGGAGCCCAGCACAAGTGCTAGGGCCAAGGAGGAGTGTGTTCTGCTCAGGGCGTCTTGGTGGTAAGGAGACGATGGACTTGAGATGCTCAGCTCACCCCCAGCCAGCCTTCCCCTGCCAACCGCACTGCCTTGCGGGGCTCGTGGTGTCAGGCGAGCAGGGATCTACGGCAGAGGAGCGCGACCTGTTTTCATGCGCGACCCCTGAATTGCCAGATGGTGTCGCCAAAAATACCAGACCCAAAGTTGTTGAGCAAAAAAACCAAAAACCGCTGGGCTGCCAAAATGCAGTCGTGGCCCCTGCCACTCCTCCTGCCCCCGCCATGTGTCCGTAGGCACCAAGGCAGAAAATACCGGCTGGATCACAGCACTGTGACCCCCACGAAGACAGCCACGAGTTGTGCACAGCTGATCTATGGTACCTCATCTGGCTCCCCACAGTTCCTGCCCTGCTGGTGCAGCTAGAACTGACCTTTGGAAAGAGCCCCCAGGCCTGTGCCCCAATGGCTAGTCTCTCCTTTAAAATCATGCACTTCATTTCCACCTTGAACTGTAACTGCAGGATCCGTCTCCTGGCGCTTGTTCTGCCTGTGGCTGGTAGATCAAAGCGCCTCTGTCCAGTGGGGCTGGCTGCCCTCTGCTACTTCCTGGCCTCTCCAGTGCCAGGTCTTGTCCCCACTTCCCTGGGTGAACTCTGGGGAGTCTCCCACATTGAGGCCTGGCCTGGGGCTACAGGCCCCGGTGTATCAACAGTGCATACGCAGCAGGTCTTACTGAGATCAGTACCTGCAGTTCTTCCCGTCTGGGGCCTTTGGCCAGGGCTGAATACAGGAGCCAGACAGTAGGAACGGAGCGTACAGGGAGAGGGTTTTCAGCACCGCACAGGCTGCATGCCTGGCTTTCTCACCTTCAGCCCTTTTCTCCTGGGACAGTGACCCTGGCACTTCAGGGACCCTGAGTGGGTCTCAATTCCTCAGATAAACTCTCCCCTTTTGAGAGTCCTTATTAAAGCCTCTACAGTCCTATCAATTTTCTGGTTCCCAGGCCTTTTCTTGTCCTGGCATGGTCTGTCGTGTGCTATTTTCTAATCAGGATGTTGTGCGTTACTAAGCCACACATCCATGTGTATTGCATCGATACAGTTCTTTTGACAAAACAGCTTGTAATCTTGTCAAAGAACAACATGCAGTTCTCTGACACGTCCCATTTTCCCTGGAGCTGTGTTAATTGGTATCACTCCTATTTCTGACCTGTCACTCTTTGCTGATAGGTTCTGGGGCAGCTGTTCTGTGATTTTTGCCCAGGATAAGTACCCAGCTAACCAGCCTATGATTACTAGAACTGTCCTGCTTATCTATGTTAAATACTGATACAACCATGGATGGTGGATGAGCCTAGGGCTGTGGGATGCAAATCCACAGTCCTGTCCCTGCCACATAAGGCCACCCATTGTGAGCCAAGACCCCCCACCCCACTGTAGGAGCAGGCCCCCAGCCCCTCCTCCCACCAGGGGTGGCACACGGCCCAACCTCCCTGGCCCCAGCTCTGGCAGACTGGAAGGAGCAGCACTGAAGTGGGGAGGTGTGGGTGGGCCCATGCTTGGCAGTTTGGGGACATATTGCTTTCCCCTGCCTCTGATAACCACTGCCCTGGGCACATTAACTTTCTTGCAGTCTTTTCAAACTTCCTAATAGCCCAAGATGTGTGAAAAATTCACATCAGTGCTCCAGAGAGCTACACAACCAACTCTGTCAAACTTTTGAGCGACAGACTGGATCGCTCCCTAAAAGATCTGCATGATTCCCATATCCAGAGCAGGCATCCCTGGATGAAACTTTCCTGCCTAGCTTCTTCAGGTCAGACAAGATTATCACAGTGGCTCCATCTGGCCTTACAGTGTATGGCTTCATGAAGTTATCCAGACCTGCTGAGTTTATCGTTAGTAGGTACAGTTTAACATCTTCCCCAGCTACCCTTAGAACAGGAGGAATTTCATCCTGGTTACCTGACATTGGATCCAAGCTGTGCGGTGTAAC
The DNA here is from genome assembly GCF_052426305.1 of Pelodiscus sinensis. NCBI lineage: Eukaryota > Metazoa > Chordata > Testudines > Trionychidae > Pelodiscus > Pelodiscus sinensis. The sequence continues at coordinate 67,900,053 of NC_143060.1, forward strand.
AAATACCAAGAGAAATATTGATTGAGCACTTCCATTTATTGATGCCTTTTCTGCATCATGATTGTCATGTCCCCCATACTTTTCTGCATCAGTGTTGTCATGTCCCCCATACTGTGTCTCTGCTACCATTGTTCCCATTCCTTTTTATCCTGATGTGTTTAACAAATGATTGTCATGAAGTCTACTGGCTATTAATATGACATTCGTTCCTTTATCCGATCAGTCATCTGCTGTTATTATGGAACAGGGATTTCTTACTTGTATTGCCGTTTTCCCATCCTATCGCAACCAAACTGGTTTTCCAGGTGAAATGACTGGCTATTGATTTTGGCTTCTATCTGAGTGACTGCAGATATTGAGGTATTTGGGAGCTATTTAAGGACATACATTCTGATTACATTTTTGCTCACAATCATTTTTACTCATACTTATTTTTAGCTTTGGGAAATTGGACCATTTAGACTTCCAAGTACATACGTTACTGTTTAGGATTATATTCTGTTTGCACATAATGCAGGTTATAGCCATTTGCTCATAGGTATCTATTAATTTTTCATTCATTCATCATCATTATTAATTACTGTCTGTAACTAGGAGTCTGTCACAGATCAGGAACCATTGTGCTAGGCACTACACAAACACAGAACAAAGAAATGGCTTTGGCCCCTGCTCCAAAAACCTACAGTCTAAGTCAAGTTTTGTGATGGATCCATTTGTATCTATTAAATGCTATCAAATAATAATTGCAATGCTTTCTGTGTTAGAAAATCATCCTGTGTGAATTGCAGAAACACCAGGGATGTTCTACTGGCAGTATGAAACTCCAGCACTTGTCCAGTTTCAAGCCCCCTCTCCCCAACAGAAGTTTCTTCCCACCCATTGTAGATGGAGGCTTATGGAGTTTCTTGTCCTGCTTCCAGCGTTTTGGATCTGTGGAAAAGCTGAGCCCTAAGCCTAAGGAAGGAGGCAGCAGGCAAGGCAACGGCCTCGGGGTAAGAGGCAGAGCAGGGATTGGGCCTGGGGCTCCAGTTACCACCTAGGAAGGTGCAACCCTAGGCAGCATTGCCTCTGTCCGTGCTGTGGCCCCGTCTGCACAATAATCCGGTCTCCCTCCTGTAGCGCCGTTGAGGACTGGCAGCTCCCCCACCCCCACCTTCCAGGCCCTTGGGAGGGGGCTTTGTCCTGCCCCGTCCTCAGGGCCACCAGCAGGGGGCAAGCTGGACGTTGCCCTCTGGCTCCCCCTGCTGGCTGATTCTGCCCAGCTGCTGGCAGCCCTAGGGGGCAGGGCGCGTGGGGGTGGGGGGGAGGGGGCGAGCAGGTACAGGGCAGGTGATATGGGACAGTTGGGGGCTGTGAGTGGAATAGCTGCCTGTCCCTCCTGAGGCGCAGGGGTGAAGGCCCCCTGGTGGTGACCAGGGAGCCCCCATTGTGTGTAGTTAAGGCTGGATTCTGACTGACCTGACCCCCCACACTGGGGCCGGTGGCTTCCCGACAAGGGAAACGGGGGGAGATGCGGAAAGCACCGTGTCGTTCTTGGTTTGAAGTCTTATGATGTGGAAGGCCTGAGTCATGCCCGGGGAATTCCGGGGGCGTGACAGCCTGATACCTCGCCAGCCCAGCTCCCAGCACGGACGGGCCCCTTGCTGCACATCTGGCTTTTGTGTGTGGCCGGAGCTGCCGCGTGTGCCCGGTGCCCCTTCCGGCAGGGTGGGGCCTTGCTTGTATCCAGCCACAGCCTCGGGGCCTGGTCGGAGCGGAGCGGCAGAGACGTAACACCCAGGGTAGGGAGTAGCAAATTCCACCCTCGCCGTATTTATCCCAACAGTGCCTCCGTGTAACCCGTCTGCCAGCACGCTGAGCACCGTTTGCTACCTAGGAGTTTCTCGTCACACTGCACACTAGAACCAACTCGAACTCCCACCCAGCAATCTGGGAAAACAATAACCCCCCCGGGCAGCTCTCGAGGTCCCTTCCAGCCCTAGGATCCCTACACAAGGCCAGAAACTCTCTGTTTCTGTGTCGAACCCCATAATACCTGCCTGAGCTAGAGCGTTCATAGAGTCTTGGTTTAAATGTTTAAGTGATGGAGAATCTCCCCCCCCCCCCCGACTCCCTGTACTAAGTAGCTGATGGACCGTTCTGAATAATGACCAGAACTGAGGTTTTTATGCACAATTCACAAACGGGGGCAGAATTCATTAACTGGCTTATCCCCTGAGCTGTCGCTAGAGCGTGCAGGTGAATCTGGCGCACGCACGCCGCGGTCCGACAGGTGGGCGCAGGGCACCTCTCCCAGGAGGAATGCGGTAGCTGTCAGTGCACAGCCCCCGGCGCGGAGCGGACAGCATGAAGGCACACCTGGGGCCCTGCTGGATTCCAGAGGTCCACAGGCTAAGCCCCGGGGCTGGCTCTCGGGCTGTGGGACAATGTGTGTTACACAGCTGTGGAGGTGCGTAGCCCTGCTGCTGTAGGTGGAGGTGCTGAAGAGCACAAGACAACAGTTTGTGCCCATGTCTGGCATGAGCAGGGGCTGATGTGGCCCCCTGTGGGTGTTTTAGCTCTCCTGTGCATGGCAGGTCAGGCCCCACTGCCCATAGGGCCCCAGCTGTTTAACCTGCGGCTTGAGCAGCTGAAGGTTCCTGTGGAAGCAGGGTTCAGGGGAGTAACATGCTGTCCCGAAAGCGCTCAGCTTGCAGCAGGCAGGGCAGGTGTGGGGGTGTCCCTGCGGCGCCCCAGTCCTGGCTGCCGCATGTGAAGGAGCAGGATGGGTAGGCAGCAGCCAGGCATTAGGAGCACCAATTGGCTCTGGTATCTCCTGGCCTGGGTCTCTCCCACAGCCTGGGTCCCCTGTAACCAGCAGGTCGGAGCATGCTGCCTGCAGCCTCTCCCTGGGCCTGCCGCAGCCTGCAGCCCTGCCGACCGCCATACCGCGTGCTAAAGCTAGGGCACAAGAAGCTGCATGACCCACGGGCCAGCCCCTGGGCTGAGCCGCCGAACGGGTAACCCGTTGTCCCAGCAGAGCTCCGCTAGCTGCAGTGGAAGCCAGCGTGCTGTCGGCTGAGTGGCGTGCGGGGCCAGCCTTCTGCACAAGCCAGGCGGAGGTGCCTGCGAATGTGGAAGTTGTGTTGATATTCGTGGTGGTGTTTGTGGGGCACTTGCTGTAGGGCTTGTGTGGGGGTGACTGAGAGCAGCCGGCGGGAGCCTGCAGCGAATGCCGAACTTCTCCGCACACGGCCGGCTCCAGCGAGCCTCGTTCTGGCAGGTGTTGCCGTGGCGCCCGCGGGAAAGCAGGATGGTCTGATAATCAGCCCTGCCATGAGTGCAGGGGACTGGACTAATGAAGGTCGAGACTACAGCAGGGTTCAAGTACGAGGTCCCCGGAGGACAGGTCCATCAGAGGCCATTAGCCAGGGTGGGCAGGGCTGGTGTCCTGGCCTCCATTTGCCAGAAGCTGGGAAAGGGCGACTGGATCAGTTGCCGAGTCCCTGTTCTGTTCGTTCCCTGGGGCACCGGGCGCTGGCCGCTGTGGGCAGACGGGGCCCTGGGCTAATGGACCTTTGGTCCGACCCAGCCTGGCCGCTGTGGGCAGACAGGGCCCTGGGCTAATGGACCTTTGGTCCGACCCAGCCTGGCCGCTGTGGGCAGACGGGGCCCTGGGCTAATGGACCTTTGGTCCGACCCAGCCTGGCCGCTGCGGGCGGACGGGGCCCTGGGCTAATGGACCTTTGGTCCGACCCAGCCTGGCCGCTGCGGGCAGACGGGGCCCTGGGCTAATGGACCTTTGGTCCGACCCAGCCTGGCCGCTGTGGGCGGACGGGGCCCTGGGCTAATGGACCTTTGGTCCGACCCAGCCTGGCCGCTGCGGGCAGACGGGGCCCTGGGCTAATGGACCTTTGGTCCGGCCCAGCCTGGCCGCTGCGGGCAGACAGGGCCCTGAGCTAATGGACCTTTGGTCCGACCCAGCCTGGCCGCTGCGGGCAGACGGGGCCCTGGGCTAATGGACCTTTGGTCCGGCCCAGCCTGGCCGCTGTGGGCAGACGGGGCCCTGGGCTAATGGACCTTTGGTCCGACCCAGCCTGGCCGCTGCGGGCGGACAGGGCCCTGAGCTAATGGACCTTTGGTCCGACCCAGCCTGGCCGCTGCGGGCAGACGGGGCCCTGGGCTAATGGACCTTTGGTCCGACCCAGCCTGGCCGCTGTGGGCAGACGGGGCCCTGGGCTAATGGACCTTTGGTCCGACCCAGCCTGGCCGCTGCGGGCAGACGGGGCCCTGGGCTAATGGACCTTTGGTCCGACCCAGCCTGGCCGCTGCGGGCGGACGGGGCCCTGGGCTAATGGACCTTTGGTCCGACCCAGCCTGGCCGCTGTGGGCAGACGGGGCCCTGGGCTAATGGACCTTTGGTCCGACCCAGCCTGGCCGCTGCGGGCGGACGGGGCCCTGGGCTAATGGACCTTTGGTCCGACCCAGCCTGGCCGCTGCGGGCAGACGGGGCCCTGGGCTAATGGACCTTTGGTCCGACCCAGCCTGGCCGCTGTGGGCGGACGGGGCCCTGGGCTAATGGACCTTTGGTCCGACCCAGCCTGGCCGCTGCGGGCAGACGGGGCCCTGGGCTAATGGACCTTTGGTCCGGCCCAGCCTGGCCGCTGCGGGCAGACAGGGCCCTGAGCTAATGGACCTTTGGTCCGACCCAGCCTGGCCGCTGCGGGCAGACGGGGCCCTGGGCTAATGGACCTTTGGTCCGGCCCAGCCTGGCCGCTGTGGGCAGACGGGGCCCTGGGCTAATGGACCTTTGGTCCGACCCAGCCTGGCCGCTGCGGGCGGACAGGGCCCTGAGCTAATGGACCTTTGGTCCGACCCAGCCTGGCCGCTGCGGGCAGACGGGGCCCTGGGCTAATGGACCTTTGGTCCGACCCAGCCTGGCCGCTGTGGGCAGACGGGGCCCTGGGCTAATGGACCTTTGGTCCGACCCAGCCTGGCCGCTGCGGGCAGACGGGGCCCTGGGCTAATGGACCTTTGGTCCGACCCAGCCTGGCCGCTGCGGGCGGACGGGGCCCTGGGCTAATGGACCTTTGGTCCGACCCAGCCTGGCCGCTGCGGGCAGACGGGGCCCTGGGCTAATGGACCTTTGGTCCGACCCAGCCTGGCCGCTGCGGGCAGACGGGGCCCTGGGCTAATGGACCTTTGGTCCGACCTGGGCAGACGGGGCCCTGGACTAATGGACCTTTGGTCCGACCCAGCCTGGCCGCTGTGGGCAGACGGGGCCCTGGGCTAATGGACCTTTGGTCCGACCCAGCCTGGCCGCTGCGGGCAGACGGGGCCCTGGGCTAATGGACCTTTGGTCCGACCCAGCCTGGCCGCTGCGGGCAGACGGGGCCCTGGGCTAATGGACCTTTGGTCCGACCTGGGCAGACGGGGCCCTGGACTAATGGACCTTTGGTCCGACCCAGCCTGGCCGCTGTGGGCAGACGGGGCCCTGGGCTAATGGACCTTTGGTCCGGCCCAGCCTGGCCGCTGCGGGCAGACGGGGCCCTGGGCTAATGGACCTTTGGTCCGGCCCAGCCTGGCCGCTGCGGGCAGACGGGGCCCTGGGCTAATGGACCTTTGGTCCGGCCCAGCCTGGCCGCTGCGGGCAGACGGGGCCCTGGGCTAATGGACCTTTGGTCCGGCCCAGCCTGGCCGCTGCGGGCAGACGGGGCCCTGGGCTAATGGACCTTTGGTCCGGCCCAGCCTGGCCGCTGCGGGCAGACGGGGCCCTGGGCTAATGGACCTTTGGTCCGGCCCAGCCTGGCCGCTGCGGGCAGACGGGGCCCTGGGCTAATGGACCTTTGGTCCGACCCAGCCTGGCCGCTGCGGGCAGACGGGGCCCTGGGCTAATGGACCTTTGGTCCGACCCAGCCTGGCCGCTGCGGGCAGACGGGGCCCTGGGCTAATGGACCTTTGGTCCGACCCAGCCTGGCCGCTGCGGGCAGACGGGGCCCTGGGCTAATGGACCTTTGGTCCGACCCAGCCTGGCCGCTGCGGGCAGACGGGGCCCTGGGCTAATGGACCTTTGGTCCGACCCAGCCTGGCCGCTGCGGGCAGACGGGGCCCTGGGCTAATGGACCTTTGGTCCGACCCAGCCTGGCCGCTGCGGGCAGACGGGGCCCTGGGCTAATGGACCTTTGGTCCGGCCCAGCCTGGCCGCTGCGGGCAGACGGGGCCCTGGGCTAATGGACCTTTGGTCCGGCCCAGCCTGGCCGCTGCGGGCAGACGGGGCCCTGGGCTAATGGACCTTTGGTCCGGCCCAGCCTGGCCGCTGCGGGCAGACGGGGCCCTGGGCTAATGGACCTTTGGTCCGGCCCAGCCTGGCCGCTGCGGGCAGACGGGGCCCTGGGCTAATGGACCTTTGGTCCAACCCAGCCTGGCCGCTGCGGGCAGACGGGGCCCTGGGCTAATGGACCTTTGGTCCGGCCCAGCCTGGCCGCTGCGGGCAGACGGGGCCCTGGGCTAATGGACCTTTGGTCCGGCCCAGCCTGGCCGCTGCGGGCAGACGGGGCCCTGGGCTAATGGACCTTTGGTCCGGCCCAGCCTGGCCGCTGCGGGCAGACGGGGCCCTGGGCTAATGGACCTTTGGTCCGGCCCAGCCTGGCCGCTGCGGGCAGACGGGGCCCTGGGCTAATGGACCTTTGGTCCGACTCAGCCTGGCCGCTCTTACGACCTCTGGAGGTACCTTCCAGTGGTATGATTCCGTGCCTGCCAGTGGGACTAATGAATTCCCGAGCCTCTGGTGCGTGTCCGGTGGCCCCTCTGGTGCGTGTCCGGTGGCCCCTCTGGTGCGTGTCCGGTGGCCCCTCTGGTGCGTGTCCAGGTCTCTGTTCCAGCTCCTGTCACACACTCACCAGCTACTCTGCACTGGCTGCATGGGCCAAGGAGACTGTACGCCTTCAGCCCCTGGTGACACTGCCTGCTGGATCAGAGCAGGAGTGTGCTGGGAGCTGGTAGACGAGCAAAGGCCTTCATTCACAAAGCCATATGTTACTGCTATAGACAAATAAGTTGTGAGCATGCAAATGAGCTCATTAAATAATTTGCATACATCTTCATACATGGAGCTGCCCAGAGCTTGGCAGCTGTGCAATACTTCTTTCTCTGGTTTTGCTGGCTGCATTGTCATTCTGCGTCTGGACGGGCAGTGTGTGTGTAGTTATGTGAGGACGGATCTGAGCTAGTCCCTCCAGATGTAAGAACGCTCCTGCTTTTCCTGCTCAAGCAGTTCAAATTCATTGTTCCTACAATCAGCTGCTGTTTGTTTTAATTGGGCTGCAGGCCCTTACTAGAGAGACAAGAACTCCCAGGCCAGATTACAGCCCCAAGAGGTCTGAAAGTTTGGCAAACGTTGGGCTACACCCCAAAGCACCTATCCACAGTGACCAGACTCCACATCATCTGCACTTCTCTCGTGTGCGAAACGCAGTGAAATGTTCCTTGGCAAGGGGATGGGGAAAGGTATGCTTCCAACGTGTGACTTTCAGCCAGCAATCGCTTGACTTGCACAAAGAGCCATTCTGTATAGCGAATGGCAGGGGGGGTGCTGAGAGTGCTCTAGGGAAGCACAGCAAAAGGTCTTTCCAGAAAAAGCAGCTCTTGCTCACACATAATCTCTTCCCTACCCCCGCACCCCGTCCCAAGGAGGCCAGATCAGCTTCAGAAGTGACCGGCTCTGTGCTGCATTCTGAAGTTTTGTTTTGTGGCCAAGGGGGATCCAGTGGATGTAGTGTACTTAGATTTCCAGAGAGCCTTTGACAAGGTCGCTCACCAAAGGCTCTTAAGCAAAGTAATAAGTTGTCATGGGATAAGAGGGAAGGGCCTCTCATGGACTGATAACTGGTTAAAAGACGGGAAACAAAGGGCTAATCCATAAATGGTGAGTTTTCCGAGTGGAGAGAGTCCCCCAAGGGTCCGTACTGGGACCCATCCTATTCAACTTATTCATAAATGATCTGGAAAAAGCAGTAAATAGTGAGGTGGCAAATCTGCTCATGAAATAAAATTACTCAAGATAGTGAATCCCAGGCAGACTGCAAAGAGCTACACAAGGCTCTCTCAAAACCATGTGGCTGGGCAAAAAAAGGCAGATGCAACTTAATGTTGGTAAATGCAAGGCAATGCACATTGGAAAACATCAAACCAACTGTACATACGAAATGAGGGGTCTACAGTAGCCGTTGCCAGGCATGTGAGAGAGCTCTTCGCATCCTTGTGGATAATTCTCTGAAAACATCCACTCCATGTGCAGCAGCCGTCAAAAACCCCAAACAGCATGTTGGGAGTCATTAAGAAAGGGCTAGAGAATGACAGGAAAAGATCCTATTTCCTCTCTAAATCCATGGGACGCCCACATCTTGAAAACTGCGTGCAGATGTAGTCGTCCCATCTCCAAAAAGATCTATTGGACCTGGAAAAGGTTCAGAAAAGGGAAACAAAACTGAGTAGGGATTTGGCACAACTTCCGTGCGAGGAGAGATTGAGAAGAATGGGACTTTTCAGCGTGGAAAAGAGACGACCGAGGGGGGATATGATGGAGGTCTATAAAATCCTGACTGGTGTGGAGAAAGTGAATAAGGAAGCGTTATGAGAAGGAGTAAAACCCAGTGAAAGGAAGAGAGCGAGAGGCAGTCTTTTCTCAGCCCATGCACAGTCAGACTATGGAACTTGCCAGAGGATGTTGTGAAGGCCAGAGAGAAATTCATGAGGCCAGGTCCATCAATGGCTGTTAGGCAGGCTGGGCAGGGCTGGAGTCCCTGGGCTCTGTTTGCCAGAGGCTGGGAATGGGCCACAGGGGAGGGATCACAGGGGCACCTGGCCTTGGCCACTGTGGGCCGACAGGACGCTGGGCCGGCCCGGTGTGGTGGTTTTGAAGCTGTTGCCGCTGCCATGGTGAGGGAGGGGGTGCGTGGAAAGCACAGACGAGTAAACAAGGTGACTAAAGCCTCGAGTCGCTTCCTAGAATATCGGGTCCACGTCCGCAGCGCTGCCTGGGAAGCGTTTTCTAGCTTGGGAGCGATTAAAGGACAGGCCCTGGTGTCGGCCAGCTTGCTCTCTGCGTGTGCCGCCCGGCTAGCCCAGTGTGAGCAGCGGTGCAGGCACGGGGCTGTGTCTTGGGCGAGGCGAGTGCCCTCGGTGCCTGGCCCCAGGCCGGGTCCCTGCACGGGCGCGCTCTCCCCATGGCTATGCTGCTGCTTCTAGCAGGACCGCCTCCTGCTGGCCCTGCCCGAGCCTTCCCTGTGGCTGCACAAGCGGAGCCTGTCGGCGGTACGTCGGTGCAGGCCGCCCTCCGCCGTGTCCCGTGGGATGCCAGGGTTCGCACTGTGCGTGTGAGTCTGGGGCTCCTTGCTGCTGGTCGCGCTTGGGGTGGGAGCAGCAGTCCTGAGGCCAGCTGGAGTCCCAGGCCTTGTGCAAAGGATGCCAGAGACTTTCTCCTCATCGTCTAGTTTTCCTTCTGCCCAGGCTTTGTGGGGCTAGAGGGTGCCCAGCTGCAGGTGGGAAAATGGAGATTTCTCTCCTGCTGCCTCACGCGAAGAGCCCGGGGCCCTGACTGGGGCAGAAATCAGGGGATGGGCCTAGCAAACTGGGAGCTGGCAGCAGGGAGAAATGGAGGCCAGGTGCTCCACAGAGCTGGACAGGGGCCTGCACCCTAGATCTACACCTCCCCCCCCATCACCACAGGGACTCCCTCCTAGCGCTGCCCTGCTTACTTCTGTCTCCCCGTCCAGCTGCTGCTCTGGGGCCGGCGCAGCCTGCCGCGATGATCTCCTCCTCCCGGATGCCCCTGCTGCTGCTGCTGCTCCACATCCCGGGCTCTGCCCGAGCTCAGGTTAACCCAGGTAAGCGAAGCAGCTGCCCCGCTGGTCATTTGAATTGCTCGTGCTCCTGCCAGCCACAGGCCACGTCTTGTTCCCGGGTAGCAGACGGGCCAGGCCGTTCCCAGCGCCTCCGACATCCCCGATCCAGAGAGCATGAACATGTCTCTCTGCACCAACCCTGCCCAGGACCCGGGGGCATGGGCTGTGCTGGCTTACAGCAGCTGTGTCGGAGTCCGGTGTGACCCTCCAACGTCCCCTTGTCCTGCAGCCCAGTGTTCCTGAGGCTGCCCTGCCCAGCCAGGCTTACAACCGTGGCAGTGGCAAAACCCCGTTGCCTGCAGAGGGCCAGGGTTACAGCCGCTCCTCCGTCAGGAGACTTAGCAAGTTGCTTTCCAGCGTGTTCTCTCTGGGCGTGTTTTGTGTTCCTGAAAGGGAGGGTCTGACACCCGCAGCCAGTCAGAGACCGTCTGGGCAGGACCCAGCGCCCCTCGGTCCTAACCTGCAACCCACTCTGCTAATAGTGACACCGAGCTCCTGTCACCGGTAGCTCTCAGTGTGCTTTGCAACAGGCTCAGTATCATTCTCTCCCCCCATTTTACAGATGGGGACACTGAGACAGCTCAGCAAAATGGGCTAGAGCGCAGGTCTCCTGAGTCTAGCACACTGCGCTACCTACTAACCTCTGCTGCCTCACGTCCCTTAGCTGTCACCCTCCGCTATTCCACTGCTGCCTCTGCCACAGCTCACCAAGAGATCCCTGCAAGGGATCTACCCTGCAAGGGGCCTGCTAGTCTAACCCAGGGCACTCTGCCAGCACCTACTGCAAGCCACCCGCTGCCAACAGGGTGCAAGGGGCCTGGGGCCTGGCTCTGCGTGTGCATGCGGAGGAGACTGAGTCTGAGCACGTTTGACGGGATTCCCTGCGTTTGTGTGGAGCCTGCCCTTTGAGCAAGGCCTTTCCACGGTTTGGTCCCAGCTGGTTCCATTTCCTTTGGAGTTTGAGGAAAGCTGAACTGGCTGTTTTTGTTCCTCGTGCCGGGTGCTTTTGCAGCAAACTAAGACTTGCTTCATAAACCTTTCGATAGAGGCCTGGCCCCCGTGTAGAGCCAGGGGCTCTTGAGCCTTTTTAAAAAATTGCTACAGGCAAGAAAATAAAACCAGGAAGTGACGTCTGCCCTGGTGAGTTCTTGGAAGCAGAATCTAGCCCCTTCGGCTGTGGTAGAGGAGCTGGGACGTGTCGGGGCTCACAGCTGGCTTCCACCACGACCCAGGCAATTCCAGGATCAGAACCATTGGCAGGCCAGACTGCTGGATTTTCCCCAAGAATCATGCACAGCTTCATGCTGAATCCAAAGGAGCTAACCCGTGTCCTTGGAAGACGGGATTTGGCATGTCTGGCAGGGACAGCCGGCGACTGGCCTAGAGCCAAAGTACCCGAGCGGATCCCAAAGGAACGGCCCCGCCAGGGTTTCCCGCATGACCTGTGGCTGCTACCACTGCTCACACAGGTTCTGGTTTGGTCAGTGTTTGGTTTGGTCCCATGTGGCTTGGGGACTGCCGCTCAACAGCAAACAAGCATTTAATGCTGGGCCGTGGGGCTCGCAGAGGAAGATGAGCAGGAGCTTCTGGGAGGTGCTGAAGCCAGAGCAGTTCAGACGGCACGAGGGGTCAATCTGTCACCGAGAGAGTCACTAGCCCTTGGATCTCCTGACCACGGGCCAGGTGGATTTTTCTCACTGGGCTGTTTTTCTAAAGCTCCAGGGATAGTTTGGAGGGATTTCTCTGGCCTGCGGATGGGAGGTCAGACTGGAGGGCCCTGCTGGCCCCTTCTGGCCTTGGAATCGATGAGTTTTCACTTCCCTGCAAAGACGCAGCCGCATGGCATTGCTGTGCGCTGTGAGCCTTCCCCTCCCCTGCCCGGGGAGGCTGTATTTCAGCAGTAATGAGCTCTGCCAGGTGTCTCTTGGGATCGTGTGGATCACAGCACCTTACAGGACAGAAATACAGAGCCTTGCTGTAGAACTGCCCTGGGTCGCACCGAATCCCAGCCCCTGTGTTCCATGGGGCGCCTGTGGATTCCTTGGTGCAAAACCAGTGTGAGCAGCGAGCCTGCGTGGGTGGGCTGGGGTGCTGCTGACCTGTCTGGGACAGCGCCGTGCAGGGCCAAAGGGCGTCGGACGCTAACGTTCAGACACAGCAAAGTGCTTGGCCCATGGCCACGGAGGGGCGGAGAGGGGCTGGGGAGAAGAGGCCATGTGGTAGCTGGCCTGCGCTGCCCCTCTGCTCAGCGGGCTGGCGCTGACTTGCATTAGACACTGGCCAGGCTGGAGCCTGCTGTGAGAAATGGATCCAGAGGGGGAGATGTGGCTCGCTGGGCGTGGATTGGCTCAGTCTGGGAGCCCAGGCCGGGGTGGCAGAGCTGTAGGGGAGAGCGCCCCATCTGGAGGGAGGGGTAGATACATCCAGCTGGCCAGGCAGCAAGCTGCCCCGAGCTGCCCAAGGGCTGTGGCAGGACGGAGGCAAGGCGAGAGAGGCGGGTTAGCTGCAGGCACTGTCCAAATTGCAGAGGAACCCGTGGGCGGAAGGCGGATGAGACACGTGAATGCAGCTGGCTCAGGCGGGAGTGAGAGCAGCTTGTGCTGTGGTGCCCACGGGCACCGTTTGCCAGTCCGAGGGTGGAGACGGTGCCAAGGGCTGTTTGTGCCACTTGTGTGGGGCGGGCAAGCTGGACAGGAACGACATCTCTACCCAAAGTGAAAGCAGCCCTTTGTGAATGTCCTGGCTTCACTGCCTGGGCTCTGATGCTCCCACTTGGGACACTCTGTCCCTGCACCCTGGCGCCCAGCACTGTAACGTCCCAATGAATTAACCTTCGTCTCCCTCTCATGTCGGAGGCATTCGGCAGCCCTCTGTCGGCCATAGGGTACGTACACAGGGCTGCCAGGTCAGACCGTTTATTGCCAGTCTTGTGGGGAGGTGAAATCACCTTTAACTAGTTAACAGGTTAAAGGTTAAGTTTAACTAGTTAACCGGTTCAGGTAGGGGGGCTGGAGCACCTGGCCAACGCTGTGCCCAGGCCAGGCCTGCCGTGGACCAGTGCCCACCTAAGGGTGAGGCTGACCGGTTATCCAGTTAGCCATTAACGTCCCTACAGTCACGCGCTGGACGGTGTGTTCGTTAACACGCCGGCTCCTGGGCTGAGGGCGCTCGGGGGAATCTCCGTTTCCATTGGAATGACGTTTCTCGCCCGGGTGGTTGTACAGACAGAGCCGACTCGGGAGCTGTGTGTTGGCCGAAGGCTCGGGCCCAGCCGGTGAAATGAGACCGACGTTCTGTCCTGCGCTTTGAAGTCTCGTGCCTTTGGGGGGGGTTGAATAGCAGGGCGTGGCCAGGCTGCAGAGCCCCTGGTGGTTTCCGAGGACCCACACGCGACTTTGCTTGGACAGCGCTGGCTCGCGTCAGCCAAACACGGGGCAGCTGCTTGTGGGCCTCTCGCGCCGGTGGGATTGGAAATGGTCCCCCGTCTCCCGGTGGAGCGTTGCATGCTGGGATTTGTAGTCCCTGCAGAGGTCCCAAAGGAGGATGGCTGCTGACTGCGTAGCAGGAGTCTGTCTGCTGCCTCTGGCGGGCTCTGGGCTGCGGGTGGGTGTGCACTTGGGAGGCAGTTTATGGCTGGAGCTTAGTGGGCCGGAGCCAGTGGTGAGACAGTAAACAGCAGGGAACAAGCAGCTCGTTGAGGAGCTGGCTTGGCAGGGAGGGGGACACGTAGCTTGCGGGAAGCCACGTGGGAGCTGCTGCTGCACATGGGCTCTGGCGAGTGCCAAGCCCCAGCCATGGCCGCCGCCCCGGTGCTTTTCCACTCCCAGCCTGGGGAAGGAAGCTGGGCTGGGCTCTAAGAGGCTGCACGTCCCTAGGGCGGGGGAAGGACATGGCCTTCCTAGCAAAGGGAGCAAGCCCCTTCTCCCAGTCAATTTCCTCCTGTAAAACGTGCTGAGCCAGCAGCGCAGGGCAGCCCGGGGCCACGCGCTCACTCACCGTTGCCGCTTGTCCTGTCCCCAGAGGCCCAGGAGAACCAGCTCCCTGCGACTCCCCGAGAGGCACGAGGGCTTTGCCCCACTGCCGGGTGGCACAAGGCAGTGCGAGAACCCGAGGCTCTTCCGCCCGCTGACTAGTCCGAGCGGTGCTGTGTGGCTCTTCCTCCCAGGCTCCGGCAGCTCTGCTGTGGCTTGCGGCTCGCCCCCTGGGGCCAGCCTGATGCAGGGGGTCTGTGACTTGCTCTTCCTGAGGCCGGCCGGCCAGAGCAGGGTTGCCTGGTGCTCCTTCGGCTGCGGGGAGCTCGGCTGCTACTCCAGGGTTGCAGCAGTCTCTGTGTGGCCAGCGGCTGCTGGGGACTCCAGCCGGGCCAAGCCGGGGGGCTCCTCCTGCATGCCAGCGACGCTCCCACTGCCGACCACAAGCCAGTTGCTGCCTCAGGTCCCTGCCCCTCCCATCCTGCTGAGGGGAGCCACGTGCCGTGGCCGCATGGGAGCCGCACAGGTGTGACCTGCTGTGGGGCAGTGGCCAAGCTGGCTTGATGGGGCTAGTGGGGCTCACGGGCAGGGTGAGGGGCACTGGCAGAGCTGGGTGGGAGCCCGGTAGGAGCGGCAGCACGTGGCAGAGCTGTTACTCTGGCTCTAGAGGAGGGAAGCGTATCTGGAGCTGGGGGAGGACACAGGAGGAGAGGGGCTGCCAGGGTGTATCCAGAATGGCTACCTGAGCATAGCCGGGGCATCTGTGGGTCTACACCAGATACCTGGCATCAGTACGCGTGTGGGGCAGGAGGCGCTCCTATAGATCGCTGATGGACCTGTTCTACTGAGCCCTGCTGGCATGTCGGGTGCATGAGCAGAGCTTTGGGGAGGCCCCAGGACTGAGCTGGAAGGGGAGTGGTGGGGCAAGGCTGGCATGCAGTGGGGAGAGCTTGCCACAGGCTGCCTGCACCGTGCCTGGCCTCCCGGGGCCAGCTCTGAGTTCCTGCAGAATCACACGCACTGGAGCAAACGAAGGCGCAGCCAGTGGTGCCTGGAGAGACTGAGCTGCTGGGTGTCTCGTTTCAGCCGTGTGCCGCTATCCCCTGGGCATGTCCGGCGGCCACATCCCGGACGAGGACATCTCCGCCTCCAGCCAGTGGTCTGAATCCACAGCCGCCAAGTATGGGAGGTGAGGGCGAGCGGCGCGAGGGAGCCGTGTGCCTTGCACGTGGGAGTCACTGGTTCTTGGAGCGCGCTGGCCGCCGGGCAGGGACAGCTGCATCACCGATGAGCTCAGTGGTCGTAGCAGGGTTTCCATGGTGCTGGACGAGCGCCCTGTGCTGGATCCCGGGACGTGTTCTGTGCCCCTGCCGAGTCTCGCTGCCAGGGTCACTCTGCGTGGGCATCATGCCTCAGCCACTGCCACGTTTCCGGACCCCCAGCTGCTGCTCCTGTGCCCCAGCTCCCCACAAGCTCCGGGGCAGCTGTGGGGGTGTAGGGCGCTTCCCGGCCGTGGCTCTGCGGTAGCTGTGGGGGTGTAGGGTGCTTCCCGGCCGTGGCTCTGAGGTAGCTGTGGGGGTGTAGGGCGCTTCTCGGCCGTGGCTCTGCGGTAGCTGTGGGGGTGTAGGGCGCTTCTCGGCCGTGGCTCTGTGGTAGCTGTGGGGGTGTAGGGCGCTTCCCGGCCGTGGCTCTGTGGTAGCTGTGGGGGTGTAGGGCGCTTCCCGGCCGTGGCTCCGGGGCAGCTGTGGGGGTGTAGGGCGCTTCCCGGCCGTGGCTCTGAGGTAGCTGTGGGGGTGTAGGGCGCTTCCCGGCCGTGGCTCTGAGGTAGCTGTGGGGGTGTAGGGCGCTTCCCGGCCGTGGCTCCGGGGCAGCTGTGGGGCTGGCCCTGGGCAGCGTTCCTGGAGGCAGCCTGGTGCTGCCAGGGATCAGCCCATGGCTACGCTGCAGGGCCATGGTGGCTCACTGCTGGCTGTGGCAGCGTCTGAGCCCCTCCAATCCGGGCCTGGGTTGCTCCTCAGCAAGAGGGAAGCTGCTGTTCTCCGCCCTCTGCCAGGCCTCAGTGTGAGGAGGGTCCGGCCAGCTGCCGAGGGGGGCACAGGCAGGTGCCACGTGGGCAGGAGGAGCAGAAGGCTGGGAGCCAGGGAGTCTGTGGACGAGGACAGGCCGTGTGTCCCAGGGCAGGGCAGATCTGGGAGAGGGCTTGCTAGCGAAGACAGGTAGCCATGAGCTTTTTCACCCAGCTCTCTCTCCAGGAGACTGGTGCCTGCGGGTGGGCCTGGCTCTCACCTGCATGGCCTGGGCCGTCCCTGCAGCCAGCCTCTGGCGTTCCCTGTGACCTCGGGTGCAGTGCACGTGCCTGATGCTAGAAACGCCGTCAGGAGCGTTGCCCCATGGCGCAGGGACCCCGAGCCGGCGAGGGGCAGGTGCTGAAGGGTTATGCTCACCCCGGCTCTCCTCTCCTGCCGCCCTCCTGCAGTCTGGGCGCGAGAACAGCCCCGTGGGTCTCTGCTGGCCCAGCCTGTGTCCTGAGCGGGGGCTGCCTGTTGCCTGGGGAATTGGGGCAGGGCGCTGTCTGCAGCTGGCATCTCCAGCGCTGCCGACCGCCCGGTGCTGGGGGCAAGTCACCCGTCCTCTCCAGTGTCTCATCTGGGCTCTGCCCTGCCACCTGAGCTCCCACAGGCTTCTCCTGTGTTTCTGCCAGTCGTTCCCGGTCCCTGGCCCAGGCGCGAGGGCTCTCATGGGCCTGGGGCAGGCGCCAGTGCTGCTGCTGGAGGGCCAGACCCACCGGGGCAGTGAGGAGCACTCCACGGAGCGTGGAACGCCTGGTGGAAAGGGGCTGGGGCCCTGGTCGGTGCCGCTCACGGGGCTGGTAGCCGTGCGCTGCAGCGGGGCCGGGCTCAGGCAGGCTCTCTACCTGCCCAGGCTCCACACGGCCCCCAGAAGCAGCCGCAAGTCCCTGCAGTTCCTAGGCACGTGGGCAGCCAGGAGGCTCCACGTGCTGCTCCCACCCCAAGTGCCAGCTCTGCAGCTCATTGCACCCAATGGGAGACGGTCGCCATGCGCCGAGGGGACGCAAGGGAGCCATGGGCCATGGCAAAGGTGCTGCCTGCGCACCCTGAGCAGAGCACCCTCCGGCACCCCAGACACTTACTCTTGGCCTCCTGCCCGCCCTGGCACCCCAGCCTGCCTCCCCCCCGGGGGGGGCTCAGAAAAGGGACAGGGCAGCCCCATTGCCGCCCTCCCCCGCTCTGGGCAGCCAGTGCTGTCCAGGTGCCCACAGGTGAGAGCCCAGATTGCAGTCGGGGGCAGTGGTGCTGTGCCCCCCTCTGGGGCCCCCCTGGCGCTCAGGCCTGGCTCTGCTGGGGCAGGGCAGGGCAGCGGGCAGTTCTCAGATGGGGCGGTAAGGACAGCAGGCCAGGAGAGCCAGTAGCCATGGCGAGGGGACACGGGTCACGCTCAGACGTGGCAGCCGGCTCCAGCCTTCCAGACCCAGTCTGAGCTGCTGAGGGGTGCAAGGTGCCCCATGGAAGGGAGGACTTCTGACTCTGCAGCTCATTACCCAGCTCTGCCCTGGCCACGGGACCGGGATCCCTTTGGGGGCCCATGGCCGAAGCCAGAACGCCCTGGGGGGAGCATTTGGACAGGACCGAGACCTACGCCCACACCTGTGACTCCGTCCCCGGCTCCTTGTGAGGGGAAGGACGGGCTGAGGGGCTGGGACTGCCCGGTTCTGCGCTGTTCAGAGGGGCCTGAGCAGGCGGGGTGGGCTGTGGGGAGGCCAGGCGAGGTCTGGCGCCTGGGGAGCACGGCGCCGAGAGGGAGTGACGCTATCTCCTCCCGGCGCTGCTCCAGGCTTGATTCAGAAGAGGGTGACGGGGCCTGGTGCCCGGAGGTCCCGGTGGAGCCAGACGACCTCAAGGAGTTCCTGCAGGTCGACCTGCGCGCCCTGCACTTCGTCACCCTGGTGGGGACCCAGGGGCGGCACGCTGGCGGCCACGGCAACGAGTTCACCCCCATGTACAAGATCAAGTACAGCCGGGACGGCACCCGCTGGATTTCCTGGAGGAACCGGCAGGGGCAGCAGGTGGGAGGCCGGGAGCCCCGGGGCCCTGGATGTAGGATGCTCCCCCAGGCTCAGACTGGCACCGTGGCTGGGTGCCTCTGCGCTGCCGCTCAGTGTGGGGCTGGATCGGGGCCGCGCCCTGGCCGCGCGGGGTGCCAGCGACCCCTTTCTGGGCAGCCGGGGCCAGTCCCTGGGGCATTGTCAAGGGCCAGCGGAGGTGAGTCCAAGCGTGGCCAGTTTGTGCCACCCCTGCTCTCCCATGTGCCCCAGGGCAGGCTGCAGCTGGGGGCTCCCTGCAGCAGGCCCAAGCAATCTGCTGCCCTCCCCAGGCCCCTAACACCGTCAGGTGGGCTTGGGCCCAGCTCACACATGCCCAGGCTGATGCAAAAGCTCCCTGCCCCGTGGCAGGGAAGAGCTGAGTGGGCCTGGGGCTGTGGGAGCTGCCCCGTCTCTCCCAGCCCCACAGCATCCGCGCTGCCTGCCACCCTCAGGTGCTGGAGGGGAACGCCAGCCCTTTCGACACTGTCCTCGTGGACCTGGAGCCGCCCGTCATTGCGCGCCTCATCCGCTTGGTGCCCGTCACGCCGCACTCCATGAACGTCTGCCTGCGCGTGGAGCTCTACGGCTGCGCGTGGCTCGGTGAGCAGTGCCGCGGGGCCGGGGCGTGCGGGAACAGGGCCCTGGCTCTGGCAGTGGGGAGCCGCGCTGGGAGTCTGACCCAGCACAGCAGGGAACGCCTGTCTGCACGCAGCTCCAGGCCACGTGCTTTGCAAGGGGACGCTCTCCATTGTGCTGCCTTGTGGGGAGGGTTAGGGAATGGCAGGTTGCATGCCCCTTCCTCCCAGTAAATCCGCGGTTGGGGGTCTGTCCGCTTAGCGACTCAGCCCTCGGGCTAGGGCGCCCCGTCACCTCCAGGAGCCAGCAAGGGCTGCAGGGCTTCCCTCGTGGGCTGGACCCTTGCACACTGAGCGTCTCCCCAGCTAGGTTCCCCATCGGGGACAGGCTCCTGTCATTGTCCCCTCTTTCAGAGACTGCTTGGGGGTACAGCCCCCAGTGGGGGGCAGCCAAGGTCACACCAAGGCGTTCCTGGGATGGTCAGGTCTACTGTCAGCTACCTGCCTCCTCAGCTGCTCTGCTTCCTCTTTTAGTCCCCTCTCCCCCCAGCATGCGCAGGCTTTGCGGCTGGGGCTGGCGGTGGAGCCACTTGGCAGCCAGGGCCCTCAGGAAGCCTCGCCACCCACCAAGCCCCTTGCGTCCTGTCATGGCCTCACGGCCCATCCCACAGGCTGAGGGGCCTGAGGTCTGGGGGAGCCCGTTGGGTCTGAGCTCACCCTGCTCTGCGCTGCAGCGGAGCTTCTTGGCCAGGCGGCTGCTGCGTCCCCTCCCCTTCCGTCTGGGGAGCTGGCGCTGCGAGGCGCCCTGACGGCTGGCTGATTGCTCTGGCAGATGGGCTGGTTTCCTACAACGCGCCTGCCGGACAGCAGTTGGTCCTGCCCAGCGGCACGGTCGTCTCTCTCAACGACTCCGTGTACGACGGCGCCCTTGGCTCCGGGTAGGTCCCAGAGAGGTGGGGGAGGGGTTGTCCGGGCTGAGCAAGGGCTCCACGCAAGGCCACTTCGTGCGGTCTGGTGATGAGCTGCTGGTTCAAGGTCACCTGCCTGAGCTGATCAATTCATCAGCTCCCCTGACTCTGTACAGCACCGGGCACATGATCAACACTCAACCTGCGACCTCCTCTGGCGGGGACGGGCTCCTGCAGCAGGAGGGCCAGGGATGTGCTCATCTGTGCAGACCCCCTTCCCCGGCCATGAGCAAGGAGCTGCGTGGCCAGCAAGGCCCATGTTGGCACAGCTGCTGGAGGGCGCTGGAGCCCAGGCCATTGCTGTTCTGGGCAGCCATGGGGAGACCCTGGAAGGGCTGCTGGGGGCTCTGAGAGCCCCCGTGTGACAAGCAGCTCACGGAGATCTCTCAGGGTGGAGTTAAGAGTCGCTTCCCGCACTACGGGGTTCCTGCGAGTCCTCCTGCCCCCGTCTGGCCACCGCGCCAGTGCACGCCTAGCCATGAGCCCTTTGCGGCCGCACCAGAGCTTGGTGCTCTCGGCCCTGAGGCTATCAGCAGCCCTCTCCGGCAAACCAGGGTGCAGAGTCCAGTGCCGCAGTGAACCGACCCTGCCCCAAACCCCGGTGCGGTAGCGGTGGGATCTGTGGGCAGATGGGGGCAGCAGGTGCTGAGCGCTTTGCCATGTCGGGGCCTGACTTTAGACCAGGCCGGGTTTGAACCTCTTGGGGTGTGTCTAGACTGCAGAAGCAGCGAGGAGTCCTGTGGCACCTTATAGACTAACCAAAGTGTTGGAGCACAAGCCCACGAAAGCTTGCCCACGAAAGCGTATGCTCCAACACTTCGGTTAGTGTATAAGGTGCCACAGGACTCCTCGCTGTTTCTGCAGATTCAGACTAACACGGCTACTATTCTGATTCTAGACTGCAGGGTTTTTTCGGAAAAACTTCCCCTGCGTCTAGACCTCTGCCGCGTTCTTTCGAAAGTCAATCGAAAGAACGTGACAGTTTTTTTGACCGAGGAAAACCTTGTTTTCGAGGAAGAACGCCTTTTTCCAAAATGCTCTTTCGAACAAAGGCGCTATGTAATGCAAAAGGGCACGGCAGGCAAGGGAGCAGGGGGGCCAGGCGCCACTGCAGCCCCGAGCTAGGGAAGCTGCCCAGCCTCAGAGACGCTGCTTTGTTAAAACGGGCTCGATGGCTCTGGGGAGGAAAGAGAGCTCCAGGTAAAGTGTTTATGGAACATGCCCACGTGCCCTGCCCTGCCCAGTGCTGGTGGGGTGGGGTGGGGGGCAGGCGGCAGGCGGCAGGCAGAGAGTGGGGGAATTTGTGTCGCCTCGGCTGTACCCTTCCTTGGTGTCTGGCAGCATGACAGAGGGGCTGGGCCAGCTGACGGATGGTGTTTCCGGCCTGGACGACTTCACACAGACCCACGAGTACCACGTGTGGCCCGGCTATGACTACGTGGGGTGGCGCAATGAGAGCACGGCCGGGGGCTACGTGGAAATCATGTTTGAGTTCGATCGTGTCAGAAACTTCACCACCATGAAGGTGAGTGGCTCCCGGGGGCACGAGGAAAGGCTTGTGCCCGTCCCAGAGGCCTGCCTGGCTGCAGGAGGCACGTTGCAGAAGGGCACTAGGGCTCTGGCAGCCCGCACTGGGGGGACCCTGGATCAGGAAGTGAGCATGAGTGAGGCTGTAGCTCCATGGCCCTCCCAGCTGCATCAGGCCACCAGCTCCTGCTCTGCTCAGCCCGACCTGCTGCCCTGTGGTCGCCAACTCCGAGGGGCCCCAGGGCTGGAGAGCAGGCGTGGCGAGCGGCAGGGTGGGGCGGAGGCTGGGAGGCTGGGGGGAGTCGAGTTACTCCCGGCTAGGGCAGAAGTCGGCGCATGTGCTGCCCCACTTCCTGCCCCTGCCCGGGGTGCTGTGGAAGAAAACATCGTCCTCGCTCTGCGTTTGTGAGCAACAAGTAGCCAGAGGCAGTTTTATTACGAGCTGCAGCAAGGGGAAAACTGGTTCGGACGGGGGGGAGAGGGGCGGGAAGCCCCCCCCCCCCCCCGGCAGATCTTCGAACACAAGCAATTCTGGAGCAGTTTCTATACTGTCCATTAGCTATAACAACAATAACAATTAGTCTCCTTCCCATTCCAAACACCAGTGGCTAACAGTTAGTTAGTTCCACCCAGATGCTCCTTATCTCAAGGTCCCTGCCAGAGCCAGCGTTCGATCCGTATCTCCGTATGGAGGCGAATCACAGATCTCGCCTTGTCAGGCCACAGACTTAGCCTGACTCTTGCTCTCTTGTTAACAAGACCAAGATGGCTGCCCACAAATTCCCTTTTCCCGCCTCCACAGTGACTAATGGGCCCGTTCTTGCTGTGATCCCCATGTTTCTGGGGCTGTCCACTCATGGCTGGAGTGAGACCAGACTCCTGCCGTTTGTGGCTTCAGACAGCCCGGCCTCCCGTGATGAAATGCTAAGAGACGCCGCCCGCTGGGGCTCCGGGTGCAGGAGCCGGTGGGGGCAGGTGTGAGGAGCCCAGGGTCCCTGTGGCCTTGCCCAGGGTCTCTGAGCCCTGGGAGGTGCCTGGGAGTGGGGGGTGCCAGCCTGAGCTGGCCCCAGGCTCACCTGGGACTCTGCCGCCACCGTGCAGGTGCACTGCAACAACATGTTTGCCAAGGGGGTGAAGATCTTCAGGGAGGTTCAGTGCTATTTCCGCTCCGACGCCGAGTGGGAGCCCAACGCCATCTCCTCGGTGCTGGTGCTGGATGACGTCAACCCCAGCGCGCGGTTCGTCACTGTGCCCTTGCTTCACCGCATGGCCAGCGCCATCAAGTGCCAGTATTACTTTGCCGACACCTGGCTGCTGTTCAGCGAGATCACGTTCCAGTCAGGTACGGGCAGAGGGCTCCTGGGAGCTGCAGCAACCCTGCCAGCGAGCAAGGGAGGCAGAGGTCAGGAGGCCCTTTCTTCTGAGGTATAGGAAGGTGGGAGCTGCTGGACTGGATCTCACACAGCTCAGGTGCGTCTAACCTGCCTCCTGTAACCAACAGTGGCCAGCACCAGCTGCCGCTGGGGCAATATGAGACCCTGTAGCTGATGTGAGATCACCTGCACCCACGTTCAGTCTCATTCTGGCCCCTAACAGACCGACTTATGCTCGGAAGCAGGAGGCTCAGTGTCTCTTCCCAAATGTCTGTCATTAATGATGGTAACTCTCTGAATCTTGCTAAGTTCTTGGCCTCAGGGATTTCCTGTGGCAGTGAGTTCCACAGTCCAATTACGCTCTCATACACAGTATGCATTTCCTTTTCTTGCCTTGGAATGTCTCACCTTTCAGTTCCATGGAATGTCCCCTTGCTCCTGGGTTATGAGGCAGGACAAAGAGTACCTACCCCAGGGCGGGGCTACTAGCTATAGTGCTCATCCTATGGAAGAGCAGGGTTTTGAGAGGAGAGCAGGAGTCTTGGCTATTTGTTAAATAAGACAGCGCCGTATGACGGGCACATCCCCCTGCATGCTGCCCCTAAGGGTGGATTTTTGCCGGGAGGCTTTGGCTGTGTTGTGGTAACTTGGGCAGAAGGATGGGACCTTTGCAGAGCCAGGGAGAAATGAGCAGGTGCTCTGAGACATGAATCAGGTGCCACAGGATTGATCCATTCTGCCCTGTCAACAGCTTTCACAGGCATGTCAACATCACTCACTCCTCCTCCATTCTCTTCCTTAGATGCAGCCATGTACAACACCTCCGGCGGCCCCCCCGAGTCACCTGTAGCACCCACCACGTACGGTACGTGCCACGCGCTGTGTGCGCACTCCGGGCTCATGAGCCTTGTCCCCATGGGTCTGTCTACACTAGCCCCTAGTTCGAAGTAGGGTGGTTAATGTAGGCAACCGGAGTTGCAAATGAAGCCTGGGATTTGAATTTCCCGGGCTTCATTTGCATATTGCCGGGCGCCGCCATTTTTAAATGTCCGCTAGTGCGGACTCCGTGCCCGCGGCTGCACGGACTAGGTAGTTCAGATTAGGCTTCCTATTCCGAACTACCGTTACTCCTTGTGGAATGAGGTGTACTGGTAGTTCGGAATAGGAAGCCTAATCTGAACTACCTAGTTCGTGCCGCGTGTAGCCGCGGGCACGGAGTCCGCACTAGCGGACATTTAAAAATGGTGGCGCCCAGCAATATGCAAATGAAGCCCGGGAAATTCAAATCCCGGGCTTCATTTTCAACTCCGGTTGCCTACATTAACCCCCCTAGTTGGAACTAGGGGCTAGTGTAGACAGACCCCATCAGCTTTGGGTGGCCCTTCCTGCGAGGAAGGAAATGCAGCTTCCCGATAGGCCACCTGAATTCCTGAAGCACATGGAACAGGGGCACCACAAGCCACCTCCAGTCTGAGAGCAACAGCTGCTGCAGCAGCGAGCTCAAGCCGACACAGCGACGCCTGGGCCTGGGAAGAGCAGGGTGTGATCCCTGCTGTCTCTGTCTGGATGTGTGTAATGCCACCCGCTGCCATGGAGTCACGAGGCCACAGCTGCAAACTGTGCAGTGCAGCAAGGGAGGGAGTCGGAGTCTGTGAGCTAGTGGTTTAGAGTACGCGTTCGTTTGGTTTGGTCCTTTCGGTAACTGCTCTGACCTTTTGCCCATCGCTTATAATCACTTAAAATCGTTTCTCTGTATCTGAGTTTGCCTGAAGTGTTTGGTAAATCTGCTCGGGTCTACACGGGCTGGAGTATGTCCTATTGCATTGATGAAGTGGTGAACCAATTAATAAGCGGGAGTTGGGCAAGGCAGTATTTTCCGCTGGGGATCTGGCTGGTGCCCTTCTCTGACTCATCAGGGACTCTGGGAGCATTTGTGTAATCTGGGCGGGTGTGTGGGGCTCCGCGTACTGTTGTGCTGAGTGGTGGCAGAGCCTGGAGGGGATTGCTGTACGACCCTAGCAAAGGCCCCCGGATCCAGTCACCCTGGGTTCTCTGGCCAGTGACAGTGGTCTCCTTTTCCAATGAGAGCCCAAGTAAACCCAGCGCCCAGGGGACTGATCCTGCTCTCCCTCGCCTGCTGACAGATCCAACTCTCAAGGCAGATGACAGCAACACGCGCATCCTGATTGGCTGCCTGGTGGCGATCATCTTCATCCTGGTGGCCATCATTGTCATCATCCTGTGGAGGCAGTTCTGGCAGAAGATGCTGGAGAAGGTGAGCAGACCCTGGAGGCTCTGCCAGTGCTGGGCTCCTTTCCGCAGCTGCGTGTCAGCCCCACTGGTGAAGCCAGCGCAGCCCTGAGGGTCATGCAGTTTGCTCGGAGAGACCTGGCTAGGAATTGGTGCCACTCGCATCCCTCCAGCATTCACAGGCGAGCACATGGACCTGCTTTTGCAGCCTGATCTCGCCTAGCCGCTGTGGGTACGTCTACACAGGAAAAACAGACCCATGACACGGCCACAGCTGGCCTAGGCCAGCTGATTGGGAGTTGTGGGGCATGGGCTGCACAGCTAAAGAATTGTGTAGCCGTTCAGTGCTGGGCTGGAGCCTGGCTTCCGGGAGCCTAGGCAGCCCTCCCCGGCAGCTCGCGCGCCCTCCCATGGTCCAGCAGACTGTTCCCCAGCAGCGTCTCCCCTCCCCCTGCACCTGGGTTCAGCAGTCCCGCCTGGTTCACAGGAAGACTGTGTTTCAGTCCCAGTCTGCCAAGCAGGGTCATAGAATCGCAAGGCTGGAAGAGCCCTCAGGGGTCATCGAGTCCAGGCCCCGGCCCAAGGCAGGACCAGCCCAACTCAATCAGCCCAGCCAGGGCTTTGTCCAGCCGGGACTTAAACACCTGTAGGGTTGGAGATTCCACCCCCTCCCTAGGGAACCCAGCCCAGCGCTTCCTCACCCGCCTAGGGAAATAGGTTTTCCTAATGTCCAACCTAGACCTCCCCCCCCCCACCCGTAACTTGAGACCATCGCTCCTTGTTCTGCCATCCCTCACGACTGTGAACAGCTTCTCGCCAGACTCTTTGGAACCTCCCTTCAGGAAGTTGCAGGCTGCTATCAAATCCCCCCTCACTCTTCTCTTCTGCAGACTGAACAAACCCAACTCCCTCAGCCTCTCCTCATAGGTCATGGGCTCCAGCCCCCTCATCATTTTGGTCGCCCTCCGCTAGACCCTCTCCAGTGTGTCCACATCCTTTCTGTAGTGGGGGCCCCAGAACTGGACACAGTACTCCAGATGTGGCCTCGCCAGTGCCGAATAAAGGGAAAAAAGGATGTTTTCACCCACTTGATTTGTCTTGCTGCCTTGGTTCACTGGGCCTATTTGTGTGCCCTGAGCTGGTAGTGTCCTTTGCCATGTCCCTGTACTTTCTCCTGCTGTGTCCCCACCTCTCAGGCTTCTCGGCGGATGCTGGATGATGAAATGACTGTCAGCCTCTCCCTGCCTAGCGAATCCAGCATGTTCAACCAC
The DNA here is from genome assembly GCF_052426305.1 of Pelodiscus sinensis. Taxonomy (NCBI): domain Eukaryota; kingdom Metazoa; phylum Chordata; order Testudines; family Trionychidae; genus Pelodiscus; species Pelodiscus sinensis. The sequence goes on from NC_143060.1 coordinate 67,925,971, forward strand.
AACCGCTCCTCCTCATCCAGCGAGCAGGAGTCCAGCTCCACCTATGACCGCATCTTCCCTCTGGGTCCAGATTACCAGGAGCCCTCGCGGTTGATCCGCAAGCTGCCGGATTTTGCCCCAGGAGACGAAGAGGCAGGTGAGAATCAACAAGCAAGTTCTGCAACTGGCAGCCTTTTTGAGCAGAATGCTCCTGCTGTACCTGTCCAGATGCAGCTCCAGAGGCATCCGCTGGGAGTAGCAGGGGCCATTCAGTCACTCCAACCCTGACCTGCCAGCCAGGAGCTGAGCTCACATTGAGGTGTGGTGGAGCCATTCTGGGCATACACGCCAACGCTTCCTTGTGGAAACAGTGGATTTGTCTGTCTATGCAACCTCAAAAACCGAAAAATGTCACGCAAAGCATTTTGGTTTGGTAATGCTGCTGTCATGCCTCATGGGAGTGGTAGTCCAGGTGCCTCCTCTCTGGGCTCGGCTTTTTGGTTGGATTACATCTACAGTTTAGACAGAAACATCTCCTGCTTCCACTCGGAACTGGAGTGAGACCATTTCACATCACACGACAGCCAGCCCAGTGGGAGCGACTTTATCCTAGAATCATAGAAAATGAGGGTAGGAAGAGACCTCAGGAGTCATCTAGTCCACCCCCTGCTCGAAGAGGGACCACCCCAACTAAAGCAGCCACGTTAGATTGTTACTAATCTTTGTTAAAGTTGAACCAGCGTATTTTATTTGATTACAGAATTTCAGTTTGCCCTTGCCCTGTGCAGTGTGTTAGTGAACTAAGTCTCAGCAGCCTACGTCAGTGACTCTCCGTAGCTCCCCCAGCAGCAGGGCCAGGCATGGAAATCGTTTCCTCAATCACAGTGCCCTGTCTACTAGCCCACACTGCCTCTTTGAGAGTTTCACAGAGTCTAGATGGAATATTGACAAATACAAAGTCAGTTGCATGGGAAGGAGCAACTGGAACTGCTCCCAGCCGTGGCTCTGGAGAAAGTGGTGATGTCTCTGAGCAGGGGGCACAAGTTCTGGTGGAGGATGCTACTGGCTTCCCCTCTCTTCCCTCGCGTCACGTCCCATCCCCCCCAGCACCAGTGCTAGCCTGGAAATGTGGAACGAAGTTCAGGGAAGTGAGAAGACTGGACAGGTCTTAGGCCCCTTTGAGCTCCCCAAAGCCTGGCAGCTGGGAAAGCAGGTGGTCCAGCACATCCTCTGTGTGACGTGGCTCCAGGGACAGATGCTGAGCAGCTGAGGTGTTCTCATGCTCTTCTCTCCCCAGCCTGCAGTGGAGCCGTCAAACCTGCCCAGCCAAGTGGCCCCGAGGGAGTCCCCCACTATGCAGAGGCTGACATTGTGAACCTGCAGGGGGTGACCGGCAGCAATACCTACTCCGTGCCTGCCATCACGATGGACTTGCTCTCCGGCAAAGATGTGGCAGTGGCAGAGTTCCCGAGGAAGCTGCTCACCTTCCAGGAGAAGCTTGGAGAGGGCCAGTTTGGGGAGGTGAGTGGCTCTTACACTCTCTCCGGATCCAGTCTGTTCCCTTGTGCCGTGGTGTCCTGCTGGGACACTGCCAGTGAGAAGTGGGTTTCACACGAGAGACCCCCCCCCTGGTGCTGAAGCAGACAGCCTGCAGCAGACCCCCTTGGAGCTTCGGTCGGTACCTGGAATGGGAGCTCTCCAGGGCCCAGCTGGCTGAGTTGGCCCACCCATGTCTGTGCTGAACAAATGCCCATGACTGTAAAATGTGCTGCCACTTTATTTCCTAGGTCCAGGATAAAGAGTCTTCCTGCCTTCTAATTATCTCCCCAGAGTGCACCCTGAGGCATGACAAGCCCCCCTCCCCAGTTTGGTCTCAAGTGCGCTGCATTCCTGCGAGTTCACATCTCCTCCCACCCCACTAACTTGGTATGCTAAAACAAAAGACAGGACTATGCAGCACTTTAAAGACTAACAAGATGGTTTATTAGATGATGAGCTTTCATGGGCCAGACCCACTTCCTCAGATCAAATAGTGGAAGAAAATAGTCACAACCATATATACCAAAGGATACAATTAAAAAAATGAACACATATGAAAAGGACAAATCACATTGCAGAACAGAAGGGGGATGAGGGGGGAGGTAAATGTCTGTGAGCTAATGATATTAGAGGTGATAATTGGGGAAGCTATCTTTGTAATGGGTAAGGTAATTAGGGTCCTTGTTGAGACCTCGTGTAAAGTGTCAAATATAAGCATGAATGACAGTTGAGAGGATTCTCTTTCAAGTCTGGTGTTAAAAGGTTTTTGATGCAGGTAATCAAGTCGTTGAGACAATGCCCTTTCTGGTTGAAATGGCAGGAAACTGTTTTTTCTTTGTGATCCTGTCTAATATCTGTTTTGTGGGCATTGATTCTTTGGCGAAGTGTCTGAGACGTTTGTCCAGTGTACAAAGCAGATGGACACTGTCGGCACATGATAGCATAGATTATATTTCTGTGCACAGGAATATGTGTTCTTGATCTTATAACTCACTTGGTTGGGTCCAATAATGGTATCAGCAGAGTGAATATGTGGACAAAGCTGGCAACGGGGTTTGTTGCAAGGGAAGGTACCAGGGTTGGTATTAGTGTGGTATGTCCTGTGGTGGTTGGTAAGAATCATCTTGAGGTTAGGTGGTTGTCTATAGGAGACTATGGGTCTGTCTCCCAGAGCCTCTTTGAGTATGGTATCCTGTTCCAATATAGGCTGTAGTTTGTTGATAATGTGTTGGACAGGTTTAAGTTGGGGGCTGTAGGTGATGACGAGTGGTGTTCTATTGTTGGTTTTCTTGGGTCTCTCTTGAAGTAGCTGGTTTCTGGGTATTCGTCTGGCTCTTTCAATTTGTTTTTTATTTCTCCGGGTGGGTAGTTGAGGTTTGCTAGTGACTCCCAATTGCATTCACCTACAATCCTGAATTTGCCTGTGGACTGCAAGAGGCGAATAAACACCCTTTGTCTGGCAGAGAACGTAGGCTTTGCCTTAGGACAGACTATAGGAACACATTTTTAATACACCCGCAACCCTGCAATAAGTCTGCCAAAGAGAAGAGCGGGGTGGAGGAGACAGCAGCCTTCAGCTACCTGAAGGGGGTTCCAAAGAGGGTGGAGCCAGGCTGGTGTGGGGGCAGGTGGCAGAAGGAGGAGGAATGGGAAGGTCTAGGTTGGATAGTTCGGTTGGGTCACTCGGGGTGCTGATCAGGCCACTGATGCCTGCCTTCCTGCCCTCTGGGGCTCCCCACCACTCTGTCCTGCTGGCCAGAAACTCTCCCCTCTCTCAGCCATGCCACAAAGTTGGATTTACTGCCCCCCAGTAGAGTAGCACAGACACTGAGCTCAGCTCTGGGAGGACTCAGCTGTAAGGGCTCAGCAGCCAGGAAACCAATCCCCAAAACCGCAAATAACCCATTTTACCCTGGGTAAAAGTTTTACGGAGAAAGCTAATCAAGATGCTCCCTCACCTCCTTTATCAGCGGAAGAGAGACGCATGCATGGAGGTCGCTCGCCTTCCCCCAGGCAGCAATGTTTTTAGTAAGTATAAAGAGCGGGATTTAAGTGCTTGCAAGTGCAAACAGACAGATCAAAGTAAGTTACTAAGCCAACATAAACAAAACACAAGCCAGCTAAATCAAATCCACTAAGAAACTTGTCACATGCAAATTCTTACACGAAAGCTCATGATGCCATCTACATTTTTTGTTCCTCTCTACAGCTAGGTTTACACTGCAGGGCTAAATTGGAACAATAAACACAATTTGCGATATGCAAATTGCATATCTTTTTCCAATTTACTTTCGAAAGAGGCTTTTCTGAAATTTGGCATTCCTACATGGTGCCAAATTTTGGAAAAAAAGTGCTCTTTCGACATATCCCTTCTTCTTCATAGAACGAGGTTTACAGGGATGGCAAAAGAGTGTGTCCACTTTTAAAACAAAAATATTTTTTTTTTGAAAAAGTGGATGCCTTCTGTGGCTGCGGCGTTACTTTTTTGGGATACCTCTGGTATCCCCCCCAAAAAAACAATGCAGTCTACACATAGCCTAAGGTACGGCAAGACTATTTGTTTTTAAGTCTTACCTTACACAGTTGTTCTTGTCTCAGGCCAGAGTTGATATTTTTCTGACCTGGGTCCAGCAGCTTTGACTTCATTTCCCCCTCACTCTCCCTCCCTCGGCCATGTGTATCCTCTTAAGGTGGCAATTTCAGAAGCCAGCTGAAGACCAAAGCTGATCACCTTCCATTCCTTAAATAGACTTTCCCTGGGGCAGGAACCCTTTGTTTAGCACTCATGGAAAAATACCAGAGTCAAGGTGGATTCCAGTACCGGGGGCATGGTCACGTGTCTTTATAGGACCAGCCACAGTTGGAGCTTTTAGGACTAACATGACCATCCACAGGTCCTTGGTTTGAATACTGAGCCTAAAATATCACTACTGGCCTTCATTAGCACATTTAGAACTAAAAGCAGATTCACACTTCATATTTCTAACTTTACATGTGAGAATGGTACATGGACAAACCAGGATATACAGATTCAATAGACTGTAACTTTAAAAGTATGTTACACAACCTGTTTTGCATAAAGCATCTTTGAGTTATGCATATTCATAAGCCAGTTTTCTTAAAGCGAGGAGGGGTCATGACCATGACCTCCTGAAGCTTCTTCCAGCCCTAATCTTCTGTGAGTCTGCCCCAGAGTGGTCGTTCTTATGTTCTTGAGACTAAATATGCCTGCAGGGGCAGCGAGGGGCGCCCCACTGTTTCCAGGAAGGGAGCTGTGGTTGTCACTGGCTGGATCTGAGTAAGTAGTTCTATTGCTAGTTCTGGCTCTGGGGCTTGTTCTGTTGGCACTGACAGGAGGGAAAGGCAGTGAAGGTTTGTGTTGACCATCAGCTGGAATGTACCGCTCCTGGGGAACAGGTCTGCAGGGTCTGGTGGCACTGATGTGTCACCGCATGTTCCAGAAGAGGGCTGCGCTGCTGCCTCGGCTCAGGTCTGTGTCCAGTTTACTGCTGGTGGGCTGTATTCGCTCAGGTAGCAACAGGGGTCAATGTGGCACTTTCCACCTTCTGGCCAGAAGGCAGTATGGCTAGAGGCACTGACTACCATCCATGCTTTCTCAGAGTACTCTGCAAGGCCTTTGATTCCTAAGCCAGGGAGAGGGGCGAGGAGTGCAGCAAAACACAATCACCACTCCACCACCTGTCAGTCACTTTCAGGACCAGAGCTGGCAAAGCAGCTAGGAAAACGGTCAGAACTGAAAAGAACTGTTGTGGCTGAAGTGTCAAGGGTCTGATTTGGCTCCTGTTTGAGTATAAGCCTCGGTTGCTCTGATTTGACCCCCAAGAAGTCCCAGGTCCTGGAAACAAAAGAACTGGATGGCAAAGGTAAACACTACCCATTGCTCCCTCTAGGTTCATCTCTGCGAAGTGGAGGGAATGGAAAAATTCATGGACAAAGATTTTGCTTTGGACGTCAGCTCCAACCAACCCGTCCTGGTAGCTGTGAAAATGCTGCGAGCAGACGCCAACAAGAACGCCAGGTTTGGGTTCATGTGAAGTTTGACGACTCAGCCTCCTGTTACCCGGGGCCTCTGCTCTGTGTGTTGTCCGAGAGCCTGCTCCAGAAGTCCCTTTTTCAGAAGCTAGTCAAGTCTCCTGTGTGTTCCCGAATCCATTTGGACACATCACCCTGCCCTCCTTTAGCAAGGACACAATGGAGGCAGGAGAGGCGCTCTCGGCAGCTATTTCTTATCTAGAGCCTTGGGGAGCTCCATTCAAAAGCAGCATCACCAGCCGGGGGAGTCAGGAAACAGGTCACATGTGGCCTTCCTGAGGGCGTGTGTAACTGCAGCCTTTCATTACCAAGTTCTGAGCATCAGCCATTCATGTGTCACCCGCTGCTGGGTCAATTCCCCACCTGCCGCTTTGCACCCAGCTCTTCATTCTGGCCCCCCCCTGCTGTTGCCTACCTGCCCCTGAACCGATATTTGCAAGTTTGATTTAAAATACTGCCCGTGTTCAGTCCACGCCACTGGGCTTCTGCCATCTCGGCAACTGCAAACCGCACCATCCGGGCAGGCTAGGCCAGGCTCCCGGCAGTTCACAAGTTGTGGGAAAGGGGGCGGAGGGGCCTTGGCATCCGTAGCGATTTGTGCAGAGCAGCATCTCTGAGTGGCCTGCAATGCCCCCGCCACCTGACAGCGGTCTAATCTAGTTGGGCGGTGACCTCAGTCGCTACAGCAAGTCCTGTGTTCTGCATTCAAAATGGATCGGGTTGGAAGAATGCTCCCAAGAGAGACGAGTCAACCGCACAGGAAGGAGCGGGGCTTTTACAAATTAACTTCTTGTTGTTTATTTCTCTGGCTAGTATGTGGTTGTCACCGCTGCCTTCTACTTTGGAATCAGAAGTGCTCAGTTTGCAATCAGACCCTGTGTCATAGGCCTTATACAGCAGGTGGAGAGTCTCCTTTAGCTCAAGTGGTGAGGGGCTATGCACTTAGAGCAGGCAGATCTGAGTTCTGGCCTCACTGATGCCATGAAATCCCAAGTAGTCATTGGGCTGCCGCACAGGGAAAGCTGAGTAGTGCCAGGGAGCCACGGGTGTGTTACAGGTAATGGGCACAAGTCTGGGGTCCTGCAATGTGGGCTCCCTGCTGCATGCACTAGCCCCCCTAGAGCAAACCCTGGTGAAGCTGAACTGGAGGCTAGACCAGGAACACGCTCACAAGAGCGTTGGAGCTGAGGAAATAAAACCAAGAGACTTTTAAATCCAAGCCCTGGAAATGTGAAGTGCAGGCTGCACGGGCCCCAAACATTGGGAAATGCCCGTCAAGGCACCCACGCGCCTGGCCTCTCTTCTCCCTCTGTTCTGTTCCTAGGGCCGGGCCGGGAGTGGCTCTGGGTCTCCCAGCTCACGCAGACAGTGGGCCAGCAGCACTGCTGCCATGGAAGCTGGGTGGGGAGCAGTGATCCTAGGGGCTACATCTAGTCCAGCTGCACCAGCTGCTGCTTGGGAAGCCCCAGGCAGCTGGCTCTGGGGACCACCCGAGCAGGACCATTGGCACCGGGATGTGGCTAGAGAGCAGTCCCCGGGAGACGTGACAGCAGGGGCCCCAGAAGTAGAGATTCAGCCACGGTTATCTCTGGTAAGAGTGGATGGACGGGACGTGGGCTGTGAATGTTTATGTATTGCCCATGGCCCATCCATGACCTTGACCAAAACTACCCGTGACTGAAGCTTGGCCTTCCTGCTGGGACCCATGCACAACCTGTCCAGCAGCACCTGTGGAGGTCTGAGCACACTCAGCCACGTCACGCAGGAGAGTTGGGGAGTAGCGGCTAGGTCGTCTTCCAGGCCCTTGTGGTCCTAAGGGAGCAGCCGGCCCAGGACTAACATGGTTTCCAGGGTGTAGTTCCTGGGGAGTGAGGCAGGACCCTGGCAGGTCCAGCCCAAGAGAGCTGCCGTGTGATGTCAGAGCCGTGGAGCCTTAGCGGAGGTTTCTGGAGGAGCAAGTTGCCTCTGTGCCATTTGTTCCCTGTCTGACCTGGGCCATTGGTATGTTCTGTGAGTAGCCAGCTTGCATGGGCAGGTCCCTGACTTCTCCACCATTTGCTGCTCCAGACGGACGTCCCAGGCCCTGAGCCTGGTACCCCCTGGCAAAGGTGCAGCAATATTTTCCCGCTAACATCTGCCTCTAGCAGCGGTGTCCTTTGCTGTGCAAGTTGCTCTCTGGGGGCCTTTCCACCCTTGAATAGTGTCCCATTAACTCCAGTGGCTCCGTCCGTCCGTCCATCCCTGTGGGTCCCCTAGGTTGGCTGGGTGCGTGGCACTAGCCATGGATGACCACGCGTGCCCATGTGGTTTTGTTTCTGAAAGGAACGACTTCCTGAAGGAGATTAAAATCATGTCGCGGCTCAAGGACCCCAATATCATCCGGCTGCTGGCCGTGTGCATCACCGACGACCCTCTCTGCATGATCACGGAGTATATGGAGAATGGAGACCTCCACCAGTTCCTGTCCCGCCACGAACCCCAGCACCCCCCGCACAGCAGCGCACCCATTGTCAGGTAGCCTCTGCCTGTCCCCTACGCAGAGTCTGCCGCCCTGCCAGCATGCTGGGCAGAAGGGCGCAGGCATGTGGGAGTTCATAGGGGACACAGAAAGGGGAGGGTATGACTGGGTAGGGGAGCAGGTGAGAAGGGGGGCGACTGGCTGAGGAGTGTGGCGAGGTAGGTGGGAACTGAGGAAAGGGAGGACAGGTGACAAGAGTGGGTGTGTGTGGGTGGAGGTGAGGCAGGGGGGATTGGAGGGGATGGGGGCAAGTGGCGGGAGTCTGGGGGATGATGGGGCGGGGGGGGGGGGTTGGTGTGACCAGGTGGAGACGCTGAGAGCACCAGCAGGAGAAAATGCCCATTTCATTGTCATGTGTTGGGCTCCAGCTTGCGGTGCTGCCCTGTTGTGGGGATGTACCGAACCTCTGAGTAGCAGGAGTAGGAATCTGTCCAGGCTGCTCTGCCCTCCGTGCTAGGCTCATTCTTCTGTGCCCTACTGGAGGGACACTCCTCCCCTGACTGGCCGCTCCAGCCTGCTCCGTGATTCATCCACCATGGGAGCCACTCGTGCTGTTGGCGTGCCGGGTTCGCATTTCCAAGGGCAGGCTGTGGGGAGCTGCTCCGGGTTAGGTGACATGGCTCCCAGCTGGCTCAAGGCCTGCTCCTCAACCTCACCCCTCCTTTGACCTTCCTGTCGCTGCAGCTACTCGGACCTGAAGTTCATGGCCACTCAGATCGCCTCCGGCATGAAGTACCTGTCCTCTCTGAATTTTGTGCACCGGGACCTGGCCACACGCAACTGCTTGGTGGGTAAGAGCTTCACCATCAAGATTGCGGATTTCGGCATGAGCAGAAACCTGTACAGTGGAGACTACTACCGAATCCAGGGGCGGGCCGTGCTTCCTATTCGCTGGATGTCTTGGGAGAGCATCTTATTGGTAAGTGGGGATTGCCAGGGAGCTAGTGAGAGCTTGGGGAGCACTGGGTGAGCATGGGGAATGGGTTTCAGTGCCCCTGCCTGTAGCCGTCTCCTAGGATTGGTCAAGGGGCAGGATGGAATGGGGGCTCCATGTTGACATGTGTGGCCCAGGGCATGCACTCGGTTGCTCTGTAGTTGAGTGACGCCCGAGCAGGGCCAGTGGGTGTAGCTAGAGGCCTGGCTTGATCATTGCAAATGGCTCTTTACCTGTTTGGGCAGCTGTGTGCGTGTGGGGCACTTTGTCCATGGCAAGTCTTTCCTGAGCCAGGGCCTTGCCAAGTGAGCTCATTTCTTGAGGTCGCCTCCCTCTTAGGCCCTGTGACAGCTACTTGGGAAGTCAATCAGATCTGCTCTCCAGTCATCCATTGGCACCTGCCCCAGCCAGAGCCTGGGTGCTGGAGGGAGGGGCTGCATTGTGCCCAGACTGGCCTCGTGGCGTGTACCCAAAGCTGGTGTGTGACTGAGCAAACCGTCGTGTGGGGCTAGAGCCCTCTTGCTTTCCACACCCCATTGTGCTGCGTGTGTGTCCAGTGCAGCTGAGAGTAGCAGACTCACCGGGTGACTGCCGAGTGCATTTGCATGGCTTTGTCTCTGACTGCAGCCCTGTGACAGAAGGGGACTCCAGGTGCTGGCTCCAAGAGTGCCCTGGGGCTCAAGCACCCCCAAGAAATAGTGGGCACTCAGCACCCCTGAGCAATACTGGAGCGTGGAATGTGAGGAGTTTGGGCGGGGCGGGGGGGTGGAACACGCAAGCTGAGAACACACAAGGGGGCAGAGAGAGGCGGGCCGGGGGGGCCAGAGGTGGAACACACAAGGGGGCAGAGAGGCAGGCCAGGGGGGCCAGAGGTGGAACACACAAGGGGGCAGAGAGGCAGGCCAGGGGGGCCAGAGGTGGAACACACAAGGGGGCAGAGAGGCAGGGGGGGGGGCCAGGGGTGGAACACACAAGGGGGCAGAGAGAGGCGGGCCGGGGGTGGAACACACAAGGGGGCAGAGAGAGGCAGGCCAGGGGGGCCAGAGGTGGAACACACAAAGGGGCAGAGAGGCAGGCCAGGGGGGCCAGAGGTGGAACACACAAGGGGGCAGAGAGGCAGGGGGGGGGGGCCGGGGGTGGAACACACAAGGGGGCAGAGAGAGGTGGGCCGGGGGTGGAACACACAAGAGGGCAGAGAGAGGTGGGCCGGGGGTGGAACACACAAGGGGGCAGAGAGAGGCGGGCCGGGGGTGGAACACACAAGGGGGCAGAGAGAGGCGGGCCGGGGGTGGAACACACAAGGGGGCAGAGAGGCAGGCCGGGGGCGGGGTGGAACACACAAGGGGGCAGAGAGGCAGGTGGGGGGGGGAAGGTGGTGGAACACACAATATGAGAACACACAAGGGGGCAGAGAGAGGTGGGCCGGGGGTGGAACACACAAGGGGGCAGAGAGGCAGGTGGGGGGGGGAGGTGGTGGAACACACAAGGGGGCAGAGAGGCAGGTGGGGGGGGGAAGGTGGTGGAACACACAATATGAGAACACACAAGGGGGCAGAGAGGCAGGCCGGGGGCGGGGTGGAACACACAAGGGGGCAGAGAGGCAGGTGGGGGGGGGAGGTGGTGGAACACACAATATGAGAACACACAAGGGAGCAGAGAGGCGGGCCGGGGGTGGAACACACAAGGGGGCAGAGAGAGGTGGGGGGGGGAGGTGGTGGGGGGCCGGGGGTGGAACACACAAGGGGGCAGAGAGGCGGGCCGGGGGTGGAACACACAAGGGGGCAGAGAGGCGGGCCGGGGGTGGAACACACAAGGGGGCAGAGAGAGGCGGGCCGGGGGCGGGGTGGAACACACAAGGGGGCAGAGAGAGGCGGGCTGGGGGTGGAACACACAAGGGGGCAGAGAGAGGCGGGCCGGGGGTGGAACACACAAGGGGGCAGAGAGGCGGGCCGGGGGTGGAACACACAAGGGGGCAGAGAGAGGCGGGCCGGGGGTGGAACACACAAGGGGGCAGAGAGAGGCGGGCCGGGGGTGGAACACACAAGGGGGCAGAGAGAGGCAGGCCGGGGGTGGAACACACAAGGGGGCAGAGAGAGGCGGGCCGGGGGTGGAACACACAAGGGGGCAGAGAGAGGCGGGCCGGGGGTGGAACACACAAGGGGGCAGAGAGAGGCGGGCCGGGGGTGGAACACACAAGGGGGCAGAGAGGCGGGCCGGGGGTGGAACACACAAGGGGGCAGAGAGGCGGGCCGGGGGTGGAACACACAAGGGGGCAGAGAGGCGGGCCGGGGGTGGAACACACAAGGGGGCAGAGAGGCGGGCCGGGGGTGGAACACACAAGGGGGCAGAGAGGCGGGCCGGGGGTGGAACACACAAGGGGGCAGAGAGGCGGGCCGCGGGTGGAACACACAAGGGGGCAGAGAGGCGGGCCGGGGGTGGAACACACAAGGGGGCAGAGAGGCGGGCCAGAGGCAAAAAGCAAGAAACCCAAGCAGCAGCCATTGGGCATAATGTGACCCCCAAAAAGCTGGAGAGGAAGCGTGTCTTGGCTAATCTGCCTGTGATTAGTTTCTGCAGAGCAGACTGCCAGCATCGTCTTTGGTGGGAGGCCCAGGCAGCCAACTGACCGGGGTGATGTCTGATCTCTGGGGACTGGGAGAAACCTGATGTGCTGTGATTTTAGGGTTGTGATCTTTTATTACAAAATTCAGTTTGGGTGGCAAGACAAACAGGGTAGTGCCAGGGGATGGTCTGTGCCTCCCTGTAATACTGGGATAGCGTTCCAGGAGCTCACGTTTGGTACCGGCTCGGTGAAATTGATACAATCATAGAACTGCAAGGACTCTCGAGAGGTCACCCTTTCTCCCCAAGCACCAGCACCGTTCTAGACAATCTCTGACAGGTGTGTGACCAACCTGCTCTTAAATATCTCCACAACCTCCCCAGGCAACTTATTCCAGTGTTTGACCACCCTGACAGGCAGGAAGTTCTTCCTAATGGCCACTCTAAACCTCTCCTGTCACAATTTAAGCCCATTGCTTCTTGTGCTATCATCCTTGTAACACCCTTAATTGTAGACCCCACCACCAGTCTGGGGAGCCTGCCCTGTTTTCTGACAGTCTGCACTCACAGCTGCAAGCCATGCCAAACCGCATGACACCCATCTGAATGTGAACAAGATCAGGAAACATGTCTTGCTGCCTCCAGTGGTTTCTGTTGTTGCCATGCAAGACAAGGGAAGAGGGCTCTGTTCTTTGGGGGGAGAGAGTGAGTGTGTGCGTGTGCATCTGTGACCCTGAGCCTCCTCTCTCTGCTTTCTCCATAGGGCAAATTCACTACAGCCAGTGATGTTTGGGCTTTTGGGGTGACACTGTGGGAGACCTTCACTTTTTGCCGAGAGCAGCCGTATTCCCAGCTCTCAGATGAACAGGTCATTGAGAATACCGGAGAATTCTTCAGGGATCAGGGGCGGCAGGTAGGAAAAATGTGGGGAAATACATCCAAGGAAGGGATGTAAAATAACTGATTCAGGGCAGGGTCGGTGGCGGGTGGGTGGGGGAAGATTCCATCTCCATCAAAAGCTTTAGCAGAAAAGCTCCATAAACTTGTACTTTCCCATGTGAACAGAAATAGCGTTAGGCTGAGAATTCAGCATCTAGGTCAGTCTCACTGTAAAGGTGGAAGATGAGAGCATGGGAATGCCCGTGCAGATTCCTGCAGCTCTGCAGCCCTCTCTGCCTGGGCTCTTTGAGTGTGTCAAGCTGCTTGTGGTGCCTTATGCTCTGTGTGTGAGACCCGTTGCTGCATTGGGCCCGAACTCTGCGCTGTGCAGGATTGAACCCTCGCATGATCCCAACTGCTCCCCGTGTCCAGACGACAGGAGTAATTAGCTGGCTAATGAGATACCATAAAACCTTGGTATCAAGGTTTCAATTTTTTCCATCGCTGGGCAGAATAAATGTTCTGCACCACTGCGTGTGTGGATGTGCACCAGCCACCAATAGAAACACACGCTGCCACCTGTGGGCGTTCTACTAATCAGAGCTGAGTGGTACCTGACTCTCTCCTGGTGGCTGCCCACGCGCTCAGCCTACAGGTGCACTGCTCTGCATCCCATGTCCCATTTCTCTAGCCCGATACATTATGCAGTTCCCAGTAGTCTGGGACCTTGGTCTTTCACTACGATGGGGATACTGACCCCTCCATAATGAGAAATCGAGTTCCCTGGGGTGAATTTGCTCTTCTTTCAGGCTGTCTAAGGATGCCACTAACTCTCTGTCTTGTTTTGAAGACATACCTTCCCCTGCCTGCTCTCTGCCCAGATCCCATCTATAAGCTAATGCTCAGCTGCTGGAGACGAGACACGAAAGATCGCCCCTCCTTCCAGGAGATTCACCGGCTCCTCCAAGCGTCTGCCAGTGAAGAGTGACCCTTTGCTTCGCTTCCGCATCCTGCTCCTCATCCCACCCCCGAACACCCACCTAAACAAACTGAAGCAACCTCACCTGGACTCACAAGACTCTCTGCACAGTGGGTCATCTTCTACTGCACATTAAAACCCACCATGAGCAGGGGAAGAAAGTGAGAAGGAACCAAGCTAGCTCCAATGGCAAAGAGTGAACAAGGGCTATTGACAGATGCGGCATGTTCCTGTTTATCGGTGGATTCAGTCAAAGGATTCTGTTTTCCCCTTTTGGAAGGGGAAATGTAAGTCCCTGTTCTCCAGGAGGAGGGTGCCGGTGTAGGCAGCGTATGCTGGAAATGTCTGTGGACAGGCGCATGCCCCAGGACAGTGTCTGGTAAAGGGCGAGGGTGTGCCCCATGCAGGGAATGCAGTGATGCGGGTGTTGCCACGAAAGCAGAGTGGGACATGCAATTGAAGTTAACACTGACCATGTCTGGACACTTCTAGGCATCAGAGAAGCTCAGTGGATTTAGCATTTGCTGAGTCAGGGTTCCTCCTGTCCTGGCTTGGCTGCAACCCGAAGGACAGGGAAAAGTTCTGTAGTCGAATGTGCCAGCTGCTGGGCTGGCCTGTGCATTCTGCTTGGTAGTGACTGTTGCACTGCAAGGGGGGCATTGCTTGCTGAGGAGCACCTGGTTTATAGCATCTGCTGCAGGGTCAATGAGGAATGGCCAAGCCACCCATCTGAAGGAGAGCAGAGGTGCCCTCCTCTCACCCAGCCACAGCCTCTTGTCCCTGAGAAATGCTTTCTCCACCTGCTGTTCATGCTCTCAAGGTAGGGAAATGCCACAGCCACCAGATGAGGGGGTAGGTGCGAGCTCTGCATTTCCTGAGACTCTGTGGTAGAGAGGTTTTAGAACAAGCGTTTCATTTCAAAGGGGAACTGGTGATAACCTCCCCTTATTAAGCCCTTCACATTCTTGAGCTGTAATACGTAAAGGAACGGGATGTCGTGCTGCTCTGCATAGCCACTGGCACTGAGGGCTGCTGCTAGCACCCGCTCCTGCCTGCAGTAACCTTGAGTGCCATGATGGCATGGTTTGTTGTGGATAGGATGCAATGCTTAATTTGCCACTAATGAGAGCTCCTCTCCTACCCACCACATCTTGACAGAGGCTCCCTCAGCATGTCCCCTTCTGTTCCAGGGCTGGTCTGACCCCCAGTTGTCCTGGCCTCTCCTAGTACTGGCCACTACATGAACAATTTGGGCAGCCCTGTTTGCTCTGTCAGTTTCCAGTCAGTAGCCACAAAGAGGTTTGCTGATGTGAGACCCACAGAGTATGGACTACACCTCTGGTTCCTACTGTTATTGGCATACAGACCAAGCCTTGAAATCCAACAGAGACAGCAGTTGGTTTAATGTGCTCATGCTGAGATGCACTGTTTCCAGTGTATTATAACCGAGCAGTGACAGGGCATCCGTATGAGCGCTGGGCCTACGCTAAGTGAACAAACTATTGCAGGGACATGGGTAGTGTTAAATAGTTACCTACCTCACTTGTCCTGGCATAGTTGGCGTGTCCACAGAGCAGCTCTGTTTTCATGAGACCCGCCTTGGCTATCCCCACCCAGCTAGACTTGCAATTGTAGTAGTACCAGTTGTGATGCTGACTGGAATGGCTCTCGAATGCGAGCACCAGCCTCTGAGTGGTGTGTTACACACAAGAAACAAAGCTCCAGGTGGCTACATGTTCTGTGCTTAGATTTTATCAGCCACGTCACAAGGGTGAGCTGCTGAAGCACGGTAACAGCTTTCGCATGGAGTCACCGACAGCCCTCTGGGACACCCTGTCTGGCTCATCTGCTGATCTGTATTCAAGAGCAAGGCTTGCCAACAGAACTGACCCATTCTGACCAGCTGGAGTTCTATGTCCAGTGTTGGTCACCAGTGTCTAGAGAGGAGGCAGAGACTCTGGAAAGGATCCAGAAGTGAGTGACAAAGATGATCATAGGGATGGAAGGCAAGTCACACGAGCCAGGCTGAGGGAACCGGGTCTGTTTAGTTTGGAAAGGGGGGCTATGACAGCAGTCTGCAAGTCCTCGAAAGCTGCCATCAAAAAGTGGGAGAAGAGTTCTTCTCTCTTGCCACAGAGGGCAGGGCAGGAGGCAATAGGTTCAAACTACAGCACAGAAGAGTTAGACTGAATCTCAGGAAAAACTGAGTCCTACCGGTGAGACCAGTCAGGCCATGGAACGGGGGCCTAGGGAGGCTGTGGGAGCAACTTCTTTGGAGGTTTCAAAAGGGTGCTGAATAGTCACCTGTGATGGATGGTTTAGACCCAACAGATCCTACACCATGGTGGGGGTTCAACTGGCTGGTCCTTTTGGTCCCTTCTGACGCTGTGGTTCTGTGACCACCGAAGATCCCAAACTATCAGGGGCTGTGACACGTGATGTTGGATTCCAACCCTTGCCACAAGTTAGAGAGTTGTGGCAAGGGTCTGGAGCCAGGTCTGGCCCCATGCCTAGATATGGAGATTTAGATTTATGCCATTATTCCCATTCACACCAGTAAGAGGTTGGCAAATGAAATGACCGTTTTTCCCCTCTGGGGTTTCTCACAGCTTGGACCAGCTTTCCTAGAGACCAGATAAATTAAAGCAGATAATTAGGGAAACAATCCGGGTATTTCTGCCCCCAAACTGAACTCCATCATCTTAAAATTGCTGGAGAATGTCTTGATTTTAATTACGTATCATAATTAACTTGGGAGTGTGCATGTGGCTCCACTGCCCTCTGCTGCCTAGAACCAGAAATGGTTCACTGTGTGTCACATACTTCACACTGCTGAAAATTAATGGAAACTCTCCAATAGGTCCCATAGCAGGAAACCTGCCTTTTCCTCCTTCCCTATCTCCCATCAATTGGTCTGAGTTCTGTTGCCATCAAACTGCAGGAGACCATAGTGAACAGCAGGGGGACAATTGTAATGTGCTAAGTAGCCATGAACTTGTTACAGGCTCAACAATACACTAAGATATTTGCAAGAAATTAATATGAAACCAAAGAGACTCTGCATCAGACTGGTCTAGCCTAAGCAATGTTCGGGGCACCCTTTGCACAGCAGTCATGAAGCAGCAAATGTTGGACTCTAATCAGCACCTGTGGACCAAGACTTAAAAATCTGCTCATCCTTGGGTTCCTGACTGCATGCTGGGGCATCTACGGAAGTGGCTGCATTCCCTGCTTCACCTTCCCCCCCAAAGCCGGAAGGGCCCAGGAGTCACTGAAATCAGTAGAACTGTTGGCTGCTGTGTAGGATGTCTCAAAATCAGATGACTTCTGTAAGCACCTAACTATAGATTTAAGGTACTAATTAGGGCTGTCAATTCTCGTAGTTAACTCAAAAATTAATCGTGATTTAAAAATTATTTATGATGAATTGTCTTTTAATCACACTGTTAAACAATAGTATACCAATTGAAATGTATTAAATATTTTGGATGTTTTTTCTACATTTTAAAATATATTGATCTCAGTTACAACACGGAACACAAAGAGCACAGTGCTCACTAGGGATGTTAAATTGCGGGTAACTGACTAATCAAATAGTCGATGCAGTTTCCATCGACTATTTGACTAGTCCAGTGTTTCCCAATTGGTGTTCACAGGTTCCGTGAAGAGCCGGCACTCCCCCGCCCTCTCTTAAAGAGACAGAGCTGCGATGGGTATCGTGGCGGGGCTTGTTTTTTTCTTTGCTCGACAAAAAGCGGTGGTGGGGCCTTTTTTTTAAGGCAACCCTAGGGGTTCCATGGCCAAATAAAATTGGGAAACGCTGGACTAGTCGATGGGGCGCCTCTGCCTCTGAAGTGTAGCAATGGCCCTAGGGCTGTTGCTGCACTTTAAAAGTGAAAGTGCTATGTGGAGCGCAGGGTCAGCTGGGGACTCCCCGCTGACTCCGGGCTCTGTGCGGTGCTGCCGCTTTGAAATGCTGCCGGGGAGCCTGGGGTCTGGACCCAGGCTCCACATGGCACTGCCACTTTGAAGTACCCTTTTTCCCCTCCCCCTTGCTGCCTCTTTCTGATAGAGGCAGCTAAGGGGGGGAGAGCGATCAATAAGCATTTGCTTATCAGATAGTCGACTAGTCCTTTACATTCCTAATATTATTTTTATTACAAATATTTGCATTGTAATAGTGATAAAAGAAATAGTATTTTTCAATTCACCTCATACAAGTACTGAAGCCCAATCTCTATCATGAAAGTGCACCTTACAAATGCAGATTTTTTTTAATGTTACATAACTGTGCTTCCAAAACAAAATAATACCTAGAACCCACAAGTCCACTCAGTCCTCCTCCTTCAGCCAGTTGCTAAGGCACACGAGTTTGCTTACATTTACGGGAGATAATGCTGCCCATTTCTTATGTACAATGTCGCCTGAAAGTGAAAACTGGTGTTTGCATGGCACTTCTGTAGCCAGCATTGCAAGGTATGTATAGGCTAGATATGCTAAACATTTGTATATCTTAGGAGTAGGGAACCTCAGGCCTGGGGGCCAGATGCAGCCTCTAGCTTGCCTGGATCTGGCCCCCAAGCCTCAGGGCCTCCCCCAGCACTGGGTAGCCTGAACTGGCACTCCAGCCCACTGCTGCCCCACCACGGAGCTGGAGCACACAAAATCTACTAGGCTCTGGTGTGCAAGAGAAACGTTGGGAGTGTGTTTCTCCTTCTCAGTTGGGGGCCATGTCAGGGAGGGTTGGGTTGCTGTTTTGTTTCTCACTTCTGTGCGCCCCTCGACTGATTTGTCTGTGGGTCAATGGCCTCCGACCCCCAAAAAAGTTTCCCCACCCCGGTATTTCCCTTCATGCTTCAGCCATCATTCCAAAGGACCTGCTTCCATGCTGATGAAGTGCATTTAAAAAAAAAAAAGGGTTAATTAAATCTGTGACTGAACTCCTTGGGGGAGAATTGTCTCTTGCTCAGTTTTACACCCATTCTTCCAGCTATTTAATGTTACAGCAGTTTCTGATGATGACCCAGCAAATTCTCTCCCTTTTAAGAACACTGTCACTGCAGATCTGACAAAATGCAAAGAAGGTACCGATGTGAGATTTGTAAAAATAGTTACAGCACTCAACCCAAAGTTTAAGATTCAGAAGTGCCTTCCAAAATCTGAAAGAGAGGAGGTGTGAAATATGCTTTTACAACTCATAAAAGAGCAACATTCCCATGTGCAAACTACAGACCTGAACCACCCAAAAAGAAAATCAGCGTTCTGCTGGTGGCATCTGACTCAGAAGATAAAAATTATCATGCATCAGTCCAGACTCCTTTGGAGCATGATTAGCATGGACACTCTTAGGCTGTGTCCAGACTCAGGGGTTTTTTCGGGAAAAGTAGCCTTTTCCCGAAAAAACTTCCCCTGCGTCCAGACTCAAGCCGCGTTCTTTCGAAATTATTTCGAAAGAACGCGGCTTTTCTTTCGATGGCGGTAAACCTCGTTTCACGAGGAAGAACGCCTTCTTTCGAAAGTTCCTCTTTCGAAAGAAGGCGTTGTTCAATGTAAAGAGGCCGTCTTCAAAAGAGAGCATCAAGACTCGCTGGGTGCTCTCTTTCAAAAAAGCGGATTTCTCTTTCGAAAGATCCGCCTGCAGTCTAGACGCGATCTTTTGAAAGAGGCTCTTTCGAAAGATGCTTTCGAAAGAGCCTCTTTCGAAAGAAGCCTGCAGTCTAGACATAGCGTTAGAGAAGAAACAGGTGACTCAGGAGCAGATGGGGTAAACAGAACTGCTTTATTGCCCACGCACGTTTACCTCAGACATTCAACACACCGCCCAAGTGGCAACAAAGTGGCATCAATGACACCCTTTTATCTATTTTAGTATGTTAATTCACACGTCTATTACTACTTTCCCTAAAACCTTATTTAGTAATGTTAACTCCTACACAATGAATATCCCACTATATTAATATGAAAAGTAGGTGATTAATGCAATTATACCCTCCCGTTTGTTGTTTACTGGTTTTTAATTGAATCAGTATTACATACTGTCTTAATCAGCATCTTATAGGAAGCGCTTCAACCCTGAAAATGTTTTTACAGACAAGTGCGAAGACAATACAAGGCCCTGTTCAGTGCAACCATCTTCCAAGGCTGCCAGGACAAGAGGAAAAATGTGTTTAAAGGGCAATGGCAATGCCTATTCTGGCTAAACCCCTTACCCATTGATGTATAGTCATCCCAGACCTCCATTCATTTTACATATCCCAACAGATACGTCCTCTGGAATGGTGGTTGAAGCATGAAGGGACATATGAATCTGTAGCATATCTGGTATTTAAATATCTTGTGATGCTGGCTACAACAGTGCCATGAAAACGCCTGTTCTCACTTTCAGGTGACATTGTAAATAAGAAGTGGGAAGTATTCTTTCTTGCAAATGTCAACAAACTTGTTTGTCTGAGCAATTGTCTAAACAGGTAGTAGGACTGAGTAGACTTGTAGGCACTGAAGTTTTATATTTTGAGTGCTACTGTTTTGTACATTAGTTCTAAATTTGTAAGTTCAACTTTCATTATAGAGTGCACTACAATTATTTGTATTGGGTGAATTGAAAAAATACTATTTATCGTGTTTTTACTCTGCAAATATTTGTAATAAAAATAATATAAAGTGAGTTTTATGCACTATGTATTCTGTATAGTAATTGAAATCAATATAGTTGAAAAAGTAGAAAACATCCAAAATATTTAAATAATGGTATTCTATTATTCTTTAAGTGTTATTAATTGTGATTAATCTTAATCACTTGACAACCCTAATACTAACTTTAGCCTCCCAACCTTTTCATAAAAAACCTTGGCCATTGACGTTAATGGGAAAACTCTATGGCAACAAGAGTGGGCCCCAAATTGAAAAATGGTGCAATATTGATGCATTTTCAAGGAGGTAAAGAAAAGGGATTTCTGGGTTTGATAGCATAGCTAATTCTTATATGCTGTGTAGTCCCAAGATATTAGAGAGGCAAGGTGAGGTAATCTGTGATATTAACTTATCCATTTGGTCTCTTTAAATAGGTAAAGGTTAACATTCTGCCTCCCTACATTTCCTCTTCAGTTTCACATGGTTACACTCCTCCACTTCCTGACCTAAACTGTTGTGTAGTGTTGATGCAATATTGGCGGCATTCTGCCCCAGAACATGCTGCCTCTCCATGATTTACATGTGTATATAGTTTGTAAAGATGTAACTCTTTGGGTCCTTTGGGACGAAAGAGGCTATAAAAGTGTATGATATAGTAGTTGTTATTAATAATTGTTAAACTTCCTAACAACCATAGGTGCAAAATCCTCTTTTCTCATAACAGAGCAAATGCCTGTTGCATGCAGAAGATCCAGATCTACACTTCTGGCACCTTGTGTTGCTACTTACATATGTGCAATACTGTGCAAAGAGGGTGTGAAATACACCCCATGGGAGTTGGTGGCATTCTGCACATCTTTATTGACACAAGGTACACAGCAGTGGGAAAACGGGCTGTAGGGCTCCTTGATGCAGCTTGGCAATGGGTCTCAATGCTGAATTGGTGAAGCATGGGGAGCTTCATAAAGAGCTTGCCTTTCAGAGGCGTGGCGCACCTGTTGATCACTTTGACTCCTGGGGTAGTTGGGACTGATCAGCATCTCTGCAAGGCAGGCTCAGAAAGGGCACCTTGCCAAAGTCCTCTCCCAGCAGTAAGTTGCCATAGGTGTAAATCCATTTGGTGAGGTGAGGAGGAGGAGGAGAATGTAGCCCCAGATCTAAGTGATGTGGCTGGTTATTGCTCTGTGTCTGTGTTGTAAATACCAAGTTTCTCTGTTTAATGAACCTTGAAGTATGTTTTCCTGCCCTCCCCCTCTGCAGAAAGCATGACTCTGAAACAGTGTTTGAGCTGCTGCTGTGGCTAACAGGTCCTTGTGCTGTACAGCCCAACCCTGTGCAGAGCATGTGAAATGGCATCTTCCATGCCTAGTGCTCCAGCTGCTCACAGAGTCTATCTCCAATACTCATTCCAAAACTGCACTCCCCAAGTGCTCAATATTTGGAAAGGAGACATGATACGTGTGTAGAGTTTTCTGTAGCTCCTTATTTATTCTGTGTAAGGACACCCTGCATTGTACTTATGTAAAATTATTGATTGTAAATAACAACCGTCTTTAAAAAACCCAAACTGCTGCCTGTGTTATGTCTGTGCAAACTACAGGACAGTCCAAATCACGTCTTGGTGTGTGAGTAAGTGTGTGTGTGTGTGTGGGGAGGGTGTATTCTTGTGCACTGCCCTTCACTCACTGAGACCAGTGCAGGGACCGATCCTGACTTTGAGTGAGGAGGGCTGGCTGTAGCTCCATCAGCACAAACTAGCCCAAGCCTTGCCTTCTGCAGGCTCTGAGTATGGCTGATCAAACAGCACTGGGCAATGTGATGGCTGCTGGCATATGCTGGAGCTGGCCTTAACCAGCTAGCCTGGCTAAAAAGACCAGTGCAGCTGCTATAGTAAAGGGCTTCAGCACAGGCTGTACAAGCCCCCAGGGACTCTGGGTAGGCAGCTAAGGGCATGTTATCATGCAATTAAAACCAGTCCATGCCACCTGACTTAGGCTCATGGCATTGCCCTGCTAACCAGGCTACTGCAGAGGGGGACAGCTGGGGAGTCCTCTCTCTCTCTGCCATAGCACTGAGGCAGTCTGCACCCCAAATACCTCAACCCTGGCTCTTCCCCAGAGCTCTCATCCCCGAGAGCCTTCACCCTGCCACATCCCAACCCTCTGCCATAGCCCAGAGCACGCTCTTGTACCCAAAGCTTGGCCCCGCTACCAGCCAGAGCCTTCACCCTGCCACATCCCAACCCTCTGCCATAGCCCTGAGCATGCTCTTGTACCCAAAGCTTGGCCCCGCTACCAGCCAGAGCCTTCACCCTGCCACATCCCAACCCTCTGCCATAGCCCTGAGCACGCTCTTGTACCCAAAGCTTGGCCCCGCTACCAGCCAGAGCCTTCACCCTGCCACATCCCAACCCTCTGCCATAGCCCTGAGCACGGTCTTGTACCCAAAGCTTGGCCCCGCTACCAGCCAGAGCCTTCACCCTGCCACATCCCAACCCTCTGCCATAGCCCTGAGCACGCTCTTGTACCCAAAGCTTGGCCCCGCTACCAGCCAGAGCCTTCACCCTGCCACCTCCCCACATCTATCTTCTGCCCCAGTGCTGAGCCTCTCCCACTTTCTGAAAGCCTCAGCTCCACCCTCACCACACATCATCTCTATATTGGTGCACATAATAAAACATTCCACACATGGCTGTAAAAAATTAGCGGGAACATTGCCAGCAACTATACTGATGGCGTGTGCACATGTGACCTGGCATGGACATGAGCAACACATACGAATGGCCACACTGGGTCAGACCAAAGATCCATGTAGCTCAGTGTTCTGTCATCTGACTGTGGCCAATGCTAGGTGCCCTGGAGGGAGTGAACAGAACAGGGAATCATCAAGTGACCCCTTCCCTGTCGCCCATTCCCAGCTTTTGGCAAACAGAGGCCAAGGACACCGTCCCTGCCTAGCCTGGCTAACAGCCATTGATGGACCTGACATCCATGAATTTATCTAGCTCTTTTTTGAACCCTATTACAATTTTGGCCTTCACAACATCGTCTGACAAAGAGTTCCACAGACTGACTCTGCGTTGCGTGAAGAAATACTTCCTTTGGTTTGTTTTAAACCTGCTGCCTATTCATTTCATTTGGTGACTCCCTAGTTCTTGTGTTAGGGGGGAGAAAAACTAGCACTTCCGTATCTATTTTCTTCACACTAGTCATGATTTTATAGACAGTATCAACAGTATCTTCCCTTACGTGCCTCTTTTCCAAGTGGAAGAATCCCAGTCATATTAATCTCTCCTCATGAGGAAGCCATTCCATACTCCTCAAAGAACAGATACAGAAGGTTAGTAAACTTTTTGGGGCAGGGGAGCATCTAATTCTTCCTCATGCATTGTAGATGGAGCTGGGCCTCCCGCCCCTCCAGCTCAGGGTGGAGAATTCCACTGCCTAGCATGGCATCTAGATGTATGTACTGTAATGCTAAGTCTAAGGTGAATATTTCCCTGGAGAGACTTGGGAGGTGTCTTTGTAAATAGGGTACTCGCCTGCTCTGTGTACATAGTCACAGGGGCAGCCCATCCATACAGGTGAACTAGGCGGTCGCCTAGGGCACCAAGTTAAATGGGGCACGAAATGATGGTGCAATATCATTGAGGGGTTTGAAGGTGGGGGCGCCGATCGCATGGTTCGCCTAGGGCACCCGTTGGTGGCAGCTAGTCTAGGGCCGCCCCTGCATAGTCAGCAAATGCAGTGGTGTCAAAGTGATTCACTTTGGCTGGTGTTGGGTTCAAATCACATGACGCCTGAATACCAGAGGAGTGGAGTATGGTTACTGATGTAATTATTGAGGCAATACGGGGAAGCAGGACTGGGGTTAACTTAACCCAGTTGAGACAGGAGACCACATCAGCTGAAAGAACCTTCTTAAGCCTGGGGCTCAAATGTCAGAGCCCTGTGAAAGTAAGAGACGTTGCCCCAGGTATCCCAACCACGAAGCTGCAACCCCTTGTCCTCCCTTAGCTGGTTTTACCCTCTTGCTCCCTCTCCCACCCCCCACTGTTCAAAGACTAGAGCTGATCCGTTCAACGAGAAGCGCCTTTGTTGTGTTAAATGCTCAGCTCGCGCTGAATCCTTTGGGATGACCCTGCTTCTCCCAGGTTGGCAAGATCTGAAACTCACGGGCAGACTGAGATGTGAGAGCGGAGAGGCAGGTGCCTGCCAGCGGGAGAACGTGAGAGGGGAGGCAGGAGCCGCAGCCAGCAGGGAGGCTCGTGGGGAGACGCTGCCGAGCGCTGAGCAGGCAGGCAGCAGGGCACAGCAGAGGCATGAGGCGGGCGGAGGCCGAGCAGTGGAGCCGCTGCGCTCTGCATGAGGAGGGGCAGGAGGCGGGCAGAGGCCGAGTAGTGGAGCCGCTGCGCTCTGCATGAGGAGGGGCAGGAGGGGGGCGGAGGCCGAGCAGTGGAGCCGCTGCGCTCTGCATGAGGAGGGGCAGGAGGCGGGCGGAGGCCGAGCAGTGGAGCCGCTGCGCTCTGCATGAGGAGGGCCAGGAGGGCGGGGGGAGGCCGAGCAGTGGAGCCGCTGCGCTCTGCATGAGGAGGGCAGGAGGCGGGCGGAGGCCGAGCAGTGGAGCCGCTGCGCTCTGCATGAGGAGGGGCAGGAGGGCGGGGGGAGGCCGAGCAGTGGAGCCGCTGCGCTCTGCATGAGGAGGGGCAGGAGGGCGGGCGGAGGCCGAGCAGTGGAGCCGCTGCGCTCTGCATGAGGAGGGGCAGGAGGGCGGGGGGAGGCCGAGCAGTGGAGCCGCTGCGCTCTGCATGAGGAGGGGCAGGAGGCGGGCGGAGGCCGAGCAGTGGAGCCGCTGCGCTCTGCATGAGGAGGGGCAGGAGGGCGGGCGGAGGCCGAGCAGTGGAGCCGCTGCGCTCTGCATGAGGAGGGGCAGGAGGCGGGCGGAGGCCGAGCAGTGGAGCCGCTGCGCTCTGCATGAGGAGGGGCAGGAGGCGGGCGGAGGCCGAGCAGTGGAGCCGCTGCGCTCTGCATGAGGAGGGGCAGGAGGGCGGGAGGAGGCCGAGCAGTGGAGCCGCTGCGCTCTGCATGAGGAGGGCAGGAGGGCGGGCGGAGGCCGAGCAGTGGAGCCGCTGCGCTCTGCATGAGGAGGGCAGGAGGCGGGGGGAGGCCGAGCAGTGGAGCCGCTGCGCTCTGCATGAGGAGGGGCAGGAGGCGGGCGGAGGCCGAGCAGTGGAGCCGCTGCGCTCTGCATGAGGAGGGCAGGAGGCGGGCGGAGGCCGAGCAGTGGAGCCGCTGCGCTCTGCATGAGGAGGGGCAGGAGGCGGGCGGAGGCCGAGCAGTGGAGCCGCTGCGCTCTGCATGAGGAGGGGCAGGAGGGGGGCGGAGGCCGAGCAGTGGAGCCGCTGCGCTCTGCATGAGGAGGGCAGGAGGCGGGCGGAGGCCGAGCAGTGGAGCCGCTGCGCTCTGCATGAGGAGGGGCAGGAGGGCGGGCGGAGGCCGAGCAGTGGAGCCGCTGCGCTCTGCATGAGGAGGGCAGGAGGCGGGCGGAGGCCGAGCAGTGGAGCCGCTGCGCTCTGCATGAGGAGGGGCAGGAGGGCGGGCGGAGGCCGAGCAGTGGAGCCGCTGCGCTCTGCATGAGGAGGGGCAGGAGGCGGGCGGAGGCCGAGCAGTGGAGCCGCTGCGCTCTGCATGAGGAGGGGCAGGAGGCGGGCGGAGGCCGAGCAGTGGAGCCGCTGCGCTCTGCATGAGGAGGGGCAGGAGGCGGGCGGAGGCCGAGCAGTGGAGCCGCTGCGCTCTGCATGAGGAGGGGCAGGAGGCGGGCGGAGGCCGAGCAGTGGAGCCGCTGCGCTCTGCATGAGGAGGGCAGGAGGGCGGGCGGAGGCCGAGCAGTGGAGCCGCTGCGCTCTGCATGAGGAGGGGCAGGAGGCGGGCGGAGGCCGAGCAGTGGAGCCGCTGCGCTCTGCATGAGGAGGGGCAGGAGGGCGGGCGGAGGCCGAGCAGTGGAGCCGCTGCGCTCTGCATGAGGAGGGGCAGGAGGCGGGCGGAGGCCGAGCAGTGGAGCCGCTGCGCTCTGCATGAGGAGGGGCAGGAGGCGGGCGGAGGCCGAGCAGTGGAGCCGCTGCGCTCTGCATGAGGAGGGGCAGGAGGCGGGCGGAGGCCGAGCAGTGGAGCCGCTGCGCTCTGCATGAGGAGGGGCAGGAGGGCGGGCGGAGGCCGAGCAGTGGAGCCGCTGCGCTCTGCATGAGGAGGGCAGGAGGCGGGCAGAGGCCGAGCAGTGGAGCCGCTGCGCTCTGCATGAGGAGGGGCAGGAGGGCGGGCGGAGGCCGAGCAGTGGAGCCGCTGCGCTCTGCATGAGGAGGGCAGGAGGGCGGGCGGAGGCCGAGCAGTGGAGCCGCTGCGCTCTGCATGAGGAGGGCAGGAGGGCGGGCGGAGGCCGAGCAGTGGAGCCGCTGCGCTCTGCATGAGGAGGGGCAGGAGGGCGGGCGGAGGCCGAGCAGTGGAGCCGCTGCGCTCTGCATGAGGAGGGCAGGAGGCGGGCGGAGGCCGAGCAGTGGAGCCGCTGCGCTCTGCATGAGGAGGGGCAGGAGGCGGGCGGAGGCCGAGCAGTGGAGCCGCTGCGCTCTGCATGAGGAGGGGCAGGAGGCGGGCGGAGGCCGAGCAGTGGAGCCGCTGCGCTCTGCATGAGGAGGGGCAGGAGGGCGGGCGGAGGC
Source organism: Pelodiscus sinensis (assembly GCF_052426305.1). Lineage (NCBI taxonomy): Eukaryota > Metazoa > Chordata > Testudines > Trionychidae > Pelodiscus > Pelodiscus sinensis. Next base: position 67,952,753 of record NC_143060.1, read on the forward strand.
CGAGCAGTGGAGCCGCTGCGCTCTGCATGAGGAGGGGCAGGAGGGCGGGCGGAGGCCGAGCAGTGGAGCCGCTGCGCTCTGCATGAGGAGGGGCAGGAGGGGGGCGGAGGCCGAGCAGTGGAGCCGCTGCGCTCTGCATGAGGAGGGCAGGAGGCGGGCAGAGGCCGAGCAGTGGAGCCGCTGCGCTCTGCATGAGGAGGGGCAGGAGGCGGGCGGAGGCCGAGCAGTGGAGCCGCTGCGCTCTGCATGAGGAGGGCAGGAGGCGGGCGGAGGCCGAGCAGTGGAGCCGCTGCGCTCTGCATGAGGAGGGCAGGAGGCGGGCAGAGGCCGAGCAGTGGAGCCGCTGCGCTCTGCATGAGGAGGGGCAGGAGGGGGGGAGGCCGAGCAGTGGAGCCGCTGCGCTCTGCATGAGGAGGGGCAGGAGGCGGGCGGAGGCCGAGCAGTGGAGCCGCTGCGCTCTGCATGAGGAGGGGCAGGAGGCGGGCGGAGGCCGAGCAGTGAAGCCGCTGCGCTCTGCATGAGGAGGGGCAGGAGGGCGGGCGGAGGCCGAGCAGTGGAGCCGCTGCGCTCTGCATGAGGAGGGGCAGGAGGGCGGGCGGAGGCCGAGCAGTGGAGCCGCTGCGCTCTGCATGAGGAGGGGCAGGAGGGCGGGCGGAGGCCGAGCAGTGAAGCCGCTGCGCTCTGCATGAGGAGGGGCAGGAGGGCGGGCGGAGGCCGAGCAGTGGAGCCGCTGCGCTCTGCATGAGGAGGGGCAGGAGGGGGGCGGAGGCCGAGCAGTGGAGCCGCTGCGCTCTGCATGAGGAGGGGCAGGAGGCGGGCGGAGGCCGAGCAGTGGAGCCGCTGCGCTCTGCATGAGGAGGGGCAGGAGGGCGGGCGGAGGCCGAGCAGTGGAGCCGCTGCGCTCTGCATGAGGAGGGGCAGGAGGCGGGCGGAGGCCGAGCAGTGGAGCCGCTGCGCTCTGCATGAGGAGGGGCAGGAGGCGGGCGGAGGCCGAGCAGTGGAGCCGCTGCGCTCTGCATGAGGAGGGGCAGGAGGGGGGGGGAGGCCGAGCAGTGGAGCCGCTGCGCTCTGCATGAGGAGGGGCAGGAGGGCGGGGGGAGGCCGAGCAGTGGAGCCGCTGCGCTCTGCATGAGGAGGGGCAGGAGGGCGGGAGGAGGCCGAGCAGTGGAGCCGCTGCGCTCTGCATGAGGAGGGGCAGGAGGGCGGGCGGAGGCCGAGCAGTGGAGCCGCTGCGCTCTGCATGAGGAGGGGCAGGAGGGCGGGCGGAGGCCGAGCAGTGGAGCCGCTGCGCTCTGCATGAGGAGGGGCAGGAGGGCGGGCGGAGGCCGAGCAGTGGAGCCGCTGCGCTCTGCATGAGGAGGGGCAGGAGGGCGGGCGGAGGCCGAGCAGTGGAGCCGCTGCGCTCTGCATGAGGAGGGGCAGGAGGGCGGGCGGAGGCCGAGCAGTGGAGCCGCTGCGCTCTGCATGAGGAGGGGCAGGAGGGCGGGCGGAGGCCGAGCAGTGGAGCCGCTGCGCTCTGCATGAGGAGGGGCAGGAGGCGGGCGGAGGCCGAGCAGTGGAGCCGCTGCGCTCTGCATGAGGAGGGGCAGGAGGCGGGCGGAGGCCGAGCAGTGGAGCCGCTGCGCTCTGCATGAGGAGGGGCAGGAGGCGGGCGGAGGCCGAGCAGTGGAGCCGCCGCGCTCTGCATGAGGAGGGGCAGGAGGCGGGCGGAGGCCGAGCAGTGGAGCCGCTGCGCTCTGCATGAGGAGGGGCAGGAGGGCGGGTGGAGGCCGAGCAGTGGAGCCGCTGCGCTCTGCATGAGGAGGGGCAGGAGGGCGGGTGGAGGCCGAGCAGTGGAGCCGCTGCGCTCTGCATGAGGAGGGCAGGAGGGCGGGCGGAGGCCGAGCAGTGGAGCCGCTGCGCTCTGCATGAGGAGGGGCAGGAGGGCGGGCGGAGGCCGAGCAGTGGAGCCGCTGCGCTCTGCATGAGGAGGGGCAGGAGGGCGGGCGGAGGCCGAGCAGTGGAGCCGCTGCGCTCTGCATGAGGAGGGGCAGGAGGCGGGCGGAGGCCGAGCAGTGGAGCCGCTGCGCTCTGCATGAGGAGGGGCAGGAGGCGGGCGGAGGCCGAGCAGTGGAGCCGCTGCGCTCTGCATGAGGAGGGGCAGGAGGCGGGCGGAGGCCGAGCAGTGGAGCCGCTGCGCTCTGCATGAGGAGGGGCAGGAGGCGGGCGGAGGCCGAGCAGTGGAGCCGCCGCGCTCTGCATGAGGAGGGGCAGGAGGCGGGCGGAGGCCGAGCAGTGGAGCCGCTGCGCTCTGCATGAGGAGGGGCAGGAGGGCGGGTGGAGGCCGAGCAGTGGAGCCGCTGCGCTCTGCATGAGGAGGGGCAGGAGGGCGGGCGGAGGCCGAGCAGTGGAGCCGCTGCGCTCTGCATGAGGAGGGCAGGAGGGCGGGCGGAGGCCGAGCAGTGGAGCCGCTGCGCTCTGCATGAGGAGGGGCAGGAGGGCGGGCGGAGGCCGAGCAGTGGAGCCGCTGCGCTCTGCATGAGGAGGGCAGGAGGGCGGGCGGAGGCCGAGCAGTGGAGCCGCTGCGCTCTGCATGAGGAGGGGCAGGAGGGCGGGCGGAGGCCGAGCAGTGGAGCCGCTGCGCTCTGCATGAGGAGGGGCAGGAGGCGGGCGGAGGCCGAGCAGTGGAGCCGCTGCGCTCTGCATGAGGAGGGGCAGGAGGGCGGGCGGAGGCCGAGCAGTGGAGCCGCTGCGCTCTGCATGAGGAGGGGCAGGAGGCGGGCAGAGGCCGAGCAGTGGAGCCGCTGCGCTCTGCATGAGGAGGGCAGGAGGCGGGCAGAGGCCGAGCAGTGGAGCCGCTGCGCTCTGCATGAGGAGGGGCAGGAGGGCGGGCGGAGGCCGAGCAGTGGAGCCGCTGCGCTCTGCATGAGGAGGGCAGGAGGCGGGCAGAGGCCGAGCAGTGGAGCCGCTGCGCTCTGCATGAGGAGGGGCAGGAGGGCGGGCGGAGGCCGAGCAGTGGAGCCGCTGCGCTCTGCATGAGGAGGGGCAGGAGGGCGGGCGGAGGCCGAGCAGTGGAGCCGCTGCGCTCTGCATGAGGAGGGCAGGAGGCGGGCGGAGGCCGAGCAGTGGAGCCGCTGCGCTCTGCATGAGGAGGGCAGGAGGCGGGCAGAGGCCGAGCAGTGGAGCCGCTGCGCTCTGCATGAGGAGGGGCAGGAGGGCGGGCGGAGGCCGAGTAGTGGAGCCGCTGCGCTCTGCATGAGGAGGGGCAGGAGGCGGGCGGAGGCCGAGCAGTGGAGCCGCTGCGCTCTGCATGAGGAGGGCAGGAGGCGGGCGGAGGCCGAGCAGTGGAGCCGCTGCGCTCTGCATGAGGAGGGCAGGAGGGCGGGCGGAGGCCGAGCAGTGGAGCCGCTGCGCTCTGCATGAGGAGGGGCAGGAGGGCGGGCGGAGGCCGAGCAGTGGAGCCGCTGCGCTCTGCATGAGGAGGGCAGGAGGCGGGCGGAGGCCGAGCAGTGGAGCCGCTGCGCTCTGCATGAGGAGGGGCAGGAGGGCGGGCGGAGGCCGAGCAGTGGAGCCGCTGCGCTCTGCATGAGGAGGGGCAGGAGGCGGGCGGAGGCCGAGCAGTGGAGCCGCTGCGCTCTGCATGAGGAGGGGCAGGAGGCGGGCGGAGGCCGAGCAGTGGAGCCGCTGCGCTCTGCATGAGGAGGGGCAGGAGGCGGGCGGAGGCCGAGCAGTGGAGCCGCTGCGCTCTGCATGAGGAGGGCAGGAGGCGGGCGGAGGCCGAGCAGTGGAGCCGCTGCGCTCTGCATGAGGAGGGGCAGGAGGGCGGGCGGAGGCCGAGCAGTGGAGCCGCTGCGCTCTGCATGAGGAGGGGCAGGAGGCGGGCGGAGGCCGAGCAGTGGAGCCGCTGCGCTCTGCATGAGGAGGGCAGGAGGGCGGGCGGAGGCCGAGCAGTGGAGCCGCTGCGCTCTGCATGAGGAGGCGCAGGAGGGCGGGAGGAGGCCGAGCAGTGGAGCCGCTGCGCTCTGCATGAGGAGGGCAGGAGGGCGGGCGGAGGCCGAGCAGTGGAGCCGCTGCGCTCTGCATGAGGAGGGCAGGAGGGCGGGCGGAGGCCGAGCAGTGGAGCCGCTGCGCTCTGCATGAGGAGGGCAGGAGGGCGGGCGGAGGCCGAGCAGTGGAGCCGCTGCGCTCTGCATGAGGAGGGGCAGGAGGGCGGGAGGAGGCCGAGCAGTGGAGCCGCTGCGCTCTGCATGAGGAGGGCAGGAGGGCGGGCGGAGGCCGAGCAGTGGAGCCGCTGCGCTCTGCATGAGGAGGGGCAGGAGGGCGGGCGGAGGCCGAGCAGTGAAGCCGCTGCGCTCTGCATGAGGAGGGGCAGGAGGGCGGGCGGAGGCCGAGCAGTGGAGCCGCTGCGCTCTGCATGAGGAGGGCAGGAGGGCGGGCGGAGGCCGAGCAGTGGAGCCGCTGCGCTCTGCATGAGGAGGGGCAGGAGGGCGGGCGGAGGCCGAGCAGTGGAGCCGCTGCGCTCTGCATGAGGAGGGGCAGGAGGCGGGCGGAGGCCGAGCAGTGGAGCCGCTGCGCTCTGCATGAGGAGGGGCAGGAGGCGGGCGGAGGCCGAGCAGTGGAGCCGCTGCGCTCTGCATGAGGAGGGGCAGGAGGGCGGGAGGAGGCCGAGCAGTGGAGCCGCTGCGCTCTGCATGAGGAGGGGCAGGAGGGCGGGAGGAGGCCGAGCAGTGGAGCCGCTGCGCTCTGCATGAGGAGGGCAGGAGGCGGGCGGAGGCCGAGCAGTGGAGCCGCTGCGCTCTGCATGAGGAGGGGCAGGAGGGCGGGAGGAGGCCGAGCAGTGGAGCCGCTGCGCTCTGCATGAGGAGGGGCAGGAGGGCGGGAGGAGGCCGAGCAGTGGAGCCGCTGCGCTCTGCATGAGGAGGGCAGGAGGCGGGCGGAGGCCGAGCAGTGGAGCCGCTGCGCTCTGCATGAGGAGGGGCAGGAGGGCGGGCGGAGGCCGAGCAGTGGAGCCGCTGCGCTCTGCATGAGGAGGCGCAGGAGGGCGGGCGGAGGCCGAGCAGTGGAGCCGCTGCGCTCTGCATGAGGAGGGGCAGGAGGGCGGGAGGAGGCCGAGCAGTGGAGCCGCTGCGCTCTGCATGAGGAGGGGCAGGAGGGCGGGCGGAGGCCGAGCAGTGGAGCCGCTGCGCTCTGCATGAGGAGGGGCAGGAGGGCGGGAGGAGGCCGAGCAGTGGAGCCGCTGCGCTCTGCATGAGGAGGGGCAGGAGGGCGGGGGGAGGCCGAGCAGTGGAGCCGCTGCGCTCTGCATGAGGAGGGGCAGGAGGGCGGGAGGAGGCCGAGCAGTGGAGCCGCTGCGCTCTGCATGAGGAGGGGCAGGAGGGCGGGGGGAGGCCGAGCAGTGGAGCCGCTGCGCTCTGCATGAGGAGGGGCAGGAGGGCGGGCGGAGGCCGAGCAGTGGAGCCGCTGCGCTCTGCATGAGGAGGGCAGGAGGCGGGCGGAGGCCGAGTAGTGGAGCCGCTGCGCTCTGCATGAGGAGGGGCAGGAGGCGGGCGGAGGCCGAGCAGTGGAGCCGCTGCGCTCTGCATGAGGAGGGGCAGGAGGCGGGCGGAGGCCGAGCAGTGAAGCCGCTGCGCTCTGCATGAGGAGGGCAGGAGGCGGGCAGAGGCCGAGCAGTGGAGCCGCTGCGCTCTGCATGAGGAGGGGCAGGAGGCGGGCGGAGGCCGAGCAGTGGAGCCGCTGCGCTCTGCATGAGGAGGGCAGGAGGCGGGAGGAGGCCGAGCAGTGGAGCCGCTGCGCTCTGCATGAGGAGGGGCAGGAGGGCGGGCGGAGGCCGAGCAGTGGAGCCGCTGCGCTCTGCATGAGGAGGGGCAGGAGGCGGGCAGAGGCCGAGCAGTGGAGCCGCTGCGCTCTGCATGAGGAGGGCAGGAGGGCGGGCGGAGGCCGAGCAGTGGAGCCGCTGCGCTCTGCATGAGGAGGGCAGGAGGGCGGGCGGAGGCCGAGCAGTGGAGCCGCTGCGCTCTGCATGAGGAGGGCAGGAGGGCGGGCGGAGGCCGAGCAGTGGAGCCGCTGCGCTCTGCATGAGGAGGGCAGGAGGCGGGCGGAGGCCGAGCAGTGGAGCCGCTGCGCTCTGCATGAGGAGGGGCAGGAGGGCGGGAGGAGGCCGAGCAGTGGAGCCGCTGCGCTCTGCATGAGGAGGGCAGGAGGCGGGCGGAGGCCGAGCAGTGGAGCCGCTGCGCTCTGCATGAGGAGGGGCAGGAGGCGGGCGGAGGCCGAGCAGTGGAGCCGCTGCGCTCTGCATGAGGAGGGCAGGAGGCGGGCGGAGGCCGAGCAGTGGAGCCGCTGCGCTCTGCATGAGGAGGGGCAGGAGGGCGGGAGGAGGCCGAGCAGTGGAGCCGCTGCGCTCTGCATGAGGAGGGGCAGGAGGGCGGGAGGAGGCCGAGCAGTGGAGCCGCTGCGCTCTGCATGAGGAGGGCAGGAGGGCGGGCGGAGGCCGAGCAGTGGAGCCGCTGCGCTCTGCATGAGGAGGGCAGGAGGGGGGCGGAGGCCGAGCAGTGGAGCCGCTGCGCTCTGCATGAGGAGGGGCAGGAGGGCGGGAGGAGGCCGAGCAGTGGAGCCGCTGCGCTCTGCATGAGGAGGGGCAGGAGGGCGGGCGGAGGCCGAGCAGTGGAGCCGCTGCGCTCTGCATGAGGAGGGGCAGGAGGCGGGCGGAGGCCGAGCAGTGGAGCCGCTGCGCTCTGCATGAGGAGGGGCAGGAGGCGGGCGGAGGCCGAGCAGTGGAGCCGCTGCGCTCTGCATGAGGAGGGGCAGGAGGCGGGCGGAGGCCGAGCAGTGGAGCCGCTGCGCTCTGCATGAGGAGGGGCAGGAGGGCGGGGGGAGGCCGAGCAGTGGAGCCGCTGCGCTCTGCATGAGGAGGGGCAGGAGGGCGGGCGGAGGCCGAGCAGTGGAGCCGCTGCGCTCTGCATGAGGAGGGGCAGGAGGGCGGGGGGAGGCCGAGCAGTGGAGCCGCTGCGCTCTGCATGAGGAGGGGCAGGAGGGCGGGCGGAGGCCGAGCAGTGGAGCCGCTGCGCTCTGCATGAGGAGGGGCAGGAGGGCGGGCGGAGGCCGAGCAGTGGAGCCGCTGCGCTCTGCATGAGGAGGGGCAGGAGGGGGGCGGAGGCCGAGCAGTGGAGCCGCTGCGCTCTGCATGAGGAGGGGCAGGAGGGGGGCGGAGGCCGAGCAGTGGAGCCGCTGCGCTCTGCATGAGGAGGGGCAGGAGGCGGGCGGAGGCCGAGCAGTGGAGCCGCTGCGCTCTGCATGAGGAGGGGCAGGAGGGCGGGGGGAGGCCGAGCAGTGGAGCCGCTGCGCTCTGCATGAGGAGGGGCAGGAGGGCGGGCGGAGGCCGAGCAGTGGAGCCGCTGCGCTCTGCATGAGGAGGGGCAGGAGGGCGGGGGGAGGCCGAGCAGTGGAGCCGCTGCGCTCTGCATGAGGAGGGGCAGGAGGGGGGCGGAGGCCGAGCAGTGGAGCCGCTGCGCTCTGCATGAGGAGGGGCAGGAGGGCGGGCGGAGGCCGAGCAGTGGAGCCGCTGCGCTCTGCATGAGGAGGGCAGGAGGCGGGCGGAGGCCGAGCAGTGGAGCCGCTGCGCTCTGCATGAGGAGGGCAGGAGGCGGGCGGAGGCCGAGCAGTGGAGCCGCTGCGCTCTGCATGAGGAGGGGCAGGAGGCGGGCGGAGGCCGAGCAGTGGAGCCGCTGCGCTCTGCATGAGGAGGGGCAGGAGGCGGGCGGAGGCCGAGCAGTGGAGCCGCTGCGCTCTGCATGAGGAGGGGCAGGAGGGCGGGCGGAGGCCGAGCAGTGGAGCCGCTGCACTCTGCATGAGGAGGGGCAGGAGGGGGGCGGAGGCCGAGCAGTGGAGCCGCTGCGCTCTGCATGAGGAGGGGCAGGAGGGCGGGCGGAGGCCGAGCAGTGGAGCCGCTGCGCTCTGCATGAGGAGGGGCAGGAGGGCGGGCGGAGGCCGAGCAGTGGAGCCGCTGCGCTCTGCATGAGGAGGGGCAGGAGGGCGGGAGGAGGCCGAGCAGTGGAGCCGCTGCGCTCTGCATGAGGAGGGCAGGAGGCGGGCGGAGGCCGAGCAGTGGAGCCGCTGCGCTCTGCATGAGGAGGGCAGGAGGGGGGCGGAGGCCGAGCAGTGGAGCCGCTGCGCTCTGCATGAGGAGGGGCAGGAGGCGGGCGGAGGCCGAGCAGTGGAGCCGCTGCGCTCTGCATGAGGAGGGGCAGGAGGGCGGGCGGAGGCCGAGCAGTGGAGCCGCTGCGCTCTGCATGAGGAGGGGCAGGAGGGCGGGCGGAGGCCGAGCAGTGGAGCCGCTGCGCTCTGCATGAGGAGGGGCAGGAGGGGGGCGGAGGCCGAGCAGTGGAGCCGCTGCGCTCTGCATGAGGAGGGCAGGAGGCGGGCGGAGGCCGAGCAGTGGAGCCGCTGCGCTCTGCAGACGCCCCCGCGGACCCTGGCTCTGCAGCGAGGCCGGCACGTGAGCGGGGCTGTGGGTGCGGGGCGGAAGCGCTTGAGGGGCACGCGGGGCTGCCGGGTGCCCAGTACTGAGCGGGGCGGGCTGGTCTCCAGCCGGTAACTGGACACGTGCAATGGCCGGGCGCGTGCTCCGGCTGCTCCGTGCCTGGCGCTGGCTGTGAGCGCGCGAGGCGACGCTGCCGCGGTAACTGCCCTGGAGCCAACCGCCGTGGCAGGCAGCCGGGAACCATGGCAACGCCAGGCCCCGCCCGCCACCGTTGGACGCCGCACGACCCGCCCATGACCCCACTGTCACGCCACGGCCGCGGGCCTCGCGGGCTCGTTGATTGGAGGGCGGCGGCGCGGGGGGGGGGGCGCACGCGCCGGGCTGCGCGGCCGGTTGTGACCCTGGGAGCCGCGATGCAGCGCGTGGCGCTGGTCACCGGCGCGAGCAGGTGCGGGGGGGCCCTGAGGGGATCCTGGGGGGCCGGCCGGCCTGGGGGGGGCACTGAGGGGATCCTGGGGGGCTGGCCGGCCTGGGGGGGGCACTGAGGGGATCCTGGGGGGCTGGCCGGCCTGGGGGGGGCACTGAGGGGATCCTGGGGGGCCGGCCGGCCTGGGGGGGCCCTGAGGGGATCCTGGGGGGCCGGCCGGCCTGGGGGGGGCACTGAGGGGATCCTGGGGGGCCGGCCGGCCTGGGGGGGGCACTGAGGGGATCCTGGGGGGCTGGCCGGCCTGGGGGGGGCACTGAGGGGATCCTGGGGGGCCGGCCGGCCTGGGGGGGCCCTGAGGGGATCCTGGGGGGCTGGCTGGCCTGGGGGGGGGCCCTGAGGGGATCCTGGGGGGCTGGCCGGCCTGGGGGGGGCCCTGAGGGGATCCTGGGGGGGCCGGCTGGCCTGGGGGGGGGGCACTGAGGGGATCCTGGGGGGGGGCACTGAGGGGATCCTGGGGGGCTGGCCGGCCTTGGGGGGGCCCTGAGGGGATCCTGGGGGGCCGGCCGGCCTGGGGGGGCCCTGAGGGGATCCTGGGGGGCTGGCCGGCCGGGGGGGGCACTGAGGGGATCCTGGGGGGCCCTGAGGGGATCCTGGGGGGCTGGCCGGCCTGGGCGGGGCCCTGAGGGGATCCTGGGGGGCCGGCCTGGGGGGGGGCACTGAGGGGATCCTGGGGGGCCGGCCTGGGGGGGGGCACTGAGGGGATCCTGGGGGGCTGGCCGGCCTGGGGGGGGCCCTGAGGGGATCCTGGGGGGCCGGCCGGCCTGGGGGGGGCACTGAGGGGATCCTGGGGGGCTGGCCGGCCTGGGGGGGGCCCTGAGGGGATCCTGGGGGGCCGGCCTGGAGGGGGGCACTGAGGGGATCCTGGGGGGGCACTGAGGGGATCCTGGGGGGCTGGCTGGCCTGGGGGGGGCCCTGAGGGGATCCTGGGGGGCTGGCTGGCCTGGGGGGGGCCCTGAGGAGATCCTGGGGGGCCGGCCGGCCTGGGGGGGGGCACTGAGGGGATCCTGGGGGGGTCTTGAGGGGATCCTGGGGGCCTGGCTGGCCTGGGGGGGGCACTGAGGGAATGCTGGGGGGCCTTGAGCGGATCCTGGGGGGCACTGAGGGGACATTGAGGGAATCCTGGGGGGCTGGCCGGCCTGGGGGGACATTGAGGGGATCCTGGGGGGCTGTGGGAAGCCTTGAGGGGATCCTGGGGGGCACTGAGGGGATATTGAAGGGATCCTGGGGGGCACTGAGGGGATATTGAAGGGATCCTGGGGGGCTGGCTGGCCTGGGGGGACATTGAGGGGATCCTGGGGGGCTGGCTTGGGGGGGCACTGAGGGGATCCTGGAGGTTTGGGGGGCACTGAGGGGATATTGAAGGGATCCTGGGGGGCTGGCTGGCCTGGGGGGACACTGAGGGGATCCTGGAGGTTTGGGAGTCACTGAGGGGATATTGAAGGGATCCTGGGGGGCTGGCTGGCCTGGGGGGAGCACTGGGGGGATCCTGGAGATTTGAGGGTCACTGAGGGGATAGTGAAGGGATCCTGGGGGGCTGGCTGGCCTGGGGGGGGGCACTGAGAGGGTGCTGCTGCTCGGGCGAGCTGGCACCAGACGCATGTTGACTCGGCTCTTCTCTCCCTGGCCTGTTACAGTGGCATTGGCTTCGCGCTGTGCAAGCGGCTGCTGCAGGAGGACGCTGGGGTCCAGCTGTGCCTGGCCTGCAGGAACATGCAGAAGGCCACCGCCACCAAGGCCATGCTCTTAGCTGCCCACCCCTCCGCCCAGGTCAGCCTTGTGCACCTGGATGTCAGCAGCCTGGAGTCCATCCTGTGGGCAGCCAGCGAGATCCAGCACAGGTGCATGAGGCCGCCTGAGTGTGGAAGGGGATGGGTGCTGTGCCCCCTGCCCAGGCTGGGCCAAATGGGCAGTGTGTTCACTCAGGCTAGAGGACAAATATGCTCTCTCCTCAAGTGCAGCTGGTGCTGTTCCAATCCATTTCTAAATGCCATGTAGCATATATAGGCAGGGGGGGCTTACTGGCCTAGCTTGCGACTACTTCCTGAAGCACACCAATCAGGCCCTGCAAGGTTTCGTGCAGCCCTGATCCTGGGCATTATGCTTGGTCAGAAGTGGAAATTCAGTGTGTACGCCACGAAGGAATGCTGAAAGCCTCTCTTCTGCCATTTAGCTTCTCTTTCACCTATCACAATCCAAAAGTATACCACTGAGCCTGAAATACTTACGTTTTCCCTGAACCCAGGAGCACAGGGCAGCTCTAGATAGGAAGTGATCTGTTTGCCTCTTGTTTCAATATTGGTGGCCACAATGTTTCATCTTGAAGGGAGGAGTTGGCTTTCCAAGGGTTTCCCTAAAATCTTTGGCTACCTTGTGTATCCTTGGCTATCTGGTGTTAGCAGAACTCCAGAGAGCTACAGGTATGCTGAGCACCATGCTATCTAGATCTGTTCTGAGAGGGTTAGACAACAGCAAAAAACACATCCCCTTCAGGAATCTTGTCTGTACCAAGACTCCCAGTATTGCTTCCCATCTCCCCAAATGAGCTGAACTGGTAGTAGCAACAGTCGGAAGTCTAATTCTTCCACTGCAGGTCAGGGCACTTCTGGGTTCCTTAATTCCCCACTTACCTATATCTCAATGTTGGTGAAGTTTTGTTTACACACTGCTTTGAGATCTGTAGTTGGAAATCAGTAACTGCAGAGTTACTGTGGTTATGGTCGGTGTTATCTGTTGGGACTGGGATTGTTATATTAGCCTATGGAAGTTAGGTGCCTAAATCTCACTGAATTAATCTCATCTTATTTTCTCTTGCAAATCCCGGTAGCTTGCTGGAATTTGAAGTATATAGAAGTTTGGAAAATAAATTACTTGTGGGCATCAGTTACATTTTAAGAATCCTTGATTTTAATCTTTAACACTCCAGCTTTTGTGGGATTTTCTGTTCAGAGTGACTTTTATGGTTCAGATCTCTATAGTGGACTCAGTCAAGAACTCTAAATCAAAGTACTTTCATAATATGGGGAAATTTATTCTGAATCCTAGTTCTCGATCTTGCCTAGTTTTATTTTGGAAGTGACATCTTCATGATTAGTTTAATGCTTCCTTGAACTTCAAAATACAGAAATGGCTTGTCTCTTAGGCTAAGTCTATGCTGCAGGCTTCTTGTGCAAAAACTGTTTTGCGCAAGAGTTCTTGTGCAAAAGGTCTTCCACAAGAGCGCGTCCACACTGCCATGTGCTTTTGCGCAAGAGCGTCTATGGCAGCGTGGACGCTCTCTTGTGCAAGATAGCTCTGACGACCATTTTAGCCATAGGGGTTTCTTGCACAAGAAATTCATGTTGCCTGTCTACACTGGCTTCTTGTGGACGAGCTCTTGTGTAAGAGGGATTACTCCTCATGGGGAGAGGAATAACTCTTCCGGAAAAAGCCCTGTTTTCCAACTCTGTGTTGTAAATTTACTTGCGCAAGAACGTACATGCAGTGTAGACACCTGGCAAGTTTTTGCTCAAGAACAACAGCAAAAAATACATCCCCTTCAGGAATCTTGTCTGTACCAAGACTCCCAGTATTGCTTCCCATCTCCCCAAATGAGCTGAACTGGTAGTAGCAACAGTCGGAAGTCTTGTGCAAAAAGCCTGCAGTGTAGACATAGCCTTACTGTTTCCATTGTGGGCTAGTATCACCAGCTTTTTAAAAGATGTGCTTTAGGTAATAGCCATAACCAACCATACTGTTTGTGTTTCTCATGTGTAGGTTTCAGCACTTGGACTATCTCTTCCTGAATGCTGGGATCATGCCGAATACCCATGTTAACTTCAAAGCACTTATCTCTGGTCTCTTCTCTGGGTACAAGATACCATCCTTAAGTAACAATCAGATACTTTTCTCTTTCTGATTTGAGAAGGGGGAGAGAGAAGAAATGGATGATGGTATGAATGAATATTCCAGTCATTCACTGAGATTTTTGGATGACTGAGAATGTGAGAGATTGTTAATGCCACTCACGTTAGTGAGTAGTTATCTAAAAGGTGAACAGATCTTCCTTCTGGTATAGTCTTTACTTAGAAAGTCAGATGTGCATGCTGATCTCCAAAGGCCTTCTTCTCAGAAGAGTTTACAGTTCAGGTAAAGCTGGAAGGCTTGCCAAACGATTCAGTGGATGATAACTAATGCTAAGATTTGGTCATGGATATTTTTAGTACAAGTCCTGGACAATAAAGAGCAATTCACTGAAGATGTGATCTGTATGTGACTTTTGCTAAAGAAATCTGTGCAAAAAAATGGGGATCTGTGGGTCTCCACACTGCCTGCAGCTGTGAGGCAGCCAGAAGCTCTAGTCAATTCCACTGTGGGTTGGATGTCAGAGCTCTAGGGTCCCCCTGCCTGCTTGGTTGCCAGGAGCTGTGGACTGCTCTTGCGACAGTGACACTGTAGTATCTCGGGGCCATCCTGCAGCTCCTGCCCAACACAGGCTGGAGTCACAGAGGTTGCTGGAAGTCATGGATTCTGTGACTTCTGCAACCTCTGACTAAATTGGAGCCCAGGCCACAGGCTCTCATTTAGTATGTGAGCAGCAAAAATTGGAGCTGGCTGAAGTCTTTCAAAGTTTAGTTGAAAGGTATTTAATTTTTTTAAAAATACAAAGCAAACTAACAACCTCCTGGCACCTGGATCTTGGTTTTTGCAAAATTTATGCTCTTAAATATGTAAAAGATTATCAGAATTCTTCCTTTTGAAACGGGATTTTTGAAATATCAAAGGGACTATTTTGAACTTTCAAAATGAGCACTGCTTCTGAATTTGATTCTGCGAGGAGTTTTTCAATCTTTTGTAGTGCTGGTCAAAATACTAAACTGGTGAGTGGGAATGTTGTAGAATTGTTTAATAAACTCGTGCCTGAAGAAGCAGTAGCTATCTAAAATCTCAGCTGTTGCCCTCTCATTTTATTCCAGGGAAGCAGTCCACATGCTGAGTACAGCGGAGGGGCTGTTAACTCAAGAAGATAGTGTCACTTCAGATGGCCTACAGGAAGTGTTTGAAACCAACCTCTTTGGGCATTTCATACTGGTAATGATGCTTCTGACAGTCAAGCCCTGATTTTGGGTCAGTGTACTAGTTGTACTAGTTTTGGGTTAAGCAAGAATTAAATGAGTTTGTTTCAGCTTTCTGGTTCCAGTATTCCTGTATATTGACCCAGTGAGGAGTATAGCTGAGCAATGTGCAGTGGCCCATGCATAAGGCAGGAGGCTACACCATTCCTTGTGCATATCCTGGCCTTGTCAGCTGTCTCCTAGTGACTGAAGAAATCCCAGACCTGGCTGCTATTCAGTGTGAAGGCAACATTGGTTACTGAAAGAGTTAGATTTACCTTGTGGTAACTCTGTGCAGCCAGCAGACCTGCTGGCCCTAAGAACAAAGGCTTGGGTTTCACTGCTTTGCAACCTGTATAGCAAGTTACTCCTGCACAAAGTGAGCACAAACTATAAAATGGGTCTGCTGCACCCAAAGGCTGTCTTCCCCCTCCCCCCCCCCCCTTCCCTAGCAGGGGTCAGCCTTCCTGGAGCACCAGTGATGTGATTCTTCACTAGTTTCTTGTGCAGCCAGCTAACCCAAACTCCTTCCCTCTAGAGCAGCATAGCTCAGAAATGGGAATTGTTTTCAGATGTCCTTGGGATACTCCTGAAGCAGATAAGAACTTTTATCTCCTTAGATTCGGCAGCTTGAGCCTCTGCTATGCCGTCTTGAAAAGCCCTCCCAGCTCATCTGGACCTCTTCCAGCAATGCCAGGAAGTCTGCTTTCAGTCTCATGGACTACCAGCACAGCAAAGGCAAAGAGTCTTACAGTTCCTCCAAATATGCCACTGATCTTGCTAGTGTAGCTCTGAACAAGCACTTTAACAAGCAGGTGAGGGTGTCTATGATGCAAAGTTGTCACACTTAAGCACATGGGCCTCAGAAATGCTGATAGGGTGGCATGCTTTTCAGTTGCAGTAGCATGAGGATGCATAGTTGTGTACCATTTAGCTTAATAAATTGTTTCATGAATGTGAAGGAGCTTGGGTAGGGGGAGTTTTGAGTAGGTATGATTGGTAGGATGTGACGGGAAATGTTTGGTGCAGAAGTTGCGTTATGTTTGAAATATTCATAGATGAGCTTAGAAGCTGTAGACTTGCTTTTAAGGACAGTCATGTGCTATCTTCATTGGCTGCGTTGTATTGATATTTAATAAACTTTCCAGTCTGGACTCATCCACCTGATTGCCTACTCCATCACACAAATTAAGCGGTCTATCTAGTGTTGCAACCTGTCTCCATGATGGCTAAAGAAACGTTTTAGAGGAAGGTGCAAGAAACTCGTATGGGACAGTAATAGAATAATTTGCCTGAGAGAGAAACTTCTGCCAATTGATGTGGCTTATGCTCAGTGGTAGAGGTTGAGAGGCCTCTTAAAATACTTACTTGATATGACCGAGGATGGGCTTGTAATTCGTGGCATGGCAGCAGATATCTGTGTGGGAGCTGCTGACTGTCCTACACTAGACTCTCAGACAAGAGGCAGGGCCTTCCCTCTCATGGGCCTGTGATTGGAATGAATGCTAATATCCCCTTGTTCTGTGCCAGTCCGCAAGTGGCCACTTTCTTTCTGGAAAGAGTTGCTATTTTTGGCTGCTACCTAACTGCTATTTGGTGGGAGAGGGGATTAGCTATATGTCAAGGATGAGGAGTGTGTAATACTTCTCTACACCTCTCTGCTCACTGCTGTGCAGGAGTATCTGCTGGCTTTACACTATGAAGCCTTTGGAAGGTGTGAGCCACCTGACAAATATTGTCTTGTTTGTCCTTTCCAAGCAGATTTGTAGCATTTATTGTTGGCTTGTCTCCTCCGCAGGGGCTGTATTCCAGTGTAGTTTGTCCAGGTCTTGTGATGACTAACCTGACTTATGGAATCCTGCCGTCTTTCTTTTGGAAGCTGCTTATGCCCATCATGTGGATAGTGAGTAATCTCCTGGAAATCCATTTTCAGGTTCTCATTATGCTGGGATGGTAATGGAGTGAAATGTCTTCGGTGAAAAGGCAATGTCCTTCATTCCTGGTGTGAAGGGAAATGCTGCAGGTTGGCCTCTCACCCCTTCCTTGGATCCAGGGAACTGCTTGCTGACCTTGCCTTAAAGGGCATGTACTTTCATATAGCAGTTACGCTGCGGAAGGTACCTCACCAGGCTTATGGTGAACAAGAGCCGCTACCAGTTCAGTCTTCTGGTTCAGCCTGTCAGCAGCTCCTTCCATGTTTGCCAAGTGCGTGGCAGTTATTGCCGCATTCCTGCGCAGGTGACTGGCACAGGTAGTGTTCTGATCAAGGGCTGCTCCAGGGCTCAAGTAGAGGTACAGGTTGACTTTATAGGAATGATGTTTGATGAACATGGGGAAATCAACTCTTCCCTGTTCAGCAGATAGTACTGCTCCTGTGAATTCTGAACTTGACACAAGCCAGGGCATACCTCCCAGAAGCGCGGTTTCAGGCCCTGAGTGACATCATTCAAAGTTTCATGCAGCTTCCCACCAACACAGCAAGGAATAGCCTGAAACTTCTAGGACACATGATTGTTTGGTGCAACATGTCAGGCTCTCCAAATGTGGCTAGCCTTGATGTATTGGCTGGCTCGCAACAGTTTGGACAGGTCATGACTGGCTCAACTGGCCCTTGACTGCCTCCAGTGGTGGCTTGATTCACAAAAAGTGTGTGTAAGAGTCCCCTTCACTCACCGTTAGCCATCCCTCTCTCTAGCAACAGATGCGTCAGCCTTGAGCTGGGAAACAGATTTGGGAGGCCTCAAGACACCAGGTACTTATCTCAGACAGAACTCATTCTCCATATCAATGTCAGAGAATTGAGTGGTATGACCAGCATGCTGTCCTCTGAGCTAGCTTGCCAGGGAGATGTGTAGCGATTATGGCAGACAACACCATGTTGATGGTTTTATATCAACAAAGGGGAGTGCATGCTTTTCTCCCCTGTGTCAGGAAGCCCTTGGGCTATGGGACATTTGTGTAGAACAGTCAATACACCTACAAGCATTCTACCTCTCCAGAGCACAGAATGAGTTGGTGGACTGTCTCAGCAAATTATTCTATGGCCAAAAGTGGCCCTTAGCATATGCCCTGTGCAGGGGGTTTATGGCTGCCATGTCCAGGAGAGAGTGGTCTCTCCCATTGCTGTCTTGTGGGGCTGGAAGAGCATGCCTCTTCCCCACTCCGAAAACCTTAGCCTCACCCCTGCCAAAGATCATCCATGAGTAGAATGAATTTTGCTCTGTGCCCCAATATAGAGGTGATATGTCACGCACCTTCATATGGGTGCACATAATAAAATTGGTTCCGCACACAGACATCATAAATTAGAGGGAATACTGGTTCTTCATACCCAGAAATAGTGAACATCATTTTCCAACAGTGAGGCTTTTCCCCAAATAGACCTCTTTGCTCTGTGATGCAACAGGAAGTGAGCAGGGCGGGTCTTTGGGGAAGGGGCAGGATGTAGGGGAAGAAACAGAATAGATCTTGAGTTGTTCTTAAATTCCAAAAATGGTCTGGGCATAAAAGGGTTGGGGATCACTGTTCTACTATCATTGGATGACGGGCTGTCCCAAATTGTACTCCACTTACAGCTTGGGAGCCCGCTCAGGAAGGAGGTAGCTGGAATAAAGGAATATTGAGGCTCCAGGGAGGCCACCCAGTAGCAGGGAAAAGCCTGGTAGTGGCTTGTTGGCCATCTGGATGGTTGTAGTGAACCTACAGGTGGCCCTGGGTTGAAGATAATTATCCCTCTAGCTAGAGGCAGGGGGCCTTAACTCGAGGGATGGGAGAGCAGTTGGCTCTGCCGCTAGCAGCAGAGGGCCTTGTGTCTTGACCCTGTAACTGACCTCTGGGGAACCCAGTCTTGGTTACCTGCTCATGGCATAGGTTCTAGTAAGTCTCATTTCTTATTCCCTTTCAGATCCGTTTTTTCACCAACACTTACACGCTAACTCCATACAATGGTGCAGAAGCTCAGGTATGTAGCATGGCTCACACCTCACATCACTGCTTGTCTGCAGTGTATTACTCCTTCCAACCCACAGGTGTCTGATGCTGGCTGTGAATGTCTCTTCCGCCAGAGGAATGCATACACAGCAGCATTTCTTTACCTTTGTCCTGTGCATCTGAATTGCTTTCCACATGAAAGGTTAAAACACTGAGCTGGTATTTGAGGTTCTTCAAACAAATGGCTTTTCATCCCCTTTTTCCTCACCCATTGAAAACAAAAAACAAACGCCTCCTGCAGAGAGAGACTGTAGTCTCCAGATGGCACCTGAGATGGTCCCTGCTGCTCTTACCCTAACCAGGACCTGTATTAGTAGACGTAAGGCCAGAGGGAACTCTGCAGGTCCGAGTAAACAGGCCATAGAACTAGACCCAGTAATTCTTGCATCAAGCAGAAACCACAAGCAGCCTGTATTGAAGCTCAGCATAAGTGTAATTAGAGTCCATTAGGAGCATGGATTGTCCTTTTCCTAGTACCACAGGAAACAGGCCAGTACCTCTCTGAAGCTCCACTAGAGTATCTCATTGAGGACACTGAGCGGCTTGGCATTAGGGGTGTAAAATCCTGTTTGTTTAGTTAACCAGTTAAACATTGTTTCACTGGTTAACCAATTAAAGGGGGCAAGCAGGACTGGAGCAGATCCATGTACCAAGGCTGGGCTGGAGCAGCTCTCACCGCTGCTAGGATCTGCTCCAGCCGGCCCTATCCATGGCGGGCCTGGGTACCCTGCAGCAGGGAGCAGACCGGAGCAGCCAGTAAGGGAGATGCTTACAGGTTAACTGGGTAACTTCACCTCCCTACTTGGCATCCTCTTACCCTGCATGTGGCCAAGCTGTGTTCTGAAACGCAAGGCTGTTCGGAGAAGCTGGGCTGCCTGCTGACATGACTGTGCTGCAATTGTCTTTAAAGGTCTGGCTCGTCAGACAGAAGCCAGAGTCACTGGATGCACTCACGAAATATCACAGCTGCACTTCACCGCTGGGGGGGAACTATGTGGAGTCCCGGAAGGTAAATACAACAGCAATGATTCTGAAATCAAACGGACTTTCGAGTAGTTTCTGTGCCAACAAAATATTCTTCAAATTGTATTTGTCATAAATAAAAGTGGAGGCTCCAGCGTGGCAGGGAGAAGTACAGGCAGGCGCCTGGCTGCACAGAGGTGGGAGATCACTCTCCAGCTCCCTTCCCTAGGGCGCAGACTTCGTGGCGATGCTACACCTGGTCCTGCTGTAGAAACCCTGTGCCTGTCCTCTGTGCCCAGCGTGTAGGCAGGCTCAGCCTGGTAGTATCCAAGCTGGGGATAGGGGCTCTGTGTGGTGCAGTCTAGGTGTGGGTGGCTCTGGGAGGGGTCCAGGTACAGGAGTTCATTCTGGGTGCATGGGCAGTGGAGCTCAGTAAAAGGGGGTCTAGGTGTGGGGGCCTAAGTGGGGAAGTTTAGGTGCTCGGAGAGTGGGCCTGGGTGGGGTTCCAGCTGCAGCTACTTGGGACACAGTGGGGTGGGGATCCAGGTGTGTAGGGGGTGGTCCAGGTGCAGTGGGTGGGGGGGCTCATTGGGATGCAAGCGCAGGAGGATCAGCAGGAGGTGTGGTTACAGAGGAGGGAGTTTGGATGTAAAGGTGATGGGGCTGGACGGGGTGAAGCTTGGTGGGATGAGGTTCTGGGTGCAGGAGGGAGGTTGGGCAAGGGCTTGTGGGGATGGAGTGGGTCTAAAGACACACAAGTTGGGCGGGGGGGAGAAGCTTCCTGTGCAGTGATGTCCAACTCCAGGGTGAAGAGTGAGGGAAGCAGGGACTGGGGGAGTGCAGAACTTCCTGCAGCTATGGATGGGTCTGGCCCAAGCTGCTCCTGTATGGGTAGGGGAAGAGGAAGTCCTGTCTCAGCTGGGACTCGCAGATGAGCCAGGACTGGGTAGGAGCCACCATCTCTCTAGAACACTCCACATCCCCCACTGCTGTGGCGATCTCTCTCTGCTGGCTGTTCTGGGTCCCTAAGCAATGCTGCTGGGGAGTGTTGCATGACCACGCTCGCAGAGGGGAAAGGGAAGCTGAGAGGGATGTGAATTCTGCACACATGCAGTGGCCCAGAATTCGCCCAAGAGTACAAACTGTAGGAAATGGGCCGGCCCATATTGGCTGAGGACCTTGCTGACGCTTATTCTCTACTGTGCAGTGCCCGGCCTAGTGTGCCAGTCTGTGAATGCACTGCCTCGTGACTAGCAGCAGAGTGTCTAGGTGGGTGGCCTGAGTAGGCATTACAGGGCCATTCCTTCTAAGCCCCCCCCACCGGCCCTTCTGTGTCACCAGCAGAAGGCTTGATGCAACTTCTCACAGCGAGGAGGAAGCTCAATGGACCTGTAGAGGGATTGGCTTGAACTTAAGTTCACAGGAGTCCTATGAAAACCAGCCTGGGTTACAGCCCTTCCCATTCCCTTCAGAGCCAGTGAGAGGTACGATACCTGGAGGCTTTCTGCTGCTGAGCAGTGGAGAGAGGATCTCCTCTCCTCTCGCTGCTGCCCACAAGGACACTGCGGGACAGCGAAGTGGGGGGGAGTATTTTCTTTCTCCCCATTTCATAGACTCTGTAGGAAGTTCAAAGTGCAGGCTCTATGCTGGCTGTACAGCTAAACCTTACTCAGCTTTTGTAGCAAGTGCACAAGAGAGCTGCAGCGTATTGTGCTTGACACTGCATAGATATGACAGTTTCTGCCCCAGGGAGCTTACAGCTTTGGGCACAGCGAACCAGTGGCAGCAGGAGGGGGCGTTACCGTCCAGCTAGCTGACTGGGCTGATTGGCCTGTACTTTGTTCTGTCTGGGTGGGCAGCTGGAGTGCAGTGCAGGAGGCCAGGCAGGCCTGAGATGTAAGAGCAAGGAGTGGGGAGGAAGCAATGCAATGGGCAGGCATGGGGTGCTCAGCAGAGTCGGAGCCTGCAGCCACTGACACCATAGCAAGAGAGAGTTCCCGGTCCAGAGTCAGACTGGGGGTGAGAAGGCCTGTGATGGCTCCTGGAGGGCCTGGATTTCACCCCCTGCATTCTCAGGCGTGGCTAATGCTGGCTGTCTTGGGAAAGCACCTCAAGGGGGCTTCAGCAATGCACATCATGCAAGTTCCTCCTCGCTTAAGCTGCTGCTTCCTCACTGCAGAGGCTGTGGTTTGCCCCGTGTGCTTGGCAGCTTGTGCTAATGCTGAAGGAGAAAGCAGTGTCTCCACACGTCCCACATGAATCCGCTTTCTTTTAGTTGGGGCTGTCGCTAACCCTTGTGAGTCCTAACCCTGACTCCCTGATGTGGCTGAGTGGTTATCTTTCAGGAGAACACCAAACCTGTGCTTGGCTTTGTCTGTCTCTGGCAACATCGAGAGGTCTAATACGACTGCTCTGGTTTTCTTGCAGATGGATGTGGATGAAGAAATTGCTGAGAGATTTTATCAAAAGCTGTTAGAACTGGAGAAGCAAGTCCTAGCAAGATTGACTGTTCCTTTGAGTCCCAAATAACAAATGTAGACCGTGCCTCCAAGGGCAAATCTCTCTGGCACTAGTGACAATGGAGTTCCTTCTAAGTGGGTACGAGGCATTTGCAGTGTCGGCCTTTCTGGAATCATGTGGCTTTGTAGCCTCTCCTCTTCTGCGTAGGCCCTGTCTGCACTTACCAGGAGAGTGGGGCGGTGGGGGTTGATTTTAGCCGCTCTAGGAAACACCTGCTAAATTGACCACTGATTGTGCTCCCATTAACTGCAGTACTCCAGCAGATTGAGAAGCAAAAGGAGAATCAATGGAGTTTCTCCCATCAACCCCTTGCAGTGGAGACACCACAGTAACTTGATCTAAGGTATGTTGACTCCAGCTACACTATTCATGTAGCTGGAGTCGCATACCTGGAGTCGCGTACCTTAGTTTGACATTGCCCCCTAGTGTAGCCCTGGCCTCAGTCTGGGAAGGGTTATTCTCCTGGAATTGAAGATGAGAGAGACACTGTAGTCCTGGAGTCCAGTACAAGACTGCTCTTTACACTCTAACACTTCCTAGTATCCTGCCGAAATCAGGCCTCCAGTCTGTGTATGTCATGGTCTTGGTAATAAAGTGCAGTCGCCAAGAACCACTGAGAAAAAGCATGAATGTGTTGAAGGCGCCATCAGAGCATAAGTGAAAAAGGTGGAAGGGCTGATCTTGGGCAGAAGGCTTTGTACTGGGCAGTGGGATCTCCTCCCAGGCTTCCTGGATAGCCACATGTGACTGCCAAGGTCAGAGTCCTCAAAAGCTGATTGGTATGTCTACATGGACACAAAGGCTACGTCTACACTGGCATGATTTTCCAAAAATGCTTTTAACGGAAACGTTTTCTGTTAAAAGCATTTTCGGAAAAGCGCGTCTAGATTGGCAGGATGCTTTTCCGCAAAAGCACTTTTTCCGGAAAAGCATCCATGGCCAATCTAGACGTGGTTTTCCACAAAAAAGCCCCGATTGCCGTTTTCGCAATTGGGGCTTTTTTGCAGAAAACAGTACTGTGCTGTCTACACTGGCCCTTTTGCGCAAAAGTCTTTCGGAAAAAGACTTGCCCAAATGGGAGCAGCATAGTATTTCCAGAAAATCACTGACGATCTTACATGAGATTCAGTGCTTTTCTGGAAATTGATTTTGCGGAAAAACTTGCCAGTCTAGACACAGCCTTAGTGTGCATGCTAGGTACTGACAGAGCAAAGCGCACTAGCAGGGCTGTGGTAACTGCTGCAACACAATTTGGCTGGATGCTCTTTAGGTTGTATACGAGACAAATTCACATCCAGCCTAATATTGTGAATCACCCGCAGGGGCCAAGGCATAGATTGGGAGCTGGTGGGAATTGGGGGCTATTCTATTACCGTAGCACAGAGCAGCCCTAGTCATGGTTGAGGACCTGCTATGCTAGGCGCTGTACCAACAGGCCACAAATGGCCCTGCTGCAAAGAGTCACAAGATACAAACATGGCTGCCTCAGAAGAGCCTGCCTTAGAGCACTAGAATTAGATCCTTAGGAGTGAAGGGAAAGCCTTCCCTAGTGGTTAGAGCTTTGGGATTCGTGTAAACTGGGTTGATTCCCTGGGTGCTCTTCAGCTTATCGCTTGCCCCTCAGCCTCAGAAACAGTTTTTAAACAGCCACAGGCTCCTTCCAACTGCTGCCTGCAGAGCCCAGTGCCAGGATGTGGGGCAGCCCCACAGGGGTGAGGAATGTGGCTTAGGACATGGTAGAACCCCCACGAGGTGCAGCAGACACATGTCCTCCTCTGCAGAGCCCCGCACCTTGGAGGATGCTCTGGGTGGTTTGGGGAGATCTCCCCTGCCCCATGCTTCTACAAGGCTTCTGAGGCATAGAGGGTTCAGAGACGAGCCATGAGGCCCATTTGAGGTCTGGCCATCCTGCCTGTGAGAGAGGGACAAATTCAGCTTCATCTCTTAAGCTTATTGAAGAGAAGCTGGCTAAGAGGTCATGTGGTGATGGGCTACAAATACCTGCATGGGGAGGAGATTTGAGAGGAGAGGGCTCTTCAACCCATCGGACACGGGCAAAATAAGAGTTGGAAGTTGAAGCTAGATGAACTCGCATTGGGAGAAAGGGGCAACTTATTTACAGTGAACGTAAACCACCTCAAGAAGAGTGGTGCAGTCCCAGCTAAAACCTTTCTGGCTGCAGAGGGTGTCTCTTGGGGAAAGCTGTGCGGGGTACCTGGCTAAAATTCCCTGGCCTGTCAATCGATGCCCTAACGGCCCCAGGCTGCAAGCAGACCACCTTTTCCTATGGGTGACCCTCACACGCCTCCTTTGAGGAAGGAGCCATCATTCAGGACTGTGCTGCTGCTGGGAGGCTGGAGTCAAGTTGTTTTCATGCCCAAAGATTTCTTGCAGGCTCAGTTCCTTCTCGGAGGCTGGGATGCCCTTGTGCCGGATATACCGGGCCTTCCTGGCTTCAGCATACAACTCCAGAAATGCAGGCCTGCTGACTGTGGGCTGGAGGTGGCTGTTGTGGGGGGCATAGGCACCTACAGCGGAGCTCAGCTTCTCGGGGCCAAAGGGAGGTATCCTCTCTGTGGCGCTGGTGAGCTGGAGCATGGTGTCTCTGCCATGTGCATGGCTGGCCTTGGCCTGCCCCTGGGACAGCACTGTGGGGTCTCTGTTGGGTTCTTCCTGCTGTGCCCGCTTGGCAGCGATGTTCAGCCGCCTGGCGAGGGAATGCCTGAGGTCTGTGATGGAGCTCGCAGCTTTGGCCTGGGTGCACAGTGAGGCCAGCCCAGGCCTTCCAGAGGACTCCTGCCTTGCATCATCCAGGATAGCACCAACACGTGTCTGTTGCAAGGGTGATTGGGCTGCTCCCGGGAGCCCCTCCATCTTGGGCAAAGTACTTCTGGGTGCTCTGGAAAGGAGGGAAGAGAGAGGATGGAAACCTCTGCAGTCACTGGCCAGCAGCTCTCCCTCAATCACCTGCTTCCCATGACTGCCCAGTGGTTCTGCCGGGTGAAGCTCCTTCACAGAGCCCTGAACACAGGGCTCCCCCCCGCCAGCCCATGCTGCAGTGAGAGGGAGAGCCTTGCACGCGTCCAACGAGTGTGCCAGGCTGCAGCCCCTTTTCCAGCTCCCCTAGAACCTTCCCAGGTTATGGCTGCACTTCTCCCTGTAGCACACCCCAGCCGTGGCCCCACAGCTCCTCAGTGTGGCCCGCTGTGGCCAGATTCCACCAAGACCAGGGTGTGGGATGGGGAGGTGCTCTCAACTGTGGGGCCTACTTCCATTGCTCCATTCGGGCATCCAGGCAGAGTTCCTCTGGGCCATGGCTGCTGGCTCCCTGCGTGGTGGTGAGGAGCAGTGGGCGCTGGCTGGGGTTCTCTGCTCATTGTCCCCCTCTAGCTCCCTGCTACTGAGCCTGTGACCCAAGTTCCCATCCCTGTGCCCTTCATTCACTTGTCTTGGGTCCAGTGGCCCTTCCCCATGGGCTGGCGGAGGGACCAGCAGCTGTGGGCAGGTTTGTGCTCAGCCACGTTCCCAGGAGCTCCGTAGGTGCTGTGCCAGGCTCCCAGCAGAGCTCCTCCAGCCACGCCCATACATGGGCTGGGCATTGCTCCCTTCGCCCACACAAGCCATATTTTTCCAATAAGGTGTTTTCTTTTGTCAAAAAACCCAGACTTAGTGGTCGTGCACACCCCACCCCCCTCTTTTTTTTGCAAAGTGAGTTTGTGTACAGTGATGTTTTTCATTGTTTTAAAAACATCGAAGTGAAAAATGTATTTTAAAAGTACCAACCGTTTGGGATATTTGCTATGGGTTTTTTGTTTCCCAATTATTGTAAAATGCCCATTGAGTATGTTTTACTCTTTCTCCTATTTTTCCACTGGAACAAGAAAGGGGAAGGTAAAAAAAGAAAAAGTGGGAAAATAACACATTTTCACTTTATAACTTTTTCGTTGCAAGAAAATAAACTAAAAATGGAAAAACTACATTTTTGTCTTTCCCCTTTTCTCCCATGTCCCTTTGTCTTGTTAGTGTGACAGACAAGTGTTTGTTTCCTGCTGCTTTTTGCTGTCTTGCATCCTTTTGCCTGCTCTGTAATGTCAAAAGACCCTCAAGCATGGACCGGAGCTCAGCTTATCCTTTGCTGCTCTGTCTTTTGCCAAAAGCAGGGACATTTTGAAATTAGCAAGTGGCCAAAGGAAAAATGCTACAGGAAATAGAGACAAGTAGCTATCCCTTCCACATTACTCATTTTATTGTACTCAGCGGCTATGCGGGGCGGGAGGGAGCACAGTCAACTCAAATCTGACATTTCAAAAGTCCAAAATTTTGAAGTTTTAATAATTCAAAGATTTTTGGAAATTATTTATTTTTTAAATGGCTCAATTTCACCCCCTGTGCCAAAGGGACAAGATCACCAGTTCAACAGTTTTCATGAACTTGTGAGATAGCCCCAGGGCAGCTGACTACAATAGATTGGTGATAGAAATGTAGCCGTGTTAGTCTGGGGTAGTTGAAGCAAAATGCAGGACAATGTAGCACTTTACTACAATAGTTTGGTGAGAGCAGACATACCAGCAGCTTAGTGAATGCTTTCCTGTTCCCTGAATAAACTGACTAGAGACTTCTACCATGTAATCAAGGCAGCCAACAGGCACCTGAAGCTAATTAAGAGCTCACCTGAAGCAGTAGGCTAATCAGACACCTGTTGCCAATTAAGGCCTGCTGGGCTACTTTAAAAGGTTTCCCCTCCGCTAAGGAAGGGGAAAGGAGAAGTGTGACAGACTGAGAGGGAGAAGTTGCTGCTGAGAAAGGAAAGTGTTTGTGCTAGAGCAAGAAAGTTTGCTCAGACCCCAGGGAGAAGATACTAGGGGAGTGTTTGGGGAAGTGGCCCAGGGAAAAGGCTGCTGTATTGGGGCTAGAGGAAAACCCCATCAGTTGCTGCTACTTAGCATCCCTGGGCTGGAATCTGGAGTAGTGGGTGGGCCCGGGTTCCCCCCAACCCATCACACACCACTAAAAAGTCTGTTCCTGGACAGAGAGGCCAGGAAGGATGGCGGAGGGGTTTCACCAGCGATGAGAGGCTCAGTATGCTGTGGTGCTGGCCTCTAGACAAGGTAAGAGGCAGGTTGGAGGGTCACCGTGAGCCTCTGGGTCAGACAATAACTGCCTAGCATGCAGAACCCACGGGGCTTGACCGGAGCTTTGCCAGGTGTGTGTTTCTGTTAGTAAGGGCTGGGTGCTGGTCTCCTGTGCATGTAACTTCTCTCAGGACAAGATGTGTGGCCTGGGATAAGCTTGTCCAGGCTGGAAGTGACACCTCTGCTCCCATCCCCCCTTAGCAATGAGATCTCTAGCCAAAGGCAGCTCAGCATGTTTGTAGCCATCTAACTCCCTCCTGCCACCCACCCCTGCTCACCCCATGGCTCTCACTGCCCCAAAGGCAGGAGATGGCTGCAGCCCTCAGCAGAGCCTTGCCCCTGTTTGGCTGGGTCCTGTGGCTGAATGGACACGTGTGTTCGGGCTGCCAGGCTGTGGTCATGAGACACACTTACCTCAGTCGCTCCCCTCGGCTGGTGCTATGTGGCTGCCCTGACATAGTGGGGAGCATGGGCAGAGCTGGCCTTTTACCAACCATCTGGGAGAGGCCCTCTCCTGTTGCGTGGGCCGCCTTCTGGGAATTGCCTAAGACACCGGCAAACACTGGTCACTAATCATGGAGCATGCTGGAGAGCCCAGGGCCCACCTAACGCCCCCTACGAAGGCACAGTTATGGCTGGGGGCCAGGCTGGCCGGCAATCTCGCCTTCCCTTTGGCCACCACCGCTTGCCGTACAAGCCTCTCGTCACTGGGCCTTTCACCTCCCTGCTTGTGACCCAAATTCCCATCCCGGCTTTGCCCTCCCATATTCACCTCTGGGCCCCAGCCTCCGCTGTGTCTTCTCCCATGTTGCTCCCACCCACCTAGCCGGCTGGTTCTCGCCGGCCCGGGGCTCTCTCCTCCTTAAAACCCAGCCGGCCACGCAGGCCTAGCCCCCCGCTTCTCCTGGTCAGTGCCCGCCGGCGTGGGCCCCTCCGACTGCCTGTGGGGCTGTGATTCAGTCAGTGTTTGCAATGGGGCAGGAACTTTTATGGTGGCACAGAAGCAATTTTCAAGTCCTGTGAGGCTTCGTAAATAAACCCTGAGACCGGGCAGCAGGGCATGGCACCAACAGTCCCATGAACAAACGCCCCACACAAATCTCACTACGGCACAAAAGATCTAGCAATCAGGTTGTCACCAGCAGCCCCTCTTTCCCATGCCCCTGACTTCACTTGGGCTAAGAGCGTCCGGCACGATGACACCTCACGGCACCGTCTTCCCGAAATGGCGCCTCCCTCCACTTCCACCCACCAGCAGCAGAAGTGCCCTGCAGAGGAAATGCACAGGCTGCTCGGAGACCTCTCCAGCGACCAGAAGAGCTGGAACGCTGCAACGGATCCCGACGCGCAAGCTCCGGGAGAGGGGCAGGTGCCACATAGTTACGCAGCCCAGCTATCACCAGTCCCAAGTAGCCCTGTGGCTCTTTCACTGGCCCCTTCTCCTGCTGGGCTTGCTGAGCAGAACTGGCCTCTCGGCGTGTCCCGTTTTGGAGGGTTCCTCTGGCACTGGGCTGGGGCTCTAGGGGCTGGGAGGGAGCCTCACCTTGTAGCAGTCTCTGTAGCTCCTTGTGGACCTGCCGCTGCGCTTTGATCACTGTGTTCATGTGGGAGAGTCGTGCTTCCTCTAAGTCCTGCAGCCCATGGTGGAGCCGCGCTTCAGCCTGCTTGGTGCGCCGGCGCTCCAGCTCCCAGCGCCTGGACTGGTCCCTCTCTGCCCGATGCATGGTGCCCAGTAACAGAGGGGAGCCCGCTGCGGCTGCCCCAGGGCAGTCCCAGAGCACAGCACTGTGGCAGGGACCTGAAACCGGACACACTCACAAGCCAAGGCGCTTTGGCTCCATCTCCCACCCAAGGACCTGACGCACTTAGCAGACCTGGCTGGCCTCACTCCCAGCCCCTCCATTTGCCAAGGCAGGAAGCCATTAGGAGACTTGCCCAGCCGTCAGTACCCCGGGCCGCGTTGCCGTGCACACAGCAGGCACCCCCAAACACTGGAGAATGTGGGGCAGGATGGGAAGTGTGGTGAGGCCAGCGCACGGAGAATGGGGGCATGAGGCATCCAAACTACAACTCCCATGAGGCATTGCTGTAGCGGCCGTTTTAGAATTGAAATGTTCAGTTTTTGACCAATTTTGGTGTAAATTGTAAAGTGTTTCATTATTTGACTGAAAAGTTGAGTTTCCATAGAAATAGAGCTGCACCCTCTAGCTCTAGCAATGTCAGCATGCTCGGTCTAGCTTTGCTGAGGGAAAAGCCTTGTCTGACCTGCTCTCTTTGCAGGCCAGCAGATCAGAACGCGGACAGCTCAGCAGGAAAGCTTTGACCTCTCTGGCCCTGTGGAATGAACGAGGCTGAGAGGGGCCAAAGCTAAGAGCTCTTTGGCTGAACGCTAAGCTGGGAGTGTGAGGTGTTGGAGGAAGCCTTCTGAGACCTGCATGGCTGAGAGCCAGCCCGGCCCCCCCAGCTACAGCGAGGGAATCCTGGGGAGAGGAGTCCTAACCCATCCAGGTGGCCAGGCGTTAGGCACCCCGGTGTCTCCGCGGAGACCGAGGGTGGCACAGGTGGTTTCCAGCGCTGCGGTGGGGAAGGCATAAGGGGGCAGGTATTGTGTGTTTGACCTGGCGCTGAGTCAGGCTTGGGAGGGAGGGGAAGATTTTTATCAGGGAAGGGCAGAAATGTGAACAACCACTTCCTTGCTGAGGAGCCGAGTGACCCATGAGCACTGAGCGCCTTAGAGCAGCCGTGCTTGTTAGTCCCTGGGAGACAATAGGACGTGTTCAGGCAGGTTAAATGATGCTGTGCCCTGCTGAAGTGCATCCAGTGAGGCACTGTGCCAGCCCACCGCTGGGGGGAATAGCGCACACCAGCCGCACAGTCCGTCCAGCTCCCCTGGCTAGCCCAGCACAGACAGGCTGCAAAAGCAGCTGCCAGTGCGCCAGCCTCTCCATCTGCAGCACCCAGCTCTGCCTGCCCTGGTGGTGCCACATCAAATGGTGCCAATGCACCTCAGCCCAGCCTGGCAGCTCCTCAGCCTCGCCCATCCCCCCACCCTGTAGACCCCGTACTCTGATTAGCATTATTGCTCTGTGGCAGCCCCGGGACCCCGCGGCATGGACCTCAGCAGTGCTGCTAAGTCCTGCAGCCCGTGGCTGAGCCAGGCTTCAGCCTGCTTGACACGCCAGGGCTCCAGCTCCCAGCGCTGGAATGGTTCCCCACCCCCACCCCATGGCTCTCCTGACAGACACTGAGTGGACCAGAGGCTGTTGGTGCTTTGGCTGAGACGTGTCCTCTGGGGCTGCCTGCCAAGCGGGCCAGCTCTGGAGAGCAGCAGGGGTGGAATTTCTTGCAGGCACTCGAGCAATAGACTCTGTGAGTGCTGTTGCCCTGGGCTCTTACCGACTGTCAATAAAATGCTCCCAGTGTAAACAAGACACTTGCGTCCATTCCAGGTACTGGACCAGCCTTGCCTGGTCCACCCACTTGTGTGCCACTAGTCTTGCTTTCTGCATAAACAGCTCTGCCATGCCCACCTGCATTTCCAGCCCTGGGCATCTCATGGGAAGATTTCTTAAGACCCAGCTGGCATTTCAGGTCCAGCCAAGGGAAGTGAGACATGCCACACAAATCCCCTAGTGAGCGTATTCTACTGGCTGAGCAAGACCACCCCACAGCCCTGCTGAGTGCCCTAAGCCCTGGGCTGGTAGCTCCTTTAGGCTCGCGTGCTCTCCTGCTGGAGCTGTTCTACTTTGTAGAAATGCTTCACTCCACAGCTTGGCAATTCCAGTGCTCGCCAAGGCTGAGAGAGACGCACATTTAATCAGCCAGCACGGAAAGCTGTATCCAGGGGTTCCCTCCCCCCGTGAACGGGCGCGTCACTGGGCTACCAGCCATAGGGAGGAGGGGGGCTTGGGAGTCTCTTGTTTAATCCCAAGCAAACTGGAAAGGCCCGTTTCCGCCTGACATGGACAGAACCCGTTTGTGAAGCGAATCCCCGTTTTCCAGCCAGCGGGTGGAGCCGTGGAGGGAGGCAGCAGGAAGAAAGGCACCTTCCCCGAACAGCCCAGCCTCTGCATACCAATGCTCAAACTGGGGCGGGGGGCGTTGTTTGAGATGCCCATGTGGTTGCTCTGGTAACCGCGCGTCGAAGCCCCTTTTGCATAAACCAGAGCCCGTCCCGTTCACGCCACCCATGGCCTGCGCCTGGCACCCTCCCGCACAACCGGGACGTGGGCGCTGGCAGTGCCAGGGCAAGGAAAACCTACAGCTGTCCCGTGGCCTGAGCCCGTGGCTGGGAGTGCAGCGCCTGCTCCACAGCAGTGGCACCCCTGGGGAAGGGCAATGGTGTGAGGGGCTGGGAGGGGAGTGGGTGGCACCGTGCCCAGGCGGCGAGGTGCTACCATGCCTGCTCCTGGGCCCTGCCGCAGGGGAAAGGCCAGCGCTGGCCAGGGACTTACCTGCTCCAGGGCCAGCAGAGAGAGGCTGTTTCCTAGCAGAGCAGGGAGCTCACAGCTGCAGCACTGACGCGGGGAGTTTTCTGAAGCCAGGCTCACGGCTTCTTTGCATGGTTCACGCCCCGCTCGTTGGCCTGCAGGGCAGAGCCCCCGCCCCCGCCCCCGCCTGCAGACACAGCAAGGAACCCGGCAAAGAGCAGCCCCTTTGTCTCCCTGCCAACAGGATGGGAGCAGCCCTGCCTGGCCCCGCAGCACTGGTCCTGCTCCTTCCCCAACCCCAGCATGCCTGCTCCTGTGCCACCTACTGCCTGGAGATGGGGGAGGCTGGGCAGAGCCAGACCCAGCAGGCTCTGGAAACAGCCCACAGCCTTGCTGCAGGGGACGCCGGCCTGGCAAGGAGCTGAAGCAGAAATGATCCCTAGGAACCAGCCAGTGGAGAAGCCAGAAGTGCTACAAGGCCCAGCCATGGCCCCCTGAGAACAGCCCGGGGCAGGGGCACTAGCCCACCAGGCCCATGGCAAGAGCATCCCTAGCGCCCTCGCAACCCCAGCTACTCACACGCAGCCCCGTGCACTGGGCTCTGCCACATGCCGCACGAACCCCCGGATGCTCCGGTTCTGTACGCCAGGGCAATGGCATCTCTCTGGGCCAGTGAGGCAGGTGCAAGGTGTGTCTGTGCTGGTGAGGGGTGTTTGCAGAAAGCCAGGCGTTCACATTCAGAGAACTCTAATGATCTCTTGGGGGAGCCGCTGGTTGGGGCCAGGGGACTCAGTCTCTTTGTAAACACCCTGCAAAGGCAGCCTGCAGCCTGCATTGGTCCCCAGCACCTGGGATGGAGGAAAGGGCCGAGAGTGGTCAGCCAGGGTCCCAGAGCCGGCTGCTGAATCACAAAAGCCGCAGCTGGAGGCTACAGAGGCCCCTCAGCGCCACAGGTCCAGCCACAGGAGTCTCTCCAGTGCAGCTGCTGGTGCCTCGGACCCCAGCCACATCCAGAATAGCCGGATGGGGGCATGTGGCTGGCACGATCGTTTCCCCCCCAACCTCTGCTGTGGCGAGAGAGAGAGCGGAGCTTTGGCACCCCACAGAGCGCGGCCTCAGGTCTGGGAATGTACTCAGTGCCAAAGGTGTTCAGCAGATGTAGTCTACTAAATCGTTGGCAGAGTCTGTGAGTCCGCTTGTGCAAGACTCCTCCCAAGTGGAGAGCGCCAGGACCACCAAATTTGGTAGGCAGCTTCCTCTTAGCATAACTTAAAGCAAGGTCAGGGTTTGGTTGCTGCCCCACACCTTCTGTGCCGCCGTGGCTGGCACTTCCTATATGCCAGCACCTCCCCATGATGGCAGCGCTGCCCAACTCAAATATTTACCCCCACACCACTTCAGATCACCACCCCAAACTCACCCTCCTCTGCAACATCGTCACACTCAACAAACACCTCGTCCAGCCCCTGGGAACAGCCCTGGGTGCTAGGAAGGGGCCAACCTCTTCATGGGCCAGTTTGAAGATGAATTTCTGGGCAAATGCACCATGAAATCAATGCTGTACCCTGAGCTAGTTACAGCCGCCGGCTGGATGAGCCACATCCCGCCCAGAGGCCACCCTGACGTTACCAACCAGCTCCCGTCCTGTACGTGCAGATCACGCCAACATTAGTGGCCTGGACACCAGCAATGGAGCCCTACAGACACCCCTGTACCGGAAATCCACAGCCCGCTGCCCTGCCGTCATAGCTCCAGCAGCCACCCCAGACACACCCAGAAATCTGCCAGGTACAGCCAGGCACTCGGACAAGGCTCTTAGGAGAGCGTCAGGCAATCAAGTGCCAGGCCTAGCCAGTCAAATGGTGCCCTGTAGCTGCCACTGGGTGGCACTGTGCTCTCACCTTGGGGCTCTCCGGGAGGCGCTGAGTGAAGCAAGCGGAGGTGGGTGGGGGGAGTGCAGGAGTCTCTCCCCTTGGCCTGGGTCCAACGGGCCAGGACCTGAAAATGCTGCCTTATTGCCAGCCTGGGTGGCTGTAGAACTCCCATTGCCCCGCTGCAGGCAGAAGAACTAGGGCCCTATTAGCTTTTCCCTACACTCTTAACACGTGTCACTCCCCTTCTTGGCATGCCCGGGGGGGGGCACTAAGAACGCACCCTCCCCACCGGGCCCAGCAGTTCAGACTCCGCCCATTAGCTCGTGAGGGACTAGCGACTGGTGCAGCAAGAGCAATGCTGCCCCCGCGGCGAGGGGCTAGCTGCACTGCACCCACTTCCAGGGTACCCTGCGGCCCTGCTTGGCTTTCACAAAGTGTCCCTCCTCCCAGGCTGGAGTGGGGGGCTGAATGAAAGCTCTCGGGGGCACGCAGCCAGCCCACGGCTTTAGTTGCAGCTCGGTCCTGTTTACCTGCTAAGACCGGATCAGCCCCCCTGAGCCAGGACCATGCACAAGGCCCGTGCCCAGCCCTTCTCTCCACACACTTCCCTGGCCCTGGTCATGCAGCATCGATGGCTTTGTACCCTCCCCACAGTCTGGTGAGAGCGGGCCCTGGCCTGGGTCCCAGCTCACTCCGTGGGTCAGCCCCGGCCCCTGTGCAGCCTCGCTCACCTCCCTTGTGCCTAGAGCCCCATCTGTTCAGTGAGAGCAGCCTCCGCCCCTGCGAATTGGCTGGAGCCGAAGACATCCACGTCTGGGTGCTTGGCCAGGGTCTCATGGAGGCCAGGTCTGGCTGGGCTCAGCCAGCCGCTCGCCAAAGGCCTGGGAGCAGCAGCCAGAGGCATTGAACTGTTACGCCAGGACTGCCTCTGGCTGGTTGTCCTAATGGCTTTATGATCAGGACCTCCATGTGAGCACGGCAAGCGACAGGGGCCACCCCAGCACGCTTAGCCCTTGGTACCAGACCCCCAGAGCTGAGCCTGGGACCCAGTAGAGGCCTGCGCGTGACACGAGCCAAGAACAGGGTACATGCCAGGCTGGGGGGAGGGAGCCCTCACCTGCGCAGAAGCCAGCATTGACCCAGCCCGGCGTGGGAGGCTGGCGCCATCGCCGCGCAGCCCCCGGACAGCAGCCAGCAAGCCGGGCGTGTGGGGCAGGGAGCACGAGACGCATGCCCCCTCCCACGACTGTGCTGGCCATCAGCCCCACTGAGCGCCGCTCTCGGGACCTGCCTGTTGTGCTCAGCCTGGCTCAGCTGCAAGTGCTGGAGCTCACAGGCCCAGGCCTCTAATGAAAGCAGAGGGAACGTTTCAGCCCCTCCTGTGCGTGAGCTTGGCACTTCCTGAACTCCCTTTCAGCCCCATCATGGGCTGCTTGGGAGCTGCAGCAGGAGCAACAAGCCCTCTGGTGCTCAGCCGGGAAGTGTTTGGGACCCAGGCCTGCCCCCCAGTGTCTTCTTGTCACTCCCTTGGCAGGGTGCGAGGCCAGCGGGATGGGCAGCAGAGGCTGGTAGCACGTGCAGGCCCATGGCTGCAGCAAGCCAATCCATGGAGTTTATGCAGAACCCTGACTTGCTCTTTTGGGGTCTCTCCCAGCCCGCACCCCTCTGCCTGTCTGGAGTCCGGCTGCCCAGGGGTCAGGCCAGGGAAACAGGTAGGGCTCTGTCTGGCTGTGGGAGATCCTCCAAGAGCTCTGGCTCCCACCACACCTCCCCTGAGAAAGGAGGAAGCTGCGTAGCTCTTGCTTGTGTTCCCAGCAGCCCTTGCAGCGTGAGGCCTGACCCCCTTGGGGACTATGTTTCCCTGGTACGTGAGTGCGGAGCTGGGCCCGGCGTCCGAGCTGTGTCTCAGGGGCACGGGCGTGCTGGGACCACGTCCTCTCTCCCAAGGGCCTGCTGGAACGAGACAGAGCAGCCTCAGAAGGCCCTGCTGGGTGCGTGCAGGCAGACTTCTGAGGGTAGCTGTGGGCTTGCTGGGGACAGGGTTTCCTTTCCGAGACCGTTTTCTTCTTGGCGGCTTTGTGCTGCGAGCCAGAGAGCTAGACATGGGCTTTTAAAAATGGAAGCTGGGCTCGCAGGGTAGTCAGATGAGTCCAGGAGCTGTGGCTTAAAGCCCAGCAAACTCAAGAGACATGCAGGGTGGGGCCCACAACGCATGCCCATCCTTCTGGGTGACACTCTCCACCTGCCATGCCTGCCGCAGGGAGGGCTGGCACTTGAGCTCCCATCTCTGGGGCTATTGGGGCTTATGGTGTAGGCAGGAGATGGGCTCCCTGCCCCCTTCTGTGCGCTCCTGCTCCAGCCAGAGCCCCCCACTCTGGGGACTATGCAAGGCCGCAGGGCCCAGGCTCAGGGCGTGAGAAAAGGGCACAGCTCAGAGACTTTGCTGGATGTTTGTTCTCCTCCAGCTGCTCCACGTCCCCTCTCCCTCCTGCTCCCACAGCCCTGTCCCTTCCCGCAGCCTTAGGGAAAATGGAGCCTGGGCCAACTTGCATTTTGGTGCCTCTTTCCCCCATGGACATTGTGCCTCCGTTATCCTTGGCCTCCATGGGTTCCCCACCCAGCCCCCAGCCCCCCAATCCCTGCAAGAGCGAACTGCCTGGATGCATGGAGCAATTGGCATTGTCTCTGCCCCTTGAAGGCTGCTCCAGTGTGCACCCCTAGGAGCCTGGGGGCACAGCAGGGCAGGGCAGGGCAGGGCAGGGGAGCAGCGACTCCTGACCCTCGCCCCCCAGCAGGGGAACGTGAGCTTGGTGTGCTCCTTGCTCCCCCCACGGGTGCAGAGACATGGGGCGGGGCGGCCAGGGTCTGAGCCTCACTGCTCAGTCCCCCATCCCGTTCCTCTGCTGGCATCTCGCCCTGCCAGGTGGGAGCAGCGTCTGGCGACACCAGCCCACAGGGACCCGGCCAGGGCCTGGTGACCCTCCCTGGGCCCGGCCTCCCTCCCGCCCTAATCTCTGGCCCCGCCCAACACGTGAGAAGCAGCCCCCCCCCCCCCAGGCTCTGCATGGGCTCCCCCCCCAGCTGTGCGTGGCTCCACCTCGGGTCCGTCCCGTCCCGTCCCGTCCCAGGGCTCCCTGTGCTGCGCGTTCTCTGTTCCCCACTCCCGACACGCTCCGCTGCCCCCATGGCCGGGGCTGTGTCTCTGCGGGCAGGTCACGGCCCCCTGCCCCCATCCCCGGGGAGGAGGCTCCAGGGCAGAGGGCCGGTCGCTGCCCCGGCTGGAGCCCCGAGTTCACTGCTCGCCCGCCCCGCTGCACCTGCCCGGGGGCCGTGGGGGCGCGGGACCCCCGCCCAGGCGCCGGCCGGCCGGGCTGCCCCCCTTGGCCCCGGCCCCGGCCGAGCCGAGACACAATAGCCAGGCTCCTCCTCCCGCCCCTGCCCTGCGCCAGCCCCGCGCTGCGCCGCCACTCGCCAGGCAAGCGCGCCCGGCTGCGCCAGCGGAGCCCTGCGCCCTGCGCGGGCTGGGACATGCGCGGCGCGCCCCGCCTGCGCCCCAGCCCCATGGCTCGGCCGCTGGTGCTGCTGTGCTGCTGCGCGGCGCTCGCGGCGGCGCCCCCCGCCCAGCCCGGCGCCCCGCCGGAGGAGCCCCTGGAGAACGAGGCGGACAACCAGGAGAACGTCCTGTCCCAGGTAGCGCCCCAGCGGCGCGGCTCGGCGCGGCGGCCCGGCACGGGCGCACTGACAGGCTGCAGCCCGGGGGTCCACCCCAGCCCGTGTCCCGGGGCCAGCGGGAACAGGGGCCTGGGGGCCCGTTGGGGGCGGCTGAGCGGCGGGGGAGACGCGCTCGCAGCCTGCCGGCCCCGGGACCAGCCAGGCGAGGTGCGGTCACTCTCGAGAGGGACCAGCTGCTGCTGGGGGACAGGCCTGAGGGACCTGGAACGCGTCTCCCTCTCCGGCAGCAGCTGGTCCAGTCGAGGGCTCTTCCTCCCCCGCCTCGTCTGGGGAAAAGTGCCGGTGGAGGAGAGCGAAGCGCAGGGGCGCTCTCGGCGGGAGCTGGCAGATGGTCTGTGCAGCAGCAGGATCCCTGGAAGTGGCTCAGATGAATCTTGAAACGTGCTGTGGAGTCTTGTGAACTTCAGTTTCATGTCTGATTTCTGTGACCCCCCAAAAGGAAACCCATGGAATTGGAGGACTCGTGGGTATGATATATTACCAGGAAGTGTTCGGCCTCCACTCCTGCACTAGTCCAGGCCACAAACTGACTCCCTTTACTCCTAAAACCCACCACCCAAGCCAGGCACCTTTTCTGTAGTTGCAAGGAGTTTGGTGGATTAATGTAGACAGAACCAGTGTATTGTATGTCGGCGCGGGTCCCTTTAATATACCCTTTACCCCTTTGTTTAAACCACGCGGTTGCCAGACCCTTTGCAGATAAGGACTGTTTGGGTTGGAGCGTTCCTTTTTCAGTGGTGAAAGGAAATACACCACCACAAATACCTCTTTCCCAAATAGCTAAGGAGCAAAAAACCAAGCACTCCCAAGGAAATGTTGGCGTCAGCGATTTGTGTAAGCAGTGACCTATTCCTGCAAGGGTCACCGTGTCTGCGCCTTTCTCAAAAACGGGGCAAAGCAAACACCAAGTAAAACAGTGTCAGGCGCAAACTGCTGCATTGTGATTTTCTTGTGATCAGTTGCTAGGTGACTATGACAAGGTGAAAGCAGTGTCTGAAGGCTCCGACTGTCAGTGCAAGTGTCTGGTCAGACCCCTGGGCCGAGGCGCCTGCCAAAGGATTAATGAAGGCAACTCCAAAGCAGAGGACTTTTACACCGTTGAAACCATCACCTCAGGGCCAGCCTGCAAGTGTGCCTGCGTGGCTCCCCCCTCTGCCCTGAACCCGTGCGAGGGGGACTTCAGGTTGAAGCAGCTGCGGGAGGCAGAGAGCAGTGATTTAAAGGTACCAGTCTCGTTCCTTTTCAATGGGTGTGTGTGCTTGCAAAGGCTTGGCTCGGCCCCGCAGGTAAGGGGCACATGCCTAGACTGATGGCCTCAGTGCGCAAGGCTGCTGCTAACAGTGCCAAGCTTTGGCTGTGGTAATATGCAGGGAGCCTCATCTGCACGAGGGAAAGTATTGCCACCAGCAAGCAGGGGTTAAAGTCTCTGCAGGTAAAGGAAAGTCCTGTCTTTCCGCAGCACTGTGTACAGCCTGGCTCCTATCCACACTGCCGGGCGCTGCACCGACTCAGTGCAGAAGCACAGCTGGCATCCGTGGAAGTTGCACAGGCAAGCACGAGAGCAGGGATCATAGGCCAGCGAGGGCTAAGTCTGCCCAAACAACCAGGCCCCACCCCAAGGCCTTGCCCCTTTACCTCCCCCATGGCTCTGTGCATGCTGCTCCTCTTTCCGCCCTCGTTCAGCCTCTCCCCCCAAGCAAGCTAGGACTAGGGCGGGCGGGCGGGTGGGGTGGGGCAGGTGGATGGGCTAATGCCTGGAGCGGGATGGGTGGGATAGAGTGGCTGGGGTGGGACTCGCCTGACTGCGCTGGAGGACTCAGCTCCGTGGGGTGGGGGTGATGGGGGAAGGGCCAAGGTAGGGAGCGGGCTTTGGGCAGAAGGGATGGAGCGGGGGCAAATTTCCCTGGCCGAGGGTTCACGGGCTGCCTATGCCCGCAGAGGAGTTCCAAATATGCAGTAGATCTGAAATCCACATTGTGGACAAGACAGGAACAAGCAGATTGGAGAGGTGAATGTGACCCCGAAAGCAGAGTATCCACGGCAATTAGTGCCTGTTCCAGCAGCCTCTGCCAAGTCACAGCATCAGCAGTCTTCCTCCAAACTCCTTTTCTGATCTTGTTGCACTTGAATTGCATGATGCTGTTTTCAAATGTTCGCTCTTGGCTGCTCTTGTGTCTGCATGTTTTAGACATAAATCTAGCTTCAGGGAGTGCTGGGAAGGAACGCACCAAAGCGGCTCTCAGTCGTTTGCTCTGGGCGCTATAGCTCTTGTGATGTGAGCTTCTCCTTTGCTCCTCTGTGGGTTCAGAGGCGCAGAATGAGCTGAGCCCAGGGTGGCATGTTTGGCCCTTGTCAGATGCTGAGTGGGGTCATGTCACTTTGGGACACAGTGGCTCCGTTTCATGCCACGGGAGGTGCGTGGTCCCTGGCGGAGGGGCCACCGTAAGGCATTGTGGGCTGCTTTGGGATGACGGTTACAGCAATGAAAATCTAAGATCATGGTCACAGTGAACAATCTTGTGCTGGTAGGGGATCACTAGAGTCTTCCCAGGGCAACTGGCCTTTCCCACCCCAGGCTCTGTGACTGTACAACCACACAGTAACCCTTTCCTTCCAGACGGCAAGTGAGCAGGCGGGGGCCTTGTCAGTTGGCAGGGACTGATCTGGGGCACTCAGGCATTCACAGGTTGCCTATGAGCCGCCAACGTGATGTGGCCATGAAAGAGGCTAACGCAGTTCTCAGGAGAGCTACTTCCAGGGCGGCTGGGAAAGGTTCCTACCCTTGGCCGAGGCACTGGGGAGGCCGCACCTGCAGTTCCGGTCTCCCAGCTTCCAGAGGGATGAATGCAGGCTGGGCCGGGTGCAGAGAAAGGCACTAGATGATCTGCGGGATGGAAACCTCCCCTCCGAGAGGAGACTCCAAGGGCTCGGCTCGTCTGGCCTGGCCAGGCAGGGCGGAGGGAGCGGCGATCGCTCCCTGTGTGCACCCTGGAGAGATGGGCCCAAGAGCAGGTATGTGAGTGAAGCGCCAGCGGGGACAGGGGAGCGGCTATACACTGGCCACCAGCCAGCGTAGGCTGGCGATAACATCCGCCCATCGGAGGAGTGAGTTCTGCACAGCCTCTCCAGGTGAGCCGCGGGCAGAGCCCTGCAAGCCTGAGCTGGAGAAGCCTCTGGAGAGCTGGTCTGACGGGACTGCCCAGGACAGCCAGTAGCTGTTCTGAGACGGCAGCAGCACGGCAAACTGAGGGACTGCAGAATCTTTCCCAGGGGTCTGGCTCGTCAGTTTGCCCAGGAGCTCAGGGCCTAGGTGGGGTCAAGAAGGAGTTTTCCCTAGGTCAGACTGGCAGAGTCCCAGCGGCTCTCACCCTCCCCTGCAGTGTGGAACCAAGTCGCTTGCAGCGAGTCCGTGGAGGATCCTCTGGGACCTGGAGCCATTAAAGATGATGTCGGCTCAGTCACTCAGCCAGCGGTCAGGAGGGAAAGGGGGAGGGTTCTGCAGCCTGCGCTGTGCTGGGGGTCAGACTAGCTGATCATGTTGGTCCCTTCTGGCCTTACAGGCTGTGGATCTGGGTGAGCTTGCAGCCTGTGTCCAGGCACTGGACCCTCAGTTTTGCTCCGTAATCTCCCTCTTCGTTGTCTGCATAGGCCGGGGGCTGTCAGTGTGCACAGTGTCCAGGCATAGCTAGAAGAGAATCCGGTGCCTGGCGGAGCTCTGCATTACAAAGCTTTCTGCTCACCGCAGTGGCACCTCAGCCCATGGCAGCGGCTCAGACAAGGTGAGAAGTGAGGAGTCACGCTCAGGATAAAAGGCAAATTTGCCGGGAGTCTCTGTGTGAGACAGCAGCCCGCCCTATGCCCAGCGCGGAGCGAGGGCTGCCTCTAGGAGGAGGTCTTTCCACGCTCTCCCCCAAAGGAGGTATTGCCTGCCAGTTGTGGTGTGGATACTTGTCATCTAGGAATGGGCTGAGCTCCACCAGCTCCGCTTGGGAAAATCCCTCCGCGGGGTTAGCCAAACCTTTGCTTGCTGTCGAAACCAAGCGGCAGTAGTTGTGAGAACAGGCTCTGTCTCTCAACGGGCAATGTTTCCTGGTGCCAGGCAGGCCAGCAAATTATAGCCCCAGTGTGTCTCTTGTTATTGTGACATGTCTTGTCCAAGTGGAAGCCACACACTGGGGAGCCAGGCAGGGAGAGACCGGCACATCTGATTTTTAAACTTTCGCCATGGGAAATGAATCTCTGAGTCAGAGATTGTAAGGCCAGAAGGGATCACCTAGACTGACCCCCTGTGTATCACAGATCTTTACATTGTACCCAGTTAACTCTGCATTGAGTCCAACAGTGAGCAGTCCTGTTGCACCTTAGAGACTAACCAGTATTAGATCATGAGCTTTCATGGGTAAACCCACTTATCAGATGAGTTGGAAATGGGGAGGGAAGGAGTGAGAATGGGTCACACTCGGGAAGGGACAGACCTAGGTGGTAAGAGGAGGGGTGGAGGTGGGGCATGGGCTAGTGTGGGGCTGGGCACCCCAGGCACTTTTGAAAGTCAGCACCTGTGCTAGCTACTGTAAATGCAGGGTGGGTGGGTGTGTGTGTGTGTGTGTGTGTGTGTGTGTGTGTGTGTGTGTGTGTAAATACCTAAAATGCTCTGCTTATCTCTGCACGTTGTCTCGACTCCAGAATTCTCCAGGCTGCAGATATGGAGAATCTCGTCTTAAAGCCAACCTGATATTGTATAGCTGAGAAGAGTGGGGGAAAATGCAAGTCACATTTTGATGAACATTATTTCTCCTTTATTCTACAGCTATCCTCCATCATAGAGATGCTAGAAAGTGCTTTCTATGGCTTAGACCTTCTAAAGTTGCACTCCGTCACAACAAAACTGGTGGGCCGAGTGGAGAAACTAGAGGAGGTAAGATGAGATTCTTTTCCGTTGGGTTGTTTTGTTAGAGACAACACCATGCAAAACAAAGTAGCACCTCATCATTTGGCATCTGGAGCCAAAGCATGGTATTCCATTCCTTCTGGGAGAATCAGTAATTAGCCACCATTTCATTTAGCTATGGGGCCACTATTGTCACGACCTACGATTGGACATTTGGAGAAAAGAAATCGAGGGATATCATTTCAGAAGTAATTTACATATTCAAAGGTCTTTAGGCACCTAAAAATGCAGATAGGTGCCTAGGCAATTTTGGAAATCCAACTTGATGTCCCGCTGCTTCTTTAGCTGCCTAAAGACCTTTGCACATCTGGCCCGTAGATGCCTAACTTCCACTGTCTTTCACTGAGGCTTAGTGCTTAGTCACTTTTGAAAATGGGACATAAGTCCCTACATCTTTTAGGTGCTTTTGAAAATTTTATCCTGCCAGTGTTGTCAATTCTCACAAGTCTTGAGCTTTTTCATACTCGTCTTAAAGCCCAAGTTCCGGGAGTCATGTGATTTTGTGAGCATCTTAGCTTTTGTTTCGAAGAAGAGGACAATCGCGTGGTTATGGGGAAAAGCTTGGCAATGTGACCTGAGCATAACCTTCAGGTTTAAAGACTAAACAATAAGAACTTCAAATATTTTATTTTTAAGAGCTTCATGATTTCTTCAGCCTGACTCATGGCTTTAGATTCCTGGGGATTGACTGCGGTGAGCCTGTTTCTGGTAACCCACAGGGGTGGTGGAAGGTCTCGTTTTAGCCAGACACAAACAGATATGACATCTTGCAGCTCAGTCAAAGCAGATCAATGGAGGGGGATGTGGGTGGGTCAGGGGGTGTTGCATTTCTGAACCCTGTGACTCTCCTCCTGTGCGCAGTGCTTCCTGGCTGCTGTAAACAGGATAATCTTGTGGGACACTACTGAGAGACTCCGATTCAGGATGAACTGCTGAGGACAACGGGCAGTCACAGCCCAAGACTGGGGGCCCTCCCCTTACAAAGCACGCCCAACCAGCCAAAAGAGCACTTCTGTCTCTCCCCCTGCCCTGCCCCTAGCTAACAAGAGGTCAGAAAAGCAACTAGCTCAGCTACTCCAGTCCCTCGGGGTGGGGCTGGGTAGTTATTAAAACCAGTCTCATAAAAAAAAGTTTCTTCTGATCCCAAAGGAGAAGCCACACACCCAGGTCAATATAGAACTTAGATCTCCTCCAAAACCGCACTCTTGTCAATCGTAATAGAGCTGCAGCCGTGCTAGTCTGGTCTGGCTGAAACAAAAGACAGGACTATGTAGCACTTTAAAGACTCACAAGATGGTTTATTAGATGATGAGCTTTCGTGGGCCAGACCCACTTCCTCAGATCAAATAGTGGAAGAAAATTGGCACGACCATATATACCAAAGGATACAATCAAAAAAACTGAACACATAT
The DNA here is from genome assembly GCF_052426305.1 of Pelodiscus sinensis. Taxonomy (NCBI): domain Eukaryota; kingdom Metazoa; phylum Chordata; order Testudines; family Trionychidae; genus Pelodiscus; species Pelodiscus sinensis. The sequence continues at coordinate 67,995,786 of NC_143060.1, forward strand.
AAAATTGACAAATCAGATTTTAGAACAGAGGTGAGGTGAAGGGGGGAGGTTCGTGTCTAGGAGATAATGGTATTAGGGATGATAATTGGGGAAGCTGTCTTTGTAATGGGTGAGATAATTAGCATCTTTGTTAAGGCCCATTCATAAAGTGTCAAATTTAAGCATGAATGACAGTTCTGAGGCTTCCCTTTGTAGTCTGGTGTTAAAGTCTCTTTGAAGCAGGTTGCATGTAGTTAGGTCACTGAGACAAGGCCCAGTCTGGCTGAAATGACAAGAAACTGTTTTTTCTTTGTGAAACTGTCTGATGTCTGTTTTGTGGGCATTGATTCTTTGGCGAAGTGTCTGAGACGTTTGTCAGTCGTTAGTATCTAAAACCTCAAGGATTATTTATTGTAAAAAAAAAGGGAAGCAAGAGTACAAGCTGCAGTTGGTTAAAGGAATCAAACACACACACAGCAGTTGCAAAGCTCTTGATTTGTCTTGTGGCAGGGATGGAACAAACTGCTGGTTAAGTCAAGTCTCTGGTCACTTCCAAATCGTTGGAAGGCCCAGTCCCTTTGCTAGAATGCGCCCGTTGGTGCGAGTCCATAGTCTCGAGGCTTGGCAGCAGAGAAGAGAGTTTTCCCCACAGTGTTTGGACGTGGGGAGTTCGGACGTTTACCGGGCCCTTTGGGGCCAGCGGGGGAGGGTGCGCTGTGCATTCCTGGTAGTGATATATGGAGTGACAAAGCCTTATGTCAGTTAAGCAATGACCCTGGTGTGTCTAACTGTGTGGGGTAGGGAGTTTGGGATTATGAGGCATTCAGTAGGGTTGCATGGGTGTAACTAAAAGAACAATTTGGTCGTGTCAATTCCCCCAAATTAAGTTAACTCCATACTCATCTTGGGCCAAGTCTGGGGGAAACTGGGAGCAGATCTGGCCTTTTGTATCTACTGGTAGATTCTTCTCCATGGGCCAAATTTTGCTTATCTACCCACATGCAGGTCGTGGCTCCAATGTTTTATTCTCCCTGCAGGAGATTCATGGACATAGGGAACAGAGCAGTGCAGTGCAGTGACACAGTGGTGATCAGAGAGCACAATTCTGCTCTCATTCAGCCAAGCCATTTCTGCCTTTTAAATCCTGAAGATTCAGCAGGGAACTCCTGCGACCCAGCCAGAGACCAAGTCAAACCAGAATAAAAGGGTGGGTCTCAAGTGGAAACAGAAACATCGGTGCCCCTTGCCCTCGTTTCTAGGTCACCAGATGTGCTCAGTGCAGCAACCCAAGATGCCACATTCACAAGCACCGTTTTCAGACACCTCTGCTTTGGCCTCTTGGCTGAGCTGTGCAGTGCTCTCCCGAGATGCTGTGCGTGTGGAATTCTGGCTTGTTGTATCCACTGCAGTTGGCTCAGGTTTGAAGTCTATTGGGATGGGTCTACATTTAAAAGAATTTGGATTTACTCTCCAAGATGCAGGGCGGGGGGGAAAAGCTCCACTATTTGTGCTGGCAACCTGATGCTACGCAACTACGTGCAGTTTAACAAATGGCAAAGGACGTATTGGCCACCACGGTGTTCCATTGCATGAAAGAGAGAGCCATCTATGGGGAAAACCACTTGAAAGAAAATTCTATTGGAGCTCACCGCTTGTAAGTTGGGATTTCACGCGTCGATGATGTACTCTGAATTCAAACTTCGTGTGCATCTCCCTTGCCTTAGTCTGCCGCTCTCAGGCACTAGTAAGAGACTGGAGTGTCCTGCCAGCTGCCCCTACTTCCCCCAGCACATCTGAGCCACTTGTGGATTTTATGGAAAGCAAGAGCTCCTAATGAGCAACACCAAAACTACCATTGCAAGGAACTGGACTGCACCCCCAGTGGCACTTCTCCGGCTGTGACATGGCCTGATCAGCAGTGTTAGAGCCACAGCATGGACCTTAACCCTTTGTGGTCAGAGCTGTAACCAGACACTAGCTCTCTCCTGTAAGGGCTCGATACACGCAATGGGAATTACCCAAACCGCTCAGTTCCAGGCAGCACAGCCCTGGCTTAGCTCTGATTGAAAAATACAACCGGGTGTTTAACCAGAACGAGATGGGTTCTAGGTGAGCTAAGGCATTAAAGGCAGAAATGGTTACAAGAGAAAACAAACGCTGTCCAGGAACTAGACAGCTTAGACTTGGGTCAAGGTAAAATCCTCTCCACGTGTTCCCAGCAAAGGGGCTGACCGATTTCCGCGGCCACAAGGTAAGTACCTAACCCAGCAGTGCCACTCCTGGGGAGTCAGGGCGGGTTTGAGGCGTTGGAGGGTGGGGACAGCACGTGACCCATTACAACCAGTTGAAGCATCAGCGCGCTGCTCGTGAGCCCGGGGCTGGCTGCAGCTTGATGAACCCCAGGACAGTGTTCAGTGCCAAGGGCGGCAGCCTGGCAGCCTTTTCCCAGACACTTCAAGCCAGAATGGAGGCAGCAGCTCACACTGGCTTGGCTCAGACAAGTACCCTTTGTCCTGGTCTGTGATGAAAACAGGATCACGGCACACGGGTTGGAAGAGACCTCAGGAGAGCCCTGTAGTCCAGCCTCCAGCCCTGCCGCTTCTCCTCCCCACTGGAGCCCTGAGCCCCCGCCCCCTGCTCCCTGCCACTCCCACCCCACTGCTCCTGTTGGAGCCCAGACCCAGGCTGGCCCCCAGCTCTGCAGCTTTCGCTTCCTGCCAATGCTGGAGCTAGAGGCCCCCTTGCCTCCCAGTCTAGCCCCCAGACTTATAGGTGCTGTCCCTGTCCCTGCCAGAGCCTGGAGCCTCCCCACCACAGCCACCAGCCCCAGGCTAGCTGCTTCCAAGCCCCCCACTGGAACCCAGAGCACCATGGACCTGCTAGCCCCTAGCCCTGTCCCTGCTGGAGGCCATGGCTGCTGGCCCTTGCCCCAGGCTGGAAGCAGAGGGCCTGGGGGCACAGCCTGGGGTGTCCTTACCTGCCGCGCATGGGAGCTCTCGCGGAGAGACTAGCCAGGAAAGTGGCTCGTTTGGTTTGTGGCTTCGCGTTCTCTCTGTGGCCACTAGCTAGGACCCCTCGTCTCGCTGTGGAAGGGCCCCGGTGAACAATTAGGCACCAGAGCGTTGTCTGGGGAAGGCATTTCTAGAGGCCAAGCCCGGTGCCAGCACGGTGCGGCCGAGGGCCTGACGTGGGGAAGTAGCTGTAAAATCAGAGCTCTCTCTCTCGCTCTCTCTCGCTCTCTCGCTCTCTCTCTCGCTCTCTCTCTCTCTCTCGCGCTCTCTCTCTCTCTCGCTCTCTCTCTCGCTCTCGCGCTCTCTCTCTCTCTCGCTCTCTCTCTCGCTCTCTCTCTCGCTCTCTGTCTCTCGCTCTCTCTCTCGCTCTCTTTCCCTCTCTCTCGCTCTCGCTCTCGCTCTCTCTCTCGCTCTCTGTCTCTCGCTCTCTCTCTCTCTCTCTTTCCCTCTCTCTCGCTCTCTCGCTCTCTCTCTCTCGCTCTCTCGCTCTCTCTCTCGCTCTCTCTCGCTTCCTCTCAACATCCCAGGAAGTGTCCAGAAACCTCTCCAGAGAGAACAAGCCCTTCCCAGGGCGTGCGGCTGCAGCGTGGAGTGAGCCAAACACGAGGGACAAGGAAAACGGATCCAGCAGCATCTCCAACAGCCTGCCAGACGTCCGGAGCTCTCTGCAGAGGGATGCTGCGGCTGCGTACGCCCACCCGGAGGTAATGCCGGCTGCCCTCCCTCTGTGCCAGGAGCCCCTGCGTGCCCGCAGTGCTGGGCTGCGACAGGCGCTGAGGGAGAATCGCACCAGAGCTGCAGGGCTCACTGAGCGGCAGGGCTGGGGAGCTGCTTCCCACGCCCCTTCCTCTGCCCCTCCCGTTCCTGCCACGCTGTTCTCCCACGCACCAGGGCACTGGCAGGGCCACGGGCTCCAGGAGTTGCCCAGTACGCAGCCCGAGCCCTGGCAGTGTCTGGGGCATTTCGCTAGGGCTGGCAGGACAGGGAAGGGCTGCAAACACCCTGGGTGCTGTGCCGCAGCCGTGCCAGTTGAAGGAAAACAGCAGGGCAGCCAGTCGAGGGTTCGAGCTCTCGTGCCCTGGGGAGCCTCTCTGGTATTTCGGGGGGGGGGGCTCGTTACCACAGAGCCAGCCACAGCCACCATTAGGCTAGCAGGCCCGGTGGATACTTGATCTGGCTATAGGGGTTACCGTGTGCCAGTCCCTCTTCAGTGCCCCAGAGCCCGCAGCCTGCGCAGCGCCACGGCAGACACTTGAGACCGGGGAGCGGCCGGAGGGGAGTCAGGCTTCCCCCGGAGCTGGAGCAGGCACAGCCCGTCTGGGACCGCAGGGGAGGCGCTTGTTGAGCGTGGCCGGAGCTGCACGTTACTGGCGGGGATTCAGCCACTGCTGGGGCAGGAGGTGGTGCCCTCCAGGTCCTGCTCTGGCCAGGGCGCCTCTCAGGAGAAGGACAAAGACGCTCTGGGCCCGGGGCTGGGGCGGCCATGGGCGCAAAGCCTCACTCTCTTGAAAGGGCCTGAGGCAGTGGTGGGTGGAACAGCCCCTCCCTTGTGCCTTGGTCCTCCAATGAGACCTGCTTCGGGACAGGCCGATTGTGGCTCACTTGCGTCGAGCGCCACCTGGCCCGGTTTTAACTGGCAGTAGCTGGCTTCTCTCAACGGGGCTTCTGTGTCCGGTGCAGGCATCTTGCTGCCTGCTTCTCCTGCACCCGCACAACATTCCTTATTGGAAACCACTCGACCTACTTTCCGTGGTACGTTCCTCGGCAGGCAACGCGCTGGCCCAGCAGGCCTGCCGTGGCCCTTGGCTCCACACTCTTGGCTCAGCCCAGGCGGGGGAGGCTGCCCCCCAGAGCTAGAACTGGCTGCTGGCTCCTGGAGCTCCAAGAGCCTGGGCCAGCTGCTGGCTCTGTGTCCTAGAGACTTCCCTGTAGGCCCCATGGCTTTCTGCTCTGCTTCAGTAGCACCTGCCACTCACACCAGCTCTGCCGGCCCCTGCTCATGGCAAGTCTGGCAGAGACTCTCCAGTGTCTGCTTCCTGCACCCATCCCGTTTCCTGCACACCCCCTCCGGCGCCCGCTTCCCACGCCCGCTCTGCTCCCCGCCCACCCCCTCCGGCGCCCGCTTCCCACGCCCGCTCTGCTCCCCGCCCACCCCCTCCGGCGCCCGCTTCCCACGCCCGCTCTGCTCCCCGCCCACCCCCTCCGGCGCCCGCTTCCCACGCCCGCTCTGCTCCCCGCCCACCCCCTCCGGCGCCCGCTTCCCACGCCCGCTCTGCTCCCCGCCCACCCCCTCCGGCGCCCGCTTCCCACGCCCGCTCTGCTCCCCGCCCACCCCCTCCGGCGCCCGCTTCCCACGCCCGCTCTGCTCCCCGCCCACCCCCTCCGGCGCCCGCTTCCCACGCCCGCTCTGCTCCCCGCCCACCCCCTCCGGCGCCCGCTTCCCACGCCCGCTCTGCTCCCCGCCCACCCCCTCCGGCGCCCGCTTCCCATGCCCGCTCTGCTCCCCGCCCACCCCCTCCGGCGCCCGCTTCCCACGCCCGCCCTGCTCCCCGCCCACCCCCTCCGGCGCCCGCTTCCCACGCCCGCTCTGCTCCCCGCCCACCCCCTCCGGCGCCCGCTTCCCACGCCCGCCCTGCTCCCCGCCCACCCCCTCCGGCGCCCGCTTCCCACGCCCGCCCTGCTCCCCGCCCGCCCCCTCCGGCGCCCGCTTCCCACCCCCACTCTACTCCCTGCCCTTTCCGTCCAGTGCCTGTTTCCCACCCCCACTCTGCTCCCCGCCCATCCCTTCCGGCGCCTGCTTCCCACGCCCAAAAGACACTATGAAGCTAATCCCGGAGCACTTCCCCTGCACGCCCGCTCCCACAGATCCATTCCTTGCCATTGTCACAGCAACTGTGCGCTGCCACTCTGAGGGGGCCTTTAGCTGGGAGATGGTCAGAGCCAGTCTGTTTGCTTGTATCACAAGCACTGTTACGTGATCCCTAACACTAAGCACCAGCCCCACCAACACGCTAGCTGCACATGCCTTGTCTCAGCCCCTGGGATGTACCATCTGTGGAATAGCTGTTGGGAACGGGATGCACCTCTCACACCACACAGGCCCTTCGCTCTGCTCCTTCCTATTCACAACACACAGCGAAGCCCTGATGACCTAGACAAATCACACAAGGACAAAGTACAGGGCAACAAGTCAGCTGAAGAGCGGTGTAGATCCAGTTGTCGCGTTCCCAGCTACACCCGCTCAGCGTGCAGCTATCCAATTTGGCCTGGTCTGACACCCTCTTTTGTCTCACAAAGGAAAAGTATGAAGAAAGATTCCTGCAAGATGAGGTGGTGTCTCAGCAAATCAACTCTGTTGAGTCCCTGCAGCAGCTGCTCCCCGCTCCAGAAGCAGTGAAACCCAAGCAACCCTTCCAGAGGAAGATGCATGTGCGGAGCCGGCCTCCTTCCAAGCCCACCATCGTTCGTGGCATCACTTATTACAAAGCCGCGTTCACGGAGGCAGAAAATGACCTGGAGGAACGTGAGTTGTTTGTGCCCTTTGTGGAATCGGCTGTCTGGCCCTCTTAGCCATGGGATGGGTGAAACCTGTAGCCAACCAGCCAATAAGAGATCTAGCTAGGAGGCTCTGAGCATTGTGCTCGCCCTATCCTGCCTTGAGTACTGGCTCTGCAGCTGCCATTGGCTGGGAACTGTGGCCATTGGGAGCTGCAGGGGTGGTGCCAGTGGGCAGAGGCAGCACACTGAGCCTCCTAGTGCTTCTGCCAGGAGCACCCCACACCTCCTCCCCTGCCTCAACTCCCTGGCCTGAGCCCCCCTCCCCTGACACCCAAACTCTCTCCCAGGGCCCCTGCCCTGCACCCCCCTCTGCACCTCAAACCCTCTCTCTCATTTAACCAGAAAGTTTCACGTATCGGCACCCCCATTCCCTCAACATGCAGGAGTAAAAGCTTTTACTGTGTTAACAAAAGGACAGGTCAGGGGCTGCCAAGGAGGAGGAATAAAGTTAGAAGGGTTGTAAACCATTACAAGTAAAAAATACATTTTCTAATGACAAGGACTCAGCAAGCTACAGTCTGTGTCCAAGGCCCTACCAAGCTTTCATTCCCAGAAACTTCAACCCCCTGGGCCAAAGGATCCATCTTGCTCATCTTGTAAAAGCTCTGGCCCCTTTTGTCTGTCCAGCCAGCATGCCAAAATGGCTTCCTCTCTTTCCACTCGCTTCCCAAACTCACTGTTTGTGTGCTGGTCTTCTCCTTCCGCTGACCTGCCTGTCCCCTTGCCGATTTGTATGGCAACAAAGCTTCCATTGGTTTTGCTTAAACTCCCTGGGGACCTATAGACAGCAGCCTTCCCTCCTGTCTGGGTGGGAACCTATTGCTCCCTGTGTTTGGTCACAGACTTTTAAAGCATACGATCAGTGACTATCTATAGTTCCTCCAATCGTGCTAAAGCAGACACCTCACAATGATATTAATCACCAGTGTCATTAGCTTTCAGACAAGCCCTTCCCAGTACATTAATAGGCTGTGTCTACACTGGCATGATTTTGCACAAATACTTTTAATGGAAAAGTATTTGTGCAAGAGAGCGTCTATCCTGGCCTGTGCCTTTGCGCAAAAGCATTTGTGCTGGTGTAGACACTCTCTTGCACAAGAAAGCTCTGATGGCCATTTTAACCATTGGGCTTTCTTGCGCAAGAAATTAACGTTGCCTGTCTACACTGGCCCTCTTGCACAAGAACACTTGCACAAGAGGGCTTATCCCTGAGCGGGAGTGTCAGAGTATTTGCGTAAGAAGCCCTGATTTTGTACATTACAACGTCCGTGTTCTTGCGCAAATACTCGCAGCCAGTGTAGACAAGCGGCAAGATTTTGTGCAAAAGCACTTGCTTTTGTGCACAATCTTTCCAATGTAGACACAGCCAATACTGTCTACAGTCAGCTGCTGTACTTGTTTATCAGTAGAGCCAATCCCCAATGTTACAAAGCAATAGCCCTTTGCAATGTATGCTCTGAACAGTGAACCACAGCCCACGCTTCCTTTTCCTGCTGTCGCCTCCCGCTTGTGTTGGCTTGATGTAGTTGTTTATCCTGTATGTCAATGGACCTTCCTTAGCTTTGCCCGAGGACCATGCTGGTTAGGCACTCGGTGTCTAGGGCACCCTGTGTCTGTATTGCTTGCCACACACGTTACGAATATACTTCTAGCCTGTCTCCATAACGCTTTGTACACAGCCTGTCCGCCCCTCAGTGAGTACTTGGTGTTTCCGATACCCTTGTGAGGTGCCGGGAGGATGTCAGGCCAGACAGCAGTAAGGGTATTCTGAAGAGCACTAGGGAAGCTGAAAGGGTGATGCAGGGTGTTTGCACCTGGGCTGAGCGCCTTGCAGAGAACAGGGCAGAGTTCCGCAGGGGGCAGGAGAAGACGAACCGTGTTACTACATTGGCGCAAAAGCAGCTCTCTCTTGGACACAAAGTGAGCAAGGGTGACTTGCCTGCTGAGCCAGAGGCAATGAGAGCAAGAGGTGAAGTGCCTGCTTCCCCATAGAATGTGGCGCTTCAGCGGGTCAGGAGGTTAATAGGCCCATTGGAACAATTAAAGCCCAAACTAGCTGTCAGTCATGAACCTGCAAAGAAATTGCTGGGCAATGACCTTTCCTGGCCCTGGGACATCAGCCCTGGAGAACCATTGAACACTGGTCTCCATTCTCCAGTGCTGAAGTGCTCAGCTGCTATTCAGGCAGCTGTGCGGTCGTGGAGGCCTCGCCTGAGGGCCCAGGTGCAGGCCTTACCAGGAAGGGCAGCCAGATGCAGTCACCCTGAGCGCCCTCCCCAGGGAGAAGGAACCAATTCCACCCTCAGACAGCTCCTTGTGCGAATAGAAAGCAGCAGGTTCACACGGCTTAGGGAGGTAGCCGGGCCCAAGCTGAGTGAGTGGTGCCACGACCTCCACAAGTTGGCCCCTCCCTTCTGCCACTACTCCCTGAGCGGCTGAGCAGGGCAGGGGCAGCGTGCAGGTGGTCTGTGCCTAGGTCTCAGCCTCTGACCACGGTGTTCTTCTCCTGCAGGGCAGCCCCCGACCACAGTGCCACTCGTAAACATGCAGCACTAAATCAGACATTGCTGCAGCTCCAGCAATGGCTTGGAACGCAGAGGCATTGCTGTAATTATACTGAATGCCCTAGACAATGTTCTTCTTCCTGCCCCGTGAGTCATTAGCAGGGTTTGACCGTGTAACCTTTGGCCGTGTCCAGACTGGCAAGGTTTTCCGCAAAAGCAGCTGCTGTCTACACTGGCTGCTTGAATTTCCGCAAGAACCCTGACGGTAAGAAATCAGTGCTTCTTGTGGAAATACTGTGCTGCTCCCGTTCGGGCAAAAGTCCTTTTGCGCAGAAGGGCCAGTGTAGACAGCTCAGATTTGTTTTGCGCAAAAAAGCCCCGATGGTGAAAATGGCGACCGGGGCTTTCTTGTGCAAAACCGCGTCTAGATTGGCACGGACGCTCTTCCGCAAGAAGTGCTTTTGGGGAAAAGCGTCCTGCCAATCTAGACGCTCTGCTCCGCAAATGCTTTTAACGGACAAACTTTTCTGTTAAAAGCATTTGCGGACAATCATGCCAGTCTAGACGCAGCCTTTTATGTCTACAGTGTAGCCTGCTCCATCATCAGTGGAGGGCGGGGGGAAGCAGACTGTTTTCTCCTACCAGCCCTTCCCACCAGCCAGCACCCATAAGGCCAGTGGGTCCCCCGTGAGACTGCAGTGGTCGGGCTCCGGGAATAGGGTGCGGTCTGGCGGTCACAGCCAGCTGAGCGCACGTAATAGCACCAGTGTTCAGGGCTTCTCTGGGGATTAGCTCTGGGCTCCCCAGGACATGACAAAGCAGAGGCTGCTAAGGCTTGTGTTAAAACCCAGCTCTCTTAGCAGGCAAGTAGAGGGGCTGCACTGTGTAGCGGGCCTTGCAGACGCCCCAGAGAGGCCAGGCCCTGCTGGCAGGCAGGCAGGCAAGGTAGAAAAGTGTTGGTGCTTTTGTATCAGAGATGTGAATGCTGGTTCCAGCTTTGTCTGCAGTGACCTTGTGCACAATCCCAGCTCCTTGCTTGGAAATCGGGGACCTACAGTTACCCCCCGTGTGAACTCAAGGCTGCTAAACACAAATATTAATAGCACTAAACAGAAGAGCTATTTGGGCACACGCCTTTTCCGGGCTCTGGGGCGATGCAGAGCACCAAGTCAGGAGACGGCTGGGTGGTATTGCACTCTGCCTTCCCCAGAGCCCACTAGCAGCACTGCACAGTGACCCCCACGCTCCATGTCGAATATTTGGGGGTTTCCTGAGCCGCTCGGCTCATCCCCAAGGTGCCCACGCAGGAAGTGTGGGCAGGCAGAGTGCTGGGTCCGCCTGACGCTGGGGTGCTCGCCCGGCGGCTAGGGGCTGGCTCTGCCCTCCCAGCTCCCAGCGATGTGTGTTTGCTTGGCAGAGGACGAAGCCTTCAGCGGGGATCACACCGTGGATTTGCTAGTGGAAGACCAGCTGCTGAGGCACTCCAGCCCAGAGCGAAGCAGCCCCACGAGGACGCCAACGACAGACGCCGCCCCCACACTGCAGCACCTCTCCCGTGCTGCCCCTGCGGGAGCAGAAACTGCCACCGGGGCTCTGCCCTTGTCCTCTGCGGCCCTGACACCGGCCCTCAGCCTGGCAGCTCCCACCATGCCGAATGCACTGCGTAGCACGGCCGCACCCCCAGCCACCACCACGACGGGGGCAGGAGAGGAACCAGCCACGTGGACAGCAGCAGCTGGGACCCAGGCAGGAACCCAGGCCCCCACAACTGCAGGGCTCCTGCCCACAGCCACCCCAGCTACAATTGCTATGGCAACCACCCCCGTCGACAGCTCGACTCCGCCTGTTACACGTGCTGTTTCCTCCACGAAAGCGGTATCAGCGGCGACTACCCGCCCTACCCCGCCCGCCACGCCCAGGCCCAGCCTAGAGGAGGAGGATCTGAGAAGCATCATTGGTGAGTGCGTGGCTTGTGGCCAGCTGAGTGCCGGGCCGGGCTCGTGGCAGGGCCTGTGTTCTAAGCTAGCTTAGCTGAGCAGCTAAGGGGGTTGTGGCACAGCAGGATCCCAACAGCCGCTGGAGCCCAGGACAGAAGGGTGGCCCATTGGTTAGGGTTCAGTCCCCTCTCTGCTAGCATTGCCCTGCATGACCTGGGATGTGACCTGGTTTTAGGGGCCCCACTGCCCAGGTTGTCCGGATGATGCATGGGGGAGAGGGGAGCCGAACCATTCCCAGCAGCCTGTACACTGGGCAGAGCGCTGCCTAGAGCCGCGGTTCTCAGCTGTGGGGTGGGGTCGCCAGGGCTGGCAGCTTTTGGAGAACCCCAACAAACTTGGCTGGCAAGTAACATGGCCGAGGTTCCCCGGAGCCGTGTGACTTTCGCAGCTCATGCAGTGCTGGCCTGAGTCCAGGATAGGGCCAAGGCATGAGGAACATTTGCCATCCATCTCCAGGGGAGCAGGCAGATGGGTACTTTACCAATGGGAGTGGCCTTTGCCCCAGAGGGCCCTGCAGGCCACAGGCATGGCAGAACTCCTGGGGCCAGCCCTGGGGAACAATTCATGGCCACGATTTCGGAAGCCGCTAGGGAGGATGGAGCTGCACTTGTTAAGAAGTGACGTAGGCTCATGCCTTGGTCCGTGGCTCAGCACAGACCCTGTGCCCCCAGTGACTGCAAAATGAGTGATTGCTCCTTTTGCTTGCCCTAGGACGCTGCAAGGACACGCTCTCCACCATCTCGGGCCCCACCACCCAGAACACCTATGGGCGGAATGAAGGTGCTTGGATGAAGGATCCGCTAGCCAAAGACGAGCGGATCTACGTCACCAACTACTACTATGGAAACACCCTGGTTGAATTTCGAAACCTGGAGAACTTCAAACAAGGTACGGCCCTCCCAGCCCCCTTACTGGTGGTGGCCACTGTGCGTCCCTGCACGTGGGCCGTGGGCAGTCTGCCCCGTCCCCTGTCTGGGGACCAGCTGCATGAGAAAAGGGTTGTCTCCTGGGCTTGACTCGGCTCCCCAATGCTTCAGCAGTGCCCAGTCGGAATGTACCCTGTGGTGCTGGTGCTGGCAGGATTCCTGGGAGCTCTGCACGGGGGCAGGAGGCCCAGCCCCCTTGCCCTAGCGCCTTGCCGTGAAGCACTGAGCGTTCCCTGCTGAGAGCGAGAGCCCAGGGTCAGGCAAGCGGCCGGGCAGTGGCCACCGGAGAAGGGTCAGACGCCCAGCTAGAATCAGCCAGTAGGGGGAGTGTCTGGGTCCCCGAGAGAGAGGGGTGAAAGTCCCCAGGGTGGGTGGGGAGGTGACAGCTGGTGGTGGAGACACAGGGCAGTCGGGTGGAGGCAGCATGCAGCACAGGGCCAGTGTTTCACAGAGCAGATGAGCTCTGTGATGGAGGCAGGGAGGGGAGTTTGGGAGGAAGTGGGTTCAGAGGATGGCCAGGAATTAGGGCACCAGCCAGGCAACCTGCACACCTGGAGCGCAGAGCCTCACTTCACCTGAGCCAATGGGGAGGAGCTGAGCTGCGGGTGCTTGTGGAGCAGCATCAGATGAGTGAGGCACTTGGGCCCGGTGGCGAGGGGGCCAGGCGTGCGCCTACATGCGCTAGAGCAGCATGGTGTGGGGGGGTTGGGGCCACTTATCCCAGCAAACTCTGGGCCGAGCTGGGTGAGGAAGGGAAGGGGAGGGGCAATGGGTTGCTGGCCCTGTCGAGTGGCTCTGGGTGCCATGGCCTGGGTTTGCCACATCCCAGGCACAGCAGGTGCCCATGGGCGCCAGCAGCTGAGGCAGAGAGGACGCAGTGACCCGTGAATGGGGCAAGGGGCCTCCAGGAGCTGGGCACAGGAGCGTGAACCCGGAGAGCCCAGCTTTAATTGGTGCAATGTCTCTGCTGTCCAGGGCGCTGGAGCAATTCCTACAAGCTCCCCTACAGCTGGATTGGGACCGGACACGCTGTCTACAATGGCTCCCTCTACTACAATCGGGCCTTCACCCGCAACATCATTAAATATGACCTGAAGCAGAGGTTTGTGGCTGCCTGGGCCATGCTGCCTGATGTGGCCTATGAGGAGGCCACGCCGTGGCGGTGGCAGGGCCATTCTGACATAGACTTCGCTGTGGATGAGAACGGCCTGTGGGTCATTTACCCAGCCATCAGCTATGAAGGCTTCAGCCAGGAGGTCATTGTCCTGAGCAAACTGAACGCTGCCGACCTGAGCACGCAGAAGGAGACCACGTGGCGGACTGGCCTGCGCCGGAACTTCTACGGGAACTGCTTTGTCATCTGTGGCGTGCTCTACGCCGTTGACAGCTACAACCACCGGAACGCCAACATCTCGTACGCCTTCGACACGCACACCAACACGCAGATCATCCCCCGGCTGCTCTTCGAGAACAAGTACGCCTACATCACCCAGATAGACTATAACCCCAAGGACCGCCTGCTCTACGCCTGGGACAACGGGCACCAGGTCACATACCACGTGATCTTTGCTTACTGAGACCCTGGCCACAGGACTCACGGAAAGGGCCCCGCCCCTGGTACTATTAGTATTTTGTACAAATCCAAGAGGAAATGCTGTTTTTAAAGTGGATTGTAGATCAGTCCACAGGCCAGAATCAAGCCCTTTATTTTTGGTGTAACCTTGCTTCTTTTTTACACTGACACTGCCCCAAGCAGGAAGGACGGGCAGGCAATGGCTTTGGGAGCCCATCTGCACGGGGTGGCTCCTGGGAAAGGCGCAGATCCCGGTTCCTTTCTGAACAGTGCACCATTGCGACGGAAGGGACACTATAAATACAGCTAGTTACTTTACTAAACAAATGGCCCAAGCGTGGCATGTGCGTGGTGGTGGCAAGGCCTGTCCGTTCTGGGGATGACGTCTCTGGCCTGCAGAGAGCCACAGGCCTTAACTCAACAGTCATTGGAAGTCGTGGCACCAGCATTCTGCTCTGCAGCCTCCTTTGTGGGACGGGCCCACACCTGGCATGAGCTCAGCCCCTCTGCCCCGCTGGCAGCAATGGGCAGGAGGCTCAGCTGGTGGTAAATAACCCTGGCTGACGGGCACCGGACAAGAGCCGTATTTGCTTAACTGGCATCTCCCTGGCAGTGGCTCAGCTTTGCCATTTGGTCACATTTCCCCGGAGCTGCTCCCTCATTCTGCCTGGCCTGAGAGCAGCACAGTCCCACTAAATGCTCCGTCCTAGCAGCGTAGCTTGGGCCTCAGGTTTCCTCCTGGCCTGCAGGTCCGTCTACGTGGTCCTGCCCCATGTTGTTGCCACTCAGCCCGTCGGACACGTGCTGCTCTGCCAGTGGCTGCTTGTATTTACACACGTCCAGTAATAAACAGTCTTGTACCTTTGCAATTGCTGGGGGCATTTTTGGGTTTGTTTTACTCGCAGGTGGCAGAAAAATTAACGGCAAATGCTCTGCTGATGCAGGCCCGGGCGGGCTGGCCACAGGAGCTGGGAAAGGAGGCCAGGCACTCCTCTATTTTCAGGCCAGCAGTGGCTCACCCACAGCCCGGGCAAGTGGGGGAACGTGCAAAGGAGGCAGGGACTGCAGCAGGCCCTTGTTTGCTAACTTGACACTCTGGGCGTGGCAGATACATGGGCCCCTGGAAACCCCCCCCCCAGGCTCCTTGGGCCACATGTGCCAGGCTTGGGCTTTGCTGATGCCTCCTATGGAGCCCATCTCTGCACAACTTCCAGAGCTCCAGGTGCAGGGTCCACGCTTGTGCCTTTCAGCACCAGGCGCTTTCCTCCATGCTGCCGTGGGCTCGGAGCAGTGCTATGGGTGCAGGTCTGAGAGGCCAGCCCTGGGGACAGAAGAAACCCAAACACTGCTACAGGCTGGGGCCCAACTGGCTAAGCAGCAGTTCTGCAGAAAAGGACCTGGGGACTGCAGTGGACAAAATTAAGGGCATTGTTTTGTTAAAAATGTAGGAGAAGCATGAGTGAAATTAAACCAACCTGTCAGGTAAACCACTTCTCAGGGTGACGCACAGATCTCCTTCAGTGACAGCAATACAGACACCTGCACTGTGCTAGAAATAGGAGCCAGTGACACTGACATGAATGCGAACAGAGGAGTTCCAAAGGGTGAGGAAGGCTATAAAAACACTGAAGTGATTTGCTTTCACCGACAAATAGAAAGAGAGAGAGAGAGAGAGAGCATCGGGGTTCACTTCACTAAGCGGAGGTCTCAGTAAGGCAGAAAAGGTGAGTTTTTTAGATGATGCCATTTTTACCTTGGCTACCCAAGATCAAGATGCCCAAATACCGGAGTTAAATTCTACAATTTAACCTGCTCAATCAAACCTTAAGGATTCTAGCTTGGCCCCCAGTGTTCTTGCTGTTTGCTCTAGCACCACTGAGATTTGCAAAGTGTGGAAGCCACACCCATGAGTTTAACAGAAAGCTTAATAGTGAAAACAATGAAGTATCACCAGAGTCTAGTACAACCCACAGACCGACCCCCCCCTTTTCATCACATGGGCTAAGGGCCGGATGCCTTCAATGAGCAGCCGTGGCACAATGCTGGCAAAGGAAACACTTTTAACCAGACGTTCCCCATAAACTGTTTCAGCATTGACCACTGTAAGCAGCAGTGCCAAGAACGTGAGTTCCAGGCCAGGGCCAAGGTGTCTGTACCCCATGCCCCCTCAAAAGGGAAGCTTGGGCAGTCACTGGCCTGGGCGTGCTCTCCCTGTGTGGAAAATGTGTCCCTGAAAGTTAGCCCTGTTCCCATACAATCCAGTGCCACCAGCTGCACTGCCCCAAGCATCCTCAGACACATCCCCAGATAGCCACTCCAAAAACGTCCTCTCTGTCCCTTGCCACGGTCTGTCTCCCGGCACGTTCCCGCTGTCGGGGGCTGTAGGCTACCCCAGCAGGTGCTACATTTCACAGTGCAGAGTACCGTCAGGTATTTTGTTTGGAAAGCAGCGGCCTCCTACCACTTGCCGTCACTATTCTGGGGCACTGGGAAAATGGCTACTCTGCAGCAAGAGCGAGGTTCCCTGCTCTGGAGGGATCACCTCAGCCAGCAGCTCTGGGTTTTGTTGCTGGTCCTCAACTCCCCACTCGCTTCAGAGGAACATTTCTCAGCTCTGCTGCCTGGCTCTCATTCAGCTGTCTGGCCTGTAACTTGCAATGCAGCGTGGGCTGCTCCCCACGCTCCAGTAAAAACTAGGGCACACACAAGCAAAAAAGACCCAGGAGAGTAACAGAAACTGAACATCCCATAACAGGAAGTACAAGAAACAGCTCGGCACGCTGACCAGTAACTTGGATCAGGGCCACGCTGCTCACACACGACATTTCAAAACCACAAATCCTGTATTGTCTGGAATACACGGCAGGGACTAAACTGGGGATGGGCAATGATTTTTTTATGTGGGCCACTCCAAGATTTTGGTAAGATTCCAGACTTTTCTGTGGCAGGGATGTGGGGTCTGGGATGGAGGTTGGGTGCAGAAGGGAGCATGGGGTGGGGGACTGAGGTGCAGGAGAGGGTGTGGGGTGAGAGAGGAGGTGGTTGTAATCTGGGGTAGGGGATTCAGGTGCAGGATCTGGGAGGGGATGTGTGTGCAGACTTTGAGCAGGAGGTGCTTACCTAGGTGGCTCCCAGCCAGCAGCCCTGCAGAACCCGAGACAGGCTCCCTGCCTCCTGCAGTCCCAGGCCACTCCCTGGATGCGGGGGAAAGGGGAGGCTGTGTGCATTTCCAGCCAATAGGAGCTGAGAGATTGTGCTGGGAGTAGGGGCAGCGCACGAAGCCTCCCCCATCCCCAGAGAGCCACAAGGTACAGCCAGTTGCTTTAAGTGTTGTGGTGCTGCCGTGCCTGAGGATCCCAACAGGGCAGCCCGTGAGCCAGATTCGGCAGCTCGGCGGGCCGCATGTGGCCTGCCCCTGCTCTAAACACACAGAGGGACACAGCAGGGACACCACCTCCCAAGTGACTGGCCTAGGAGCTTCAGACTGTTCTGCTCTGCTCTAGACAAGCTCCATGTTGCACCAGCAGCTAGACTGTGGCCAGGACCTTTCCAGGGGAGCTGGGGCCACTGTGTCTGACCTGACAGACCACGACAGACGACAGCGAGGTCACTGCCTGGCAAACCAAGGTGCTGGCTCCTTATAAGCCCTGCAAACCAACCCGCTCTGTTCGCACAGGGCACACAGCAGCTTCCTTGTGAAAACATTCGGTGCATTCCCCATAACTCCTTTTCAGGAAACAGCTGGTTGCCCCCACAGCCACGAGATGCACATGGCTTGGCTTCCCCCGGGACAGACGATCCCAGGCTAGTGCTGCCGCTGCACACCAGGGGACAGCCTCCCACGAGGAGGCAGCATGAATGCCCTAGCAAGGAATGAGCTGGCAGGAACTCCTGCTCCCTGTGAGAGGAGTGTGCTTAGGAAGGGAGGCTGCTGGCTAGAAGGGGATTTCAGGGAAACAGGCTTCGCCTCAGCAGCCAGAGCTTGTGGCGATAGTTCCTGGACTGGACAACTCCTACCTGGGGAATTTAGACTGGGGGATCCCAATGCTTGTGTGGCTGGGGGGGCATGCAGTGTGTGCTGGTGCTGGGCAGCATGGAGCTCAGCTGTAGGCCTGCCTAGAGCCACCCTCCTGCCTGCCGGGCCCGGCCAGCATCCTTTTGTCCCAGCCTGGTGCTGGTACTAAGCGCCGAATGGGAGCAGAGGGGAGCTCAGCCCTCCCTGGCAAAGGTGCTGCCAGGTCGAGGGCATCCTGCCTCACTTGTCCCTCACAAGTAAACGGGCCCATTCACACGCCTGAGTACTAAATAAATACGACAACACGGGGCTTCGACCAGAGCCTCCCTCCACTGGGGCTGATCAGACCTGGGAGGAAGGGCTGGGTTAGCGCCAATGTACACATGGGAGTCAAGGGAGTGATTCCAGATCACACAGCGGGTAAGGCTCTGCCCGCCTGGCCTCAGCCCTGCTCGCTGCCCACCAGGCCATAGCGCCACTCAGACCCCTGCAGGGTGGCCATTCAGAGGCAAACAGAGCCCGGGGCGATCACTGGCTCAGACAAGAAAAGGCGACGTGGGTGCCGGGCAGGGCGGCGTCATGGGGTTCTGCTAAAACAGTGCATCTGAGGAGGGGGCTCAGTGCTGCCATCAGGCCCAGGCTGGGCTCTAGGAGTCCTGGAAAGGCCAGACTAAACTGCAAGTGGCAGGGCCTAGGGCTGGAGCGGTGACAGTGGGGAAGGCTGTCCTGGCATCACCCAATCATTCTGCTTCCTCATGCTCCTGGGCACTACTGCAGGGTTTCCACGACGGCGCTCATGCTGTGGGCGGTCCCGGGGACAGTGGGAGCAGGGCCGTAGAAGGGGCTGCTCCGATTCCCTTGCTGCTCTCGAAGGTACTGTGGAATGGAGGAGCTCTTGATGTGCAGAATCCTGGTGTCCATCACTTCACAGTCGATCTGCATCATCACCTCATAGTCCTGCCCCTTGATCACATTCTCTGCAAAAGGAAAGCGCAGCGTCAGCACTACGGCAGTGTCTCTTTTCCGGAACGTCGGCCCTCGGGAAGCAGGGCAGAACCGGGAAACCCCAATGAAACCAGCAGAGAAAGACACTTTCCAACGCATCTGGACCCCACGAGTTTCATAAATCACATGCCCACAGCACCACTGGGGTGTGGAAGGTTCCAGCACCCGAACACCCTCTCAGACCCTGCACCGCTGCTGCACCAGATCCTGCTCCTGCTCTGAGCACTAGCTGCGTGCTCCCATTGGCTAGGACCCGCTGCTGGCTGCTTCTGGGGTGCAGCATGGCCTGCAGTGCCAGGATAGGCAGGAAGCTAGCCTCCTACCCCATCCCTGCTCCCCCTCCAAAGCTAAAGTTCTCATCCTCAGCCCCACCCTGCAGCCCACACTTCAGTCACATTATGCTGGGTTGCAGGCTCAAGCATTTTCTTCAACTGGGTCATGAGAAAACAAGTTTGAAACCTGCTGCCCTAGAGCGTCTCAGGACCAGAGCTGAACCACCCTCCAGTAACAGAGGTACCGCTGGCGTGCCAGGGACAGAATAGTTCAGGGTGCCTAGGGGCTGGTGGCAAGATCTTGCGGATTCTTTGGCTTGTGAGGATAACGTTCTCCAGCCCCCCTCGGTCACAGTGAATCACTGCGGGAAGTCTGAGCAAGGATGAGTCAGCCACTCCTGAGATGTGGATAGCCCACTCAGCAACATTTCTGAAAAGCAGTGGGAGAGGCCCTTCTCACCAGCTCTGACCCAAGCTGCCGCTAAGGTGACGATTTCAGAGGCTGGGGATGCTGTTTGGATTTGCATGAGACAGGCGAGCCCTACAGCACCACTTACTCCGGCATAACCGCTTCAGCAAGGGCAGCTACAGAGACCGACGTGCAGCATGCGCAGCCGCACTGTTTTGGCGGGAGAGTCTCTCTGCCAACACAGCTACTATCCTGTGAGGGAGTGACGCTGGCTACAGGAGAGGCTGAGGGAGTTGGGCTTGTTTAGTCAGCAGAAGAGAAGAGTGAGGGGGGATTTGAGAGCAGCCTTCAACTTCCTGAAGGGAGGTTCCAAAGAGATGGAGAGAGGCTGTTCATGGTAGTGAGGGATGGCAGAACAAGGAGCAATGGTCTCAAGTTACAGTGAGGGAGGTCTAGGTTGGATATTAGGAAAAACTATTTCCCTAGGAAAACAAAAAACAGGACAATGCAGCACTTTAAAGACTAACAAGATGGTTTATTAGATGATGAGCTTTCGTGGGCCAGACCCACTTCCTCAGATCAAACAGTGGAAGAAAATTGTCACAACCATATATACATACCAGAGGATACAATCAAAAAAAGCGAACTCATAAAACTGACAAATCAAGTTTTAGAAGAGAGGCGGGGTGAGGGGGAAGGTTAATGTCTGTGAGGTGATGACATTAGGGTGATCTCACTAAGGTGCTGGGCTGGGTTCCCTGGGGAGGGGGTGGAATCTCCATCCCTACAGGTGTTGAAGTCCCGGCTGGACAAAGCCCTGGCCGGGTTGATTGAGTTGGGCTGGTCCTGCCTTGGCCAGGGGGCTGGACTCGATGACTCCGGAGGTCTCTTCCAGCTCTGGGATTCTATGACGGGCCAGCTCTCTCCTGCTGGCACAGAGCGTCTGCCCCAGGTGCCCACAGCGGTGCCAATGCAGCACTTGTAGAGTGCTGAAAGGCCCAGCGGCTGGAAGGCATCTCTAGGGCTAGTGCCTGGTCAGCCCCCCATGCTGCAATACCCAACTGCAGCCGCGGCCAGGCCCTACTGCTTGAACACGCTCCATGCTGGCTTAGCTCCCCCGTGCCTCAGGCCTTGAACACTCAGAGCTTTCCAGGCCAGAAGGGACACGGTGATTTTCCCATCTGAGCTCTGGCCTCGCACAGGCTGGAGAGCCACAGGGAGTGACCCTGGTCGGGTCAGAGTTGCTCTTTCAGAAAGAGAGTCTCCCCCCCCCCCCCCCCCGATCTACAGATGCTAAGCGATGGAGACTCTGCCACAGTGCTTGGTGGGTCTCCCTCCGGGGCCTCCGCACTGCCCATCGCTTGGCGCCGTCCAGCCTCTCATCTCTGTAGTTGCCTAATGTCTTGAACCCAGCCCATCCTCCCCAACTTCCAGTCAGCTCAGCCTTGTGCCCCAGCCCTGTGGCCAGAAACCCCTCCTGCCTCATGCAGCAGGGTGGAGAGCCGGGCAGGCTGGCTAAGAACTGGCTCTGACCGAAGCCCCAAGACTTGATACTGTTCCTACCCCAGCCTCACAGCTCGTCTGCTGCAACGTTCGCACTTTCCAGCCTGCACTGAACATAGCTGCTTTGCAGTGACATCCTGCTCAGAAACACAGAGGGCCTGAGTCATTTTCAGCGCTTCCTGTGCTGAGTTACCTGCGACTGACAGTTTTGTAGGGTTACATAAGTGAGGAGGAGGAAACAGGTCTGTGCAAAGGATTTCGGATCTATACATAGATTGACTGCTCCTTTTCCACTTCGCAGCACACCTCTGTGCGCTGTGACATCTCCGGACAACACTTCAGAACCTGTTAAGCTGTTTAAAAAAGCTGTAATTTGTTTTTACATTGAACTGCCATTTTAGCTTAATAGAATCACAGAAGATTAGGGAAGGAAGAGACCTCAGGAGATCATGTAGTCCAACCCCCTGCTCAGAAAAGGACCAAAATAAACCATCCCAGCCAGGGCTTTGTCAAGCCTGGCCATAAAGACTTCTAGGGACGGAGAATCCATCACCTCCCTACATAACCCATCCCAGCGCTTGCCCACCATCCTAGGTTTTTCCTAATATCCAACCTAGACTCCCCACTGCAACTTGAGACCATTGCTGCTCATTCTGTCATCTGCCACCACTGAGAACAGCCTCTCTCCATCCTCTTTAGAATCCCCCTTCAGGTAATTAAAGGCTGCTATCAACTCCCCCCTCACTCTTCTTCTCTGCAGACTGAATAAGCCCAAATCCCTCAGCCTCTCCTCGTAAGTTGTGCACTCCAGCCCTTAATCATTTTTGTTGCCCTCTGCTGGACCCTCTCCAATTTGTCCAAATTGTTTCTGTAACAGGGCCCCCAAAACTGGGTGCAATACTCCAGATGTGGTCTCACCAGTGTCGAATCAAGCCACTTCCCTAGATCTGCTGGCAATGCTCCTCATAATGCACCCTAATATGCCATTAGCCTTCTTGGCTACAAGGGCGCCCTGGTGATTCATATCCAGCTTCTCATTCACTGTAATCCCCAGGTCCTCTTCTGCAGAACTGCCACTCAGCCAGTTGGTTCCCCATCTGAAGCAGTGCATGGGATTTTTTTTTGTCCTAAGTGCAGGACTCTACACTTGTCCTTGTTGAATGTCATCAGATTTCTTTCAGTCCAACCCTCCAATCTGTCCAGGTCACTCTGGACCCTGCCCTTCAACATATCTACCTCTTCCCCCTGCTTAGTATCACCTGCAAAGTTGCTGCGAGTGCAATCCATCTGCTCATATCCAGGTCATTAATGAAGACGTTAAACAAAAGTGGCTCCAGAACTGATCCTGGGGCCCTCTGCTTGATACAAACTATCAACTAGACATCGCGCTGTTGACCCCAGCAATCTAGCCGGCTTTTATCCCTCTTACAGTCAGTTCCCCTAAGCCATACTACTCTAACTTGCTGGCAAGAATATGCTGGGTGACCATATTAAAAGCTTTGCTAAGTCAAGCTATGGCATGTCTACCACTTTTTCCTATATCCATGGAGCCAGTTATCTGATCGCAGAAGGAAATCAGGTTGGTGAGACATGACTTGCCCTTGGTGAATCCATGTGGACTGTTCCTGGTCACCTGCCTTTCCTCCAAGTGTTCCAAAATGGATTCTTTCAGGGCCTGCTCCATGATTTTTACAGGGACTAAGGTGAGGCTAACTTGTCTGCAGAGCCACATTATATATGCCTTTTTCCAGCTGTTTGGGGGCCACCCCGATTGCCACAAGTTTTCAAAGATAACGGCCAATGGCTCTGCAATCGTATCAGCCAACTCTCTCAGCTCCCTTGGATGCATTAGATCCAGCCCCATGGGCTTGTGCATGTCCAGCTTTTCTAAACAGTTCTTACCCTAGTTCCTTCACCAATGAGGACTTCACCCCTCCTCCCCATACTGTGCTGCCTAGTGCAGCAGTCTGAGAGCTGACCTCGTCCGTAACAATCAAGGCAAAAAATGGCACTGAGTATTTGCAGTTAATATTGTCTGTTACTAGGTTGCCTTCCCCATGAAGTTAGAGAGCCACACTTTCCATGACCTCCATATTGTTGCTTTCATACCTGGAGAAACCCTTCTTGTTATTCTTCACATCCCTTGCTAGCTGCAAACCCATTTTCACTTTGGCCTTCCTGATTACTCCCTGCATGCTTGAGCAAAATTTGTATAGTCCTCCCTAGTCGTCTTCCTTTTTGTGTTTACACTCACAAGAGATTTCTCTCGTAAGTCAAGCTGGTCGCCTGCTTTGCTCTTCTTTCTACACACTGGGATTGCATCTAATTAGTTATTAGCACCTCTTAACAGGATTCAGAACAACTCAGGAGCTATCATGTGGAAGAAGCAATGGGGTAAGGGGGTGGGAGATGAGAGAATGATCTGGGTGTATTGGTTGATCACAGGATGACTACGAGCCCTCAGTGTAATGCAGCTGTGAAACAGGCTAAAGCAGCCCCAGGATGCCAGTATAGACAGGGAAGCATTATCACCAGTGAACAAGACACTGGTGAGAACTCATCGGGAGCACTGGGTGCAGCTCTGATCTCCCATGTTTAAGAGGGATGAACTCAGACAGGAACAGGCGCAGACACGACTTACCGGCATAATCAGAGGAATGGAAACCGACCTTCTGAGAGGAGACTGAAGGAGCTTGGCTTGTTTAGTCTATGCTAACGAAGGCTGAAGGGAGATATGATTGCTCTCTATAAATACATCAGATAGATTAACCCTCTGGGAGTGAGAGGAGTTATTTAAGTTAAGCACCAATCTTGGCACAAGAACAAATGGATATAAATTGGCCTTCAACAAGTTTAGGCTTGAAATTAACAAAGGCATAGCATGCTAGTCATGGGAGGGGGCAGTACCATCCTACACTGGATAGGCCTCAGCTATAGCACTGTGTCCAATTTTGGTCAATGCTGTATAGAATGGATGAAGAGAAACTGGAAAAGATCCAGAGGTGAGCAACAAAGATGATTAAAGGGATGGAATGCAAGTTATATGAGCAAAGGCTGAAGGGACTGGGTCTGTTTAGTTTGGAAAAGAGGAGGTTAAGGGGGAAATGAGAGCAGTCTTCACATATTTGAAAGGCTGCCATAAAAAAAAAAAGAAAAATGTTCACAGAGGGCAGAACAAGAACAATAGGTTCAAACTGTAGCACAGCAGATTTAGACTAAATCTCAGAGAAGACGCCTTGTGAGAACAGTCGGCCCATGGCACAGATGCCTAGACAGGTGGTGGAAGCTCCTTCACTGGAGTGTTTCAGTTAGAGGCTGGAGAGTCACCTGTCTGGAACGGTTTAGACAACAAATCCTGCCTCTTGGCAGGCGATTAGACTGGCTGACCCTTGTGGTTCTAGGATTCGAACATGTTCTAGGAGTATGCTCTTTGGCCTGAAACCTGTTGAGTTGAGCTCTGAAGTTGAGCTCTGGTGAGACCCTGCGGAGGCAATGCAGCAAGGACAACGGGGAACAACTCCTTTTTCTCCTCCATGACCC
The DNA here is from genome assembly GCF_052426305.1 of Pelodiscus sinensis. Classification (NCBI taxonomy): domain Eukaryota; kingdom Metazoa; phylum Chordata; order Testudines; family Trionychidae; genus Pelodiscus; species Pelodiscus sinensis. The sequence goes on from NC_143060.1 coordinate 68,020,078, forward strand.
TGTCTCCACAGAGCTCCAGCTTAGGAGACTAGCAAGGACTTCCCCAACTGAGCCGGAGTAGTCCCCCACCCCAGATCCTATTTACCGCCTAATGCTTAACCAGTTAACTGATTAATTGGGATTTTACATCTCCAACCCCAGGGGGTTTGACAGGACAACAGTTCCCCTCTCATGCACACTGAGTTTGGGTAGAACAAAATAAAACTTTCACTAAAGAGAGACAGGGAGCTCAGCATTAGTTTGGGAAAACATCAAAAGCACATTGAAAACCATAACCACAAGCCAACACCCTCTTCTCCTCGGGGGTTAGCCAGTGTCCTTTGCCTCAGTTTTCCACCTTGCAGTGTGAAGATCCCACCACTGTATCCCATACGCAGTTGGCTCTTTTTAATCAGCAAAGATGAAAAGTTCAGAAGTATGTTCCTGGCTTAACCTCTAGACCTGCTTAATGAGGAGTTCAGCTTTAGCAATTTCTGAACAGAAACAAGAACTCTCAGCTATGTCCAACTAGCTCTGTCTTGAAATACTGGCAAGTTAAACCTTACCTACAGGCAGAGTCCAGACCATCCAGTAGGAATAACTACCACCCCTCGCTTTTCATACGCTAAAGATAGTAGCATTCAGTAACCCCAAACTAAGGAAGTAACAGTACAGTTGATTAACTGATAAGCAAAAGCTTATAGGTTAATGCTACAGACCATCCGCATTTCCCCTCTCCCACTCCCTGCCAATAAATTCTCAGTCCTGGCTTGCGAAGGGTCTAGGACCTACCTTTGCATTTCAAGTGTATTAAGAGCTGGGCAGGCAGGCAGGCAGCCCAGCTCAGTTCTTGGTCACGCCGGGTCTGGGAGCTCAGACCCCTCCTAGACAGGGGCTGCTGCCACCCTCACTACCTCCTTCTCAGAGGCAGCAGTGCAGGATGACAGGCAGCTGGTCCGTGAGGGGAGCTGGTTTTTAAACTGGCTCCCCTCGCGGAGCAGCTCCCGCCTGGCACCCTGTGCTGCTGCCTCTGATATGGTGGCAGCTGGCCCCGCCTCCAGGGACTATAGAATAGTCGACTAACCAATCAAATTTCATGCGGTTACTTGACTATTCAATTAACTGATATTTAACATCCCTACCCCAAACCAGCCAAAATGGGTGCCACTGGCAAAGCAGGTCTGTCTGCTGAACCCCTGGGCAGAATAGGTGTGTTTACATAAATACTATGTGCTCCTGAAGCCTTATTCCCCAGCGGGTAAAACAAGGGCTCATTCAGACCCAGCTTACAATCAGGAGGATGTACCACCTCAAAGCAGCACCAGCCCCTGCCAGAACAACCGACATGAGAACTGCAAACAAATATCCAAATACCCTCTTTCACCAGCACAAACCTTTCGAGATCCATGGGTCCTACACATGCCTGTCACAATATGTGCATCAAATACTCCAACAACAACTATGTGAGTTATACCAGTCTCTATGGCTCTCGAGTGAATTCACATGGACTAAGGCAAATACACTATTACCTATGGGCAATGCCTTTCACAAATCAATTGCTACATATTTATCCTCAAATGAAAAAGCACTAGTAACCTATTAACTCTTCTGTGACCTAGCACTAATTGCCAACTTCACTTTAAGTGGTCTTCAGCAACATCTGTTAACCCCTTATGCTTAATGCCAGCACTGTGCCACAGCCTCATTAACCACCAAACAAGCCAGATGCACATTTTTAGTGAACCCTTTCTATTCAGGCTACTTTTTTTCTGTTTGGATTCTGCATCTTGGGCCCAGACTAAATACACAGTAGTGTCCCAGTCAAAATGGTGAGGCAGGGAAGGGTCAAGGGTTGGTAAGTGCAGACTTGTGGAAAAGTTGGGCCGAGTCCTAGGAGCACAGTAACTCCTTTTGTGGGCCTGCAAAGGCAGAGACCCTCGCGTGCGTAGTGCATGCAGCTAGGCCGCAGTCGTGTCAGGCTGCAGGGGGTAAAGAGCAGTCTTGGGAGGGCAGCTTTGGCAGGAGTGGGGAGGGAGAATAGGTGTGTGCAGGGAAAGTCAGGTTCCACATCGCAGATGGAAAAGGACTGTGCCTGTGGGCCAAGGCATTTGTGCAAGAAAGGCCCTCCTGGCACAGTTGTCTTTGCTTCCCAGTGCCCAGAGGCAGATGTGCCCTGTAGAGTCTTCCAATCCCAGAGTCTCGGAGAGCACAGTTCTGCTCCCGCTGCCTGACCCCAAACAAGAATGTTTAAAAAACATTCAGTAAGAAAAAAGCTGCAGGCTAAAGAATGGCTGAACTTTAGCAAAAGTGGCACTGCAGTCTTCAGGCAGCTGGCCAGGAAATGCAAACAGAGTCAAGCCCTCCCTCCTTCCAGGAACGAGATGTTACATGAGAACAACTGGGAAGCTGAATTCCCAGAGATTCCCACTCAGGGCTGTAGCACATGGACCATGAGAAGAAGGGACTCCACGAGCTTCACATGCTCCTCTGAGATGCAGCCTCTCGCAGGGCACAGGGACGTGGGAGAGGGACCATTCCACAGGGTGCGGTTACGTAGGATGCCAGCATTGTAGCTTAGGCAGAGATTACACTGTGGCATTCTTCACACAATAACAACGGTCCTTAAAGGATTCGTAGGTCCAGGCAATCCTGCCGTGCACCTCCTGCCAGATCTTCAGTCTCAGGTGGGAGACCTGCGAGGAGACCGACCTCCTGGGGAGCCGTGCAAGGAGTAAGCGGGTACTGGTGTAACAGCACAGCGACTCCTACGGCCAGACTGTGTCAGATGAAGGCTGAGGACTTCTCAGAGGGTACTAGCCCTGGCACCCTGGCTGGATTTCAGTGCAGGTAATTAGACTCGGCTTCCCTAAATCCTCCAGCACACAAACAGCAACACTCCCGCTCATTGTCTGGTGTCCAGGTTCGCTCTGCCCTGTCAAGCCACTGACACACCAATACGCTGACAAGATGAAAGTTGGAGTCATGGGCCCATTTGAACATGAAAGCATTATCTTTAGGGACCAGATGCTGCTCTCGAGGGCTCTCTCTCAGCTCTCAGAGTGGCATGGAGGTGGGGGGGCAGAGACCACATAGGGCAGGAATAGTGCTAGGGGCTCCTACAGACCTTGATAGGGTATGTGCTGTAACTGCTGTTTCTTACGCTTTAGTATGGTTCATCACCTTGGGCTCCCTCCACCATCTGTCGATAGCAGTGGTGTCCAACCTTTTTATGCCCAAGATCACGTTTTAAATGTCAGAACAAGTCAAGACCTACCCCGTCCTTCCCCCAAGATGCCACCCTCTCTGTTCTCCTCTCCATCACTTGCTATCCCCAGCCCTTATACACTCTCAGGGTACGGCTACACTGCTGCTTTTTCCCCCGATTTTTCTGTAGGAAGAGGTTTGTCCAACATGTGGCCTGTCTAGACGAGGCCAAATGCCAGGAAAACCTCCTTTCAGAAGCCCCCTTAATACAGGGGTTGCCAGAAGAGCATGTTTGCTCTTCCTCAGAGCTGGTGTGTGTGTGTGTGGGGGGGGAGATAGTGCAGTAGTGTTATGAAGCTAAGGCCAGATAGGGGTTGGGGTTTGTTGGCCAGGTTTCATTTTTAAATAAACTATTATGTCAAACACAAAAAGTTTCAGCGTTGTCTTTATTTATGAGAAGGGGAGGGAACCGTCGGGGTCACTGACCCACAGAAAACTCAGTTGGGCCATACAAGTAAGATGAAAAAACAAACAAACCCCACCTCCTCCAAAATCCCCCAAGCCTCACTAATGTGGCCCCAACTGAGCTTGTGGGAGCAGGGGCCATGGTACTGGGGAAGGATGCTAGAGGGAACAGGGTGCCAGTGGGTGCTGGGGCAGGGGACAGGGTGTTGGTGGGGGCAGGGGACAGGATGCTGGGGCGGGAATGGGTGCCACTGGGGGTAAGGGACGGGGTGCCAGTGGGTGCTGAAGCAGGGATGGGGTGCTAGTCGGTGCTGCGGCAGGTGGCAGGCTGATGGGGCAGGTGACAGGCTGCCGGTGGGTGCTGGGGCAGGGAACAGGGAGTCCCCAGCATGTGCCTCCTCTGGGGACTCCCCCCCCCCCCCCACTACCCCACAGAGGAGGGAAGTCCGTGTGCACCTTCTCCGAGGACTCCTATCCCCTCTCTCCCCGGCACGCCACAGACCTGGCCTCTCAGGTACCGCACCGACTGTCTGGGGGAGCAGCAGCAGCCAGCGCACTTCCTGAAGCCCCGGAAGTGGCGTGTAGCTGCGGGACTTCTGTCCGCTGGGTGGGAAGCCGGCACTACCTCCATTGTTGCAGGAGGTAGGTAGTGGGGCTTCTTGGGGGTGGGGGAAAATGGGGGGCCCCAGACGCCTCACGATCGACTGGACAGGCCCGCCCGATCGACGGGTTGGTGACCACGGGTCTATAGCTGGCACTTGGCTCTAGCCATGGAACGGGACTGTCTTTTCACACAGTCTGAACATCTAACGTAATGGGCCTCTTGATGCTAACTGTGTACCAACTGTGTGTAAGATCCAGGGCCTTGGTCTGAGTGTAACTAGCAAAGGGACATTAATTGCCACCTGGTCTAAGGAGCTCATCAGTATTCATCTGACTGGTCTGTGCATAGCCAGCGCTGAGCACACGATCGCCTCTGAGCTACCCATGAACTTCATCTGATGCCGCCAGCAGGAAAACACCTCTCATGAAAACCTACAGCTTCATACATGACACAAATATGGCAATAAAGTCAGAGGCAGTTCATGCTAGTGAGACATGTAGTAATGAATGGTGCCTTGGCCAAATGTCTTCTGCTACCATTGCAATGAGCCGCTTCAAACCAATGCTCACTTTTGGGGTGTAGGGAGCAGCCTGTGTTTTCAAATGGCAGTGTGGTTTCTCCATGAAGGGTAACAGATGAAAGAACCCACATGCACCGAAGTAGGAAAAATGGCCTGGCTGTCCAGCACCGTGCGGATAACAAGCACGTGGTCAAGATTAATGCTAACAGACCTACACAATCTTGAGTGTAGTTAGGAAAACAGGCAGCTAATGGCAGATGTTTTTATTTAAACTATAAGAATGGCACCTCCTGTGAGTCAATTCTGAACCCTTGTCATACAGCCAATGAGACTCGGAACTGCAAACAAAGGTTTTTAAGATTTCCGTTGATTTCATTCCTAACTAGTCTCTGGTGGATAGTTAAGATTTCTGAAATAATACTCATTATAGACCCATAACAAACATGATTGCTTCAAAAGAGGAGCTTGTGTTTAAATGTAATGACAGTTGGCTTCCCTTACATGAAAGCCCTCAGCAGAGTGGTGGGAAAAGCCTGGAAGACCTCTCTGTTGAGACTAAACATCTTTCTAACACCAGTGCTAAATGGGGCTTTCAGACAGAGATTAGCAGGGCACTCCATTGCGACAGGACCTAGGCTTGGCCCCGCTCTGGACCAGCTGTGTCCCATGCTCAGCAATCAGAATAAGGACTTTCAGTTGAGATTTTCAAGAAGTCCAGAGGCATTAACCATCCCCCTTAGCCAGACAGATAGGCAAACACTCTCAAATATATAGAAGAAGAGGAGTTGGATTTTCCTTGGTTACACTGGTGTAAATTACAAGATGAGGGGTCCAGTAAAGACTAGATCTTCCTGGACAAAAAGGTGACAACATTCAGCATGTAGCATTCTCGTACACCTTAACAGGAGGGCAATCGAGCTGACGCATCATTATGAGTATCAGGGTTTCTAGCCTCGTGAACCAACCAACCCCTCCCACCCAACACCATGACGTTAAGTCTTTTTTCATGACAACTGAGTAGGGCTCGTGCTGTAAGGCTAACAATAGGAGTGCAGACATTGGGGCTCATTTTCCTCCACCTCTACAACTATCTTCCAGAGGCCCCATTTATTGTCAGAAAGGCCAAAGAACTTACAGTTATCCAGTATTAAAGCAATGGAACAGCCGCAGTTTGCAGAGCCATCATCCTGCATTTAAATTATAAATCAAAGCAGAACTGTCACGGTAGCCAAATTTTATTTTTTAAACTCTTAAAATCTAAGATTTTCCCAGGGGGTTAGCTACCCTGGTAGATCATTCACTAGTGACATCCAGGGCCTCTAAATAGCCACTTGTTCCTCCCAATAATGGGACCCTAGAACCTTGTTTTGACAGGTGTGTGATTCCTACATTAGTGGTACGTAAATGCATGATGTGGCTTCTGCACCAGGAAAGCCATTTGATTGATTAAACTTACATTACATTTTGGCTTCCATGACCAAACTAACTTAAAAATATTTTAAGTATTATACCACTTGTCCTTACTTACCACTCATGTTTACTGCTGGCAACACAATAGACATCTTGGGCCGTCTGGTCTTATTGTGGGTGGTGGCAGGCAACAACAAGTGATCCTGGAAACATGAAAAGATGGGTTACATTTGTGTTGAAGCACCAAGTTGCAGAAATGCCTCTTCATTCTGTGCCACGTGCATTCCATATAAACCTGTCTATGAAGAGTTGGTGATTTCATTTTGGTAACAGAAGTCACAGCCACTTCCCATACTGTTGAACCAAATACGAGTTCTACTGCATATAGCAACATGCCTCAACCCTCATGTGAAAGAGGATGGGAACTACGCTTAGGCCCCCGCTCAGCAGAGCCCTTAAGTTTGTGATTGAGTTTATTTAACTTGACTTCAGCGAGATTTAGGCATTTGGTTAAAAACTTTACTGAACTGGAGCCATCACTGCCCATGCTGTTGGGTTTATGTAGTCCTGGTAAATAGGTCATTCTTCCCTCTTTTTGATGAATGGGGCAAGGGTTACTCCTTGAGAAAATGAAGTCCTCTATTTAGGCCCAGAACTAGCAATGCACAGAAAATGTCAACCCAAGTATGTACCCCACTGTCTCAGCTCCCTGATCCAGATGGGCTAGCTCCACTCCACTTCAAGGCTCAGCTTCCCCATCAGCAGGGGTGTCAATGGAGACGCACACCAGCTCACTACGCAGCTCCTGGAGATCCCCTCGAAAGCGGTTGGCTTTTGGTTAGCATTAGTAACCCTCCTTCTGGCATGAAACATAAACCATTAAAACTGGCACTCAAACACCACCACAGCCTGTACAGTCCCTCAAGTACAAATTCAAACTCGTGTTTCCAGACCAAAATGGTTGCTAACTATGGGGGGCCAAAACCTGCTCCAACCCATTGGTTTCAGTCAGGGAATGCAGCGGGGAAGGGGTTAGAACCCATGCACGTGGATGACTTGGAAAGCTTTAGATATGAAGGAGGAGACATACAAGGCTGCGCATTGGTCTCGAACACCATACTGGGGCTGGGGCCTTTCACTTTGGAAGATCCAGCTTGAAATCTCGAACCAATAAAAAGGGAAAGTGAGTTTGAGGTTTTCATCCTGTTTCACACCCTACCACGAGGTGAAACTCCCATGACATTAGAGACAACCAGGGAATAGGCAGGCAGCGCTGAGGTGCACTGGCCAAGTACAGGCATAGCATGGACTGCTATGGGTCAGGACCGAGACACACGGACGGGAGGCATTTCAGAGGCCTGCACTATGCTTTGCTCAAGGCATACCGATCAGCCACTCAATTTCCTGAGAAAAATATTCACTTAATTTTTGTTTTAAACAAAAGCGATTTTTGCTTGGAGTTTCAGTGTGCTAACTAGGGAGTTCTTCATACAAAGCTAAGTGTTGGGTGTATCTTACACTGGAAAAGAATTTTGCAAGATACCACAAAGAGAAAGAAAACCAGTAAAAACAAAATAAACAAACCAATCCCCAAAACAAAACAACTCAGCAAAGAACTCTACTTAAAAATAACCATGGCTCTTAATCTCAACAGTCACCTCTGACACTAAAGAGTAAAACCCCACAGTCAAGCATTGTTGACATAACGACAAAACTCAGCAAAGGTCAACAACTCCACAGTAAAGGCTATTGTGAAAATCAATACAGAATATGTCTCCTGGGAATGACGAATGATAATGTCAGAGTTAGGTCTAAACTTCCTGGCAGCGTGTGTCATACTCTGAAGACTGGTTTTAAACACTAGTGTTTGAATTTCATGCCCTTCATTTTTTTTCTTTCCAAAAGGAATTAAGCTGAGTATTATTTACTAAACACTGGAACTGCTTTTTCCAGGATATAAGTCAGGTAACTGATTAGTGGATTTAAATCAGTAAATCTTAGTAATCTTTTTGCTAAAGAATTTCAAGGTTCATGAAGTATTCACACTTGAATTGGTTTTTATTTTTGTCGGTATTGCTGTAGCATCCTAGGAGCCCCAACATGGACCAGCTGTCAATAGTACCTTTATTGATTCTGAATTATAAAGTAAGAGGAGACCCATCTGATCATTCTAGGACTGTTGGATAAATATTTAGAAACAAACTGCAGTCCAATTGCAAATTAATCCTACAAAATGATTGCCCCCAGCAATAGTTTGCTTCCTTAGTTGTCCTGCTCGAGATCTCAGTGCCGTGAAAGATGCCGGACTGAAAGGTTACAGCAAATATTTTTCAGTACCCTCAGCAGATACAGAACTGACAGTGCCCATGCCAGTTTATGCTACCGACGCCTGTTGTCTGCAACAGAAGCCAGTGCCAACCCCACATGGGAGCTGCACAAATTCCACTAGCTACATTTCTTCACAGCTGAGTTCTAAATTATGGCTCTACTCTAGAAGTACAATGGACTGGAATCTAGCTAACGCAGAGAATTTTCCTTCCTTGATTCTCCAGGAAAGCTACATTACACAGTACTCGACAGACACTGGTTCCATCTGTCAGCCCCAGAGAATACATGGCCTCCATGCCTCTGTTGAAGTGGTTCTGACCCATGAAAGCTTCTGCCCAGTCAAATCTGTTTTAAGTCTTTATGGTGCCACAGAACTCTTTGCTTTTAAAATGAAAATGTTATTTGTAGGCTTAGCATTTTGTGTCAATTCTATGGATAGCATCAATTTCTATTTTAAGTGTTTTCCCTGAAAAGGTATTTGAATTTTCACAGTTGCAGGAAATGAAGGGGGTGGTGGGTGGCAGATAACTACTGAAGGACAGTGGGGCTGCAGGGGGAACCCTGCTTAGCTGAGGGCCCAGAGATATCTGAGCACAAGTTGCTCGAGAGGCTGCAGTGCTGCCCCACGGGAGCAGAGTCCCCAGGCAAGGACAGACTAAGACAAGGAGAACCCATGGGGGCAGGGAAGGCCATTTCAATGCAGAGCAGCTCCAGCCCAGGGCAGAACCCAGCACTTGCAGCTGGTGAGAGCGCGAGCAGGGCTGCAATAGAGGGGCTAACCACAGAGGGCTCCCCTGGGAATAAAGGCCCGGGGTGATGAATCTCCGTGGGTGTAAGGTGCTGGGGAGGCCTCCATTAATGTTTTCTTCCCCCGATCAATTTCTGAGCCATGTGAAATTGACATTTACTAGACTAACGATTTAAATCAAACCCTTCCAAGCCTAGTTATTTGTGACACTAATTCATGAAGTAGAACTGAAAGGAGTAGAAGCAAATCCTAAAAGCCAGCATCCGCTTCATTCCTGCAAGCGTTGGCCAGAGGCAGACTAAAGGATACTAGCCTACAACAGATGGCTCTGGTGCAGGCCAAGATTTACATTTGGATGGAACGACAATTTCAATAGACAATGCAAAGCTGACAGAGCTGGCATGGCCACCGGAAAAATAACTGCCTGGAAAGACAAGATTTCCAAGTGAGACCCTGGCTCCAACATTCTGCTTTCGTTAACAATCATCTCCCCCGCCTGGTTATACAAAAGCCAGATGACCTAAATATTCTAAACTCCATCCACGCATACAATGCCTTGCATTAATAAATCTGAAATACAGTAATTCAGGGTTTTCTGAGGCTAACGGGTGTTAACTGTTACTTATTAATCTTGTAATCATCATTTATCAAGCCACTGACCTCAAAGAAGAGTCTGGGTTCTACACAGTTAGAATACAATTAATCACTGCCTGTACGTCAGCATGACGACATAAAATATTTATAAGCTATTTTCTCTATAAAACGGAATGTCTAATCAGATCCTGCTATTCTTAAAGCCACTCTAGTGTCTGCCACCTGCTTCTAGACACAGCTTTGTAGGAGATACTGCAAGTGCTCAACAATGCAATCTCTGAGAACGGTGCAGGAAAGTCGATGTGGTCATTCAAGAACCTAAGGTTGTAAGAGCAAAGATAAACTGCTCCGATTTTGGTCGCTATACCTGTATCCCTAACTCGCTCCTACCATGTCAGAAGGCGCTGGGAATACCTTTTCACTGTGCTAGGATATTCCAGTGTGGCCAGCTCCTGCTGTTTTAGCCTGACTCTTGTGATATTTGGGGAGTTGCTCAGAAGTCCAGCTCCTGAGGTTTTGCGAGAATGTGTGAGACTCTCATTGTTTGTAATCTGCTAGCCCTGGCAGCTGAAGAGCAAAGCTCGGACACATGCCCTGCCAGTAACCTACGTCTGGCCCATGCTGCGGAGCGGTTTCATTGCACTGCAGACTTCTGGGCTTGGGCTGGAGCCCAAGCTCTAGGACCCTCCCCTCTTGCAGGGTCCCATGGTCCAGGCTGCAGCCCACGCTCTGATAGCCCTTGTCAGCTGGCCCAGGGCTATGGGTGTACTAGCTGCTGTGAGCCCTCCCAAAACGTATTCTATTTACAGGATTCAGAGAGGCGGTCGAGTTAGTCTGTAACTGGAAAAATGTAAAAGCGACAAATAGTCTAGCAGCACCTTAGAGACAAATGAAACATGCAGCTGGGGTCCCGTGCTTGGGCTGTGTGAAAGCTCATGGCGCCATCGACATGTTTGTTAGTCTCGAAGATGCTGCTGCAAGACTACTTGTTTTCTTTTTAAATGAAGTAGGGACCTGACTCATGGTGTTTGAATGTCTGGGGGTGGCAGTGCTGCTGTTCTCTGTGCTGGGATGCCAGCCAGGGATGCAGTTGTTGTTTTTATAGTTACAGACTAACACAGCTATCCCTCTGAGACTTCTTCCCAGGCAAAGAGGCATTTCAGTGGTGGATGAAATACCATTGAGGTATATGCATTTCTGTGGTACTCAGCAACAAAGAACTGGAATGATGGGTTACTGTTGCTGCACCCGTGATGCAGGGAAATACTGCCATCCCCTTGGGGGAAATGGGCAAGAGAGAGCTATGAAAAGTGTCTAAGGGACTGTCTATACATGGAATTTCACATGTGACTTCAGGAAGAAAGTTGGGCGTTGCAGAGGCTTGCTGATGAGGAAGGATGAAAGCACCTTGCGTAAGAATTTATGGTGGGTGCGTGGTGTAACTCTGTCCTTTCAAAATACAGTAAAACGCCACTGGTCCGGCATCCAATGCTCCGGCACTCCTGATGGTCCGGCACCATCAGGAACCCAGAAGTGCTGGGGCAGCTGAACAATTGGAGCTGCTCTGCGCCCGGCTTCCCCGATTCAGCCGCTGCTGAAACTGGGAAGCCGGGGGCAGAGCAGCTGGGGTGCTGCCGGGTTGGTCCTGTAGCGCCGCCCCTCGGCACCAACCCGGCAGCACCCCAGCTGCTCTGCCGCAGGCGTCCCCATTTCAGGCACTGCTGAAACTGACCAGCAGCGGCTGAATCGGGGACGCCTGGGGCAGAGCCAGACTATCGGAAGGGGAGGCTATGAGGGGTCTGGGGTGGCATCCTCACCCCCACCCCAGGCCCCTCATAGCCCCTCCTTTTGATAGTCTGTCATATCTGATAATCCAGCACCTCCTGGGTCCTAAAGATGCCGGATTATCGGAAGTTTACTGTATAATTACTATATGGAGGAATTGGCCATCAGAGCCCCTATCTCCCTACACGTCGTGGAGATGAGGAAAGATACTTTCACAGACAGGTGCAACAAGTTGCTAAAGATGTAAATGGTCTACAAGTTAGGCAGTTAGTATGAGATTTAAGGCCCCAGGTACAACTGGGTAGAGGATTTGGATGCCTCCGAGGAATCGTTTAGTAATGAGGTGCCCAAAGACTGAGGTATCAAGAATCTTGGGATAGAAAGTGGTGACTGTTGCTAAGTGAACGGTCAGTGAACTGATAGAGGCCTGGCTGTTTAAGTCATAACAGAAAGTCTAATATCACTGCAGAGGGAGAGGAGGGGGGCATAGAGGTAGCAACTGCTTGTTTTGTGGTGCACCATGTCACAAATCTCTCTCACTTGTGTATGCAGGTGGCGTGCATGGAAGGCTCCCTGCTCTGGACTACCACCTGTCGTCCATGCTCTGAGCAAGTTAGCTCATTATGAGAGAACTATGGATCTGCCACACCTTGAGCTGCAGCTGTTGCAAGAGTGTAGCTGCCTTTCCCACTGGGTACGTGCGGGGGTAGGGAAAGAGTGGCTGGGGGATGTGCGGACATTCATGTCAGAAAGGGGTACGACAGTTGCCTTGGCCACGTAGGAGCTATTAGAACAACTCTGACCCCCGTCAGTCCTGATTTTATGAATGAGGCTGAGGAGCAATGGAATCGGTGGGAATGAGTATAGGAGGTCTGCGGTCCAGCTGATTAAGAATGCATCTCCCAGGCAATTTTCCCCCAGCACTGCTCTGGAACAGAATAGGGGACACTTGCTGCTGAGGCTGTGGCAAAAAGGCCTACGCGTGGGTGATCCCTCCGTTGGAATACGTAGTCCCACTCGTCGGTCCCACTCGTCGTCTTGAGGAAACAGTTTGCTGAGTTCTTCTGTCGTGGTATTGTGGCAGCCAGGTACACGTGCAGCCAAAATATGGATGCACAGATTCCAGAGCCTGGGAGCACAGAGAACGGGATCTGGCTCCTCGGATTATATAAAACCTACAAGTGTTGTCGCCAGTCGTAGTGTCTGTCTTCATTTGCGTTGGTTTTGAAAAACGGGAGAAAGTGGAGGCAGGCTTTGTGCACAGCATAAAGTTCCAGGCGATGCAGTCACTGCTGTCAACTATAGCCACTGGGCACCCCCACCATGAGAGGGAAGCATCTGTTGTGATCAGCAGTGACAAGGTTTGTTGGCAAAGGAGATACCTGAACACAGATTGCGTGAATGAGTCCACCATGTTAACAATTCCTTGATTTTGTCAGGCATCACTAATCAAATGTTCATAGAATGTTTATTCGGTTTGAACACTGCTGAGAGCCACCCTTGCAGGCAGCGCACGTGCAGATGTGCATGTCTGACCACACATGTGGGGCCCTGAGTGCATACAAAACCTGTATCAGTATCCATATCCATATCCACAGAAACGAACTGTGCATATCTACATCCATATGCACAGATACCCACAGATATAAAGCTGCTATCTGCAGGGCTTTATAAATGTGCATGCTGCAGTGTCCCCCAAGAGTTGTAGGCATTAATGGGCCATGGTTTGTGGGCTGCTGAGCACCGTGGCTATGACTGTTTCCATAGTGTCGAATCTGTTTTGTGGGAACAAAGCCCATGCTGTGGTGGAGTCGAGATAGGTGCCAATGAACTCCAGCTATGGGGTGGGTTCTACCATAGATTTGTACATATTTATCACCCAAGATTGTAGAAACAGTCCACTCTTTTCCCCAAACTGAATGGTTTCCAATCAAGTATGCACCTGGAAAAGGCAATCGTCCAGGTAAGGAAATATAATTACTCCTTGAAACAGCAGGAGATCTTCAAGACCCTCAACTAAGGCTTCACATTTGTTAAGTAGAGGCAGGAGGCTGAGATGCCGTTGATGGTAGGTGGCAATGTTGGGGTTTGTATGATCTGTGTTGAGTATAAGGATATCTAGGGTGTTGGAATGACTGACACCAATACTGCCTTCTCCTTGTGGCTGGGGTATGGATGCAGATAGACTGGAGCGTGACTATCGTGTCTTTCATAGTATGAAGGACCTTGTTGCTCTTAGTCAAAAATAAATTCTCTCCATTGAACAGGAGGTCTTCCACTGTGCTTTGTATCTCACAAGGGAATGTGGAAGATGTAAACCATGATGCTCTCCGCAAGACTACAGGTGTAGTAGTTGATCTGGCTGCACTGCTGGATTTACGCACAAACTAAGTAAGCTACATCAGAGGGCAGGGCTACTCAGCACGCGGCCTGTGGGCCACATGCGGCCCGCAGCGTAGTTTGGGTTTATGTGGGGCTCAACACACGGCCCAGGGGTGGGAGCCAAAACAAAATTGCTCATTAAAAGTGCTGTCATATGGGTGGAAATGGGGTAAATATTGCATTGTATTAATATCAGCAGAACTGACTTAAAATGGGGCCTGTGTGTTGGGTAGTGTTGCCTTTGTATTCATTCCTGTCCTTGTGAAAGAAGCTATTTGCATATGTATTTGCATGTATACGCAACCACACTTATGTTGTAGTCCTCGGCATGTGCCATTAGCATCATTGTGGCCCCCTGGGCTTCCAGAGTTGAGTAGCCCTGTCTTAGGGTCTAAGATTATGAGGGGCTGCCAAATAAAAAAATAAAAAACCCCTAAACATTTCATTTTTTGGCAATGCTATGAGGCCTCAAGCTTGACACACATCGAGTCCTCAGCTATCTTAATTTGGCACTGTAAGCAGCTAGGTGATCTTGTTTGGTGCCTTAGCCTTTTAGTTTTGTCCCTGTGTTACATTCTATATTCAACCTTTGTAATTTGACCTACTCTCCACTACCTGGTATGACTCTTTTTGAGTTTTAGGTTGTTGATCTCCTGATTAAGTGAGGGTGGATTCTTATCACACTTACTATCTATCCTGTGCACTGTGATAGTCTGCTCTTGTGCCCTTCAAGATGCTACTGCAGGCCTCCCCAGCTGGATTGCTTCCTCCACTTTGGAGGTCTCCATATGTATATTTTCAATGAATTCCTCATGTGCACAGACGCTCCTCAGCCTAACATGCTACCTAGAACTGAAGCTTAATTCATGAATCATTCCCCTATCTTCTTCAGGACAGCTTACACCAAATCCTTTCCCTAGCATTTGCAATCAGTTTGGCTAAGATCCCCGCTCATAAGGTCGAGCCTGCAAGTGGTACCTTGCTCTCACAGACGAAAGGAATAACCAGGGTTTCAGCTGAACCCCAGCTCTAATTTCAAAAGTTCACTAGCTTACTGCTGAGCGGCAGAACTCCTGCTGGTTTTGTTTTTTCCTCCAGCTCACACAGTCTATTGATTAGCATTTTGCTCAGACTGTAAATTGATGTCTATTGTGAAAGATACAATATTTAATTTGCACATGTCCAGCTACGTATCCCCTGCCTGTCAGGATTATGTGGATCACCTTTCAGTGACCTGTCTTAACTCACAGATCTAGAGCCTCTTTGGTGGCTTAGTATGCAGATGTAAGACCAGGGAGCCTGGTAAACCTTCTCTCTGCCTATGCCCTCTGCCAATTGCACAATCATGACTCTTGGGAATCAGGAAATGAGAGACTTAGGGACTAAACAGGCTCATGAACAATGGCTCAGTAGGAAGAGCTCCCTGCCTCAGAGTAATTGCTGCTTGGGCTGTAATTAGGGTTGCTAGATGGTTCAACAAAAATACCAGGCACACTTGACATTACATCACAATCTACATTACATCTGATTTAGAATATACTGGACGTTTATATTTTCTCAATTTGTTTCCCAAACAGAAAGCTCAAATACTGGACTGTCCGGTTCAAAATTGGACACCTGGCAACCCCAGCTGTAATCTTACAATCTGTTTGCTCTTCCTCCTCCCCTCTCCAGCTCTCCTGTTGGGGTCTGGGCTCCCCTCTACATTTCTCATGATCCTCCCATCTCCATTTCCTATCAGCAGGAGCAGACCTGCTGCCCAGGTGCTTTTCCTATAGCTGCAATGGGATGCTCACCCCGATTATGCCCTCCAGTCTCCTGTGTCTTGCTTTGGCCTCCTCTCTGTGTTCTTTTGCTCTGTTCCCAGTGTGCTCTAGTGCCATCATTTGCACCTACTGCACCACCCTGTGACACAGGGCCATAGAGACAGAATGACTGAGAGAGGCAGGAAGGAAATAAGGGAGGGCTGTTTGGCAGGAAAGGATCAAAAAGCCCGTCGTTCAGAGTGAATCTGCTCAGGCAATTACTGGTCCTGACATTCAGATGGTTTTTCAGTAGTGTAACGTGAAACTGCAACGAGAGACTTGGGAGCCACTGGACCTTATACTGACCCAGTCACCTCCTGAGCTGCCCCAAATCTCCACTTAGGCCCAGGGCCCATCTTCGGGCTTTTGTTTTTCCCTTTTCTTCTCTTCTTTGGGCTAATCTCATCCCTGACCTGCCTTTCTCTCGCTCTCTTTTCAGGCTGGGTTTTGGACCATATGAAGCAGGGTGCTGTGCAAAGAAAGCTGAGTCTTTTCAGAGCACGAAACTTGCATGCAGCTTCAGAAACAGCAGTGTGCAAACTCTAATTTTAAAAATGTTCAGCTCCTTAAAGAACAGAGAAAGAGGTTGCTGGGAGACACCAATTTGTGACCTGCCAAATGAGCTAGCTTTGCTTTCATCTGCCACGAGTTTAATATTCTCTGAAACGTTCAGATTAATTGATTCAGGCTGTTGAATTGCTATAAGAGATGTGAAGTTTATGTGCTGATCTGTTAAATATGGTGACATCGCTTACTTGAGCTATGTCATAGTCTTCTCTATAGATTCACAGAAGTGCAGGACTGGAAGGGACATCAATAAGTCATCTTGTCCAATCCCCTGTGTTCAAGGCAGAACTAAGTAATAACTAGCAGAACCCTGTAAATCCATGGATATCTGCTTCTTATCTGCATCCACAGAGATGGATGTGGAAAGCCACATCTCAGTTTTTTGGTTACAGATGTGGATACCAATTTTGTATCTAGAACCTGAAAATTTGAAGATATTTGCTTTATATCACTAGGTATCCATATCCACAGATGTGGATCCAGATATCTCTGAATCATTTTTGCAGATGCAGAAACTAATTTTGTATCTGCGCAGAGCTCTATTAACTAGGCCTTTCCTGAAAGGTGTTTGTCCTCTCTGTTTTTGTTTCTTGTCCTGTCCTTGGAGATCAAGTGAACAATTTTTCTCCCACCTGTTTGGAACAACCTTTTCATGTATTTAAAAACTACTATCCTGTCCCCACCCACCTCCAATTGTTCTCTTTCCTCACTAAATAAATCCAGCTTTTCCATCTGCCTTCATAGGCCATGCCCTCCAACAAAAATGACTGAATGTCTACTCTCCTCTGCACTTTCTCCAATTTGTGCACATTTTTCTCCCGGCATTTTTCTCCTGGACTTTATCCAATTTTTACTCAAAATTGAACAAAATATTCCAGCTGAGTCCATATCAGTGGGTTGCAGTGAGAAAACTACTTTTTGTGTCTCCCTTACAACATTCCTGCCTACACATCTCAGAATTATACCTGCTCCAGCTCCCAGTGGTTAACCATTAAGGATAAGGCTTACTGGTTACCAAGTAAAACCTTCACATCCCTAGCTGATAGCCAAAAAACCAAGAGTATGACAATACTAATCTCTTTCCTTCCTGAAAAGCATTGTACAAGGGAGCTGTGACACTACTCTGTCAGGCAGTCCTGTCACCTGATGCTATCTACACCTCATACTAAGTGCTGAGGGATTGTTAGCATTTGCTGTGTGACCAGTGTAAATGACCTAATCTCTTGGAAGCAGGCATTTAGGAACTCTGGGTTAGTATTTTGTCAGAGAAATATAGAATGGGACTATATCCTTTTTGATTTTCCTGGATCTCACTCACATGCCTTCCATAAATGACATGTTATTGACATGACAGTTTACAGTCATAAAACTAATAGCCTCCAGCTGTAATGTAGGTGAAGGGGGGCTCAAATGGGAAGCAGTAGATTATAGATGTATAAACTGTATTAATACATCGTATTGTAGTGTCAGCACCTGATACCAACATTATCTTGGTAAGGGGGGAGTTCAAATTTAGGAAACAAAATATTCAAGCCTCATGTAAATGTTACTTAAGGCTGGGGAGAAAGACAAACAGTGCTCTGCTCCATTGCCTTCCTGTGCAAGGAGACAGATTGCTAAAGACACCCGAAGGAAGGCACTGAGACAGGGTTCAGTCTGAAAAGAGAACCTGAAGCTACAGAAGCGTTGCAGCTGGCCTAAAACAGAATTCAGGAGACGAAGTTATACTTTGCAATCTGTCTCTGGAGCGTATTGAGTTTAGCTTGCACATTGTTTCATTTCACAGATTCCTAGGACTAGAACGAACCTCAAGAGGTCATCAAGTCCCATTCCCTGCACACAAGGCCCCTAGACCATCTCTGACTGGAGTTAGTCTAACTACTCTTAAAAGTCTCCAGTGATGGAGATTCTTCACAAATTCCCGAGGCAATTTATTCCAGTGCTTAATCACCCTGACAATGTGGAAAGCTTTTCCTAATACTCAACCTAATGTCCCTTGCAGCAATTGACATCCTTTGTTCTGTCCCAGGATTTCCCAACCTATGGGTCAGGACCCAAATATGGGTCGCCATTACATTTCAAAAGGGTCGCCAAGTGTCTCCCCAGGTGGCTCTGCCTCCTCTCCTCCCCCCATTTTTGAATTGCCTTGGGTCACCAAGTCTTCCTGAATTGTCAAAATGGGTCCCCATCTGGAAAAGGTTGGGAACCGCTGCTCGATCATCAGAGGCTAAGGAGAATAATTTTTCCTCCCTCCTCCTTCTAACAACCTTTTAGGTTCTTGACAGCAGTTCTGCCCCCCCCCCCCCCCCCCCGGGTCTTCTCTTTTCCAAACTAACCACCCCAAATTCTTTCCAGCTTCCCTCACAGATCATGTTTTCTAGAACTTGAATAATTGTTTTACTTCTCTGGACTTCTTCCAATTTGTTCACATCTTTCCTAAAATGTGGCATCCAGAACTAGACACAATACTCCAGCTAAGACCTAATCACCATGGACTGAAGCGGAAGAATTATTTCTTGTGCTTTTGCTCAATCACAGAATACTCGGACTGGAAGGGACCTCGAGAGGTCATTGAGTCCAGTCCCCTGCTCCCATGGCAGGACCAAATACTGTCTAGACCATCTCTGATAGACATTTATCTAACCGATGGGGATTCCACAACCTCCCTGGGCAATTTATTCCAGTGTTTGACTATCCTGACAGTTAGGAACTTTTTCCTAATGACCAACCTAAACCTCCCTTGCTGCAGTTTAAGCCCATTGCTTCTTGTTCTATCCTCAGAGGCCAAGATGAACAAATTTTCTCCCTCCTCCTTAGGATACCCTTTTAGATACCTGAAAACTGCTCTCATGTCCCCCCTCAGTCTTCTCTTTTCTAAACTAAACAAACCCAATTCTTTCAGCCTTCCTTCATAGGTCATGTTCTCTAGACCTTTAATCATTCTTGTTGCTCTTCTCTGGAGCCTCTCCAATTTCTCCACATCTTTCTTGAAATGCGGTGCCCAGAACTGGACACAATACAGTACTCCAACAGAGTAGAGCAGAAGAATGACTTCTCGTGTCTTGCTCACAACACACCTGTTAGTGCATCCCAGAAAGCTGAGCAGAAACACATTCTCGAAGGTTGATGGGCATGCCAACTTTCTGCCTCACAGAAATGTGTCTTCTAACCCTGTTAATAAAAAGAGATCGGCTTCTCCTGTATAGCTTCAGGCTACCTGGATATGAAAAGCTGTTCCTAGTCTTACAGGTCCTCTGTAATCCTGCCTTTAGCATAGATACCTAGGTCAAATAAACGTCACTTCCATCTGTGACCCTTGTTAAAGCAGCGTAACTCAGGAATATTATGTATTCCTGCATTCCCGTGCATGCAGTACATTTGCTCTGGGTGCAGTTCAAAGCTAAACAAATCACAGACACTTGTCTATAAGTGCATTAAATAGGACTATGACGAGACATTAGAAATTCAGCCTTGCTGCAACGGAAGAGCTCCTTTTTTACTCTAAGGCCATGTCTTCACTCCATGGAAGGTTGTCGCTGCCATGATTGAGCTTCCAGAGTTTGATTTAGTGAGTCTAGTTGAGACTCACTAAATTGAACCCAGAAGATGCCCCCACTGGCATCCAGTACTCCTGCTCTTGCTAGGAGTAAGGAAAGCTGATGGGAGTGGTCGCTCCCAGCAGCCTTCCACTGCGGAGACACTGCCAAGCTCTACATATTCCACATAGCTGGAGTTGCATACCTTAAGACATGCTGTCTAGCGTAGACCTGGCCTAACGCTATAAAGGCATGCACAATGATTTTTTTTGTAAGAGTTTCTGAAGGAGCATAAAGATGAAAAGAAGTGTTTGCATGGACCAATGGGGCATATAATAAATGCTGGAAAATAATCAATTGAGCACACTACTTTGAAGAACCAAATCTGAGAATTGTCTAATTTAAAAACCAAAGTAATAACTTGTGTGGAACAAAATTCTAGGCTTAAGAAAATAATTTTGGTTAAATCATATGGGAAGTTTTAAAGGTTTGATAATCATTTCCATGATTTGCGGAACTTGATGTGAAGTGAAAAAGAAGTCTACTGAACGTGTGCTCCTACCATTGGGCTGTAGAGTTCCTATGAGGTTTGGTAATGAGATCTGACATCAAGTTAGGGATCAACTTTCCTTCTATCAGCTCCTTCAATAAAACTAACAAGAGCCAGATTTTAAAAAGATTACTGGGAAATCCTTGTGTCCCCATCTGCCCATCAGTTGCATATATACAGACATACACTGGTATTTCCCAACGGAGCCCCCTTCACTTCCATCTCAGTGACGTTTTGTTCTGCACGACAGCTGGAGACGATCAGTTTTTCAACTGTAAACTAATTGCAATAACGTGTAATTTATGGAAGGCATATGAGTGAGATCCAGGAAAATCAGAAAGGATATAATCCACATTCTGTATTTCTCTGACAAAATGCTAGAGTTCCTAAATGCCTGCTTCCAGCAGATCAGGCCATCTTCACTGGACACAAAAGCAAATGCTGACAAGCCCTCAGCACTACCACATTGGCAGGGAGGGAGCCCAACAAGAACAGGCAGACTGCAAACTGCAGCAAAGGCACTTATTTATTAGTCACTCCCCTTGAAATGAACGGCAGCCTTGCCCCATGAGCCGGAGAACCAGCCATAGCAGTAAAGCCAGTAAGTGGCATGTGCACCTGCTCCTTGAATCCTTCTAACCAGGACAAAAATTCAGTTACAATTGAGGTATTTCAAACCTGCAATGGTCTATCACAAATAAGCACTTTAATAAGGTCAGGATGTGAGGCTTGTGATAATCAGGACCCCCTCTAGACTGTCACCTGATGTGCTGAGACCCCGCTAAGGCTGGTTTTCCTGACAGCCTGGGTACTCCATAACCCTGTCTCGCTGAGTCTAGTTCTCCAGCCTGCTTCAACTGAAACACAGGGACAGGGCCAACCCCTACCGCCCAAAGGCTGCAGACACGCCAGGTAAGCAGCGCAACGTGAGACCTCTTCCCAGCACTTAAATACACAACCCCTCTGCGAGCAGACCCCTAGAGAAATCCATCTTAATCGCTAAAGAGAGCTGTACAGTGTAAGCGCATGAAATTCATCCTCTTTCTTAATGTAAAGAGAGATGCACAGACTCCTTGCTTTGTCCCCTCCCCCATTAATAATTACACTGGGTTTAACAACAAGCAAAAGTGATTTTAAGTATAAAAAGATAGATTTAAATGGCCATAAGAGAACAAAGCAGGTTACTAAGCAAAGTAAAATAGAATACGCAAATTGATTTCAATACACTAAGGCCACCGGTTACAAAAGTTCTCACCCTTGCTGTGGTTCCAATAATCGCTGCACAGACTGGATGCTTTTGTTTCCCGTTCTGCCTTACATGTTTCTGGCAGTCATTGTGGGTGGAGCTGCAGGGGAAGAACTGATGACCTGGAGTACCCTCAATCCCAACCCTCAAACAGGTTTGGCAAAAGGCTGGAATCCTGGTAGCTCAATCTAAACTTTCCCTCTGTTCTTGTGGAAAAATACAACACCCAAGATGGACTCCAGCATCAGGTGACATGGCCACATGTCTCTGCAAGGCTCCTGTCTCCACACTTAATGGGCTGACTCACATCCACAAGTCAACTCGGGTCATCTGCCCACAAAAGCTCATGATCCCAACTACATGTTTTGTTAGTCTATAAAGTGCTACCAAACCATTTGTTGTTTTTTTCTCTAAGGGTATGTCTACACTACCACCCTAATTCGAACTAGGGTGGTTAATGTAGTCATTCGAAGTTGCAAATGAAGCCCGGGATTTAAATATCCTCGTTCCACGAGGAGCAATGGTAATTCGAATTAGAAAGCCTAATTCAAACTACCTACTCCGTGCCACGTGTAGACGCGGGCACGGAGTCCGCACTACCGGGGATTTAAAAATGGCGGCGCCCAGCAAGATGCAAATGAATCCCGGGATATTTAAAGCCCGGGCTTCATTTGCAACTTCGAATGACTACATTAACCACCCTAGTTCGAACTAGAGTGGTAGTGTAGACATACCCTAACAGACTAATGCGGCTATCCCCTGAAGATCCACAGGAAGTTTAACTCCATTTTCTCTGGCGAATGGGTCATCACAGCATAGTTAAGCACCCAAATAAATTGTCTAGGGAGGTTATAGAATCTCTACCATGGGAGATATTTAAGAGCAGGTTAGACAGACACCTGTCAGAGATGATCTAGATGACACCTGCTGCTGCCATGAGTGTCCTGATGAACTTGATGACCTCTCAAGTTCCCTTCCAGTCCTATGATTCTAGAGCTCTGCTCCCTGCCCTCTGCTCCTGGTTCCCATCCAAGGTTCCAGTGGATGAGGGGAGAATAGATTCTATTAAGGGGCAGGACACAACATGAAAAGTTTCGATACCCTCTGCTTTATGCAGTGCATTGATGCGTCTCATGGGTTAGGTGTAATGCTAATGCAGGGTGGAGTGGGGGACAAGCGGCACCCCATTGCATTCTTGAGCAAACAGACACCCCTCACTGAACAGAACTATGCTGTTAGAGAGAGGAAATGCTATACCATGGTTGGGGCTGGTAAGCAACTTAAGCCTTTGCTGTGCAAAAGAACATTCAACCAAACCACTCCCCGCTAACATAGCTGCACTGAGATCAAGGGACCAACTGCAGACAGCTAAGCTGGAACCGAGCTCTGTAGAGTATGAAATGGAAATAATTCATAACAAGGCAAAGAAAATGGAAAAGGCAAATGTCTTAACACAATGCGGGGGGAGAGGAGGAGGGGTTAGGCATCTTCAGGAGCATCGGCAATGCCCCTTCCTATACAAGGTGTCCAGTTAGTGTGAGAAAAATTGAGACACTTGCCGTGTGTGTGTGTGTGTGTTAGTTGAATATACAAGACAAAGCCTTGATTATTGGGACGTCTGGTCACCCTACTCTGTTTTGCATTAGGATGCAATGCTGGCAAACCCAGTGCTAATTTGTGCCAAAGCCCAGGCCTCACTGAACCCTGACAAATGCATAGCTGGAAAGTAGCTTGGCTCGTTCTGATGCCGTATGGTTGAAGTACGGCCATGTATAGCACTGCCATTGTTAGATGATTCATCTCTTGAAATCCAAATCACCATAGTACTGGAAGTTATGAATATTGACTACGTAGCTCTGTGTCCCAAATGTGCTTGCTCCTGGTTAAATCCACACTGAAGCGAACAGCTTTGTGCTGATAGCCCATTAAAGAGAATTAACTCTCACAATGGGCCATGGAAGAAACTCGTAGTGCCCAGCAAGTCGTCCTGTGGATGCCAAGGGCTGCTGCTGCCATGGTCATGTTTACTCCCGACTCCATTTTGCCTCTCTCCTTCCCTGGCACTCTGGACTTAAGGATTTACAACAGAAAAGAGCACAGTGATGATGGACTGAGGACCTTCCAGGTTTTTGGACGTTACCAGAGATTCCGCAAGCCTGCAGTCTGTAATATCGCTGCTACAAACCTGAACCAAGAACTCTGCCAGGATTGTATGGAGAGGATTTCTTTGACTGTTTCAACATTCTCTTATAAATACACCTTTGGATTTCAGTTACTAAAGAATTAACAACAGTGTGATTACTGGGTAATGCCTGAGTTGTGTGCTGACCTGGGTCTGTGGTTGATCTTTGGAGATCAGAAGAACCCTTGTTTGATAACATTGGTTTCAGGAACCCCTCAACAAAGTGTCCGGGTGGTGAAATAAGGGCTGGGTTGCCTAACGAGACCTCACTGCAGACTTCTCATTAACCAGTGTGGTCAGACAGAAGTGTACAGGTGTTACCGGCTCGGTCTAGCTAAGGATAGAATAACCATTGGTTGGGGATGAGTCTGCCGATTCCGCAGGATTTTGTCCTGAATTTGGCATCCTCAGCTATAACCTATTGGGGCACAGTGATGCACTTGCAGGTATCAGTGTTGTTCAGAGCTTATGAATGGCTTGGAGGAGGCTACATGTATTAGCCTCACTTTACTCCATCTTCTAAAGCAAGAGTTAAGATAAGGCAAAGGTTTGCATTGCAAACCTTTATAACTGTCACGTATCGGAGGGGTAGCCGTGTTAGGACTCCTCGCCGCTTTTGCAGATTCAGACTGTGGCACCTTATAGACTAACTGAAGTGTAGGAGCATAAGCTTTCGTGGGCAAAGACCCACTTCGTCAGATGTATGTAACCATCGTCAGATGCATGACATGCATGCATGGTTACATACATCTGACGAAGTGGGTCTTTGCCCACGAAAGCTTATGCTCCTACACTTCAGTTAGTCTATAAGGTGCCACAGGACTCCTCGCCGCTTTATAACTGTAACTCATCAAACAGGAAAGCCGCCTTCTCTAATGCAAACACTGGCTTTCTACAGAAGATGTTAAGCAGTGCATATAGTAGCATGCCTCTCTTTCCTGTGCAGGAGTCGAGTGGCTAACAAGAACAACACTGGCATGCCACACAAGGAAAAATGAGTCTTCTGGCTACGCTCTGTGACTTATTAAAGCAAAGGAGGCAGAGGACATGTCTGCTGAAAGTTACCACATGCGTGTAAGGGTGCATGTGCTGGTGGATGGCTGCTATAAATACAAGTGAAAGATGAACAATCACTAATTAAACTAGCCTGTTTTTGGAGAAAATTCAAGTGTTCTCTGTAAAGTGTATTCAAGATGTTATAAAATACTTTGTTTTTCCACAGTAAAACCAGAACTCCAGTGATTCCCTGACATGTTTTATCTAGCTACAAATTATTCTAAAACATGCATACGAATCCCCTCACTCTGTACAAAGCATCTGTACCCACTGGCATCTCTTGCACCATCTATGGACCTTGTCTTAGGACACATTCTGTGCAGCTGACAGATGCTTGCAAACGCACAGAAAAGCCAGAATTAGTGTTGAATCTGATTTCTGAGAAAGACATTCAAACAGCATTATCTCAAAGCTCATTAAAAGTCAGCATGCAGTTTGTTAAAAGCCCCTTCTTGCTTTCCTTTAATAACCCCATTTGATGGCAGGCTTTGGACCGCTGGCAAAATACAGGGAATGATGGCTTAGCACATGGAGGAGGCAAGAGGAAGAGTGAAAGAAAGCAGGTGGTAGTGGGAGAAGCAGCAAGGAGGTAATGACGAAAAGGGAAGAAGATAAATCTAAGGATTTGGGAGGGGAGAACAGAGTGACCCAAGGAAAGAAAAGGAGAACAGGCTGTCTCTTGCCCCAAATCATTGTCATTTGGGTGTACTGCAGAGTCCATGAGTAAGCACTTCAATTCTGCACACTACACTTGTATTCTGAGGTGCCAAGACCCAGGAATGCATTCAGTTCTGTGTGCTGTAACCTTCAGAGAAATACTCCTGAGAGCTAGCGATCCAGAGAAATGAAAAAACTAACAATGATGACTTTACCCAACTACAGAAGCTAATTTAGTCATAGAAATATTTCAGAGCTTTGAACTATTTATCATTAAACTTTGTGGTTAAAATAATGGACTTGTAGTTAAGAACACTATTTCTGACCTTGCCAATTTCCATTTCTTCTCTGTAGAATGGGAATATTCCTTCCCTGGCAGGGATTAGGAAGTAACACTTGGGAAATGTCTGTAGGTCCTTCGAGGAAAGGAGTTATCGTATATATACATAGATCCATTGAGCCTTTTGAACTAGGTTTGAGTATTAAGGGTCTTGCATTCATCAACACTGATCCCTTTTCCTGCACTCTGGTACTGGTAATTTACGCCTGCTATAAGGCCCTTTACATTGCCAGAGTAGTGCTAAGTGGCCTTAGTTTCAAGGACAATTAGAGCCTAAATATTTAGCTTGTGTAAGGGGTGCTTTGCACTCCATAATGTGGGGAGTTAAGGGTGTTAGAGAGAGGAGAGAGAGGGGAAATGCTCTGTCACTTCCGCCCAGTGCCCAACCCAGAGCTGATTCAATATATTACTTTATTTGTAGAAATTAACTCAAATAGCTACACGCACCTGACGAAGTGGGTCTTTGCCCACGAAAGCCAACACTTCAGTTAGTCTATAAGGTGCCACAGGACTCCTCGCCACTTTTGCAGATTCAGACTAACACGGCTACCCCTCTGATACTTTCCCCATCAGTGTAAACCCTACGGACATGAGTGCAAGAATGACAATATGATTACTATATTCAAAAATACCCATAAAAAAAGAACAGGAAACAAATGCTGTTCCCAATCAGCTGCCAGACTGCGTTCTAGCATGAAACCCCAGATCTAACCAGCTCTTTGCAATGACTTTAATTCAGGGCTGGGTGGGTCTCTGTACATCTTGGCAGCAATGCAGGCAAAGCTCCTATGCAACTAATGTCTACATGGTGGTCTGGCAGCCGTGAGTGGGGCCAGCATTCAAAATCCTTTTACTTTGTCCCAAAATATTAGTGCAGAAAAAAACAAAGCTTTAATTCATCTTACAGTGGGCCAAATCAATCCCTGATGGACATGCTTTGAACTGTGCATTATGTACTACGTTACTAGTACGCACTGGGAGGATGAAGGCCTTAGGACATTGAAAAAAAGAGCGAAACAATTGATTACTGTCTTTTCTCATTTAAAAACCAGCCAAAGGAATCATAGTAAAACAAAGCTTTACCTAGGTTACCAATAACGACTTTTGTGATTAAAATGGGATGATTTTGAAAAGCAGGTTTTATTTGTTTGTGATGTTTGCAGAAAAAGCAGCATTTTTCCCTGACCAGACTGGTTCTTGCTAAGGCTCACTTCTGTCCTTAAAAAAACCCCAAAAACCCACCACACACACACTTATCTCTGGCCTTTCCAACAAGGTCCAGAAAGGGATAAATCACCCAAGAAACAGATTGCAATTCATTGGGTTGCAGCAGGGTCAGTCCCACTCCTGGGCCCCTGTTCAGCCCACTGTTCCACAGTCTAGGAGTCACAGTATATGGCTCACTCACCTTGGTTTGAGACTTGTTGTCTCCCTGTAGTCTTTAACAAGGTTGATGCCCTTCTCTTGGCTCCTCGGATGTCTGTCTGTCTGTCTCTCTCTCTCTCTCTCTCTCTCTCTCTCTCTAAACTCCTCCTCCACTCTCCAAATGCCTTCTCAATTCTCTCCACACTCTTTCACAGCTCTCTTCCCCCTCACTCACAGAGTTCTTAAATAGGCCTCCAGGCAGCCCCAATTAGTTTCACTTGGGCCTTAATTGATTTTGCAGCCACCCTGTCTCAGCTGCCCCTAATTTAGCCAGGATTGCTGACACTCTCTGCCTCTTTCCCCTTCCATCAAGCTCTTTCACCTGCTGTATCACCCTGCTCTGTCACAGGTTGTTTCACAAAAAAACAAATATCAGCTAGGTGCCTAAGTCCACTGAGAGGTACTGGGAGCTGGATTCCAGTCACCCCGTGGAGATTTCTTCTCCTGTTAGCTTAAGCTAAGCTATAAACTCATGTCCCTTTGTCTTCAGAGGTAACAGTGCTTGCTGTACTTCAGTACACTGGCACATGGTCCTCTCTCTAAAAGACATACAATCTGAAAACTGGTCACACTAGCTACAGAGCAGAAAAAAGTCAGAGGGTAATTTTTGTGCATATGGGGTTAGAAAAATCATTAGGTCAGGCAATTGAAGGTGGAGATCTGATGCTAATTGTACTGTCAGAAAAGGAGGCAAATCAATCACTAATTGCATGCTGGTATCTGTTTCCTTAACAAAAAGGCATTTCCAGGTAAGGAAATAATATTATTCCATGTCTTCTCAAGTGTGCCATTACCACAGCAGGACTGTGGTGAAAACACCAGGTACTGTTGACAGACCAAAAGGTAGTTCCTTTGTGCCCAAAGTAAATTTGAGGAAATGCTTGTGTGCAGGTGCATGACGACAAAAATAAGCATTCTACAGGGTGACAGCTGACAATCAGTCCCCCTGCTCCAGTGCTTCTGTTACGTTGTTAAGGACACGACCATGCACCTTAGTTTTTTCATGAATGTATCAGCACATTCTGCTGCTTGCTACAGGACTAGCAAACCAAGAGGATTTGCTTAAGAGCAGCTGCCACAAGTGGTGAAAAAAGTGTACATTTTCTTCTGGCTGCAGTGACATAACCCAAATTCCATCACTACTCTCACAAAAACTTCCTAAGCTGCTTGGATCATAGTGCCCAGATATGATGGCAATGAGAAAACTACACTCGGGAGAGAAACTGTCCTAAAATTGAAGCAAAATGCAGGACAATGTAGCACTTTAAAGACTAACAAGATGGTTTATTAGATGATGAGCTTTCGTGCGCCAGACCCACTTCCTCAGATCAAATAGTGGAAGAAAATAGTCACAACCATATATACCAAAGGATACAATTAAAAAAAATGAACACATATGAAAAGGACAAATCACATTTCAGAACAGGAGGGGGATGCGGGGGGGGGGGGGAGGAAGGAAGGTAAGTGTCTGAATTGATATTAGAAGTGGGGAAAGTTAGATGTCTGTGAGCTAATGGTATTAGAGGTGATAATTGGGGAAGCTATCTTGGTAATGGGTAAGATAGCTTGAGTGTTTGTTCATTCCTTTTTGGAGAGTGTCGAATTTTAACATGAATGACAGTTCAGAGGATTCCCTTTCAAGTGCAGATGTAAAAGGTCTTTGTAGCAGAATGCAGGTGGTTAAGTCATTGAGAGAGTGTCCTTTCTGGTTAAAATGGCAAGAAACTGTTTTCTCTTTGTGATCTTGTCTGATATCTGTTTTGTGGGCATTAATCCTTTGGCGAAGTGCCTGAGATGTTTGTCCAATGTACATAGCAGACAGACACTTTCGGCACATGATAGCATAGATTATATTTCTGGATGCGCATGAATATGTGTTCTTGATCTTATAACTCACTTGGTTGGGTCCAATAATGGTATCAGCAGAATGAATATGTGGACAAAGCCTAAAATTGGTTTGTCTTCTGGAAATAACTTCCTGTACAGAAGTCTGTCCTATTTGGCAACTCTTATGGAAGTAGTGTATAGTTTCCTAGAGTTTTCTATTTGAGGAAAAAACATTGCTGACAATAAAAGAGGGGATTTAAACAGAAATCCTTACAAGAATTTTTATTCATACCACGACTTTCAAACTTTAAACCTGGTAGACCCATTGTCAAAATGCAAAGGAGAGAAGAGACAGACTACAGTTAAGAGAACTAGATCGTCTGCTTTTTATATTGAAATTAAGTAAATTCATTCAAGTATATATATTTGAGCTAATAAATATTCACTTTAAAGCCCTTCAGATTGGCCCTTTATGTATCTTTATGCTCCATGGGCCCGTGTTAATCACCCTGGCATCAGATTGGCTAGAAGCAGCCTAAAATAACGACAGAAAATGGAAATAGTTTGTAATTTGTCAGCTTAAACACATATTTAACAAGTCTCTATTAGCTTCAGCCTGTTTCTTTTCCTGGGAATTCTGTACTGGCTGACTAGTTCTCTGCTATCCACTGGGCAGTGAATAGTTTAATTTGAACATAGTCATCTGATCATAACAGTACCTGGACTTGTATTTTATTTATGAAATATTAGGCTTTGACTTTTGGCAGCTAAAAACTTGGCAAAAGAATATATTCAAACAAATCACATGGCATTCTCTGATCAGAATGAACTGTTAAATGGGTTTAATCTATTAACAGACAAATTCATTCTCCATGGACATTCACAAACTAACTGTATAATCAAGAATAATTACTAATTGGGCAGCAGGTGGAATGTCTATAGCATAACTCTGCTTAAAACTGCCAAGGCTCCATACAATGAACAACAATAAACCACACACAGGGCTGCCAGATACTACACTTGATCTCGCAGTTGGAAAAGGCCAAAGGACAACTGTGGCTGGAAGCAGTGAAAAGCAGCTAGTCTCAGGCGCTCAGTGTGAAGACTCCAAGGTGCCCCAGGAGAATGCTGGCTATGGCCAAATACAAGTACAGCAGAGTCCCTATTATCTGACTGAAACGGGACAGACAGGTGGTCAGATGAACGAAAATGTCGGATAATACGGAGTACAGAACATTACCTGTACAGGGCAGCAGCACTTTGAGGATGTCCTGCTTGGAGGCTGCTGAGAAGGGTGGCAGCAGCAGGAGCACCATTAGCAGCGACTGGGCAGTGAGCCGGGCCATTCCCCTGGCCCGCGCCCGGGGGCTGCAGGGAGGTAAGGGGCCAGGCAGGGATGGGGACCAAGTGGTGCCGGCAGGCGGCTCCGACCCACAGGCTGGACTCTCAATCGCCCGCCATGCGCTGCAATTCAAGGGGGATCAGCAGCTGGGGCAAGAGAAACGGGCCCGGTCACATGGTGAGTGGGTGGCGGCAGCGTGGGGTTTTAGTTTTGCTTTCACTTTCAGGGACTGCTTCTGGAGCCTCTTCAGCCAGGGAGGCTGCACGTGGCATGGCAGCACAGGGCGGCTGGCCTGGGGGCTGCATACTCGCGCTGCGCTAGGCTGGCTGGGGATTTCTCGCGGAACCCCTGACAATAGTCACTGGAACCCCAGGGTTCATCCGACTATGTCGCATTACCAAAGGTCGGATAATCCAGACTCTATTGTATACTCAAAATGCTTTTTCATGCAGGGGCATCTCTCTTGTAGGCAATGCTCACTGCAGTGATGGTGCTGGTAACCTCAGTGAAGGAAGAATTGTAAAGCTGGGGACTGTCTACACATGGGCAGTATGTCTGAGTGCTTCATTGCACATCTGAGCAATTCCAGAGTTTCAGGAGATGTCCTAGGCCTCAATGGGCAGAACTCTACTGATCTTGGGGAAGTCAGGAAACCAAATGAGGGAAAATGTGGGACACAAGAGCCTGACGCATCTGTTTTGCATAACCACAGTTCAAGCACCTTTACAACTGTCCCCACCCCCACCTCATTTCTGCTCATTCTCACAAAAGAGTTTAAGATACTGACCCTTGGAACAATGTGCTTCCCAAACAAGAAGAGTGAGAACGGGGGTGTGCACACAACTCTGATGTGGCAGGGGAAATGGGACACTTTGGTAAGGGAGGAGAGAGACACGTGAAATCCCTAGAGATGGTGATGGGAAGTAGGGAGACCCTGCAAGAGAGGTGGGGGGGGGAAACCATACAAAGTCTCTAGCATGGAGGGGAAGGTGGGAATGGGGCAAATCAAGCCTTTGGCATGAGGGAAAGAGGGATGAGAATGGGGGACCTTTGTGTAGAGAAGGAGGGACACAGAGTAGGGATGTTAAATATCGATTAATTGAACAGTCGATTAACCTCATGAATTCTTATTGGTTACTCGACTATTCTATAGTCGCCAGGGGTGACGCCAGCAGCGCAGGGTGCCAGGCGGGAGCTGGTCCACAAGGGGAGCCAGTTTAAAAACCCGCTCCCCTGGTGGCCCAGCTGCCTGTCACAGGGCCACAGCAGGGGTAGATCCCAGACCTGGTGCAAGCCAGGACTGAGATGGGCTGCCTGCCTGCCTGGCTCCTAATACACTTTAAATGCAGAACAGCAGCAGGGGTAGGTCAAGGACCTGGTGCAAGCCAGGCTTGAGTTGGGCTGCTGGCCAACTGCTAAAAATGTACTGCCATGGGAGGGGGGGCGCGGCGGAGAGAGAAATGCATGTAATCTATAGCATTAACCTATAAGCTTTTGGTTATCAGTTAATCGACTACACTATTACATCCCTAACAGAAAGTCCCTGAAAATGGGGAAGTAGGACAGGGAGTGCAAACAGTGCCACTGACATGGGAAGAATAAATGGGGCACTGCTATGGGAGGAGGAAGGATGGACACACACACAGCCCACAGTGGGACAGGAATTGGGAACAGAGAGCCCACAGAGGGCCTGGCAGGAAGGATACTGGGGGAATAATAGGCGGAGCCTGAAGTAGAAGGGGGTGGAAGGTTGGTACTCAGGGAGCATGCCGGATGGAAAGGAGGGATGCAAAGAGTTTTGTTCCAAAGTACATATGACGATGTATGCAGCCTTCTAGTGTATGGAACTGATCCTGGCACGACTCCACACTGGAACAGCCATGAGGATGAGCAACAGCTCCTTCCTACTGTTTGGGATTTGCTTGGGCAGTGACTGGAGACACGTTTTGCTGCTGTTCACCCCTGCTGTACCTAGCATTCAGGGCAGTGGTGCCACATGGTACAGGAAAGTTGCTGGATAGTCACATTCTCACCAAGTACCAAGGATTAGATTGGGTAGCACAAGATGAATGGATGGACTCTGAGGCCCAAAGACGTGCATCTGTAAAAGCTGAGATCCTTTCCCCATGTCCCAGAAGAGAGGAGCAAGCAGCCATCCTAAGTTCAATGGATGCTACCACAAAGGAAAACAGATAACACATCTAGCTACCTGCTAATGGGATGAGGCTTGGGTTATCACTTTCCTGGGTAAGAGAAAAAGGAGTTCTTTCGCAGCCATATTTCCAATATCTGCTGGCATGTAAAGTACTTTGGTTTATTATTTGTTTAATGATAAATAAATGTGTCTGCCTATCTGAGAAGAACTCTCCATTATGAAAAAAGCACACACTGCTTGGTAGATGACACCTCTCCAGCCGTGAAATCCAGTTTTTATTTTCTCTGCTGAAGCCTTATTACCTTCTGATTACATCAAACTTTCTGCCTCTCTCACTTCTTGGTAGCATGAAGAGTAGGTCATTTTTATTGAAACATTGCAAAACCATACTGTCTCATTCTAGTTCTTGCCCACAATTCTTTGTCTGCCAAATCTGCAGCACACATTTTATATACATATATATTACTGGTCACATCTGTCTGCAACCATGCTGGGTTTTTTGGTTCTGGCGACATCTTTTGCATGCTGTTCTATATTCATCATAATTATCTGCAGTATGTTGTCCTTCCAAATGCTAGTTAAAAAAATAACAGTACTGGTTAGGTCTGAGGACTGGGGAAGCTCAGCCACAGGACTCATTTCTGACTCATGAAGTTCCAGTAAATTGTACAGAAGACTGTAAATTCCAGAGTAAGTAATAAAGGAAATGGACCACAATCTATCTCCCACACTACAGACCTTCAAGTAGCTTCTGCTCTTCTTACTTTACACATATACACTAAACACAGAGCAAGCTTCCTGGGTTTATTCAGGGACATTTTTTAAACAGCAGCTTTAAACAAGGAGTTAAGTCTTAGTGTTTTCTTTGTTTTAATTATTCAGACTTTGTATCTTCAAGCAGCTTCCTGGAGCCTCCTATGAGACTCTCGAGTGTATACAGATAGGACAATTAACACTGGATGTGATGCAACTGCAAAGCAGCTTTTTTCCCCAGGAGTATTTGTGGTCCCTATTAAATGCCCTTTACTGAGCCTAGCAGCTGCAACCCTGTTCCTCTCTTAGGCTATGTCTACAGTGCGGGTTTTTTGCCAAAGAGGATATGCAAACGGCACCACGCTCATTTGCATATCTTCCAATTCTTTTTGCGGAAGAGGTTTTGCCAATAAAAAGCCCTGTGTAGATGGGGCCATTTGTCAGAAAAAATCCCCTTTTTTGCAAGATCCCTAGTTTATAGGATCTTGAAAAAAAGAGGGTTTTTTTTTCTGACAAATAGCCCTGTCTACATGGGGTTTTATCATCGGCAAAACCTCTTCCGCAAAAAAACTGCAGTGTAGACAGAGCCTTAGTGAGTAAGGATCAGCAATATTTATCTCCTCCCTTGCTTATTGCTGAGGAGAAGGCATATGCTCCGCGGGCGGACAGCTTCCAAAGATTGTACCCAAAGCAGGGAGAACTTGCAGTTCAGCTGTAAAGTGCTACAGTGCTTATGTTGCCCTGGTCTTTCTGGAATTTTTATTTTGCAAACAGCCAAGCACTTTGGGGTTTGTTGTAACCTAACATTTGAATGTCCTACTTCCCTGCTGTTTGTATTCTGACTCCCCCCATGCCATCAGTACATCAGCTGCACAGGTACCCAAAAGATGCTTTCAGCCTTTACTCCAAGGCTACGTCTACACAGGCATGATTTTCTGAAAATGCTTTTAACGGAAAAGTTTTCTGTTAAAAGCATTTTCGAAAAAGCACGTCGAGATTGGCAGGATGCTTTTCCGCAAAAGCACTTTTTGCGGAAAAGCATCTGTGGCCAATCTAGACGCGGTTTTCCGCAAAAAAGCCCCGATTGCCATTTTCGCGATCGGGGCTTTTTTGCGGAAAACAGCACTGTGCTGATTACACTGGCCTCTTGCGCAAATGATTTGTGCAAGAGGGCTTTTGCCCGAACGGGAGCAGCACAGTATTTCCGCAAGAACACTGACGATCTTACATGAGATCGTCAGTGTTCTTGTGGAAATTCAAGCAGCCAGTGTAGACACCTGGCAAGTTTTTCCCGCAAAATCAAATGATTTTGCGGAAAAACTTGCCAGTCTAGACACAGCCCATGGGAACAACGCTTCTCTTTGGAGAGTTCTGATTTTTTTTTTAAATGTCCCGAATGTAAATGTACCAGCTACTTCCTCTTGCTTTTTGAGCTTTGTGGAGGAGACCCAGTAAGTGAAGATTTCCTCCCCAGTGCCTCCTTCGGGAGACACTCTGCACCAGCAGGCACAACTGAATGTGCTAGAGGGCTAGAACTGAATTGTGTCATGGTGCAGAGTGAAACTGGGGAGAGGGATTTCCCCTTTGCTGTGGCAGGAGGAAAGGGTTGGCACTAGTAAGAAGGAAAAGGGAAACTGTCCTAAGCACCCCAAGAGGGTGAGTCTTCCATTAAGGGAAGGTGGGGGGAGAGGAGTGCTGGGGTTGGTGGCAGAGGATTTTCCATGAAGGGTCCTTGACATTGGAACTCAATCCCTGACCTGACAGAGCTCAGGTTTTTCCTGAAGTAGCAGGTAGAAGGGCTAGGGATGGCTCGGGAGGATAGAAGGCTGAAATGGTGACCTCTGCTTTGAAAGCCTGGACAGGACTTGCTGAGAGCAGGTGTACCTTTTCATTGTGGATCAAGAGCCTCTGCAGGCCCTCCTAAAGTCTATGAATAGTTTAGTCCTGTTACAAGCTCCTGAGCCTTGTATTGCAACTTTCCAAATGAAACAAACAGCTAGTATCGTGGAGATGAATTTCACTGTGGGACCAGTGTCACAGGGAGAACAGGCTCACAGACTAGAACGTGGCCCATTCTTGCTTTTAACTCAATCCATCTTGAGTAGCTGGTGAGTATTTCTTTCCTTACCAGGGATCTTGAAGCTGCTTGACCACTACAAGCTTCATCCTGACATTATCTCGGCATCTCCTGAGCTACCTTGCATCCAATCCCTTCAGCACACATGGTAACCAGAAGCTGTATACAACCCTAGTACTGACTAACATGCATTCTCAGACTCTGCACAGACCACAGTATTAAACACAGTTACCTGGTCAAAAGGAATGGAAAAAGTAGTGACCGGGTATGCTACTGGCCTTTTGAACTCCTGAAGTGAATCAGACCTTAAATCATCTGCTTTCCCTAATTACAGCAATTGTTCTCTCTCCCTGAAGAGATGTCATCATAATTAATAAGCCTCTCAAGAGGTTGTTAATGGTCTAACAAAATTTGTAGCAGTAGGATGCTGCTTCCTTATTGGAATTCAGAATGGAATAGACCAAATTATTTCCCCCCTCTAACCATGTATATAGGCAAGGAGGGAAAGAGCCAAAGGACCTGCAGGACAAAATAAACTGGAATAGATTTGCCTTCTCAAGTGGTTTACTTCAGTTACCCTGAGTCAGAGAGCAGCTGCCTCCTCTTGGGAACCGTAGGGTCTCTTCAGAAAGTGCTCTGCACCTAGACTATTTTCTGTACTTCTCTCCCTTTATGGTGTGCAGGGTGAGGGAAGGGCTGAAGCCCCTTCCACTGGGATGCTGCTTGTGTTTCTTCCCCTTCCCTTCACTTCCAGGGAGCAAAGGAAAGGACCTGCTTGAGAGCATTCCTCTCACTCCCGGCCGGTGGGGGCCCTGAGGAGTAAGCGATGCAAGTTGTGTACTTTCCTCTCACTCCCTGATAGTGAAGGGAAGAAGCCCGAGCAGTGTCCTGCTATGAGGGGCTTTGCTTGCTAAAGGTGCTTTTGCCCTTTGTTCCTAATCAGCAGTAGCCCAGTGCGTGCAAGTGAGAGATGTCTAACTAGCCTTACTTCACTATCTTCACAGCAGCTCGGCCATGTCAGAGACAGACTTGAGACTGACTTCCTCTGGGGAATCAACAGCACAAGCAGATGAAACCCTGAATTTGCAAGTTGCCTTAGTTGTTCTAGTGATATTACAGGGCCCTATGTACTCCATAACAGACAGGCCCCAAACCTGCAGGAAGGCACCTTCATTTAGGGTTGCTGGTACTCCAGGATTGTCCTGGAATGACCATAAATTAAAGGTTTTTTTTTTTTTATTAAGACTGTCATGTGATGACACTTCCAGGAATACATCCCACCACAACTGGCAACCCTATCTTTATTTCTATTGCACTCCTTTGCTGAAATGTTGGGAAATGTATGGACTTGCACTGGAACAAGGAGGCACCTATTGGAAATTCTGACACACCAGACAGAATAAATGTCTTCTTTGCCTCACTCTTATGGGTAAGAGGGGAATGGAGATGAATTCCTATTTCTCCAGCCCAGAGCTGGTTCTCTGCTCCTGGATCCAACAAAAAGTATTTCAAGGTGTTGCTAAGAACCAGACTCCCCAAGTGAGGTGTTTCTCCTCATGCCAACCTGCCATGGCCACAGCCAGTAGCACATGTCAAATGCTGGCAATCCCCTGGTAGAGAAACGTGGCAGCTGTTGGCAAAGCACTCTGCACTGAGTGTCTGATTCCCTTTACATAGTGCCTCCAGATTTTGAAGCCTCTTTGACAGCAATTAGGTCCTTGTCTAAAATCTCATAATTGCACATGGCAGGACTGAGCTTGCAGGAATAGTAAGCACAGAGATGAAATTCTTGGTCCAGGACCTGTTTCTGGGACAGCACAACCCAGATAGCATAGACCAGGGCTACTCAACTTTGGAAACCCTGGGGACCACAATGATACTCACAGCACATGCCGAGGGCCGCAATTTAAGTGTGGTTGCATATACATGCAAATATATATGCAAATAGCTTTTCACACTGACAGGCATGAACACACAGATTAAGGTGAAACTACCCAACACACAGGCCCCATTCAAGTCAGTTCTGCTGCTATTAATACAATGCAATATTTACCCGATTTCCACCTATATGGCAGCACTTTCAATGAGCAATGACAGTTCAGGAATTTAACTACTAAAACGCATCTCAGCAGAAGACTATTCTATTGACTCGCCGTCATGGAGTGTGTTCCCAGTGGAAGCCATGTTCAAAGGTGTTGAGCCCTGTGTAAATCCAAACCGCACCGCAGGCTGCAAACAAATGGGCTGTGGGCCGCATGTTGAGTAGCCCTGGCATAGATCTTCCTAAAGCCCGACACATAACTAACAGTATGAAACAAAGGCTGTGAACCAGAGTGCACCAGGCACTGGCAAAAACCAACAACAAACTAGGTATTAGCTAACCCCAAGTAAGCACATTCCTGACTTTAAAAAAGCACAAAACCACAGAACTCTCTCAAGTACCTATGTAAACACATTCCTAAGATACAAAACCACATAAACTCCTCATAAAAGAAAATAAATTCAAAGGTTTGCTCAAATAAGCAGGTACAAAAAATAAAGGGCAGTAACAAACAGCATCTAATAAGGAATACAAAACTTCATCTCAATATATTAAGTTCTAAGTGTGGCAACTTTGTACTCGCCAAGGGAACAGCATCCTGATATGCTGACTAAGTGGGTACCTTGTCACAGGAAGTCATTTATTAATGTACTTGTAACCATTAATCCAGGGCTCAACCATTCATTGTGCTTTGTCAACAACAAACCTGGCTAAATACCTTCACCATCAAACCAAGCTTGTGGTCTTTCTTTGTAAATAACAAGGTCTGGCAAATCAGTTAGTAGGGTCCTCTGCTCCTGCAGCTGACACCAAAGCTCAAAGATTTTTTAAATATTTTAATATATGGAGATATATTTATCTCAGAGAGCTGGAAGGGACCTTGAGAGGTCATCAAGTCTAGTCCCCTGCCTTCACAGCAGGACCAAGTACCATCCCTGACAGATTTGCCCCAGATCCCTAAATGGCCCTCTCAAGGATTAAACTCACAACCCTGGGTTTAGCAGGCCAATGCTCAAACCACTGAGCTATCCCTTTCCTCCGAAGAACTGTAGCACTGAGCAGTCATTGCAACTTGAACGCTTTAACAATATTTTTCAGCACCAAAATTACTGGTGATGCTGGCCACTCCTAGAAGTAGCAGTTTCAAGATGAACAGCTGGCATGGGCCAGGGCATGCAAGGATGCACATGGAGATGAATGCTGTTGTCAGGTGACTGAAGCTCTCTCAGGCTCAAAGAACTGGTTGGGTTTTCGCAGCAGAGGGTTCAGAGTACCGGATTTGGGAGGACACCCATATGAGCACCTATATAAATCTGCAAACCCAATGAAGCATGTCGTTTTTCAAAGGCTTGATGATGGTGCCCACCCGCAAATTGCCTCCATGCTGGCAAGTAGCTTTTCAAAGTCAGTGATATTTGATCCATGACATTGGACTAAGCAAACCTGAGGAGCTTAGTCAATAACCAAATTAAAAAACAATAGAAGAGGCTGACAGGTGGATGAGGGAAGAGTCCCACCCCTGCTGCAGCTGAGAGATGTAGGGCTCCCCCCACTGCATCTGAGAGCTCTGGAGCTCCAGCCCCACCACATCAGGGATGGCAAAATGTCCTTGAGGTCTCTTGAAAGTCAGGGAATCCATGGCTTCTGGGTCGTCTGAAACATTTCCCCCCTTACTAACGAGGTATCTGAAGAGATGTTCCGTGGCCCTCCAGAGGGATCAGTCTCAGAAAAATTATTTCTCCAGTTCCTAGTACAATTCTTCCTTTTCACCTACCAAGGGATCTATGTAGTTCATCCAAGTGGCAGGATAATTTCAGTAGTTCAGTTCAGCTGTCAAAGTAATCAATGAGAGATGTACAAACCACCTTTTGATTCTAAGGCTGTGTGTACACTGGAGACCTTGCAGTGGCACAGCTGTACCAGTGCAGCTGCACCACTGTGGGATTGCTGGTGTAGCTGCTCCAGGCTGACAGAAGAGAGCTCTCCTGTGGATATCATTAAACCAGCTCCAATGAGTGGTGACAACTACATCGGTGGGAGAGCACCTCCTGCAGACATAGTGTGTCCGCACTAGTGCTTCTGCTGAAGTAACTTATGTCAATCAAGGATGTGTTGTTCCTTGTACCCTGCGCAACAGAAATTATACCAACAAAAATACCGTGAAGAGATAGCCTAAAACATTTAATTCACAAAACAGACAAGCTACCTGCTTAACCCTAAGAGACTTTATGTTTGGTAAAAAGAAAACTACTTATTTCACTTTGATGTATTACAAGCAGGAGTTTTAAACAAAAAAAAAATTCAGCACTTAAAGTGATGGCTTTGCAAGTCAGAATGAAAGGTAAGTACCTCTTCCTAATCATTGCCTGGCAGCACACACAATCTAAACAGAACACATAAACTGGCTAGTGTATTCAGGTGGGACCATGACAAGATCGTGAGAAACACAATTTTGCTCTGTTATGAAATTACATGGAAAATTTTAATAATTAACCACCCCGCACAAAGCTATTTTCAAGTCTCCTTCTAACTATACTTGTGCTGTTAGCAACTGCTGAAAGAACAGAAGCGCTTGCCAAGCATTTAATAACAAAATTCCAACCTTCTGACACAAGCCTGGAAATTCAGACTTATTCAACATAAAACCCTCAATTCCAGTCAAAGTGTCACTATTGGATTGTGTCTGAGACATTTACAGACACAAAACTGCACACGTTAACAGAAAGAACTGCAGATCAGGCTGAGTGAATTAAGAGATTTATTCAGAGATCTAACTCTCATTCTCATGGACATACAGTGAAGAGGAATTACTGAAACTGGGAAAAATAAAGTCTTCAAAATGACCAGTTGACCAACATGCCTTTTGATAATGTATCTCTTTAAAGAGCTTTCGGGGTAGGAAAGGAATGGATTAAAACGGCACTGTCCAGTAGTTTACACCAGAAATTTCAATTTACAAAAGCTAATGTTAATAGAAACACGTTTAAATACCAATGAAACAGCCCTGTGTATGATCCTCCCCACTCCCCAAAGGCCAGAGATCCAAACATTGCAGGTATGTTAGTGTGCAAGCATCAGAAAGAAAACGGAGGTAAGTGGCTACAAACTCCAGTGAAAGTGACCAGCTATCATTGCCTCTTCAAGGAATGGAGTGCATAAAAGTTTAAAGCCTGAATTGTGTTTTAATATCACCAGGTGTTTATTAACAGATACAGGCATAAAAAACACAGTAGAGAAGGTGGAAGGTTGAACAGACCCGTGGTCCATGTAGGCCAGTACAGTCTCTCTGACAGTACCCTGGAACACATACTTTAGAGCAGAAACTTGCCAGAAACTGGGAATAGGTGACAGAGGAGGGATCACTTGGTAACCTATTCTATTCACTCCATCTGGGGCACTAGCACAAGCAACTGTGGGAAGGCAGGATAGAGGACTAGCTGGATCTTTGGTCTGATCAATTGTGGCTGTTCTTATGGTCTTCATGCTGCCCAACTAGAAGGCACAACTCAGAAGTGGCTTGCTCAGATAAGTACATTAAGGTGCAAATCATGCACAGAGTTCGGCAAAATCCCTGGGTCACTAACCCAGGGAGGGGATAACAGAACCAGATCCAAGAGAGCCCCATTCTGCTGGTGGTGGTGGTGGTGACTTCTTGCCCAATCTAATGCACCACTGTGACATTCTATATCTGGGAGGAAGGGGGGGGGGGGGGGAGTGCCCGTAGCTCTCATGTTCCCCATCTACCTATAACCAACACTGT
Organism: Pelodiscus sinensis; assembly: GCF_052426305.1. Taxonomy (NCBI): domain Eukaryota; kingdom Metazoa; phylum Chordata; order Testudines; family Trionychidae; genus Pelodiscus; species Pelodiscus sinensis. Next base: position 68,061,416 of record NC_143060.1, read on the forward strand.
ACCTACAGCATGCCATGAGCAGGATCAGGGAGAGGTTCTGATGAGTTGAAACCCACAGTTTCATCTAAATCAGAAAATCATTAGTGCATGTGAAGTTATGAGGACATGCTGAATGGTTGCTGTGGGTTTGGGAGGTGCCAGTGACTAGCTCTCCAGTGACAAGGGAAGCCTTTGTCAACTGCTCCCTTATGCCTCGTGAAACAAGATTTACAGGAGCAGTTGACAAAGGCTTTCCTTGTCGTCCGATCCGCGTATTGACTTGCGTGCTGCGCCGATGATCAGCTGAACTGGCACAGCGTGGTGGTCATTTTTATTTTAATGTAGCCTGGGATATTTAAATCCCCACTTCATTGACTGTATCGGGTAGCCTATTTTACATGCCTTTGTCGGCAGAGGCATGTAGTCTAGACATACCCTGGGGTATTGCTTCACCTTGTGACTCCACAGTGCCCACCATGGACTAAGGGTATAAAACAGAACACAAGGGCTCTGGTTTGCTTCCAGTAAAGCAAGGAGGCTGTGAAAAAATTCAGACTTAAACAGATGAACTAGTTCAACTGTGGACAGACTAGAGCTCCTCCCCGAACTCAAGGTCTAGACACTGAACCATCATGACCTTTACTACTGCCCTATTTACCAGTTCAATACTGAATGTGTGTTGCACTTACCCTACGAAAAGATACCACGTAGAATGTATCCCCCCTTCTGTGAATAGCTTCAAAGAAGTCTTGGTAACTTCTTGGAGAGGCATAATATACCTGTAGCTCATTCCCTGAGTGCCTGCTGAAATAGAAAGGGGAGTTAACAAGCTTAAGTGACATACCCTCTTTAAGGGCCAGGTTTCCAAATAGCTCTGCATGCAGCACCACCTGTTGCCTCCTGGGGTTTGTGACAGCGTATGAACATATGCGCATAGGACAAGGGCTGCCAATCTCTTTGGCTCTAAAAAGCAAGCCAGAGGCAAGAATACACATGGCACTTCAGAATCCTAGCTACTAGTCTTCTGCAATTCTAGATGGATATATCTCCACCAGTCTTGGCATGAGAGTTAAAATATTCTGCCTGATTCTCACAGCACTGCCTCACTGTTCTTGCAGGACAGGAAGACATTTCTATGATATGCTGCTACCAACCCTCCCCTCCCCCAATTCATTTTTAAGTAGTAAAAAATGTTCTTTCATTTGCAGAACTTATGTATACTGTTCATTGGATTTCAGCATAACTCACTTTCAAGAAGCGCTCCTGTAGTGGCCCACCGTCTGCTTGCAGCACTTGCTGTGGTCATACCATAGCAAAGTGGCACAAAGCAATACTGCACTCAGTAAGCAGAAACCATGGTCTTGGCTCTTCACTGCTGGCTCTGCTTTCACTGACGGGTACGTTTTGTTTGATATTTTTAGGGGCACTCTCTCATGCAGCTCAGGACACGGACACATGACAAAATGACCGCCTGCTGCGATGCTTGTAGCACTACTTCATGCTGCTATCAAAGTACTTTTGAGGTAGCAGCACTGCAGCTGTTAACCCAACAAGATCCGATTCTGTTCCAGAAGGGCTGGCTGAAGATTAGATGATAAAAAAGCTTGGGGCCAGGTAAGAAGTGCCCTCCATGGCAGCTGCAACTCCAGTGGGCAGTCGGGGGGAGGAGTGCATGCCCCCTGGCTGCGATCGGTCTAGGTTCATCTGTGCACTTTCCCCGACAGTGAGAAAGAGGAACAGCTACCAATATTCCCATATGAATCGGGGGCAGGGGACAGGGAGGGAGAATTTCAGCCCCCCAAAGTACGTGGGGGTGGGAGGGCCAGGGCTGGGGCAGTCCCAGAGGGAGAGAGGCATGCACCCAGTCAGCCCATTTCACCTTATATGGAAAAGCAATCCTATTCCAGATACATCGTGTTCTCCTGGTACAACCAAACCCTACCTTGCTCTTAGTTATGATAAGAGAAAGCTGCATACTGAATGTGGTGGTTCTAGCCCTTACAGTTTAGGAGTTATTGAAAAAACAGACCAATAGACAGATGGACAAACGCTCATGGTCAGTCTCTGTGTCTTAGTCTCCATATGATCATCTTCGTTCCCAAGTGAGAGAGCTTTCAACTTCCTCCAGAATCCAACACCTGTCCCCCACCTCACAATTCCAGTCCTTTGTTCTCAAACAGGGGTCTATGTTCAGCTTCCCTACTGAGAGATGGGGAAATCCCTTCCCAGGAGTGCCGCTGTTTGCCAGTGTCAATGTCCTGGTGACTGGGTTTTCCACTGTCTTCTCAGAGTGGGCCTCGGCCAGTCCTTTTCAATAACCCATTTGGGCTCAGACAACTAGGCGACATGCATACATCTCTGTGTCTCAGTCTGCCCTGAGAGCCACAGTCTCTTTTCCCCTGCTGAGTAGTCATGCAAAATATCAGGGAAACTGATACAATTATTAGACAATTCTTATTTTTTCTACATCTTTTCCTTCTTCGATAGCAAACTGAGCTTTCACTTTTCCCAGTGGCTTGAGGAAGTTCAAAACCACCACTGTTATCTCTAGTGGACCTAGTGTATTTCTCATCACATTTGTGGCTATTCTACCATGCATTTTCATGACCCTTACAGCATTGTTTTTAATCATCCAAACTTACAGTTTCCAATACTTATAAAACTGCTGCAAACTATCTTCCCTTCTGGAAATTGCGTCACATAATTCATTCTCCGAGCCTGAGTTACTGGCTTCTTTTCTTGGATGCACAGAGTATGTGTCAGTCCCCTGTCCCAAGCAAACCTTACTTCATCAATCCTGAATGCTTTTTTTCTTCTATACTGTACTGTTTATTTTTAGCAACAAAATTGGCTGTTTGCTTATTTGGCCTCTTGATTTTTCACAACAAATCACATGCCGTGTCAATATGGGTGTATCTAGACTACATCGAACTGTGGAAAGAGGATATGCAAATTCCAATCGCGCTTTCGAAGGTGAAAGTAATTAATACAATTTTTCGGAAGTGAAAGTAATTAATACAAGCAATTTTTTCAGCATATCCTCCTCCTCCCCACCCCCGTCGAAAAGCTGCATAAACCTCCTTTTTTAAGGAAGAGCCTCTAGAGTTCTAGAGATTTTGCCACTTGCTCAGATTCAAGGCTCTTCGGTAAAGGCCTTCTGAACTGGGTGAAGATACTCCTTCCCCAACCTAAAGGAAAGGGAGAAAACCTACTTGACTCTTACAATAATAAGAGAATCAAAAACTCAGCTGGCTGAGTTTGGAGGCCTTCTTAAAAATGACATTTTCTTTTTGTATGTAGTATTGCGATAGCCATGTTGGTTCCAGAATATTGGAGACAAAACGAGGGTGAGGCAGTATCATTTTGGTCCCGTTAAATATGTTTTCTGTGTTAGTTTGGTTTTGGTCTCCCTGTCTTGGATCCTATAAAGGAGGGAATGCTGCAAACTCCCCTTCCTCTAACGAATGGATAGGGAAGATCAGTAGGAGATGACAAACCAAACAGGAGACGTAGCTATTTGTCTGTGGTAAGTTTCCTTGGCCCTAGCATTGAAGCCTTCTCTCATATTGAGGGTCCCTGGAACAATCTCAAAAAGAAAAAAAAATCTTCCCTCTTGAGCACTTGAATAATCCCAGAGTGTCTTCCTACCTTAGGGACTGGACTGATGGATGGACTACTCACTGAGACCAGCTCAATGGCTTGTTCTGAAAGTTCCCTCTTTTTAGGAGGGGACGCAGCAGAGCAAGAGGAGGACTCAGTCACTGACAAACACCAGAGGAAGAAAGTAGAGCCATAATATGAGGGTGTCTCCACAAATGCCCCGGAGGGTGAACAGAAAGATTTGAATATGCTAGTTTAATCAGTGTCAGTAAATGTAGAGGCAAATTAGAACAGTGGGATGGAGTACTCAGAGGTAGATATGAGACCAGATAAGCCTAAGGCAAAAACCAGAGTATCTAATCACCACTAATACAAAAGGACAGGTTTTGTTTTGCCTTACCTGATGCTGGGGTCTGTGTGGGGCATGGCCATCAGCTGAGAATCTGCATTCTCCCCTGTAGAGCTCTGAAAAGGGAAACAAATCACATCACACAAAAGGGAAGGCAGTGGTCTCCTAAATTCAATGCTATACTGTACATGAATCCAGGTCACCAACAAAACAAATTACCTTGCAGTGCACTTGTGAGACAGGTGATCACAGAATTAAGCCCAACAGCAGGTCTGACAGTTACCATGCAAGTCACACACGTAGGAACGAGGACGGCTGTTCCAGATACATTGCTCACAGCTAAGGCTACTGTAGAGGGGTGGCCACATGGGCAGCACGTGAACAGTTGACTAGTGGAAGCTAGCTCCCAGCCCCTGCTCCTTTCACCTGAGGTCCCACTCCTTCCATCTCCCTGCCTGAGCCTCCCCACTCCTATGGCCACCAACCCCTGGGGTGCTGGCAGCTGGACAGGCTGCATGGCCCCAGCCCTGGCGCATTGGGGGGTTGAGTGGGCAGCCCATGGTATCTACCACCTATGAAGAGCTGCACTCTTAAGAGTCAAATAGGGTGTCAAGAGGTTCCAACAACTCAGTCTCTAACTCCAAGTTACCCTTTTATATTTAAATCACCCTGAGGGACTGCCTAGGAAGGCCCTACTACTATCTCAGCAGGTGAAGCAAGTGGATGCAGATCTGTCAATTCTGTTTCCCCTGCTGGGGGAGCCTCGGCTGAGGCTGGCTCTTCTTGGGACCCTACTCTGATTCCTCCTCTGAGTCGGGGGCAGGTGAGAGGCTGTCGCCAACCACTTCTCAGATGTCCCTGGACTGACTGGTGCACATGCTCCGACATCTGAGGAAACTCCAGAGAGCTGCCCCAGGGCTCTGAGGTCATGCGCTTGCTGGCAGTGCCAGGGAAAACCCTTATGTCCCCAGTGGGTGACCTTGACCTGCAGGCAACGTGCCTTCCTTGCTGTCCAAACCTGAGGCTCTCTTGGGGACCATGGCAATAACACTGCTGCTTGCCTGCCTGTTCCATGCCAGTCATCCCCACATTCCTCTCCAGGGGACGGGCTGTACTGAGTGCCACATCTCTGGTGATGGTACTTGCCTGGCAGACAATAACCCAGTGATCCACGCCTCGTGCTCTGAGAGCAGTGTTGCTACCAACCTGGAACGGGGACAGGAAGGGGAGACCTATGTCTTGACTCTGAAGACTAGTGATGAGACTCCAGAGACTGGCAGCACAACACAACACAAGGGATCAGTATCGTGAGTCTGGACAGCAATGCAGCTCAGGGGACCAGTGCCGAGCCTCTGGGGACTGGCTAAGTGCCTCTGTGGGGCTGCGCCAGACAGCTGGTGATTGACCCAGGGAGCAGAGCTGGGAACGCTGGCCAGAAAGCTGACTCATGTCTGAGAGCCAATGGCACTGCTCTGCAGCGATGGAGATCACAGAAAGGCCCCGGGGTGGGCTTTCCCCTCCAACAAGCAATGTCACTGGCAGGTGTCAGCAGCACCAGAAGAGACAACATGTCCTTAGTGGTCTAGAATGCCTGTGTGCGGATGGTACCATCATAGGACTTCCTGGGGTGGCCAGGTGGGTCTCCGCACCTCCTTACATGCTGAAGCCTTGCTAACATCCAGAGATGAGCTGCTTGTTGCTCACCTCTTACTCTCTCCTTCCACTTACAGTATGTAGGAGACTGGCCCCTCTCAGGCCTGTTCTGCTTCTTAGACAGCACAGTACCTTAGACAGTATCTCTTAGTCCACCCACTGGCCAGCAGGAGCCTTTGCAAAGGCTGCTCCCTTGCTCTCCCTGCTAGTCGCTGCCTCAAGATTGCATTCATCTGCCCATAGCCCTGCAGCACCAGCTCTTACTGCCTTCCTCGTGCTCCTTCTTATATACCTCCTTCTCAGGCAGAGGTGAGGAGAAGAGCTTAGTGCCCATAACACCTGCTTCTCCTGGCTGGGAGGAGGGCTTCTGGGGCTTCTTGGCCTGCCGCAGCCACTCCAGTTGCTTCCAGGTGAGGCCCTACAATGTTGTTAACATTTTGAGAAACAAAGAACTCCCACAAGCCTTCGCACTCCCAGCTGGCTGGCTACAGGCTAGTCCTGTGGTGTCCAATCAATTCCGAAGTAGCAGCCACTCTAGTGAACTAGCCACACTCAACTGGCCAAATAGCCACATGTCAGACTGTTCCCCTCACCACATTGCCAGTATCTGCCAAAGGGTCATGGAGTTATACCTCTTCCCAGGGGAGCCTGACAAGACAAAACTGAGGTTTAATAGTTAATAAATATTTCGCACAGTGTATGTCCCATTGCCCAGGATGCTTCAATTCACGTTGCATTAACATCTCTATGAAATGAGATGTTTGGAAAGTTGACAGATACTCTTTGCCACCTGATGATGAAGTTAAAAATCTGTACCAAACAGATCTCATTAATTCCGAGCTTGCACTATTGCCAGCAAGTTATCCATTTGGCAATGTTTTAAAGCATGAATAGCAACCCATGGACAAAAATGTTAAGCTGGGACTTTCAAAACTAACCTTAAAAGGTCTGCTGTAGTACATGCTTAGCTGCACAAACCAATTGTATACATCTGCACAGTCCACAGAGCAATCCAGTAGCTTATGAAAAGGGAACTTCAATTACTCTTGGACTCTCATGAACACAAGATGGGATAACTCCAATTAGCAGATTTCAACTAATTCTAGTCAATTGAAACCAGTTCTCTGGATTGCATCTTTTGCCCATTGCATCTGTTTTGGAATGCACCTTGAACCCACTCCCATTGAGTTCTAGGGTGCTGCCAATTCCCTTCAATAAGGAGTGACAAAGCTCTGACTTGGCCTCGGTGGGTCCTGCACTTCCTGGCAGACTGCGCTTGCCTCAGAAGCTCTCTCTCAACTTCAATCTAGCCCCTCTCTCTCGAGGCAAGGGTCACAGCCTACTGAGCCACTTTCATCAGAGGCCATAAGGGGTTGGTGGGACAACCCCCACAGTCTCTGTTGCCACATTGGGCTTAGTAGGGGCAGTCTAGCTTCCCCGTCAGGTGATGGCACCTCTATCGTAAATTGGGGCAGGCCCACCTTCTACTCCAGCTGCCAGCACAGGGGCCCTAATGGCAACATCTCCCTTCACCTCCAGAGCTGCTACGATCCCCTGGCCACTCCTCTCTCAACAGGCCCTTCACCCTCACCTCAGCACTTCCTTCCTGCGGCCTCTTTATGTTTGTACTTCCCAGAGGCTGGAAATTCTTATTGGACAAGGATAATTTTTAGACATTTGTCCTTAATTATATAAGATTTGTTATTTATTACTGCTCATTTGTAGTATTCAATTTATTTTCTATTGTATAAAAACCCTACATTAAAAAAACCCACTGAGTTAGGAAATGCCTAATTTAAGGTTGTCCATGCAGCTATAATTTAGCCCCCTTATGAATCCTCCACACCATCTGTTTTCAAGCCTCTGCCTTATTCTCTGTCCAACTTGTGCATTGAATGAGTCATGGTACCACAACACAAAAGGGAGCATATGATCATATAATTAGGCTGTACCATAATGCATATGTTTAAGGGAGTGAATTCGTTTTAACAGGCTACATTAATTCTGACTATTTAACTTTTGAGTGTTTGGCTTTTCAAACAGTTTTTAAATGTAATTTCATAGGGCTTTTTTTAAAAAGGAAAATGAAAACCACAAAAATTCTAGCGAATGGAAACATTCTGGTAATGGATCATCAGCAGGAATTGAACCTAGGAGCTTTAGAGCACAGCCCAGACCTCTACTACTTGAACTGAAGCAGTGTCTCTCAACCGGTAGTATGAATACCCTTGGGGGTACTTGAGAGGAATCTGAGGGTACGTCAACACAACTGAAATTTGGAGAAAACTAAATTTTTGTTTTAAGTTTTACAGCGCTTTTATTATTTTTGTACTTTTTACACCCACACATTTCATTGCCCGCCCAGCTACGATTAAGTCTTGTAAATAAATGTGTTGCAATGGTAGAAAAAAATTGTGCGTGTCTGAAAACTGTAGGTGTTGCAGAGACGGCTTTGGTTTCTTCGACCTTAGGACTCTGTTCCAGGCACAAGGATTGTTAGGAAGAGATGGGATCCACCTAACCAAGAGAGGAAAGAGCATCTTCACAGGCAGATTTGCAAACCTAGTGATGAGGCTTTAAACTAGGTTCGTTGGGGGATGGTGACCAAAACCCTGAGGGCAGTGGGGAAGTCGAAATGCAAAGAGGAATGAGCAAGAAAACCATGATTCGAAAACCAGTTGATCGACCTGCTCTCTGTAATCTGAGGTGTTTGTACACCAATGCGAGAAGCCTGGGTAACAAACAGGAAGAATTGGAGGCCCTGGCCCAGTCCAAGACCTACGATTTGACTGGGATAACAGACTTAGTGGGATGACTCGCATGACTGGAGCACTGTCATGGAAGGGTATAAACTGTTCAGGAAGAACAGGCGGGGAGAAAATGAGGAAGAGTTCCACTGTGTGTAAGAGAGCACTATGATTGCTCAGAACTCCAGTATATAGAGGGAGAAAAGCCTGTTGAGTCTCTATGGATCAAGTTTAGAGGTGTAAGCAACAGCAGTGATGTTGTGGTTGGTGTCTGCTACAGGCCGCTGAATCAGGTGGATGAGGCTTTCTTTGGACAACGTAGAAGTTTCCAGATCGCAGGCCCTGGTTCTCACGGGGGACCTTAATCACACTGACATCTGTTTGGAGACCAATACAGCAGTACACAGACAATCCAGGAAGTTTTTGGAGAATGCTGGGGATAACTTCTAGGTACAAGTGCTGCAGGAACTGACCAGGGGCCGTGCGCAGCTTGACCTGCTGCTCACAAACGGAGAGCACCTAATAGGGGAAGTAGAGGTGGGTGACAACCTGGGAAGCAGTGATCATGAGATGGTAGATTTCAGGATCCTGACCAAAGGAAGAAAAGAGAGTACTAAAATACACACCTTGGACTTCAGAAAAATCAGACTTCGACTCCCTGGCTAAGTAGCAGTTCTGCAGACAGGACCTGGGGATTACAGTGGATGAGAAGCTGGACATGAGTCAACAATGTGCCCTTGTAGCCAAGAAGGCTAATGGCATACTAGGTTGCATTAAGAGGAGCATTGCCAGTCGATGATCCAGAGATGTGATTATTCCTCTTTATTCATCTCTGGTGAGGCCACATGTAGAATAGTGTGTCCAGTTCTGGGCCCCCCCCACTATAGAAAGGATGTGGACGCATTGGAGAGGATCCAGCGGAGGGTGAGCAAAATGATTAGGGAGCTGGAGCGCATGACCTATGACGAGAGACAGAGGGATTTGGGTTTGTTTAGTCTGCAGAAGCGAAGAGTGAGGGGGGATTTGATAGCAGCCTTCAACTTCCTGAAGGGAGGTTCCAAGAGGCTGTTCTCAGTAGTGACGGATGGCAGAACAAGGAGCAATGGTCTCAAGTTGTGGTGGGAGAGGTCCAGGTGGGATATTAGGAAAAACTATTTCACTAGGAGGGTGGTGAAGCACTGGGCTGGGTTCCCTAGGGAAGTAGTGGAGTCTCCATCCCTAGAGGTGTTTAAGTCTCGGCTTGACAAAGCCCTGGCTGGGTTGATTTAATTGGGACTGGTCCTGCGTTGGGCAGGGGGCTGGACTTGATGGCCTGCTACGGTCTCTTCCAGCTCTATGATTCTACTGGGGGGACTTTTATTTTATTTTTTTGAAAAGGGGGTATTTTATTAAAAAAAGTTTGAGAAACACTGAACTAAAGGAGTAACTAGTTGCAGTAGCAGGCTCTTCTCCTCTGTACAGGCACGCCATTAGTGTAGGGCTACTCATCTTTGGAAGCCCCGGGGACCACAATGATACTCTCAGCACATGCAGAGGGCTGCAACATAAGTGTGGTTGCATATACATGCAAATATAAATGCAAATAGCTTCTTTCACAAGGATAGGCATGAATACAAAGATTAAGGCAAGACTACACAACACACAGGCCCCATTTTAAGTCAGCTCTGCCGATATTAAAAAAATACAACATTTACCCGATTTCCATCCATATGGCAGCACTTTTAACGAGCAATGACAGTCCAGGAATTTAACTATTAAAACGCCTCTCAATAGAAGACAATTATATTGACTCCTTTTTTGCTTTGTCCCCCAACGGCAGGACATGTGTTGAGCCCTGCATAAACCCGAACTGCACCGTGGGATGCAAACAAACGGGCTGCGGGTTGAGTAGCCCTGCACTAGACACACACCACCGTGACTTGCACAATTATTTGCTGAGCGGCAAAGGACTGTTGGGATTCCGTCAGAATTCCTAGCTTCTACTTCAGACTGGAAATACGACTTTAACTATTAGAACAATTTACCAAGGGTTTACTATCACTGGTACTTTTTAAATTAAGATGGGATATTTTTCTAAGATCTGTCCTAGTTCAAACAAATTATTGTAGGGAAATTCTGGAGCCTGTATTATGCCAGAGATCTGACTAGACAGATAATCACAGTGATCTCTTGTGGCCTTGGAATTCCCCAATCTATGAAATGTCTGGCTCTGAAGAGGAGTATGGTCTATGGTTACTGACAGCATAGCCAAGCATACAGGTTTGCCAGTGAGCCTTTGGATGAGACTTGGATCTGAGACAGAGACAGGAATTCATTCCCTGCTCTCCTGGAATAATGCTGTGCTACTTCTGTGCAAAATCTGTAAACCAATGAGAATGATGCTCATTATGCTCTTCAACACACCAACTCAATAATAAGGACTATATAGTGCACAGAACTCACAATACCCATTAATGGAATGTTCTCCCCCCCCCCCCCCGGCTCCTACACCAAAGGTGAAGGGATACACATTGCTGCTGCTGCTCCTTCATCCTCTCAGGAGCTTGAGCTCTGTGCATGGGCCCAGCATGTAGGAGACTGAGTGATCCTTAGAAGCACCCTTAAAATCATAAGATACTAGAACTGAAAGGAACCTCAAGAAGTCAAAGTCCAGTCCCCCGCACTCAGGGTAGAACCAAACACCATCTACACCTTCCCTGAGAGGTGTCCGTCTAACCTGCTCTTAAATATCTCCAGTGAAGGAAATTCCACATCCTCCCTAGACAATTTATTCTAGTGCTTAACCACCCCGAGAGAAAGTATTTCCTAATGTCCAATCTACACCTCCCTTGCTGCAATTTAAGCCCATTGCTTCTTGTCCTAGCCTCAGAGGTTAAGGAGAATAATTTTCCTCCCTCCTCCTTGTAACATCAAGATGCAGATCAAGGTCAGCAGGACTGGAAATATATTCAGTGCAGATAGAATCTTCAGAGATTTTTGCTGCAAGCCTCTAAAAACCTTTACTGGATTGGTGCATATGACAATTCAGAAGCCTAGAACTCTGTCAATGCTGGAAGGAGTCTCAGGAAGTCCTCCAAAAGCACCTCCCTCATTAACACCGTTTCTTCACCAAATTTCAAGTTCCTGCTCCAAAAATACAGACTGCTAAAACTTTCCAGTTAAACGGCTGGATGTATTTTCTAAACACAGGGAAAGATTGTTTTACATAGTCTCATCCTTTCGAATGGCTAAACCAATCAGGGATTCCAGAAATAACTACAGATTGAATCTTTCTGGTCCATGATTCTCTGGTCTGGCAACATCCATCAGGACCATGGATGTTGCTGAACAAGAGCACCCTGGTGAGGGCCGGTAGCGAAGCCAGGCTGGTGGCCCAGAGGCAGGGAGCTTGGCAGCCGGGGGAGGTCACTGGGGCTGACAGCTATTGAGGTCTGTTTGGAATCTGTCAAATGCCAAATCAGGGAGGTCCTACTTGTAGTGCGCAACCCTTTGCTCTACCCATCTGCGGCTCTCTTTCCATCTTTGATCAATTTTACTTCACTCAAAAGCCTTGTGGAATGAGCAGTGTCTCAGGAAGTCTGGTCATGTTGCCAGCAGTTAACTTGTGTGGCTAATGATCCAACAGATCAAACCTACCTGGACTTGTGCTTTCTGTGATTGGTTATTAGGCATCCTACTAGATCTTGTTCTTTCCACTTCATGCCTATGAACCCACCCTCGAAGTTCATGATTTAACCTGTAAAATGCAACATTAAATTAGGCAGGTCTTTAAAAAAAGGTGTCAAAATGTCTTGGGTTTCAAGCAGCATTTTAACAGTCCACTTGGAAATTCTCATGATTTAATGTTAGGTGGTTTTTCATCTTAATGTTTTATATTGTATGCCTTTTTACACTGGTGCCCGAGCGTTAATCACAAGCTCAAAGAGAATTCATAGCTAAATATCTACTACATGTTAATTTTGGACTGGATTTTTCCACCTACAATAGTTCCTACATTCAACTAAACAAACATAAATCCTGAAAGCAAAGGGGGAATATTGAGATTTAAGTCACAAGTCTACCAACTCAAGAACAAACCTGGGTGAAATACTCAATTTAATTGAGAGTAGAGGTGAAAAAAGAAGAAAAGAAAAAACACGCAGTGATGGATTCACGTAGCTGGACACCGCACAATTCCAGCTCCAGATGCATGGGATGTCTTGAGCTGTGAACCCACTGGATCCTGAGCTCAACCTAGTAAGCTGCTGGCATCTGGTCTGAGAAGCTAGTAGGACTAAGGACTCTGCCAAGTGCCATCAGACTGGAGGGTCGCCCAGCTACACCAATATAGGTCCATCCAGACTCTGAGCCAGGTGGCACAGGAAGTTTACCCAAACAAAGTGTTTTCCTATTACGGCTGTATTGGACCCTGCTTGCGCCTGCCTCCCACACTCAACCCAGTTCCTAATTCCCACTATGCTCCTGCCTTACCCCTACTCCCACCATGATCCTACTCCAGGCTTAATCCTTGCCTCTCCTCCTGTCCCAGTCCTTACACCTCACCTCCAATCATTAGTAACTAGTTCCGGCTCTGACCCTGGCCTCTGACTTCTGATCCCGATTCCAGCTTGATACCCATTCAGTATCGGACCTTGGTTCTGACTAGGAATGTGAACGACAAGCAAACGCTTATCGGACAGTCGACATGCTTGTTGACTAGTCACTTCTCCCCTTTGCTGCCTCTACCAGAAAGAGCCGGGGTGGCGGGGAGGGAGAGAAGGGGATGCTTCAATGCAACAGCGCTGCATGGACCCTGGGCTCCACGAGGCACTGCCACCTTGAAAGGTCACGTGGAGCCTGACATCAGGCTCCCCATGGGATTTCAAAGTATCAACACTGCATGGAGCCCTAGGTCAGCTAGGGCCCCAGGCTCCATGCAGTGCTGCTGCTTTGAAATGCCGCAGGGAGCACAGGGCTAGCAGGGGACTGCTTGAGTCCCCCCGCTGTCCCCATGCTCTCTGCAGCGCTTTCACTGCTAATGGAATAGTCAACGCAAATGGCAATTAATCAAAATTTTACATCCTTAGTTCTGACCACCGTTCCCTCTAAACTTTTTCATCCATGTGCAGAATAAATCTGAGGCATGTGTGAATATGCAGCACCAGTAGACACAAAACTTAGCTGTGGGTGCTCTACTGATCAGCTGGGCAGCATCTGAATCTCTCCTGAGTGGCCATAAACACGCACAGCTTACAGGGAACACTGGCTCTGACTCTCAGTTTTGTTTCCTGCATCTGATTCTGGTTTACCTCTGGCTGTCTAACTGGTAGTTAACTATGGAGCAGACTCCTTGGCTTGGTTCCCTTTTCTGGATGCCAGCTCCACCCACTAGACCTGAATCCTGCTCAGACTACTAGGTAAGAATCTACACCATGGTACAAAACAGCACACAGTTTTAACTAAATGTAAAAAGCTAAATCAGGTTTGTGTTGCCATTAATCACAATGCATCCAAAATGGATATAAACAAAAATCCAGGCACCTCTACAAATTAAAAAACACACACTGGGAAATCAATATTTGCTGACCTGAGAGACTCAGTCCGGTTGACCAGCGGCTGACAGGGTGGTGGAGAAACGTACAATAATGGGTCTTCTGTTACTACCATTAAGGCTTTGTTATCAGATACAGAACGTTCATATCTGGAAATAAAGACACCAAAATCCCTTCAAGTTTCTTGCCAAGTTCCTGCAAGGTTCTAGAAAACGACAATTTGCAACCAATAACTCAGTATTTTGTTCCCTCCTCCCTTAGGATTTCTGAAGACACAACACATGGAATCATATCAGCAATATCTTGGATTGGGAGCCACAAACAAAATTTGACCAGTAAGCCAAAAGTCTGCAGTGCTCGCTCACACACACACGCCAAAGAAGTTAGCAGTTTAACTGTTCACTTATAGTTATCTCCATGGGCCACGGAAGTTGTTTTGTCCCAAGTCCAGCACAATGGGGCCTGAGTCTTAGGGGCGACTGCAATACAAATAAGAGGATAAACCAGCACTCCGATTAGATTTGCAGATATCATTCATCACTTGCAAACCTTCTGCCCACAGCCATTGCTTTACGCCTACAGCACTGTGCTAGTAGTAGGTGGACTAGTGAATCTGGGTGACTGGTAGACAAAAAGACCTAGCCATGAAGAAAAGACAGTTACTTACCTCGTAACTGTTGTTCTTCAAGATGTGTTGCTTATGTCCATTCCATCTAGGGGTGTGTGCGCCCCGTGCACAAGTTCCAGAAGCCTTTTTGCCCTTAGCAGTACCCGTAGGGCCAGCAGGGGAGCCCCCTGGACTGACACCGGTATATCCTAGCATATAACCCCCTGCTGGCCCTCCACCCCCTCAGTTCCTTCTTGCTGGAGATTCTGACAAAGGTGGAGGTGGGCAGGATTGGAATGGACATGAGCAACAGATCTCAAAGAACAACAGTTACGAGGTAAGTAACCATCTTATCTTTGAGAGCTTGCTCATGTCCATTCTGTCTAGGTAATTCCAAGCAAACCCGTAAGGAGGCAGGTCAGAGCCTACAGCGAAACAGACTGCAGCACCACCTGACCTACCGCTGCGACCTGACTAGCTTGCTGTGTGATGGCATAATGCTTGGTGAAGGTATGGACTGAGGACCAGGTGGCCGTCCTGCATCTGTCCACGACCAGCACCTGGGCTAGGAAGGCCATGGAAGAGGCTTGGGCCCTAGTCGAGTGGACAGCCACCTTCCCCCTAAGACTGTAACCAGGGCTTGCCAAGTGGCAGCAAGCCCTGCTCACCAGTCGCGCGTTTCTGCGGGCTGTGCCGGCTTTGCGGCTTGTAATCTACTCGCCACAGGCAAGTAGATTACGTAATTTGTCGAGCCCTGATCGTAACAGGTCTTGATACACGATGTGATCCATGATGAAAGACACTGAGCGGATACCGGGGAACCCTTCATCCTGTCTGCTATGGAGACAAACAACTGAGTGGACTTGCAAAACAACCGCGTCCTAAGTAAAAGGCGAGACCCTCCTAACGTCCAGTGAGCGGAGCCCCCCTCTCCCATCCGCATGCGGCTTTGGGTAGAACACTGCAGGAAAATCTCCTGGGACTCGTGGTACAGGGAAACTACCTTAGGGAGGAAAGTCAGGTGGGGGCGCATCGTCACCTTGTCCCTCGAAATCACTGTGTACGGAGGTTCTGAGGGGAGGGCCCACAGCTCCTGGCTGAGGTAATGGCCACCAGAAACGCCGCCTTCCATGAGAGGTGAGAGAGAACACGTAGCCAACGGCTCGAATGGTGGGCGCATGAGCCCCCGCAGCACCAGGTTCAAATCCCACTGCAGCACTGGCCATCGGATGTGGGGATATAACCTGTCCAGTCCCTTCAGGAAGCGCTTTACCATATCCTGTGCAAAGACCGACCTTCTGCCCTCTCCTTGGTGGAAGGCTGCAATGGCTGCCAGGTGTACCCTAATCGAGGAGGTGGGCAGCCCCTGGCCCAGGAGGTTGAGACGGTAGTCTAAAATAAGGGGAATAGGGGCCCTTTCTGGGGCTACCCCTTTCTGACTGATCCAAATAGAAAACCTCTTCCATTTGGCTAGGTAGGAGGATCTAGTGGAGGGTTTCCTACTCCCTGCGAGTACCCTCCTCACTGGGTCTGAGCAAAGGAGTGTTCCCCCCCCCCTCAGCCACTGATCATCCAAGCTTTGAGGTGGCGGGATTGGAGGTTCGGGTGGCACAGCCGACCCTGGTCGAGCTCCTGAGTTAGGAGGTCCGGGACCATCGGCAGGGGGACGGGATCCGTGATCAACAGTGACATCAGAGTCGTGTACCAATGTTTCCGGGGCTATGAGAATGAGCGTGGCCCCACCCCTCTTGACCTGCATGACCACATCATGGATCAGGGGAAAGGGAGGAAAGACATATAGCAGGCCCACTGGCCATGCCTCCACGAGGGCATCCCTCATGGACCCCTTGCCCTGACTCCTGTATGAAAAGAACCTGGGGCACTTCCTGTTGGCATGGGTTACGAACAGATCTATTAGGGGAGAGCCCCACCTGTGGAAGAGGGGGGTCTTCCACCTTCCCCTTGATCAACCATTCATGAGCCAAAAAGGTCCAACAGTCAGTCTGCCAAGGTGTGCATGACCCCGGCAGGTAAGTGGCCTGCAAATGAACCCCCTGCGCAATGCACAGATCCCAGAGAACTAGCACCTCCTGGCATAGGGTCCATCCTGAATTTTGACTTTCTTAAGAAGGCATTGAGCCCCCTTAGGTCAAGGATAGGGCAGAGACCCACCTTGGATTTTGGGATCAGGAAGTAGCAGGAATTGAAGCCCCTTCCCCGGAGGGACAGTAGGACCTCTTCTACCACCTCTAGGGAAAGCAGCAGGGAGACCTCCTGCCTGAGCAGGGTCTTGTGAGAGGGGTCCCTGAAAAGGGACCAGAAAGGGGGATGGGAGGGCAGGGAAGAAAGGAACGGAATAGCGTATTCCCTGTGTACCGTGTCCAGTACCCAAGGGTCTGTGGTGATAGAGCACCAGGCCCAGTAAAAAGGGGATAATCTCTGGCGGAAGGGTCGATCTATGGAAGCAACTGGAATTCCGTTCCCGGGCACACCTTCAAAAGCCGGGCTTGGGCCCCTGGGACTTACTGGAGGACCCGGAGTTCTCTGTGACCTCCTCCTATTCCCCCTGGCTGTAGGAGCCCTAGGCCACCTCCTACTGTCAAATCGCGGCCCTTGCTGATAGCCCCTCTGTGGCCTCTAGCTGAGGGGACAGCGCTGCGGGGCCGAGGTGTGGATGCCAAGGGACTTTAAAGTGGCCCTGGAGTCTTTAAGGCTATGTAGCTTGCCATCCATTTGCTCCGAGAACAGCCTGGAGCCCTCGAAGGGGAGGTCCTGCAACGTCATTTGGACCTCCTGCGGTATGCCAGGGACCTGGAGCCACAAGCACCTATGCATAACTATGCTCATGGCCATGGCCTGAGCTGCTGAGTCTGCAGCATCCAGGGCGGCCTGCAGCGCTGTTCGCACAACTATTCGCCCTTCCGCCGTAAACATGGCAAACTCCCGCTGGGAAGCTTGAGGGAGCTGGGCCTTGAATTTGTCCACCGCCACCCAGGAGCTGTACGCATACCGGCTAAGCATCGCCTGCTGGTTTGCGATCCTCAGCTGTGGGCCCGCTGTAGCATATGCCTTGTGCCCCAGTAGGTCAATCTTCTTTGGCTCCTTACTTGTTGGAGTAGGGCCCCACAGTCCCTGCCTCTCCCTCTGGCAAGCAGCCTGGACCACTGCTGAACCTGATGGTGGATGCACAAAGAGATGCTCATGCCCAGACTGGGGCATGAAATACCTCCGCTCAGCCCCTTTCTGTGTGCTAGTGTCTGCCATAAGGTTTTGGTTATCTTTGCCACTGTTTTATTCAGAGGGAGGGCGATCTTAGCCAGGGTGTCAGCAGTAAGAATGTCCACCATCGAGTCTGCCTCCTCCTTGACCGCCTCTGCCTGTATGCACAGGTTCTGTGCGAGGAGCCTGAGGAGGTCTTGATGGGCTCGCATGTCCATTGTAGGCATACGCGGAGACGGGTCTGCCAAGGTCTCATCCGGCAATGGGGACGAGGATTCCAGCAGCTGGGGTTGAACCACAACTGTGGCCATAGGATCAGCCCTGGGGCCAGGGCTCTGTGCAGGGCCTTCTGGGGGAGGCTGACGGAGTGCTTGAGCCGATTCACCTCTCGACCCTGAGGGGCTACTTCTAGTCTCTGAGCCCAGGTCTCTGGTAAGCGGGGTGGCAGAGGGAGCAGACCTGCAGCTAGAGTGTACCATGGTCACCATGGACCCTGGTCTCGAGGGGTCAGGGCCTTGCGCCTGATAGGCCCACGGTGTCCAGAAGGGCCATTGCATAGGCAGCTGCCACTGAGGGGGCCACGTCTGGACCATAGGTGGGCTGCGATGCCCCAAGCGGTGCCAAGACGGGGACCAGTGACCTGATCTGGAGCGGCACGCTGACCTACGGGACAAGTGAGAGACCATGGATGCAACCGACCGTCGAGAGGAGGATGGCGAGACTAGAGACTCTGCATCGGACTCCGAAGAGTATTCCGACACCAACTGTGGGGTGCCGAAGACCCTTGCTCTCCTTGCGCCGCATGATGAACCATGGCTGCTGGTTTCCCTCTATAGGGTACGGGTGGTACCGGTGGGGGTGGCATGGCATTGTACTCCGGTGCCGGAGGGCGTGGTGCCACCAGAAGCGGTGCCGACTGCACGGGGAGAGGCGCCCTCCTCCATACTGCCTCCTGCACCGGAGATGCTGGTGCTGACGGTGCAGTGCCCGGCTCCTGCCAGGGTGATGGCTTGGGCGGTACCGGCTGCAATGCTGGAGCCAGCTTAGCCACATGGCTCTCGCGGCCTGCGTGCTCCTCCATGATGTGTGGTGCTGCACCTGGGGAGGCCATGAGCTCTATCAGCTCCTGGGCCGCGGAGAACGCCTCCGGCATGGATGGCCTTCGGATCTCCTCCATGGACAGGTCCTGGCCTCTTGGGGGTCCCAATCTCACCAGGCTCTTGAGGGCGAGTGCTCCGATCCCGCTTCCCCGGCAACCTTTCACCTCGTGCCCTCTTACTAGTTGACTGCACCAGAGATTGAGATGGTACCTCGGCGCCTGTTGCGTGTCCCTCGTTGACGCCGGTGCACTCCTTACTGATGGTGCAGGAGCCGGCACTGGGTGTTGAAGTGCAGCTGGCACGGGGAGCAGGGGGAGGGGGTTTGAAGTGCTGACTCCATTAACAGGAGCTTAAGCCTGGAGTCTCTTTCCCTCTGCGTACGGCTTAAAGGACCTGCAAATCTTGCAGGTGTCAGTCAAATGGCCCTCACCGAGGCACTTCAAACAATCTTTGTGTGGATCTCCACGGGGCATGGGTTTAGAGCACTGCCAACAGGGCTTGAAGCCCTGGGTAGGGTTGCCAGGTGTCTGGTATTCACCTGGACAGTCCGGTATTTTCTAAATTTTCCCCCAGCTGGGAGGCAAAAATGCCGGGCACCTGGCAACCCTACAAACACTCAGCACCCAGCCTCTCCCCCTCCCCAAACCTCTCCGGCTCCCAACACCCCCAGACCTCCGACCCCAGGCCTCATGCTTACCTGGTTCCCCAAGGCTGCTGGCCAAAAGACTTAGGGGAAGCAATGCTTTCCCCTGGGTCTTAGTGCTCAATGCTAACCCTAACCCTGTTCCTATCCCTGCACTATCTTAAAGGGGACATGCTGTTTTATTTTTATTGGCTTACCTGGAGTTTTGGTTTTTTTGCTCAACAACTTTGGTCTCTCTCCCTCCCCCCCCCCCCCCCACCTTTTTCCCCTTCAACAGAATTGTTTCCCAGGTTTTTTTTTTTTGAGTGTGGGGAGGGGAGGGGGGGGGGGGGGGTGAGGGTGGGGGAGAAGGGTGTTCGGTATTTTTGTTTCAACCATCTGGCAACCTTAGCCCTGGGCGCCCCCTCCCCCCACATCCCCTCCTCCTAGGCCCAGATCTGCTCCTTAATCCCTTGCTTTGCAGCGTACACCCCTTCATATGGAAAGCTGACAGCAACTTTTTACCTACTATGCTGGAAGAGACTGGGAGCTGCTCTCTGAACTGTATGCAAGTCCAGTGGTGGGGACTGTCACAGGATGTGCTCAGCACCAGAACGGGGCCAGGCAAGGCCTGATGGAAATGCACATTAAAAGCCCGACACCACAGCAGCTTACTCCTGCTTTGCTGAGACATGTGCAAGCTCTCTCTCTCACCAGGGAATGCATGCACTGATATACCCGATTAAGGGGTTGGCTCATTTTTATATCTCAGTGTATCAAGATTAGGCCTTAAGAGGAATCTTGCTAGGCTGATCCTGTAACCACAGTATAAGAAGAATAAGCTTTCAAGGCACTCCATTTTTAGGTTTTGCTGCTCTAACAATGCTAACTTAACTCTGCCTCGTGATGCACAGGGAAATGGAAGTCAAGAGAGCAATGCATAATGAACAGCTAGCACTTTTAAACTGTAAATGTATTTGCCATACCTCTCCTTATTCCGAGGGATGACATCAGGCATTTGCTGAGCCACGTTGAGCTGGCTGGCTGAGAACCCCAGCAGATTTCTGCTCCGGTGGGAAAGGCTCAGACTGGGTTCAGCTCCACTGGGATCCCTTTCAAATACGCTGAAATTCAAAAACACATACCGTGACATCATATTCCATATTCTTTATGAAAATTTGCACGATACAAGTATGACATATCAGATAAACTTTATGCAAGATGGTACTTGTCAGGCATCATTGGAAATATGATTCACGGTATATGATTATCCCATTCATATGCCCAGGGCTTGACAAATCCGCTTATCTACTCACCCATGGCAATAAAAATGACAAGAGTATGGCACAACTGCCATATGAGAAGAGATTAAAAAGATTGAGTGTTCACCTTAGAAGAGAGACTACTAAGGGGGAATTTGCCAGAAGCCTATAAAATCATTACTGGGGTGAAGAAAGTGAATAAGAAAGTGTTATTTACCCCTTTCACATAACACAAGAACCAGAGGGTCGCACAATGAAGTTAATAAGCAGCAGCTTTAAAAACCAATGTAGAAAAATACTTGCTCACACAACACACAGTCAACCCGTAGAACTCATTGCTAGGGGATGCTGTGCAAGATTAAAGGTAAAAACTACCTCGTTCATTTTTTAATGCAAAGTTCTTGGGGAAAGGATCCATCAATGGCTATTAGCCAACATGGTCAAGAATTCAACCCCATGCTCTGGATGTCCCTAAATCTCTGTGTGCCAGATCACTCGATAAACTGTCCAGTTCTATTCATCCCTCGTAAGTACATGGCACCATCCACTGTTGGAAGACAGATACTGTTAGAGGGACCACTGGATTGACCCAATATGGCCATTTATGTTATTACGCAGGTTTGGTTTTCACTGACTTAAAGGGCTCAGCTTGGTTTTGATTGCCTGTTACAGTGAGATAACTAATGTAATTTCTCACTCTAAAATTCTAGCAGGAGACAGGGCATGTGCAGTGTTTACTGCATGGTATCTAGGGAAGGTCATCACTACACTCTGGCTGTGTCTACATTGGCATCCCGTTCCGGAAAAGGGATGCTAATGAGACACTTCAAATGCCGCGGGGGATTTGCAATTCCGAAGTGTCTCATTAGCATCCCTTTTCCGGAACGGGATACCAATGTAGACACAGCCTCTATGTTCCTGGTTCACCCCTCCCAGTTTACCTCCACTACATTTCCACAGTGGTGTAACTAACCTAGGCTTGTTATTCCATGGTAAAACACCCCTTTTTGGTTAGTGAAGATAGAGCTGCAGTGCACTGTGAGGTCCTCATGTTCCACCTACCAGGAGTATGTTCTCTCTTTCCCCTTGCCTGAGGTGTTACTGACTTCCCAGTGTGTTTATAAAACATCTGAAGGAAATAAGGGCCTGCAATCTCTAAGTGCTGTGCTTAAGAGTACGAATGCAGAATATTAACGTTTGCAGAATGTACCAGCATATGAGCAATTTCGCTAACTGCAGCAAACACTTTGCTGAGAAGGACTTTGGTGGTCCAGGAGGTGGCAACTGTGTGTGTAGGGGGTCATTTGTCCAAGGTTCTCTATAGGACAAAGGTTAAGAAAGCTAGCATGCCTAAAAGAGTTCTTTTAAAAGAGAAAGTGGTTTCTCTGGTGTGGAGCAACTGTGTTCTTGCCTGAAGTCAGCTGCTGCTATCAACAGTGTTACGGGTCATACACAGTTGCTGGCTTCCTTTTTCTTCTATTTCATGAAGGTCAGATTGTTGAAAATCATGCACGCACTGAAACAGGCATTTTAAACCTTCTACTTTTTACTAATCAAGTGTCTGCTTTCATAAAAACAGAAGCACAAACTAAAACTGCCCCATTCCCCCGTCCCTCCCCCCATGCAGCAGAAAGGCTAGGATTTGCTTATTTTAGCTGTTGGAGCCTGGCTTTGTGGCTACGACATAGAAAAGTATGCCATGTCAGCAATGGCTGGGGACAGGCTTACTTGAACTTAATGTGGAAAAATTTCAGAATGGTCCCCACATGTACACCTATGAAAATGACAAGATAGGTATTGGCTCTCAGTCCCTGGATGGGAGGAGAAGGCAGGAGATCCATTTTTTTTCCTGTTACCTATTCTTACTGCTAGCAAGAAAAGCTCATCCTATCAGTCTGTAAAATTTATTCGAAAGTAGCACTTGCCAATGGGGAAAACTATTAGTGAGAAAAATGCAAGTTAATTGCCCTAAAAAGAACAACTTTAAAAGTGTATTCTTCTCACAAATCCTGTAACGTGTGTTAATTTAAAAGGTATATAGCTAAGGCTCTCCTACTGCAGAAGAAACTGACTGCCATATCTACATTATCATATAACCATAGAAAATTAGGGCTTGAGGAGACCTCAGGAAGATATCTACTCCAACCCCAACTAAATCAACCCAGCCAAGGCTTTGTCATACCAAGTCTAAAAACGTCTGAGGACATAGATTCTAGCCTCACCTCCCCCTCACAGGCAACCCATTTCAGTGCTTCATCACCCTCCTAGTGAAGTAGTTTTTCTTAATATCCAACCTAGGCCTGCAACTTGACACCATTGCTCCCGTTCTGTCATCTGCTACCACTGAGAACAGCCTGGCTCCGTTCTTTTTGGAACCCCCCTTGAGCTAGTTAAAGGCAGCTATAAGATCCTCCCTCACTCTTCTCTTCTGCAGACTAAGTAAATCCCAACTCTTCAGCTTCTCCTCCTAAGTCACATGGCTCCATGTCCCAATCATTTTTGTTACTCTGCTGGTCTCTCTCCGATGCATTCACATCCTTTCCGTAATGGGGGCCTCAGAAGATGTGGCCTCACCGGTACTGAATAAAGGGGAATAATTACTTCTCTAGATCTGGTGACAATACTCTTACTAATGCACCCCTATACCATTAGCCTTCCTGGCTCCAGGCCACACCGCTGACTCATTCAGCTTCTTGTTCACTATAATCCCAAGGTCCTTTCCTGCTAGGGTGAAGAGATACTGCTTTTGAAAAATCAGCGTGGGGCACTCACACAAGAAAGTCCTGAATACCAGGACTGTCCCTATAAAAGGGAGACATCTGGTCACCCTATTTTCTGCAGAACTGCCGCTTAACAAGTTGGTCCCCAGCCTGTAGCAGTACTTGGGATTCTACAATCCGAAGTGCAGAACTCTGCACTTACCCTTGTTGAACCTCATAAGATGTTTTGGCCCAATCATTCAGTCTGTCTAGGTCACTCTAGACCAGAGTTTCCCAACCTATGGGTCGCCATTACATTTCAAAAGGGTCGCCAAGAGTCTCCCCAGGTGGCTCTACCCTCCCTCCTCCCCCCATTTAATTGCTTTGGGTCACCAAGTCTTTCTGAATGGTCAAAATGGGTCCCCATCTGGAAACGGTTGGGAACCTCTGCTCTAGACCCTATCCCAGCCCTCCAGCTTACCTACCTCTCCCACCCACTTAGTGTCATCTGAAAACTTGCTGAGGGTGCAAACAGCCCATCATCCAGATCGCTAATGAAGATATTGAAGAAAACTGGCTCAGGATCGACCCCAGGGACACACTGCTTGATACTAGCTGCCAACTAGACAGCGGGCCATTGATTAGGGATGTAATAGTACAGCTGATTAACCGATAAGCAAAAGCTTATAGGTTAATGCTATAGAGCGCGCACATTTCCCTCCCCAGCCCCGCCAGAAATTTTTTTAGCAGGCTGGACAGCAACATGGCTTAGTCCTGGCTCATGCCAAGCTCACAGGGCCTTCTCCTGCTGTGGCTCCATATTTAAAGTGTATTAGGAGCTGGGCAGGCAGACAGCTCAGCTCAGTTCTGGCTCGCACCAGATCTGGGAGCACAGACACCCCCCCACCCCAGACAAGGGCTGCTGCCACCTGTGCTGCTACCTCTTTATCAGAGGCAACAGTACAAAGTGACAGGCAGCAGGTCCTTGAGGGAGGTTGGTTTTTAAACTGGATCTCCTTGCAGACCAGCTCCTGCCTGGCACCCCATGCTGCTGCCTCTGATACAGAGGCAGCAGCACAGTGTGGCAGGGGGCTCCTTGGGAGTGAGGCACACTGGCTGCTGGCCCTGCCCTCAGGAATTATAGAATAGTCGACAAACTGATAAGAATTCGTGAGGTTACTCAACTATTCCATTAACCGATATTTAACATCCTACCATTGATCACTACCCGTTTAGCCCGACAATCTTGCCATATCGTAAGTGTGCATAAGGTTGTGTTTCTCTCCCTCAGATGACATCACCAGCACAGCTGACAGCAATAAAAATCAACACCTGACACCAGAACTAAAGCATTGCTGCAGCACCTGGCCTCCAACTGGATTCTTCAGGAACAGGCTGTAGATCAGTGGAAGACTGGGCACCAATGCTACGGAATTGCTTGCAGACAAGTCACTGTTGTATGTGTTAAGTATTGCCCAGTGTTGAGATGCACAAAATTTTCCAGGCCAACTTCTGAGATTTTTCCCATTTACTATCCAAGAGACCAGAATAGCAGAGAACAATTTACACAAAAAACTCCCCACACTTCTTTCATATAAAACACAGCAGCACTCTGTTTCTTTCATGAAAGGGTGCTAAGGCATCGTGCTATCAGCCCTGAGAAGTAGTTATTTGTACAAAACAAGGTGTGTGAACACCATAACCCGGAAACATTTGGGTAGACACTAGCAGATCCCACACAGCTTTGTAGGGACATCGGAGAGAACCCTTTCATGTGCTACAGGAACATCATACCACAGAATCGTTCATGCGATACACATGCCTCTCCATTTCTAGTGCAGGGAAAGCAAGCATGGTAGCTGAAGATGGAGGGGAGCGGGATTCTGGAGACCTGCAGGGCCAAAGAGGCCATAAAAGCTATTAGGCTCACACAATTTCATATAGCATTTAACTTAAAACTCTAATGAAAATTAAGGCAGTAAATGCGTGTGCAGCGAAGTGACGTATCCACATGTGGCGCACTGTTTTCTTACTTTTATGCTTCCCAAAACCAATAAAACCATATCTTAGTCAAATCCAAGCCAATTTTCCCCTGAATGGAATGAGTTTATAACAAATGCAGACATTTCCTATCTCTAAAGTTACTCAGAAACAAACATACAACTATTTGGGACAGGTGTTAAGAATTAAGCAGGGCAGCTGCTATGGCAACTGTACCACTGGGCAGCTGAAGAAACATGGAAAAAGAGGGCCATCAGAGACTGCCTCTGTTCAAACAGAGGGACCAAAGAAAATATGCAGAAAGCATCCTGGGATGGGGGAGCTTGTGACAACTTGTTCTAGGCGCTGTGCAACTTTTGATAGTGTGGGCAAGACAGGTGTGCTATGTTCCACACTGAGGCGATTTCAAGGCCAGTTTCAATTTTCATGTCAGTTGTTTTGGCTCCACAACAGCTTTAAAAAGAGTTAACCATTGTTGCAATAAAGAGAAACGTGTCTCACTTTCCTCTCACCAACTTTTTCCACTGAAACTATTATAATAGAATCACGAATAGTAGGATGGGCCAGGACCTCAATTGGTCATCTATCCCAGTTACAGGCACAGAAGCAGGAGGATTATCTAGAACATCCCTGAAAGGTGTTTGACTGACCTGTTCTTAAAAACCTCCAATGACAGACCACACAGCTTCCCTAGGTAATTTATTCCAGTGCTTCACCACCAGACAGTTATGAAGTTTTTCCTAATGGCTAAACTAAATCTGCTTTACTTCAATTTAAGCCCATTACTATTTATCTTGTCCTCAGAGGCTGAGAATGTATTACCCTCTTCATTATAACAATCTTTTATGCACTTGAAAGATGTTATGCCTCTGTCTTCTCCAAACTAAACAAACCCAGCTTTTTCAATCTTTCCGTACTGGTCATTTCTTTCTAGACCTGTAATAATTTTTGTTGCTCTCTGGATTTTCTCTAGTTTGTCCACATATTGTATCAACTATGGTGCCCAGAAGTGCCACACAATACTTTAGTTGAGGCCTTATGAGTGAATACAGTGGAAGTATTATTTCTGGTATCCTGTTTATTCTCTAATGTATTAGCAAGAGTGTTGTAAAGTTCCTTTTTTCTAACATTATCACATTGTTGACTCATTTAGTTTTGATCGCCTAAGAACTCCAGATCCTTTTCTGCAGCACTCCTTCCTAGGCAGTTAGTACCTATTTTGTATTTGGACAATTGATTATTCCTTCCCAAGAAGAGTTCTTTGCATTTGTCTTTACTGAATTTAATCCTATTTAATTCAAACCATTTCTCAAATTTGTCAAGATCATTTTGAATTCTAATCCTGTCCTATAAAGAGCATGAAACACTCCCATCTTTGCACTGTCCACAGAACTGGACCCAGAACAGATCTCTGTGGGATTTCCCTTTCAACTGAATTGTGAACCACTGATTACTCTCCGCAGTTTTCAGCTAGTTATATACCCATCTTACATCAGGTTCATCTGAACTATATTTTTTCTAGTTTGTTTATGAGATCACCTGACAGAACATCAAAGCCTCAGGCCCTGTCTATCCTGCAGAGTTGGGTTGACAAAAGTTATACTACTTTAAGTAAACCACTGTTGGGTGTCCACACTACGTTCCCTGTGTCAGCAGAGCATACACACACTAGCAACTCTATCAACACAGAGCAGTGCATTGTGGGTAGTAATCCCTCTGTGCAACTGGGCCTCTAGGGCTACGTCTAGACTGGCATGATTCTGCGGAAATACTTTTAACAGAAAGGTTTTTCCGTTAAAAGCATTTCTGCAAAAGAGAGTCTAGATTGGCAAGGATGATTGTATATAGGGAGATGTGTGTATATGGGGAGTTGTTTATGTGAGACACACAGAGCGTGTCTTGGGGAAGAATGTGTGGGTATGCTACCTCCTTAACTTCAGACACCAGTCTGAACAACCACTCCTGGGGATTGGGGGTAAGGGACACCCTGCCCCCCCCCCCCCCCCCAACACCAACCCCCGGCACTGCACAAAATAGTAGTCTCTTCTCCCTTCAGGCTCTCAACAGCTGCTTCCTCTGTCTGCCTTCCTGCCTATGGTTTATTGACTCCCTCTGTGTATTCCCACAGCCTCCTCAGCAATCTTGTCAGGTCTCCATGCTGAGCAATATCAAAGCTTCCTTGAGCTTTGAAAGGGGAGAGGTACATGCCTGAAGGGCACCTGACTTCAAAACACTGAACATAGTGGACACTGTAGGATACTGGGGGAGGCCAGTTAAGTCAACAAAGAATGGCACCATCTACACTGGCACTTGATCCACAAAACTTTTGCACAGAAAGCCCTACATCCCTCATCAAGGTTATTTTATTAGGTCCCCAACACTGAAGAGTTTTGTTGCCGTAAGTGGCATTATAGCATGTACACCTTCATTGTTTTGTAGTGAAAAGCTGCTTTTATAAACTAAACGCTGCAGCAGAGGTAAGGCTTTAGTAAAGTCAAGATATCACAACCATTGTGTCCCCCCCCCCCCACGGATTGTTAACTGTTGAAGATATTAGGTTGATCCATGTTCACTGTTTATTACCTTATTTCTTCTAGGTGGTTACAAATTATTTATTTGCTCCCTTATTTTTCTGGCTACCAAAGTTAAGCAGACTGGTTTATAAGTCCCTGGAATGTCCTTTTCCCCTTTTTATAGACTGGCAGTGTATTTGTTTTTTCCAGTCCTGAGGTCACCAGTGTTTCCTGTCCTCCAGAAGTTCTCAGAGATAAATCACTAATGTCTCAGAGACCTCTTCAGCCAGTTCCCCAAGTATTCTAGGGTGCATTAATCAGGCCCTGCCAATTTGCAGACTTGTAACTTGTCTAAGTCAGTCTTAATTTGTTCTTTTCCTATTTTAGCCCCAGATCCCATCCCACTTGCCATCTGCCTACCTGATGAGAGCATCGGAAAACAGGAATATGGTATTAGAATGGAATTATTATGCAGCCCTAACTACAGATATCCTACTACTCAAAGAATTGACAATACTCCATTATTACTACTTTGGAAACCACAATTACAACTCAGTGGCAATGAGAAGGCTAAAAGTAGTACTATTTAAATACACCTACTGCAGTACACTGAAGTTAATGGGTAGCAGGTTTAAAACTAATAAAAGAAAGCTCTTCTTCACACAGCGTGTAGTCAACCTGTGGAACTCCTTGCCAGAGGAGGCTGTGAAGGCTAGGACAATAACAGAGTTTAAAGAGAAGCTAGATCATTTCCTGGAGGTTAGGTCCATAAAAGGCTATTATAGCCAGGGGATAGAAATGGTGTCGCTGGCCTCTGCTCATCAGAGGCTGGAGAGGGATGGCAGGAGACAAATCGCTGATCATTGTCTTCAGTCCACCCTCTCTGGGGCACCTGGTGCTGGCCACTGTCGGCAGACAGGATACTGGGCTAGATGGACCTTTGGTCTGACCCAGTACGACCATTCTTACGTTCTTATACAGGGGGTGATCAGCGTTAGGAGGAGCTTTGCCAGCAGATTGTGGGACCTGATTATTATTTGGGCCTCCCACTACAGAAAGAATGTGCCCAAATTGGACATAGTCCCGTGGAGGACTATGATAATGATAAGGGAGCTGGGCACATGCTTTTTGAGGACAGACTGAGGAAAATGGGCATATTCAGTCTGCAGAAAAGAGGAGGATGGGGGATTTTATAGCAGTCTTTACCTTCATAAAGATGGTGCCAGGCTATTCACAGCGGTAGCAGACAACAGAACAAGAATGGCTTCAAGCTGCAGTGAAGGAGATCTAGCTGGATATTAGGAAAAACTATTTTACTGGATGAGTGGTGAATCACTGGCATGGGCTCCCTCGGGAGATGATAGACTCTGCATCCTTAGAGGTTTTTAAGGTCAGGCTTCACAAAACGTTAGCTGGGATGGTTTAGTTGGGATTGGTCCTGCTTTGAGCAAGGAGGGTTGGACTACACCTCCTGAGGTCTCTTCAAGCCCTAATCGTCTATGATTTTTATCAGGAGTGTTTCTTTCAGAAATCATTTCCATGAAGGAGCAATGGGGGAATGGCAATTTCTGTTGCAGAGATCATATGGGAGATATTTGCCCTTTACCTTCTTGCTCTCTTTCTTGCTGTATCTCAATAGGGCCACATATTTCCTCATCTGTCTTCAAACATGCCCAGAGAAAGGCCTGCCCCTCCTCCTTTGAAAGCTTTCCCTTCTATAGCTGGGGATCTAAAGTGAAATTAAGTAAAAGGACCTGAAATGCATCTTATCTTCTCTGTGACTTTGGCTGGAGTTTTTGCTTGTCTTTTGCTTTCTGAAGTGAAGATTTTTGCCCTGGTCTGGGGATGAAATCCTTTTCCTGAATGGTGCTCTCCAATGGGTCTTAGTTTATGGGAAGGTCTCCAAACTCAGACACAAGACTGTGGAAGAAATGCAGAGAACATCCATGAGGGAGCACAGATCCTCCTTTTGAAAGGAATGAAAAGGATCACCATGTTTCTTACTGACAAACCATGTCCTACCTGAGGGTAAGAAAAAAGATGGTGAAATATTCCCTCTGAGTTGGTTTGGGTAAGGAGGAAATTACATGCAAAGTATCACTAATTGATGAATAGTGATAGAAATGTAGCCGTGTTAGTCTGGGGTAGCTGAAGCAAAATGCAGGACAATGTAGCACTTTAAAGACTAACAAGATGGTTTATTAGGTGATGAGCTTTCGTGGGCCAGACTCACTTCCTCAGATCAAATTGATGAGGATGAGTTAACTGCTTCATCCCACACATGGATGAGCAGGGTTCGACAAACTACAGAATCTACTCACCCGTGGCGAGTAGATTTCAGCTGCACGTGCCGTTTACTGGTGGTGCGCACATGCACAATGTGGCTCTTGCACATGTGCAGTGCGGGGCTGGTGAGCGGCTTTTGCTGCCATTTGTCAAGCCCTGTGGATAAGGATGGCGCCTCTCTTGTGGAGGTGACCCTGGCAGACAAGACTCAGCTGATATGGGAGATGCAGAGGCCCCAGTAAGTCAGATTCAGGCTGGGAGCATCTGTGGATTCGGAAAGGTCTCCTTGCAGACAGAGTACTTGCTGGCCATTAGCGTACTCCACCATGCTGGAGGAGAGAAGTAGAGTGGTGGATTATCCTCATCAGGAAACATCCCTAGCAAAAATGCCATTCCTGAAAAAGGAGAGGTAATACTGCTCTCTGCTGGGAAATTTGGTCTGAAGCGCCAGGTTGGTCAATAGATAAGGTAAGAATACTGATCTGCCACTTGGTATGGCAGTAAGACAGAATCTACAGCAAGGGACAGACCTCTGAACAAGTCTGAGGGATTATCTACACTTCAGCCAACTTAAATTAGGTGGATCTATAGCCACCACAGTATTTCAACTGCCTCGGTGTCAACACTACCATTCTTTTGCTACCAAGGCCAATTACACCAGCTTAAGTGGAGCACAGTGGGAAATATGCCCTCGACTAACCAGTGTGGGCTGACAGCTGCCCCAAACTGATGGGCAGGACTAACTTCCTAAGCACCATCTCCCAATGCTGATGGGTAGGGCTCACAGTTGCCATCCTGTGGTTGATGGCCTGAGCCCCTCTGCTGCCCGAGGGCTGAACTCTGGAGCTAGCTGCCGGAGCCCTGTCACCCAGAACTAACTACCAGAGAGCACTACTACCTTTGGCTGGCTGCCACTGCTGTCAGGTGCATGCAGAGCTAACCACTGGATCCCCACCACCCTAGGCTTGCAACCAGTCACACATAACCCTCCTCCCTTCTCTCCACTGGTATCTAGACCTACTCCTCTGCTTTTCCCTTCTTCCCTGACCTTGGCTTTCTTAGTTACAGTTTATGTTAAGCTTTTTATCATGTCTTTGGTACGTTATCTTTAGTATGTCAAACAATGCAAGTTCTTGTTATTCAAGGCCATGAGGCCCATCTTTGCTTAGAAACCATATTGCTTATGAATATGCATGTAACCAATCAAAGGCAGTTTAGGATCTGTCACCTTTTAAGGCAGACAAAGACCCTGGAAAGCAGTTAAATTAACTGAGAAGTGGCCAGAAAAATCACTCTCTCTCTTGGACAAGATGTAACATCACAACAGAAACCAGCCTCGAGAGAGTAAAGCCTCCTGAAGATACGAAGGGATCTCCCAAGAAGCATTATTGTCGAGTCTCCGGGAAGCTGACGCCTGGCCAGCACTCCAGCCACTAGTGAAATCCAAAGTAACCTATACTGCACTTGCAGCCCACTTCCAAACTGCCAGCATGAATGATATGTGTGTGTGTGAGTATCACTTTACTCACAAGCAGGGCTCGACAAACTGCAGCAAGAGCTACTTGCCAGCCCGGCAAGGCGCATGCGTGCAGCGCTGGTGAATGGGGTGCACAGAGCGACCAGCTGAAATCTAACAGCAGTTTGTCGAGCCCTGTTTGTAAGAATATGTACCAATAAACCATCCCAAAAGCAATACTGCTCCAGTCCACCCATTGTCCAGGTTTCTTCCTCAGCAGGTCTGAGGAAGTGCAACAAGGCTGACCACTTGTATGTTGACAGCAGCTGATCATCTCTATCCTCCCTCTTCAGTTACACGGGAAGAGAAATTATAGGCTGCAGTTGGGCACTGAGCTGCTAATCCACGAGCCATCGTTTAAAATATGGAAATAAATCCAAAGGAACTAAGACCGGAGAACCAACTACCTGGCACAGACCCTTTTTCAGAAACATGGATAAATTAGACAATGGGGGTGAGAGGGGGGCAACACTGAACTTGTCTCTGGAATGACTCTAGTTCTCCAGACATTCTACAGCACCTGGTATTTAGCAATGTTTTACTCTTCCAGTTTGTGTGTCAAGTTGATAAATGTGGAAATCCGTTATTGCCAAGAACTTTAACTGGGATTTCACTTGTAAATCTGGCTCAACAAGTCCTGTGCATTTAGATTCTTGAACGCTGATGGTCTAGTAACTTGCACACACAAGCCAACAGTGATATCATCCCAACAAACATATGCCTCTATAAACGTTTTCTGGGGATGGGATAATCTCTGAATATGAGGTCGGTTTTTTCCCCTCTCACAGGATGAATGATCAGTTGACAATGCTTGAAAACACCAGAATAAAGTTGTTTCTTTCCCAACAAATTGCTGACACAACGCCACAATGCCAAGAGCTCTCTCTACCCAGCTCTTCCTTGCTACTATCCTGATGAGGGCACCATCTGCTGGGCCACTTCAGAGCAACATCAGCAGAGATTCAGGCCCCCTCTAGAAGAGGGGCCCAAAGTACTACCCAGCGTGGCCAGTGAAATCCAGCTTCTGTCCCCCATAGTTGTAGCGAGCTCAAACTCAAGAAGTTTCTAGTAAGTCAAAGGAAGATGCAAATATCATGGTCACATACGCTTAATTTTTAAAAGCAAAAATTAATGCAAGTACTTTGCAAACTGTATACCAAGTTTGGGTAACTCCACTGTGAGCACTATCAACTGCAATTTAAGTGTCAGAGTCAAATTCCTAGCAGGGCATCCCAAGTTACACAGCAAACTCATTAGATTGCATTTGGTCACATTGTAGGAACCAGACCCTGGACAGTATGCTTGGTTCACGTACTGTCCATGCACGAGAAGCCCCCTTAGTGTGAAGACGGCCCATGGCCTCCCCCCACCAACATACACATATACATGTATTGAAGAGTCAGGTAGAAAATAAACTTGGGGAGGTGAATGGAGGAAGAAGAGAATCAAGGCTATGGATTCAAATCAATAATTCATTGTACTGTTGTGGGGAAATGGAGGAAGAGAGCTTGAAGACAGCTTACCTGAGTGGACCATAGTTCAACATTATAAAGGCCAATATCACCATCACACACACAGCTCTTCTCTTGGGAGATGGGATTTTAAGATTCTGGTTCTAAACAGAGAGACAGAGCACACAGACAATGTAAGTGAGGGTCTGAAGCTCTAACTCCTGATGTTGCCTTTTATGTTAAGGGTTAATTGCAGAGTGTAGATCTATGGTGGTAAAAATGAGTTTCCTCTTTTTTCATAAAGATGTAGGAACACAGCCTGGCCTATTTAAAAACAAATCTCGTCCCTTTTTTACATTGAATTAAGGCTATCTACCCAAAACTCCTGTGGACAACCAGTAGGTTTTCAGCAACAAGAAACTAAAACTTTGTCTCCCCTCACCAGAGTATTGAACACCTCACAGTCTGTAATTTATAAATCCTCCTCGCCCGCCCCCCATAAAAAACCCAGCAGGCCTATTATAGCCATTTTACAGATGGGGAGATGAGGGCCATAATGACTTCCCCCAAGGCCATTAGGAAGTCTTTGGCAGAGTCAGGAACTGAATCCATTTCTACCAAACCTCCAGCAGCATACCTCCTTCTTATCTTTCCCACTTCTAACTGAAGGGGAAGTTGTTTTTAAATCAACCTTATCTCGCTCTAATGCCTGTCAATCAGGAAAAGAAAAACTCCTTGATTGAAAATTCAACTACTTTGGCTCTTACATTTAAGAACTCCCAAACTACAACACTGAGTCCTCCAGGGATGAGATGCATGAAGTTCAAGGAGGACTATAAGCCTGGCTATTTTGTGAAGTGAAACTATTTGCAAGAAAAGGGAGAGTTTCCCAGGCCACCTTCACATATCATTTGAACACTACAGTCCAACACTTGCTTTCTCAGCCCCTTAGAGGCACCTTTCAATGGTTTGCTTTGAAATAGAGTCACCCTTGCCGGAGAATGACGTGTTTAAGGACATCTCCAGAATAATCTCTTTTTAATTAATCTCTGCAAACAGTTGCTAAAGGAAACGAAAGTGAAGTGTAATGAGAATTATGTAACGAGGTTAACATTTGGAAGCTATGCCACTGAAATCCGCAGTCCTGACTCGGCCCTGCAAATTGTTTCTCCATTCTTCCATGCCAAAGAGAGCAGAGACTCCTACAAGTCCATCTCCTGCACACAGCATGTCCAAGCACAGCATGTCCAATAACGGGAAATTGACTAGGACTGTGTAACTTAAGTTTCTTCTGTTGCAATCATGGCTTGAAAAGCAGAAAACCCCTCCCAATCAAAGGAAACAGAAAAATAAAGAGCAGCACAGGGGTGGGGTGAACACTTTAAAATCAAGACTGGATTAATTCCTGAAAAGATCTGCTCTAGGAATTATCCGCAGAAGTTCTACTGCCTGTATTACAAAGGATAGACCAGATGATCACGGTGGTCCTTGCTAGCAGCCCTGAAGGAGGACACGAAGGGTGCATAAGTGCATGTGAGAAGCACATCACTTACTTTAGCGTGGAGCTTCCTTTGAATACCAATGTAATTAACAATGGTAATTACTTTGGTAAGTAAACCAATTTAATCCAGAAATGATGCATCTACGAGGAGGGGGGGACTCTGACTCCAGACTAGTGGGTGAGGGAAAAAGAAGGGGAAATATAATGAGTGTGTACATTATTTTAAACTATTAGCAAAGAGAAGTTGATAACAGCCATCTCTATTGCCCCAGCAATTGGCACATGCCATTATAATGTGTGTACCAACACAAGGTAATTTATTTTGAACAAAGAACTGTATGGATTTTGCCCTACCACTTCTTACCTCTAACACCAATTCATCCAGCTGTCTCTTCAGTGTGCCATTCTCTCTCTTGAGCTGCTCATTCTCCAGCAAGGCAGTCTTCAGCCTTGCCTCCAGCCCCAACATGTATTCCTTCTTCTTTCTGCGCGACTGGCACGCTGACTCCCGGTTTTTGATCATTCGCTGCTGTCTTCTCAGGATGTTAATCTAGATGGGGACCAAGCAGTCTGGTGAAAATGGGGAACACTAACCTACTTGCACATCAGTCATCTCATCCACAAATTCTGCTCTGACCTTGGTGCAAATTATAAGTTTCCAGAGTCTAAGCCCCTGGTTTTCATGGGGGACGTCAATTACCCTGATATCTGCTGAGAGAGCAGTATAGCTGTGCATAGACAATCCAGGAAGTTTTTGGAGAGGGTTATGGACAACTTCATGGTGCAAGTGTTGGAGGAAACTAAGAGTCATACTCCTCTTGACCTGCTCCTCACAAACAGGGAAGAACTGGTAGGGGAAGTAGAGATGAGTGGTAATGTGGGCAGCAGTGACCATGAGATGGTTGAGTTTAGGATCCTGACAAAAGGCAAAAAGGAAAGCAACAGAATACGGACCCTGGACTTCAGAGAAGCAGACTGACTCCCTCAGGAAAGCGATGGGCAAGATGTCCTGGGAGACTAATGAGGGGTAAAGGAATCCAGGAGAGCTGGCTGTATTTCAAAGGTGGCACAGGAACAAAGCATCCCAATATGTAGAAAGAAGAGCAAATATGGCAAGCAACCAGCTTTGCTTAACAGATAAATCTTTAGTGATCTTAAACTCAAAAAGGAAGCTTGCAAGAAGTGGAAAGTTAATATTGCTCGAGCATGCAGGGATGTAATCAGGAAGGTCACAGAGCACCAGACTAATGCACTGGACAGCACAGTATGAGGAGTCAGGAGCAGCTCTCATTGGTGAAAGAACAGGTTAAGGACTATTTAGATATGCATAAGTCCATGAGGCTGGATCTAAGCCTCTGAGGGTCTGAGAGAGCTGGCTAATGTGATAGAGCCATTGGCTGGGAGTGCTCCTGGATGACTAGAAAAAGGCTAACCCATCTTTTAAAAAAATCCAATGAGGTTCAGCAAATGCAAAGTCTGACATTTAGAATGGAAAAAAAATCCATGCAGTGCTACTGGTTAAGTGGCTGTTCTGCAGAAAAGGACCTGGGGGTTCACTAAATGAGAAGCTGGATATGATTTAGTGTGCTCTTTCTGCCAAGAAGGCTAAGGGCAGATTGGGCTGCATTAGTAGGAGCGTGACCAGCAGATCAATGGCAGTGATTATTCCCCTCTATTCAGCACTACTGAGGCCACATCTGGAGTACAGGCAGTCCCCGGGTTACGTACAAGATAGGGACTGTAGTTTTGCTCTTAAGTTGAATCTGTACGTAAGTTGGAACTGGCGTCAGCCACTGCTGAAACTGATCAGTTTCAACAGCGGCTGAATCTGGACGCCAGTTCTGACTTACATACGGATTCAACTTAAGAAACCCAGGTGTCCCCAAGTCAGCTGCTGCTGAAACTGATCAGCGGCTGATTCCAGGAAGCCCGGGGCAGAGCAACTCTGCCTCAGGCTTCCTGTAGTCAGCCCCTAGTCAGTTTCAGCAGCGGCTGACTTGGGGACGCCTGGGGCAGAGCAGCTGGGGTGCTGCCGGGTTGGTACAGTAGCGCCGAGGAGCGGCGCTGCGGGACCAACCTGGCAGCGCCCCAGCTGCTCTACCCCAGGCGAAGGCAAGAAAAGCCTGGTCTGCTGGGGGGGGGGGGGGGGGCGCACTAGCTGCACCCCCCTCCCCCCAGCAAACCAGGGAGACGCGGGTGGCAGGACCGCCCGCGTCCTCCACGGCTTTGCTCCGTCTCCCTGGTCTGCTGACCAGGGAGACGGGGAGCAAAGCCGCGGAGCACGCCCGCAGCGGGTCAGCCCAAGCGCGACCGGGCTGTCCCGCTGCGGGCGTGCTCCAAGGCTTTGCTCCGTGTCTCCCTAGTCTGCTGGGGGGGGCTCCCCCCCCAGCAGACCAGGGAGACGTGGAACAGCTTTTCTCGCCCTGGAGGACGGGGGCGATGGGACTGCAGCACATCTGGGCGTCCCGCCGCTCCAATCCTCCGGGGCGAGAAAAGCCCCGTTCGTAACTGCGGATCCGACATAAGTCGTATCCGTGTAACTCGGGGACTGCCTGTACTGTGTCCAGTTTTGAGTCCCCCACTGCAGAAAGGATGTGGACAAATTGGAGAGAGTCCCTCAGAGGGAAATGTTTATTATTAACAGAGGCTGAGGAAACTGGGCTTATTCAATATACAGAAGAGAAGCGTGAGAGGGCATGTGATAGCAACCTTCAACTTCCTGAAGGGGGTTTTCGAAAAGGATGGGGAGAGGCTATTCTCAGTGGTGGCAGATGAGAGAACAAGGAGCAAAGGTCTCAAGTTGCAGTGGGGGAGATTTAGGTTGGATATTAGGAAAAACTATTTCACTGGGAGGGTGGTGAAGCACTAGAATTGGCTGATGCGGTAGGTGGTGGAATCTCCATCCCTTGGAGGTTTTTAAGACCAAGCTTGACAAAAACTTGGGATTGGTCCCGTTTTGATCAGAGGATTGAACTAGCTGACCTCCTAAGGTCTCTTCTAACTCTAATCTTCTGTAATTCAATGAACTACAAGAGACAAAGTTAAAGATATTTTTGGTAGCTTTACTCTTTCCTTCCTGAAGATAACTCTCAAAACTACAATATTCTGCTGTGCAGCTTTTGCAGCCAGTTTTCCTTGCAGACACTAACTGTCATTCCATCATTCTGAAGAAGCCACATGACTAACATTTCACTACTATATTCTCCTTCATGATACTGCAGCTGGGCTCCAGAAACCAAGAAAACAAGTCACAATGCTCTAAGGATTTGGCTTCTCTCCCTGCTGATCTGTGTTCTGTAAAGATCATTTATAATATGTCTAGTCTGCTGCCACTGACAAGCCTATGAAAAAGAAGTTGTTTGTTCTTATTCCAAATTGGGGAGGGGAGAGAAGTGAATGGGGTGTGTAAAATCTCCATAAGTATGGAGCTTTGTGCACAAACACCTTTCTGATTATAGCTGAAACTTTTCAGATACTGCAAAACACATCAGGTTTTGAAAGCATTTAACAACTTTTAGGGAAACTTTTTGATAACCAAGCCATTTGGATAGGATACAATCTGGAAGCGGAAAAAGCTTCAGCTACCCAAATCTCAGACAATCAGAGTTCAGAAAACTGTACTAGCCATGTAAGATACAACATATTCCACATCCACACACGTAGTTTTGTTTTCTGAGCCATATGGTATTTTAGTCAACGAACATTAAATGTCTTATTTATTTATTTAGATAAAAGGTCTGGAATCTTGGAAGTAAAAAGAGAAGAAATGGATTTTAGCCCCAACCAGCACTTCCCTAAGGGCCTGTGCAGGATTATTCATTTCAGCATATCCACCAGTTTATTTTATGTGTCTCAAACCAAAGCTACCAATACACTACACTTTTATCCTGTAGATAACAGCAGAGATGCACAAGCAGCGACACTGGAAGGAGGTTATGTTGGCTGCTAAACTAACACTAGGAGAACTCTACAACCAACAGGACAACAAAAATGTGTTTGAATATATTTAGGAACAAAAATAATCTTCATGATGGTACTGGTACATTATTAAATGGAATCAGAAATGATCAACAACAACATTGAAAAAGTAGAGGTGTTCCATACATACTTCTGTTCAGAATTAGATGGGATGGGGAAGGGATGTGATGTAGTCTCATCATATGGCAATAACACTCTTTCCATTTCACTAGTAAATGATAAACAGATGCTACTAAATTCAGACATTTCTAAATCAGTAAGTCCAGATCACTTGTATCCAAGACTTTTTAAAGAGCTGGCTCAGGCTTTGATGATTTGTTACTGTTTGTTTTCAATAAGTCTTTGGGCACCAGAGAAGCTCCAGAATACTGAAAGAAAGCTAATGTGCCAATATTTTAAAAGGACAATTGGGGTGACAACTAATTATAGGCATATATCAGTGGGACATCATTACCATGCAAGGTAATAGATAAGCTGATATGGGACTTGACTAATAATGTAATGTATTTAATGTACATTAATAATATAATCCAAATCACCATGGGCTTATGAAATACAGATCCTGTCAAACTAACTTGACTTTTTAAATGAGATTACAAGTTTAGCTGATAAAGGCAATAGTGTTGAAGTAATATATGTAGACTTCTGTAAGGTACTTGACTGGATACAGTATGGCATTTTGATTAAAAACTAGAATATAAAATCAAGATGGCACACATTAAATGGATTAAACACTGTCTAACTGATAGGTCTCAAACTGACAGGGAATGAACATTTGGCAGGTCTGTTTACAGTGGCCCTACATTATTTGACATCTTGTAACAATGGTCTGAAAATAAAAACAAATCATTGATTGGAGTACAGCTCTGCCAACTGCTGAATCAGCTTTAGCCTGGTGTTTGATGGCACAATTTATGCACTGAAGACCAGGTCCCTGCCCTACATATTTCCAGAACTGGGACCTGAGCTAGAAATGCAGTTGAAGCAGCCGGCACTCCCCCACCTTAGGGAAATTGAGTGGATAACATCTGATCTGATGGACCATTCGTGAGTAAGGAATGTTTAGCTGAGACTGTCCGCCTGATTATTCTGCAGCCTGGAAGTTATTGAGTCTTGAGGTGAACAGAATGGGCTATGCAGAAGTCCCAAAGATACAGGGCTTCCTCACAGAGAGGGAACTTGCTCCTCCCTACTTGTTTCTGTAGAACACGGCCATGGTGAGCACAAGGCTCGGCAGGCTAGTCTCTCAGCCCTGAGTTCCTTGCCGTTAATATGGAGTCTGAAAGCTGTTTGCTCATGGATTATCAATACAGATCCAGCATGTCCTGATTTGGACAGTAGGTTAAGGAAACAAGGCTTGTAGTGGTCTGAAGTGTAGCCTTGCATGTCTCATCACATAAGAGCATATCATCATGTGTCCTTGTAGGCAGAGACACATCTTTACCATTGTGGTTGGCTACTGCATGAAAGATTTGATAATATTGGTCGTAGTCTGAAACCTGGGGTCCAGGAAGAGGGCTCTTGCCTGGACTGAGTCAAGAATTACCCCATGTGGACTGACCCGCATTGAGGTGACTAATATATCCAGAGTCAACTACATGTGGGCCTAAACTTGTTCCCTGGAGTGGCCCCTCAGTAGCCAGGTGCCCAGGTATGGATAAACCTGGACTTTTTTGCACAGGAAGGCTGCTACCACCAACATGCGTTTGGTGAACATGCATAGTGGTGTCAACCACCCAAAAGGGAGGACTGTACACGGATAATGGCTGTGGTTCACTATGAACCTGAGGAACTGTCCGTGCCTTGGGAGAATAGCTATATGAGAGTGTGCGTCTTTCACGTCCAGGGTGGCATACAGTCACCGTGATCCAATGAAGGAATGATGGTGGCCCAGGGATACCATGAGAAACCTCAACCTCCTCTTGGCTGAGGCCTCCCAGGTCTAGTGTGGCCTTGGCCTTGTAAATTAGAAAGTATCAGGAGTAGAAGCCCTTGCCTTTTAAATTGCACAGGGCCTTCTGCATGCCCCCCATTGCAGCACCACTCCATGGGGCTCCACAGCCAATCCCAATGGGAGTTTTCACTGCACACACCCCTGCCTGCAGTCAGCATGAACAAGCATTTGAAGAAGACGACAGCAATTTGTTGATTGATCCATCATCACTAAGGCCCAGCTTCTGGCTGTCAGAGATTTAAGGAAACCTCAGAGCATGGAATTCCATTCTTAGCCATCTTGGCTGATTGACACTGATGGACCTATCCTCCAACAGCTTCTCATTCTTTTCTGAACCCATTTATAATTTGCAGTCAAAAATGTTTTTCCTTAATATCCATCCAAGACTACTTCACTAGGAGGGTGGTAAAGCACTGGAATGGGTTCCCTAGAGAGACGATAAAAGTCTCCAAGGATGGGGATTCTAAGTCCTGTCTTGACAAAGCCCTGGCTGAGATGATTTAGTTGGGGTTGGGTCCTGCTTTGAGGGCTAATTGACCTTCTGAGGACTCAGTTCTAACCCTAATCTTCTATGATTCTCCTAGAATTCCTAGCAACAAGTACCACAGGTTGACAGTGCACTATATGGAGAAATACTAGGTTTTAAACTGGTTAGCCATGGTTTTATGCTATTTTCTGTCTTTGTAACCATTTCTTTCCTGATGGTTTCTGATAGTGTTAGCTTTTTTGACTGCCATCACACATTCAGCAAATGTTTTCAGAACTATTCACAAGCAAGCCAAGATGCCATTCTTGAGTGCTAACAGCTAATTTAAATGCTAATTTCAACCTTGCTTTATTTCATGCTATTGCTTATAATTATATGCCTAAACTGTATGTCTCCCTCTTTTATGTTTACATTCTTTAATTGCTGTTGTAGAAATCATAAAAGCAATGTAAATGTCTAACTTCTAAAGAATGAGGCACTAGATCTTGCAGCAAGATGGAAAGTGTGATTTTTCTCTCTGGTACTGGGACATTTCCATATTTTGCACACTGCAGTGTTATCAGCAAGGGGATATAAAATGGTGTTCCCAGCAGGCTGCTCAGGAATGGCGACTGCAATTCAAAGCTTTATTTTCTAGTATGCTGGATCCCTAGTTAGAAGGGCTTCTTGTCCTCCAGACATCTATGCTATTAGGATCAACACTGCTCATTTCACTTAAAACATCCTAAGTGGAATCTTTTGTCTACTAAAATCGGTATCCATTTGGAAGGAGTGATTCATCCAGTGGAGAAAGCAGTTGCCCATATTTAATATGGTTACTTTCTCCTGGTTAGCAAGGTCACATGAAATACCCTCAGGTTCATGCAGACAGAGGAAAAAAAGCTGCTGGGAAATGTCAGGGACCAATCCTATGTATGCTTCTTAAGATCTGTGCCCAGCCCCTGGACAGAAAGGAATATGCCAAGAAACCAAAAAATGAGTTTGGTACACAACTCAAATTCAATGTAAGCTTTTTTCAAAAAAAGCATGTAGTAAAGGTAACTTCTGTTAAGATCATACTCCCATCTGGATAGCCCTCATAGAAACAGACTACTCATCAGAAGGCAACAGGGGGTAGCATCCACTTCAAGTCCATACTATTGAAACCTAGAAAGATTTGGAATTGAACCCAGGGATTCTGCACAAACTAACAACAGCTCATCTACAGGGCTATCCATTTGCATAGTTACTACTCAGAACAGAACCTGACTAAGAATCTTTTATTTAAGATACTATGTAAGTGGAAAGCATTATTTTTGGGAATAGGAACTGAACCCCACTCTGTCAGATAGTAGTATACAGTCTCGGGCACCAAGCTAGGGGCAGTGTCTGCAACAAGGTAGCACGAAGTTATACCCAGATTCCTACTGCACTGTGGTACCACTTACACACGGGCTGGGGATGAGTGGCCAGTGATTTCATACACAAGGGTAAAAGGGCCTTCATAGAGCACTACTGAACTGACTGTTAAATGTGCTTTTAACTCTAAAGGAACACACTTAATTCAAAATCTAGCCAGGAATAATTTATCTGCTTACCATGCAGGACTAAGCCTCCAGCCACAGAAAAGCAGCCACTATCAAGCCATTCTTTGACACTAATGAAACAGTAGCAACTGACCCTCTCTTTGAATCAACTACAGGAGTACCTTCTCCTCAAAGTCAATACAAATTACTATACAAGGACCAGAATCATCTCTTTCTCTGCAGTAAACATTGTGACCCTGAAATCTTCTGTTGCATATCCCAGTCATAGCTTATCTGAAACACTGTCATCTTAACGCCTTTGCAGAAAACCCTGTCATTTTACAAGCTCCATGACAGTAACGTAAGAACAGCAACACTGGGTCAGACCAATAGTCCATCTAGCCCAATATCCTGTCTTCCAACAGTGGCCCATACCAGATGCTTCAGAGGGAACGAACAGAACACGGTAATGTTGAATGACCCATTCACTGTTGTCCAGTCCCAGCTAGAGACACCCCCAGAAGATGGGTTGAATCCCTGACCATCTTGGCTTATTGCCATTGATGGAACTTATCCTTCATGAACTGCTCATTCTTTCTTGAACCCACTTACACTTTTGGCCTTCACAATATAGGTACTAGAGAAAAAAACTCCCACACAGAGGTTGAGGTCCTTGAAACGGAAAAGCTAACAGGCATGTTAAAAGACAAGACCCTCCAATTTGACACATTTTTGCTTTCAGTGCTGGTTTATGTAGAGTATGATACTTTTGGAAATACCTTTATGCTGCTAAGTACAAAGCTGCACAAATATCGCTTTTACCACCCAAGTCAACCATTCTCTCTCATCTACATAAGGGCAGCTTTGTAAGAGGAATCTGATTTTTCACTGAAATACGTGAGCACAGCCCAGAGCCTAAGATTCGGTAGTAAGAGACCTCTGTATCTATTTTAGGGGATTGACAATTACTTTTTAAAGAGCCTATCGACTGGGAAGTAGAACTGAGGCCTGTCTTTCAAATGGCAGTTTAAAATACTAAGCACGAGGCCCTATGGCAGAGGCAAGCAAGACAGACTTTTGATCTGGCCCACCCTGCTGGGACTGGAGGCACTGCAGCTTCAAACTGCTCAAAATGACTGGCTGCTCCAGGGGGGAGGGGGCAGAGGGAGACTTTGCAGGCTGCCATCTCCCCCAACCCAATATTGCAACTCATTGGCTGAAACACACACACCCTCCTCTGCACATAGTGCTGAGAAGGCACAGGGAGGGAGCAGCTTAAGAGGCAACTGGGCTCTCCAGTCTAGCAGAAAGGGTTGGGAAGAATCCAGAGACTGGAATCTGAAGTCAAACAAACTGGAAAAGCACATTTTTAAAAATCAGTCGGGGTACTGAAGAATTGGAACAGGTTGTGGTGGTTTTTAAATCAAGACTGGATGTTTCTCTAAAAGATCTTCTCTAGTTCACAAAAAGAGTTGTTTCAGGGCAGTCCCGTGGCCTGTGTTACACAGGAGGTCAGCTACTTCATCATGACCTTGGAATCTATTAATCGGGACCTAAGGCAGGAGAGCATCAAGGCATGGACCAAAATTCTGGCAGTCAGAACAGAGCACAGTGCAGTGCCAAGAGAATAGACTCAACACTGACTCTGAACTTTCTTCCTTTTGAGAGTTTAAATTAAGCTCTTAGGGCAATTTGAAAGTACTGATGCTTATTTCTAAAAACGTGTGGTGTATTTAATTGTGATTTGGCTCAGCCTATAAGGCTGATGTGTCTTAATACACAGAATCATTTCATCCAGATATGGGTGTGCTCTGCAGAAAGAATGCTTTGTAGTGGAAGGTTCACTCGTTCACTGAGAAATCCCCAAAGAGAAATTCCACAGTAGTAGCAAGGTTGCATTCACTTT
Organism: Pelodiscus sinensis; assembly: GCF_052426305.1. Classification (NCBI taxonomy): domain Eukaryota; kingdom Metazoa; phylum Chordata; order Testudines; family Trionychidae; genus Pelodiscus; species Pelodiscus sinensis. The sequence goes on from NC_143060.1 coordinate 68,105,882, forward strand.
TTCCAGAAGGCTGGAGCCAGTAAATAGTCTTACAGCTTTTAAAATATTACCTGGGGTTTTTAAAGAAGTTAAACGAAAATGGCTTTACCAGTGACAGGAAGAATGGGAAAATAATGTGTTTAAAATACAAAGATGGCTTCATAACAGAAACAAAAATGAATATTAGCAATAGTCTCTCTCTCTCTCTGCATGCCAGAAAAACTGAAGCCAGCCAGTAAGGATGGAATTATCCATACCAAAAAATAAGAGGCAGCGGGGAAGGGAAGACAGTCTCAGTGCTAGTGACCAGAGATCAACATACCAGAAAGTCACCCAGCACCTACCCACCCATTTACTAACATCTTTTCCCTGAAGAATAGTGATAGAGATGTAGCCGTGTTAGTCTGGTGTAGCTGAAACAAAATACAGGACTATGTAGCACTTTAAAGACTAACAAGATGGTTTATTAGATGATGATCTGGCCCACGAAAGCTCATCATCTAATAAACCATCTTGTTAGTCTTTAAAGTGCTACATAGTCTGTATTTTGTTTAATCTTTTCCCTGTTCACGATAAACAGTCAGCTATTCAGTAGAGCCAACTAGAGCAGCTTCACTGAAATTGACAAAACTACGCCCATTTGCGTCAATGGAACGTGTGGCCCAAAGTTCTATTTTCACATCCCATTCTGTTCAAGTTCAGTCACCGCATTTTCTCTCCAGCCTTTTTACATCACTATCTGTCCACTGTTCTAATTTCTTCAAGAACTAAGTTCTACCAAGCTGCCCTTCCCTGTTTTCTTCTGGAGGCTTGAAATGAATTCACTTTAAAAAACAAACACACACACAGTTGTTTCAGTTAGCTGACCTGCCCGTTTCTTTCTAAAGAAAGACAACTTTATCTAAGATCACTACACCAACATCCAGATTAAGGATGTAAAAGACTAGTCAACTATCGGATAAACATTTACTTATCGGATAGTATTCTGACTAGTCGATATTCCCCCCCCCCCCCCCGCTGCCTCTATAAGGGGTACTTCAAAGTGGCAGCACCCCAAGGCAGAATTACAAAGGGGCAACCGCTGCACAGCTGATCTGCAGATCTGCAGTGTGGCAGGCTGCCATTTTGAAACTGGCACCTCTGAGCATTTCAAAGGCTCATTGGAGCCCTGGGTCAGCTGGGGACTCCTCAGCTGATCCCGGGCTCTGCACAGCACTTCCCCAGAACCCGGGATCAGCTGGGGAGTAGCATGTCAGGAGAGTCAGCCGGGGAGTAGTGTAGCATGGAGCCCGAGGTCAGTGGGGGACTGAGTCCCCTGCTGACCCCTGGCTCCATGGCTTTGAAATGCACAAGAGCCTCTGCTGGGTACTCTTGTGCATTTCAAAGCATGCACACAGCATGCAGCCCAGAGTCAGCAGGACTTTTGGCTGGCCCCAGGCTGTACATGGAGTTCTGCATTCCTCCTTTGAAATGCAGGGCTCTTGTACATTTCAAAGGAGGAATGCAGAAGTAAGTGCCTGCCTATCGACCAGTCAATTAACTGCATTTTAATATCCTTAATCCAGACAGAACCTCAAGCTAAAATGTTGCCAAATGATGCCCAACTAGCTTGGCAGGACCTCGATACCAGAGCTGTCGGCTCAAAGCCACATTCCTTGCAGAGCCCCAGATTTAACACCGTTTATACTAGAGATGAAACAGTGAAACCTGTTTTTCAATACAGTATTTCCCCTTTTCCACCTATGCACAAATATAACCAGTAATTGCCTTTCCCCAATAATGTACCTTTTCTACATCTTGAAGTATAAGGGAACTAAACTGTGTTTGGCTAAAAATAATGTGAAGTAAAATTCTTTTAAAGACATTTCTTACCACCATTTCAGAATACTTGAATGATTTTTAAAAATCTAATTAATTTTCATAACAGCTGCTAATAGCTCTTTCACTTCATTCAGCATGCTATATTCAAAAACACAAGGCAGTTTCTAATAAGCTCCATGTCCTAACTTTCATGAATTAGCACAACAGTAACAGTCTAAGCCAAGTATTATTGAACAATGTTTTAATGTTAGCCAGAAGTTGCTTTCATTTGGCCGGCCAATAAAAATAATGAAGGTTTGGGGAGAGTTTGGGTTTGTTTTTTTTTAAATTTGAGTCTGGGAAATCCTATCTCCACAAAATATAGCATTCTGCTCTGATCATCCATAGTCATACAGAGATTGATCCCATCCAATGGGTTTTTCCACTACAGTTTCTCCACTACATGGAGAGCTAACAGCACCCCCATCAGAAGGGCTACATTGATCAGTACAGAGCTTACAATGGTGGCAATGATGCCAGACCCACACTCAGAAGGGGCCCTGGACAGCAGCTGAAGGGACATGTGGTTTCAAACCTAAATGATCATAAACAGCTGGAACTTACATCCATGCCTGTCGTTTGTGTGATGCCATGGAGGGGTTTAGCCAGTGCTATTTTTCCACTCACTAAACTGTTTCCTGCAGCTGATGCCAGTATGTTGACAGTGTGACTGGGAAGCTGTGTGGGCCCTCCAGTGACAGCTATGGTTGGCTGGGATGCAGGATGAACTCCAGGACTCTGAAGCTGCACCACAGTAGACTGAGAGAGCACCAGTGGCTGACCTAGAATGGAGACATAAAGACCATGGTAACTGAGTGTTCAGTGGGGGAGAAGAAATGTGTGTGAAATTACCAATTTGTGGGGTGTGATCTTGATGCGGAGATAAGGTGGGTTTCACTCCTGAAACCACTGCTCCCTTTGGATTGAGTTCTTAAGCATCAATATACTCTCAAACAAAACTCAGTTCAACAAAACAAGTCAGCAGGTTCTATATTGATTCTCTCAACTTCATACCTGTTTATAAACTAACACTCTTAAACTAGCTCTTCCATCTGCCACATCACAAAATTAATTTGAGATCAGACAATCCAGATGTACTTTTTCTGCCTCTTATGGTAATAACTGGTCATCAGATTTTGCCCTAAGAATTTAGCTAGCAGTTTTGCTGCTGATAGAACTCTATTCTGCTTTGTCTCCCACAACTGCTTGACCCCTCGAGGCTCACAAAAGTAAACACTTGTTGGTGTCACTACAACTGACACGTCATTAATTCTGTAACTAAAGTATAGCACTTTATAAATATTAACAACACTATTAAATAGTCTCTTTCCCCACCACATTTGTTATTCCTCAATAAGAGATATGGACACCAATTACAAACAGAGTAAGTGACTTCCCCAAGGATACCATAAGAAATCTGTTGCAAAGCCAGGAATAAAAAATAGTTGAATTAACTCTGGGAGAAAAGATTACTCACCATCAAACGCAGCTCTTCGAGAGTCATCTTTGCACAATCACACTCACAGAATTCAATGCAATCGCACTGAAATTATCTAGAACCTACTGCTCCACCAGGGCTTGTAGAAGCCCCACACAACGATTGGTGCTAGCCCTAAACACCTCAGCTCCCATCTAAGCACATGGAGGGAGCGCCGAAAAGGGGCACCCAAGCATTAGCTGCTTCAAGGAGTGTGGGGCACAGAGTCAGGTGGTTAAGAGAAGAATACTCAGTTATGTAAGTACGGGGATTCTGCAATGCATTACTGTTAGCATTTGGCACCACTTAAAGGTCCCTTTTACTAGTTGTGGTTATGTCGCTACATAAAATCTTTACTATTGTGTCTGATAACAAGGTAAGTCCCCGTCTCCTCAAGGACATGGTTCCAACTAAGCTGGTACTCAGCTACACAACACACTAGCACAGGCTGCCTTTGCTAGCTAAGACACAGGTATAAGTTAAGGCAGTAATGCAGAAATCTACAAGCCACAACATCTGTAGTATAAGAGCTTTGACAAGGCCTACGGCCCAAAAAGCGTAAGCAGCTGACCAGGAGTAACCCTAGACCAGGAGATACACAAGATGAAATGCTGTAATAAACAAGTATGAGAAGTGCAGACAGGTAATCACAAAATGACAATTAACTCAGGTAGGTTAAGTCTGGAGAAGCAGCAGATGTCAGACCATAAGAATGCCATGGCTTATTTGCTAATAAGCTCCTGTACCCCTACATTAGTAGGGTGAGGAAATACAAGCAAGGAAAAAGGGCTGAAGCCCCCACTCGACCTGCACTATGGGAGTCAGTGTAACAAAAGCTGTTTCCCAGCCTACATGCCCTGGGAGATGGCAGCACGACAATCTCAGGTGGGGATGATGACTGGCTTTTTCTGTAAGGCTTGGTGAGAGTATATCAATTCTCAGACATTCTGACCATATTCTATTATTTATCTACTTTGCTGGGCTGAAGTGTTTGTGATTTTGCCAACTGCACTAATACAAACCATTACAGAGACAGAACACCACTCCCAAATGTAAGCATCTCCTTTGTGCGCACCAGGGCCTCGTATTAACTGTAATATCTCTGGTTCTGGTCACAAAGCAGAACACTGCCAAACCACAGAATGCAAATTATTACAAGATCGGGCAACACTGCTTCATGCTATTGTCTTGGTCTCCAAAGCCTCAGCCTCCATTAAAAACGGATAAGGGGCAGTTTTCCAGCAGTTTTTTCAACCAATTTTAATCAATAGAAAAACTGATTTAATTCAAATAAATCCCTGCACCACTTGAAACACTGGAAGTGTGGAAACTTCAAACGACTGCGGAGATCGCCCAATGCTCTTGGCTAAGGAATATTCATCTAACATCCATAGATATTAAATGTATGCATCTTTGGAGCTGGAATATAATGTTCAGCTTGATAGGGAAGGTTACTAAGCTTCCTCCAGGAACTAAAATTGGTGGGGGAAAAGAAGGGAGGAAGAAGAAAGGGAAAGTTGGTATTTACTGCAGAGCCCAAGACCAAAGAAGAGTTCAAATTGGGTTCAAAAGACCAGGAGGCAAAGAAAGGGCACAGAGGAACAGCCCAAACTGCCTCAAAGTACCTTACTCTGATCCAAGAAATGGCAGGAGATTGTAAATCAAGAGGGCAAAACCCTGGAAGGTCATCTTGAGGAAGATGGACAACACATGATACGCTTCGCATATGTGTAGACTTACTATTTTAGGGTGTTCTCAGAATTGTTTCTTTCCTAAATAAATGTACCATGTCCTGTGAAATCTGCCTGATAAATGACAAAAAGGAGCTCTGCATCATTCAGTGCATGGGACGGATGCTGCTGAAATAACGACCAGCTATTCAGTAATTTGTTCTACTGCTTATGGCCACCAATTCGAACACTGCTCTGAAGACAGAACTATTCATTTTCTGAAGGATTTTTCTATGCTGATCACGACAGTACCTAAGCAGCTCACAAATACATCTCAGCATATCTGCAAATCAGACCCTAACTGTGTGGGTGCCTCACTTTCTGGCTGCCCAAATTAGTGACCACCGGAGAAAGAAGTGTGGTTTAAGTGCCCTGACTGATATTCCACATGAACCTTGGGACACAGGCAGCAACAGAATCCAATTTGTCTTGGCAGCTTTCAACCGCCTTTGCCCTGAGGCCATCCTTTCTCTTTATGCAATCCGCTGCCTCATTCACTAAACACCTCTAACTCCTACAACAAAGGAGGGAATGCTTGTACAGACAGCAGCCTCTTTCACTCCACAGACCTGATTCACATATAGGACATGTGGATCCTGTGCACTGAATGAGGCAGGGTTCTTAGTACTGACTGTGAGGTTATAAATGTGCCATCTTGGATACACACCAGGGGCCAAGTTAAAGCTGCATGACCAATTTTAATTTTGACATTTCCTACCATGAGTGCTTGCCTCTGCAACCTTATTTATGTGTTTTACTGTTGGTTTGTGGAATTTCTTTGCTTTTTTTAAAAAAAAGCAAACTGGAAAAAACAAAAATGCCATTAGGTGGCATCATCCTGACAGGTGACTCTGCAGCTGCGTTAATTTTGATAGAATAAGTGGGCCCAGATCACCATGCAAATCTCTGCCTCTTGAACTAATAGAATAAATTATCACAATAGTACATTCATTGACCCTCCGTGGCAAAAAAAAAAGGGGGGGAGGGCACCAAAGAGAAGAGCTACAAAAGCATTCTCAAAGGCCTGAAGAATGTGTCACTAGTCTGGTGAAAAGCAGGCTTCAGTGTCGTTGGCACTTGGTCTCTGATAAGCACATACAAATGGAGTCTAGAGACCATCCGGGAGAAGAATGGAGACTCCTTCAAGTGGACGGTGAAAAGAACAAACTGCAGACAAGTGCACGCAAATGGATGTTAAAAATAACTTCGTTCTTGAGATGAGTAAATTAGCACGAGTGCTGCATAAACTGTTGTTAGCTGCCCATAAGTCAATCTTTTTTCCACTTCAGTGTAATGCTTGAGAATGGCATGTTTTCTGGAGAGCCCACATTTCAGTAAAGCAGGACAATTCATCTCACAGCACCAACAGCCAGATGAAGAGACCTAGGGTTGGGTTGTAATGTCTTATGACCAGAGATTTTGTGAAGAAGTTGACAGGTCTGCTCTGCATACCAGAAACATCTGATCCACGCTCAGGCTATCAGGATCTCACAGGCACTGTCTGGTCCCATTTTCCTGAGCAGCCAAAAGACCAGTTGGATCAACTTGTACTGGAGCTGCATGTTTGACTCTCACAGAAAGGAGTCTATTAAGGTCCTCTTGTCATCCCTCACCAAGAGCAACGCAGGGGACACAGAGTCGGTCCTGGCAGCAAAGTCATCTATAAAAGGGGAGGACCCAACTTGCTAAATAAGAGTCTGACCTCACAGGCTGTTTTAGAAAGCATTCATGCTTTCTCTAAGTCTCCAGGAGATCTTATCTGCCAAATCACCCTCCCTTGCTAGATGAATACCAGATATGTTGTGTTTCATGCACAAGCACGTCGACTTGCCACTTCCTTGCACATGGCCTGGGAACAAGCACTTCCTTGATTATGAGAATACAGGAAGTCCCCAACTTACAAATGGGTTGAGTTCCAAAAGTTTGTTTGTAAGTCGGTTGTTTGGCCCTTGGAATGTATTCTCCCATAGAAACGACATGTGGCAGTTGGATTCCCAGGCTAGCTCACAAAAGCCTATTTAACCCATAATGTAGCTGAAATACTGTACATTTACAATGTAAAATAGAAAAAAAAATCACTTTTTATTTAACCTTGAATGATAGTGCTTGAGGAAAGACAGGTTTAATTAGAGGAAGAGTTAGGTGGAAATTCTGAAGGGGACTTCTTGGCATCCCCCTGTTGTGGGCTCTGCTCTGGCTTCTACAGTCAGGCCTGTTCCACAACTACCCTCCTTCCTTCAAGGCTGGACCCCGCCCCCTTCAACAGGAGGCAGCAAGCACAAGCTGGAGGACTTTGGAGGAGAGAAGCGGTTGTTTCCCCTTTAAATGCTGCATCTCTTCAGCCACTGGCTGCACGACAGCTCCCCAGCTCTTGTGGCCAGCCCTTACGCTGCTCACCTAGACTTTTGCCTGCTCCTTTATGGCAGTAGGTGAGCTTTTGTTTTATGTGTGTATGTCTGTAAGTCGGAGAGTGACTGTCCAGAACTATGGTGTTGTCCATAAGCACCCGCTCTACTTTTCCTTTAAGCTGAACTACGATGGATTTCTGGGCCCAAGGGATGGTTCACAATTCTAGCAGATTGGTTCCTCATTGACTCCAAAGTCACTGGCAGTGCATGACAGACAACTTGGATGCATCTGGATGGTTTTTTGCTGAGGGAGCTGGAGGAATGCAGGGGATTGGTCAAACTGTACTCTATGAGGCTTCACCAACTTAGCTGCTTTGGCTCTTCAGAGAGCTGGCTGTCCACACTGAATCATTACTTCAGGGTCTCACAACTGTGGCTTGAGACAGGTCTGGGTAGAATGAAGACTAGGCAGCTGTATCTATCTACAAAGTACTTCTCTAAATCAAAGAGATTGGGAATATGCATCCATCTTGGGAAAAGTCCTAGGGCAGGAAGTGCTTAATTTAAAATCCTAAAAGGGCTTTACACCAAGATAAAACTAAAAACGGACAAAATCACTTAAGTTAGAAAAGCTCTAAAATGTCTAAGTCCTCTCAACTCAAGATATGTCTATGCTCCAATTAGAGATGTGACTGCAGCCCAGGCTGACATACCAGTAGTAGCTTGAATCTAGCTAGCATGACTAAAATAGCGTAGATGCAGTAACACGAGCTTCAGAGTGTACTTGCACTAAACCTGTGCCACACTGTGGGCTTCTATTTTTACTTGTGCTAGCTAGATTAAAGCTTGTGAAGGTAAGCCAGCCCATACGACCATCACACCCCCGACTGCATAAAAATCTTAAGGGATACAAAAAGCAGCAGCGCAGGGGGGCAGGTGGCTCCCAGGGAGCCAGTGTGCTCCCTGCACATACTGGGAGCCTGAATGTAACCAGGCAACCAGGCTCATTGGTTAGCCTTGCATATGGCTACACTTTCACATTCCTATCCCAAATCTGTAGGAAAGTCACTTTGATGGCAGAACTATGTTGTCTGCTGTTATATGAGTGCACTGATCAGTACTCAGCATAGTTCATATGCCTCTGGGTAAAGGCCTGGAGCCAGAATTCGTCATGTTTGTTAACCAGTTGGGAAACCATATGAACATAAGATGGAGCAGAACAGTGTTTCTCAAACTGTGCTCCGTGGAGCCCCAGGGCTCCGCGAGACCTCTCCAGGAGCATGGCAAGGTTGACAAACTGGAAACATCAATAGGAATAACACATACAATCAATCAGTGGACCGCTGGGACTCCGCATAAGTGTTGACGCATGTAAAGGGCTCCAGAGCCCAAAAACTTTGAGAACCGCTGGAGTAGAAAAACAATAGCGATTATAAAGAAGTCTCACATGATCATAATGCAGGACAATGTAGCACTTTAAAGACTAACAAGATGGTTTATTAGATGATGAGCTTTCGTGGGCCAGACCCACTTCCTCAGATCAAATAGTGGAAGAAAGTAGTCACAACCATATATACCAAAGGATACAATTAAAAAAAATGAACAAATATGAAAAGGACAAATCACATTGCAGAACAGGAGGGGGATGCAGGGGGGGGGGGGAAATGTGTTTCCTAGACAAGTCTGGATAAACTAGTTCCCCAAAGACAACAAAGATGGGCTGATGCCTCTAGCCAGGTGTCATCCAAGTCAATCACTAGGCCGGGATGGCCAACCCGTTACAGTGCAAAGGTCCAGGGGGAAAAGTTGTCGACTGCCCCTTTAAAAGAAGCCCCCAGCTGCGCTTTTGGTAGAGCAAGGAAAAAAAGGCCTGCCCCTTTAAGAAATGCATTTAGAGTCTTTTGGGCCACATCAGGCTCCCGCCGTCCAACACCATCTTGAAGACGCCATTTTTAATGGCCATGCCGGACAGCTCCCCTGCACCAGCAAGCACAGGGAGGCAGGGGCTGTTTTCAGGGGCACATGGGCAGCTTCACGAGCTGCGGGGGGCGGCTTTGCAAGCCGCACCTGGGAGGTGGGGGGAGAAGAGCCACATGCTGCTCAAGAGCCGCGGGTTGGCCACAACTGCATTAGGCTAAGTTTATGTCACAGATAAACTTGGGGCTACAGGACTGGAGCTGGCAGCCAAGCAAGACAACCTCGTCAGGTTACCCCTGCAGGGGTCCCACAACTACTAGCCAGCACTGTGGTGGGGGAAACCATGGAGCTGCAGCAGCAAGTCACAGACAGGTCACAGTTCTTATTTTTTTGTTTATTGCCTGAGACCTGTCAATGGCTTACTAAAAAATAGCCATGACAAAATCTTAGCCTTAGCAATCACCAGTCAAGTGACCATTTCATTGGCAAGGAATGGGGACAGTAACAGACAGATCTGCATCTTCACAAAGAGCATGAAACCTGTTTCACTGCAAGACTCCTTGTGTCTGTCCTCGAAGCAGGAATAAACTTTATCTGAGATAACCCTCAAGAAAATGCATTTCCAAGGGGCCTGGACCTTAAGAGCGAGAGGGGAAAACATCCCGATGTCTCTCTTTCAACATAAGGCAACAAAAGAAACAGCCTTTGGACGCAGATCCTGGCGACAAGGTTGGTCAACAATGGTTCTACAAATATATGCTAAGGATTTCACCTTGAACCAAGTCTAGTCCGCCAAATTTTAGTACTAGGAAGCATCTCATCTTCATTTCTTGTTACCGTTTCTGACTTTAACAACTTGTACCCACTTAAAACCCATCTCTTTGTAGTTTAACATGTTTTATTGTTTAATCAAAACGAATCCACTGATGTGTTTAAATGGAATTACCCACACAATGCAGCTTAAAGTGGCAAACAGTTAGATATCGATCCCCTTAGAAGGGCAATGGATTTAAGAGAGCTGAAATGAAGGCAGGGGACTGGACTCGATGACCTCTCGAGGTCCCTTCCAGTCCTAGTATTCTTTGATACTAAATGGACAGGAGAGGGGATGGACTGTGCAGAACACAAGTATTGGGATGTGGAAGTGCATTGAGTTACCCTGGAAGCGTTAACCAAGGTTGGGGGAAACTAGAGAGTGACTGGAATGTGCTGGAAGGCTGCAGCTACAGACAGACACTCAAGTGGGACCTGCATTCAGTTAGACTATTTATGAGGAGCCCACCGTTTAGAAGCTACAGCAACAAGCCATTGTGAGGCATCTCAGATTGCAGGGCAAGAGTGACAGCTTCTCACTTGCCTGGAATGCACTCCTGAATGTCCTATCCCTTTCTCTCCCCCCACCCCCAGCTCCCTGCCACCCTCACAATCTATTGTGTCATTCACTTCTGAGGTGTAGACTCATCCCTCCAACTGGCCCATGAGTCCATCTTCAATTGCCCTCTTGTTCAGTTTTCAAGCAAGTTATTCTCAGGCACTATCTGGAATAAGATGATGCAAAGATCTCTTTCTGTACAAGTAGAAATGTGACAGCCGTGGAAAGGAGTGCTGCTTGGCCCTTATGAACCTACGGTCATATTCCCCCTTCCCTTGCATAGCGGTCAGGAGTAGGCCTTAAGTAGAAAATATTACTGGGGAGGCAAGGCTCTAAACCCAGCTAGAAAGTGAACATTTAGTTCAGGCAGTCTGATAAATCTAGGCAAATGATATTTGACCAAAAACCTTTCTGCCAGTCTCTCTGGCTTTAGCCTAACTCCTAGTGGAAAGCATTCAATAGTGAAGACCGTTTCTTGGATCTCTACCAAAGCATTTGCATACACACAAATCAAGTTTTCACATTTCCTGCTTTTTGCTGTGTTCAAAGCATTTTTAGTTCAAACAGCAGCTGAACTGTAAGTATCTGTCACCATCTGCTGGTCAAAATATGCAATTACATGAGATTCAAAGAAACAGCCACCATCCCACACAATGCCTTTCCGAATTTGCACGGTAAAATACAGCTCATTGCTCATCAGTGAAGACCGAGCCCACTTTAGCAAATAACAGAGAGAGTATGGCAGCCAAACCCAAGACGGCAGAGTTTAGGGCAGGGGTCTCATTTGGGTCCCACACAGTTCCACTATCTGGCCTGCAGGCAGCACACGAGTCTCTGCAGAACTGGGGGAGGGGGTCTGTACCCTTCCCCCATGCCTAGCCATGATCCGTTCACACCCCTGCTCTGCCTTCCTGTCCCTCAAGACCCCACCCCTGAGGGGGACAGCCTCAGGGATTACTTTTTGGGGGGCCTGGCACAGGGCAGCAGCAGGGGTCGGGCTCTCCCACTCACCAGTGGCGGAAGAAACACAGCAGCCTCTGCTCCACTGCCATCTCCCAGGCCAGCCCAGTCACTCCATTTTACTGCAGTAACCGCTGCTGAGGTGAGTGTAGGGGACCCAACCCCTGCTGCCAACCCCAACCCACCTAGGACCCCATGGACTAACCTGATTATGGGGGACTGTCCCATCCACAGGATGGCTGGGGCAGCTGCCACAGGGCCCCCCCAAAGCTAGGGTTCCAAGGCAGTTGTCCTGAACCATCCCATGGTCGGGATGGCTCTGCACACACCTCCCCTAGGCCACAGGGACTTGCTGACAGTGGCACAGAGCTAGCAGCCGGACATGACTCTAGTCCCACTGCGCTACCAGTCCCGTGCTGGGAGTCAGCAGCCTTGAGCAGGGCTGGAAGTGGCAGCTGGAGAAGGGGGGTGGGGGGGGATTGCCAGCTCAAATGCATTGGAAGTGAGCAGCTCAGTGCAGGACCAGGAGCAGCTCCCTGGGGCTGGAGCAACCCTCTGCATGTGATTAACCCTGGTTAACTGTTACCCAGTAAGCAGCATCCATTAAGGTTAACCACTTACGCGTTCACATCCTTACACATAATGTGGCATTTTCCCTGTGTGTCTTGGAAGATAAAAGAACCCCTCTCAACCCTGCCCCACCACAACTAGTCATGTACCTTTAGCAGGAGCCGACTGGATACTAACAACTGGCTGTTGCTTCGGCAGTGGCAAAAGTGTTGGAAGAGCCTGAATAATGATGGCTTTGGCCTGAATGCCAAGGCTTGCTTGAGCTTCAGGTACTGCAGGCAGCAAGAGAGGCTTGGGTTGAATGGAAGGTTTGGACGTTGTCTGACTTGATCTTTTTGGAGTCCTCACAGGGCTGTTTGCTGGGGAAAGAACAAAGTGGAGTTGAACCATAAGCTCTAAGAGCAAGAAATTTATACTGCTCTGGGTGAGGTTTATTGAAATCTTTATCCATCTACTTATTAAAATCAGCCTCATACAGAAATGGACTTATCTATCAGAAACAAAATCCAGCCATTTCCCCCCAAAAGGCATTGCCTCATCTTTGATCCCATCAAAGAGACTGTCCAACATGGGTTTTTTTCCTTCTAAAGCTCTCTCCAGCTAAAGGAAAAGGGAGTAAGGGATATTAAAACAAAAACCTCACAAAACACTTTACATTTCAAATACTTTAACCGTTTATTTGTCTTCTCTTTAATAAAAGGTCAAAGGTCTTTCAATAGTGTTTGCCACAGTACTATGCATGCTGCGCTCTCTGGATATATAAGCACAGTCATACTGGGCCAGAACAATATTCCAACTAATCCAATGGCCTGTCTCCTGACAATGCTTCACAGGGGTCAACAAGGACAGAGCAATTTAAGTGACTCATATCCTGCCATCCAGTTCCAGCATCTGCCAGTCAAAGATTTAGAAACAGGCAGAGCATCAGGTTGCCACCCTGCTCGTCTTAGCTAACAGCCACTGATGGACCTATTCTCCATCAATTCTCTCTCTTTTTGGAACCCACACTTCTGGCCTTCTCCTGGCAACTAGTTCCAGGGTGGCTGTTCGTGTGAAATACTTCATTATGTTTGTTTTCAACCTGCAGCCAATCAATCTCCTCAGGATTCCCCTGGCTCTTGTGCTATATGAAGGAGTAAATAGCACTTTAATTCATTTTCGCCACATCACTCCTCAATTTATAGACCTCTATCATATCCCCCTCCGTCATCTATTTTTAAGCTTAACAGTCCCATTCTTTGTAGTCTCTCCTCAGAAGGATGCTGCTCCATGCTCCTATTTATTTCTGTTGCCTTCCTCTGTATTTTTTAAAATTCTAATATATCCTTTTGAAATGGGGTGACCAGAAAGCTGTCCACAATGACTCTGAATCTTGTTTAACATTGGAGAGTGACTTGGTTATGGTAACTCCTTTACCTCATATATTCTATCTAGTACAACAGGCAACACCACATGGTCTAAGCAAGCAGATCACTCTTACCAGACTGTATAGCACAGGAAGGGTTTTTTCTCTCTCTCTGACTTCCAGATCTCTTGCTGTACAGAGAGAGAGGAGACATCTGGGAGTTGGAGCTAAAGTCCAAGTCTTCCTGTTGACAAAGAATATAAAAAATAAAGGACAAATCCTTCTCAGAATACAAGAATGTGCTTACAAAAGCACTCAGAGGTGGTCAGGACAGACTCTGCTACTAACCACAATTCTAATATTACACTCTTCCTCTGTTAAATGTCAGCGTACAAAGGGCAAGTCAAGATCTAGTCTCATTATGCTAGGGGTTCTGGATACACAAGATACTCCTGAGGATTCTGAAGACTAAAACCAACAAGGAATGAAAGAGTGCAGCAAAGAGACCTGCCCAAGTTTCCCAGCTTCTTGAAGACCAGAAACAAATTCTCTGGAGTCCTAGTCCAAGGCTACTGGACCACATCCAAGTACAGATTTCCAAGTGGGCCCCTGTGACTTCAATGGGGGATGACCCTCTACAACACACTGAAGTACAGAGCTCCCATGTAGAGAGAGCAAAACAGAGCAGTCAGAGTGATAATCTACAGTTCAAAAGACCAGTGTGTCCATCTCACAGGATTTAGTGTCCATGAAGACATAGAATATCAAACTTATATTTGAAACAAAGTTTATCTGAAAACTTGTTTCTCATTACCAAAGAAACCAAATCATATTGGATAGCTGTTTTAAAGGACCAAAGACAATTTTTTTTAAAACCTATTCTCTAACATCCTCTAGGGCTTTCAAATGAGACACACACTAACACAGCATGCAGCCAACATGCTTTGTTGGTAAAGCTAAGATTTAATCATGGGTATTTTCATTAAGAGTCAAAAACAGGTCATGGAGAGTAAACAAAAATTTTCAGCCTGTGCCCTGTTCATGACTTCTACTTTAAATACTGCAGACTAAATCTTGCTGCTCTGGAGGGGAGGCTCTGGGATGCTGCTACTACAGCAGAATTTAAGCTGGGACTGTTCCTTTCATGTAGATAATACAAAAGTCAGTTCATGCAACATAACTGTATACACCTGATGCACCAGATCTTTACTACTTACAGGCACATGCTGCACCGAAGAATCTGATAACGGTGAAGGGACTGAAGAGACTGAAGTAGCTGGTGACTGAGGCTCTTCCTTCAAGTTTTCATCTGCAAGAGAGCAGTAAGTAGGTTTTCACACTATGCAAACTTCTAACAGTAGTTGAGCTCATACAGGAAACATACTGTTCAATTCCCATCTGTCAACTTTTGGAGTAAACCACACAAGTTAACACAGTAAGGCTACAGAAACTTAGCAATCTGAGACTTGTAGGGAAAGACACAACAGTACCATGTCTCATGCCAGGAACATAATGAAGCGATCCCTTTAAATCAGCAACGAGGAACCTGAAGGTTCTATCTGGCGGGGGGTGGGGGGAAAGGGAAGTGGCTTGGTGCACTGCCATTCTCCCTTATCCCCTGCTAGGGGAAAGGCAGCACAGGGAAGCTCTGTCCCCACACTTGCTTGCAGGCTCTATGCCTGTTGCTCCCACTGGCCAGGAATTGAGGATAATGGGAGTGTCAGGGGCCATTACCAACAATCGCAGGGTGGTGCCAGGTAGATGCTCCAATCCCCTCCCACCCAGACTCTGCTCCTGCACCCTACCTCCCCTCCACACCCTTCACCCCAGTCCTGCACTGTACCTCCAGCCTAGACCCCACACCCCTATTCTGCTCCCTAACGGCCCCCTCCTGCACACAGATCCCCTCATTTTTGGTCTCACCCCAGAGCCTGAAGGTTCACAAAATCTACTGGCCTCAGGCCCCCCCAAAAGAGTTAATTTGGTCCTGCGGGTAAGCCCTGAGCCTCAGTGCCCCCACACTCCCACCATGAGGCTAGAGCTCTTTTTTCCCTTCTTGTTTGTTGGCCAAGTCAGTGAGGTTTTCTTATTTTAATTACTTCTCACATGTGTGAGATGCTCTCCCCCCCCACCCCACTGATTTTTCTGTGGATCAGTGACCCCCCCCAACCCAGGTTTCCCCACCCCCACTGTAAACAAAAAAAGCCTATGCCAGCAAGTAGGACCAGTGAAGTCTCTATCCACAGTAGGTACTCTAAGAAAATCATAGCTGAAACATTTGGCATGTAATTTACCCAAATAGGTATGTCTTGCCACATCCCAAAGGTCTGAATCCCAAGACATCAAGTCCAAATCAAAGTCGAGGTTATCAAGACTGTTTTCCTGTAGGTGATAGTTTAGCAAAAGTAAGTTAGAAATGCAAAACAGAAAGTTTTATGTATTGCAGCCATCAGGAACTACAGCTCTTAAGAAGATGAAAGGATTCATTCTCCTCCATTTGCATGTTTCAGATAGCCTTGCTACTCCATAAATATATACACATGAGATGCCCTGAAAGAGGAGATCTCAGCCTGCACAAAACAGGGTTTCCAACTAATCAGACTTGAGCTGGGGAGTTATTTGTGGCTTTAGTTCAAACTAAGACTGACCTGAGTACCAAGTAGTAAGAATAATTACAACAATTATTTGTACTCCAGTAGCATCTTATTAGTAATTATTTGTATTGCTGTAATATCTAGGGGGTGAAAGCACTGTACTCAGCACTGCACAAACACACAACAAATAATTATTTTTGGAAGTTGTCACTTTAGTGGGATGTATTTTATTTCTTGGCTTTAGAGTAAACTGATGTCTTCAAAGGTTCCATGGGAAGCAAGACTAAGAGGAAAAACTGAAGAGAATTGGCAGGTTTTTTTTTAAAGGGACATTATTAAGGGCTCAAAAGCAAACTATTTCACTATGTAGGAAAGATAGAAAGTATGGCAGGAGACCACCTTGGATCAACCAAGAGATCTTATATGATCTAAAAATAAAAAAAGGAGTCTAAGAAGTGGAAACTAGGTCAAATTACAAAGGATGAAGATAAGCAAACACCACAGATACGTAGGGGCAAAATTAGAAAGGCAAAGGCACAAAATGAGCTAAATCTAGCTAGTGGCATAAAGGGTAACAAGAAGATGTTCTACAAAAATATTAGGAACAAGAGGAAAACCAAGGACAGGGTAGGTCCATTGCTCAGTGAAGAGGGAGAAACAATAACAGGAAACTTGAAACTGGCAGGTGCTTAATGACTTCTTTGTTTCTATTTTCATCAAAAAGATGGATGGTGACGGGATGCAAATGGGTAGGTTTGCAAAAACAGAGCGATACTGCTGCAAAAACAGCAAACGTGATTCTGGGATGAATTAACAGGTGTGTGGTATGCAAGACAAGAAGTTATTCTTTTGCAAAACTCTGTGCTGATTAGACCTCAGTCGGAGTAGTGTGTCCAGTTCTGGGCACCACATTTTAAGAAAGATATGGAGAAATTGCAGAAGGTCCAGAGAAGAGCAATACAAATGATTCAAGGTCTAGAGACCATGAGCTATGAGGGAAGGCTGAAGGAATTGGGCTTGTTTAGCTTGGAAAAGAGAAGACTGAGAGGGGACATGATAGCAGTTTTTAAGTACCTAAAACTGTGTTACAAGGAAGAGAGAAAAATTGTTCTCCTTGGCCTCTGAGGATAGGACAAGCAGCACTGAGCTTAAATTGCAGCAAGGATGGTTTAGGTTGGACATTAGGAAAAACTTCCTGTCAGGGTGGTTAAACACTGGAATAAATTGTCTAGGTTGCTTGTGGCATTTCCATCACTGGAGATATTTAAGAGCAGCTTAGACAGACACCTCTCAGGCATGGTCTAGACCAGGGCCATTCAACACACAGCTCTTTTGTTTGCGGCCCACAGTTTGGTTTGGGTTTACACGGAGCTCAACATGCAGGCCATGGGTGGGATCCTTTCAACATGGCCTCCACTGGGAACACACGTCACAACAACGAGGCTTCTCCCAGGCTGAATGAGCACTGAAAGATGCAAGCGGGCAGACTGGCTTTGTATTCATGCCCATCAGTGTGAAAGAAGATATTTGCATGTATATGCAACCACACTTAAATTGCGGCCCTCAGCATATCCTGTACCATTGTGGCCCCCGGGGCTTCCAAAGTTGAGTAATCTTGATCTAGACCATGGGTTCCCAAACTGGGGGGTGTGAAGAAATTCCGGGGCAGGGGGGGGGGGTGAGGTGACCCAGACACACACCCACACCCACACCCGTCAATTCCACCCCAAGTTTTGCTGCTATTTTTTGGGGAGGAGGGGCATGAGGGTTTCTCAAAAATCAAAAAGGGGAGGCGTGATGCCAAAAAGTTTGGGAACTACTGATCTAGACAGTGTTTGGTCCTGCCGTGAGGGCAGGGGGACCTGTCTCGATGACCTCTCTAGGTCTCTTCCAATTTTATGAATTCTAACAAAGTCTCTCCACCTCCCTTTCCAAATAGAGGAAGATTAAATCAGTTCAGATGCTCTGAGGCTGTACATTAAGTTATAAGAGAATCTTTTGTTGACAAGCTTCTGTCTCCTTACTCAAATTGGGAGTACAACTCCCAATAAGTATCAAACTAGCATTTAAACCATCCCTCATTTCCAGCAGGATTTTGTGGGGATCATGAATTGCCCCAAGGTATTAGGTTCACTTTGACAAGACTTAACCAAACCCTGAGAATCCTGAATGGATGACAACTCCAGGACAATATAGAAATAGCAGTGTGGAAACGGTCAGTGCTCTCTCATAAAAATTTGACACTTTACACCTAGGTCTAAACAAAGACATTAATTATTTTACCCATTACAAAGATAGCTTCCCCAATTATCACCTCTAATATCATTAGCTCACAGACATTTACCTCCCCCCTTCATCTCCCTTCTGTTCTGATATTTGATTTTTCCTTTTCATGTGTGTTCATTTTTTTGACTGTATCCTTTGGTTTTTTTGACTGTATCCTTTGGTATATATGGCCATACCAATTTTCTTCCACTATTTGATCTGAGGAAGTGGGTCTGGCCCACGAAAGCTCATCACCTAATAAACCATCTTGTTAGTCTTTAAAGTGCTGCATAGTCCTGCATTTTGATTCTGCAGCACAGTGTGAGACTTCTAACGTCTGAGTGCGTCACTTAGCAAAATTAACAGAGAGTTTTGTATTTGAAAAGGGCTGTTGCCTCTGCTCCGCTCCTGGGGCTTTGCTTAGGCAAATTATGACACAAGCAAGCGCACATCCAAAGCTACTTACATGAATCTCATTCTCCACGTCCAACTCAGCTGCGTCAGCCAGGTCACCGAGCTCAGCGAAGAGGGCGGACTCTAGAGGAAACAGAGCAAGTGGTGCGCCCCAACTCGCCGAGAGGTAGCGAGGGGCGCTTCAAAGGAGCCGCCAGGGGCCGCGACAGGCCGCTCAGGGTGGCAGGGCCAGTACGCGCGGGGAAGCTGAGCGGCCTGCAGCGCCCCGCCGCTTAGCTGCAGGGCAGGGGCAGGGGCAGGGGCAGGGCCCGGGCCCGGGCCCGCCCCCCCCGGGAGGAGGCTCCGCGGAGCGCCACCGACATCCCTGACCGGCGCTGCCCGCCAGCCACGGGGGAGCGGCGCCTCGGCGCAGCCGCTAAGGACACAAGGCCCGCTCGGGCCAGGAGCCCGGCTCACCCCAGTCGGGTCCCACCGGCTCCGCGGCGCCCCGCTCAGCCTCGCCCGCCGCCATCTCCCTTCCGGGTCCCAGCCGAAACACACGTCACCCAGCGAGGCCGCGCCTGCGCAACACGCCGCGCTGCTACGGTGGCCGACAGAGACACGAGAGCCGCCAGACCTAGCGCGCGGCAGGCCCCAGCTGGCTGTTGAGGGCGGGCCTTGCTGCACGTGGCCAATGGGGCGGAGCCGCAGCGAGTCCCGCCCCCCCAAACGAGCAGCGCTCGCGGCGGGCCCCCCTGCGTAGTGGGCTAGCTCAACGGGGAGGGGACGGTGCCCGCGTACCGGCTGCAGCCCGGGCCCAGCGCCCTGCCAGGTGCAGCAGCTTCTAGGTGAGGCCGCGGGCGGGGGGATGGCTCGGCCCCTGCCGCTGTCCATGGCACCGCCCTGATCCCCACCTGGCGGGCCCCCCCCCGCAGCCCCGCGCGCCCAGTGCCTCAGGCAGCAGCAGTGTGGCCAGCGCAGAGAGCCGGGCCAAGGGTCCGGTACCGCACCAGGCCTGTAGACACGGTAAGAGCTAAGCCCTACACACAGAACACTAACCCTCCACTGTTACATCCTTGTGCATCTTCACAGCGGCCTCGGGCCCGCAGCCAGCAGCGGCCTTAAACATTTCTCTAAAACGTTCAAATTGTATTAACTCCGTGAGACCAGCCCTCGGCCCGTTAACTGTGCGGTGTCCTCCAGACTCCTACCGTGCTCGCTCCCCTTCCCCACTCCTGCTGCCAGTTTAATGCACTTTTCACCCCAAGCTATTAAAAGAGCTAAGACTGTGTTTCGAGTTCACTTAATTTTGGAATAAACGCCGCTGAAGACAAGCTAGAATGCCGTTCCTCTGTGAAAGCTGAGTTAAACTGAAGTAAAATAGCGAACAGACTTGTGGCGTTATCGTTCTGGTTTGTGACTAGGATGTTCCAAAATAAGTGGCCTGTATTATGTAATTTATAATAAGAAATTGACACTTCTTTAAAGACGCAAGAGCTGCTTCTTTAGGCTGGACAGGCTAGAGCCATTAATTCATTTTATGACACTAAATGTAGTTGTACCATGTTTATGATAAGATTTAATTGTAACTTACTTTTAAATGAGAATTTAGTATTTTACTGATTTAAAAAAAAACAATAAAATACAAATAATTTTGTATTTTTTATAAAAATAATAGATTTTTATCCAACCTGCCTCTAACATTTTCAGTCTGAGTGGGTTGAATTTTGGACACCAATATTTAGATTTATGTTCATGTGTACCACCAACACAAAGAACTTAGATATGAATGGCTTATCAAAATATATTTAAGTATGGAAGAAAAATATTAAAATAAGTGATCATTAATAGGAGCAATGCTGAAAATGTTTATTTAATATGAAATCAAATAAAAAGAAAATGAACACTACCCATTGAGTACATATATTTTATCATCTTTTCTAACAACTCAAGCTAGTAAATACACCAAAATGGGGCATACCGAAAACAGTTATATAAATAAATCAAAGACATGGATGGTAATTTAAAAGCATAAAAAATATGGGCCACAGTCCCAATTTAACAACCTACACCCATAGAACAGTACATTACAATTTCTACTAAAGCTGCTTTAAAAAAATGAAGTAGACTTTTGCAATTCACAAAATTATCCCTCTTGCATGCATATTATCCATGCATAAGCTGAGCTTTAAGATGCTAAACAAATCTGAGTCAACTAGAAATAGTCATGCTCTCCTTGCAAATATTTACACTTTACTGACACTAGAAAAGAGGGAATAAGGCATTCATTCAGGTTTATACAGTTTCTCTGGGATGTCAAGTCTTAATTTGATTACTAATGCACATAGAGAAGTAAAATAAGTAATAAAGCAACACAGACAACATAGAATGTCAAAAACAACTGGCAACACAAACAAAAGGGAAGTAAAACATTGGGTAGTAAAACATGAAACTCAGGTCATCTGAAGAAGTGGGCTGTGCCCTCAAAAGCTCAAGATACGCTCTAGGCTGCATTTCTGTCTACATGTTTTGTTAGTCTATAAAGTGCTACCAGGCCATTTGTTGTTTTTATTGGGTAGTTGGTTATGGATATTTTAAATGAATGTTTAGGACCCATGCTATGCAAGTGAAACAGAGACTTAAATAAAAACAGATAAAAATTCTCCTGGTTTGAAATTTTCACATTGGGTGTGTCACTAACTCAGAGTAGAAATCCCAAAACACATTAACACACTGCTTCAGAGTTTGTAGACAGATCCATGCTTCAAAGAGCTTGCAAATTAAGTGCTCATCCTACAAAACAAATCCCAGTGCTTGCCAGTTCTGAATATATCCATTCACAACTATGCCAGATAGTGAAGATTTAGCCTTAATGTCAATACTCCTTCCCAAACAAATTCTAAAACATAATGGAAATCACTTGTCTGGAATCCAACTCTATTTAAAAGGCCAAACAAATAAACAAGATCCATGGTAAAGTTCTTCCAGTTTTAACAATTTGTCATATTTTAATTAGTAATACAGGATATACAAAAATAAGATAGACTTTCCAGACATCTACAATACTCCAAAAGATTCTGTTAAGAGAATCTTTTTCTGATCTTAAGCTGTTAACACCTATTTAAACTTTATCATGCAAATGTCATGAGCTAAGCATATCCCTAAGATTTTGCTCCAGCATTCATTCACTAAAGTATGAATCCTTATCTACAAAAGCAGCCTAAATGCTTTATGGTAGGAAAACACCAATACAAGTGAAGACGGATCCTGCATTAAGATCTGCTAGTGCAGAATCTCTCAGCTCTCTTTACTTCTCTGCTCTGGATCCGTCTCCCACCAAAACAAAACTAAATTTTAGCCCAGTCTTTTGAACATCTCCAGGCAAATGGCCTCCTGTAAACTCAACATGGCTAAAAACAAGTTGGCTACGTCTACACTGGCCCCTTTTCCGGAAGGGGCATGTTAATTTCAGCTATCGTAGTAGGGAAATCCGCGGGGGATTTAAA
Source organism: Pelodiscus sinensis (assembly GCF_052426305.1). NCBI lineage: Eukaryota > Metazoa > Chordata > Testudines > Trionychidae > Pelodiscus > Pelodiscus sinensis. The sequence continues at coordinate 68,128,198 of NC_143060.1, forward strand.
TAAAAATGTCCGCCACTTTTTTCCGGCTTTTAGAAAAGCCGGAAAAGAGCGTCTACACTGGCCCCGATCCTCCGGAAAAAGCGCCCTTTTCCGGAGGCTCTTATTCCTACTTCAAAGTAGGCGCTTTTTCCGGAGGATCGGGGCCAGTGTAGACGCTCTTTTCCAGCTTTTCTAAAAGCCGGAAAAAAGCGGCGGACATTTTTATTTAAATGCCGCGGGGGATATTTAAATCCCCTGCGGATTTCCCTACTACGATAGCTGAAATTAACATGCCCCTTCCGGAAAAGGGGCCAGTGTAGACGAGCCCGTTCTGTATCTCTTCCTGCCCATACTAGGAAAACACATATTTTATATAGAACTGCAGAGGATTCACCATTTTGTGTTTATCTTTAAGTCTAACAGTGGAAAACAGAGTGCTACGTTATTCTTTCCCTCATCATATTTTTCCTGGCATATTTCAGATCTTGTAATTATGACATCAGTCAGTTGATAATTAGTACCAAGTCCTCCTCACTCCAGCCTCAACAAGCAAAAGGAAAGATCTACTTGAACTATCTATGCTCCCTCTGGTGCAATAATGAGACAAAGGAATTTCCCCAGCAGCACCCCATCTCCCATGTAGCTACATGCCCGTAAAACCCACCTGAAATTTTGGCACCCTTCCCCATGCAGCCTGCCTCCCTGTTGTCTCTCCCCTGCACCTGCAGCCTAGCTAGGACTGCTGTGCTGAGACAGAAAGGGTCTGACTCTTGCTGCAGACCAAACGAGAGTCAGGATAGGCCCAAGCCGACTACCCTCCCCCCCCCAACCGCACAGACGCCGGGACCCACTAACAGCCTTTCCCCCCACCTAGCCCCATGCTATCTGTGCTCCCCTACACACGGCTCCTGCCAGAGACTGGAAGAGCATCCTGCCTTTCAGAGCAGGGCATAGCCAAGGGTGAGCACTGGGGAGCGGGGCCAGCGCATATTTCACTCTGCTCTGGTGCTCCAGCCAGGGAGTGGGGTCGGGACTTACCCCACTATCCCTCCTGTTCCACTCCCCCCTCTAATTCTTACCCACCCAAGTGGGCCCTTCTGGCTACACCTTTTGTTTTGGAGTTGTAGGCACAGGCAGCTGCAGCTCAGCTGGGAGTCAGGAGGTCACACCATAAACAAACTCCCCACCCCCACTTCGCCATTGCCAGCACCCACCCACCCCGTATGTCACCCACCCACTGCATGCAGTTTGCTTCCTTGCCCTCACTGTCCCTGCCCAGCCAAGGACTGGGAGAGCTTGCTGGGTTTTTCATAGGTAGCTGCAGCCATATCCAGCTGCTATAATGAGAGCAGTCTGTCTTCTCTTCAGATGGGCTGTCCCAAACTCCCCTCCCCTCCCCAGTGACTCTTCCTTCCTAATGTCCCATCCATACTGGCTGGGAGAGGCGCTCTCCTCCGTCCCCAGCAGGGAGGAGTTGTAGCTGAGGAAAAGGTGTCCCTCCCACAGCCAGGCAACCCTGTGCGTGGCAGCCCTGTGCCCCGAGGTGGGGCTGATTAAGCAGCTAGACAGCGGCACTGCCATGCAGCTTAGCATGAGCTTTGCCTCACACTCATACTTCCCCTGCCTGTAGAGACCTGCTGGCACTCTGCATTGAGCTCCCTTAGTTCAGCAAATTCTCTGGTTTGCACCAGTCACATCCCCAGGGTGCTGGACTAGAGAGGTTCAACCTGTAGAAACACTAATAGAGGCTGCCTAGAAAAAAAAAATCAAATCACTGTATGCTTAAGTTTTCCTGTCTAAAGCCAATGGCATTAGTGAAGGTGTATGAGTTTAATGAAGGGAATAAGTCAGCCTCCAAAGTCTGCTTACTGAGCTATTGCTCATCATACCAGGCTTTTGTGAGGAGGAAGATCCCAGCTTGAAAATCTCAAGAAGACATTCAGGCAAAGAATGGCAACCTCTGTAACATTGTCTCGTGTCTCCGTTCCCTAGTCAACACAGCTTCAAGTTCCAGCCAGCTGTCTCTTTCTTAGAGGGCTGTCCCCTCCAACTGCTCTGTTTCTGCAAGATGTTCCAGTGCAGGTGGGGCAACACCATGATCCACCAGCACAGGCAAAGAAAGAAGACAAGAAGCTGGAAAATGTCTGTAAAGGGCAAGTGGTAACTTGAGACTTGATAACTTGTCTCACTACTAGCTATTGTACAAAACTTGTCATAGTTCACCAGTAACAAAAAAGCATCAGGTTTGACCTATAAAAAAAGCAATACTCCAAAAAACCCCATATGCTGTGCATAATAAGCACTTCTGGAGAACAAGGCAGAAGGAATACACAATTTAGCCAATTTACCTTAGGAGGTGACAGACACTTTGCAGAACAGTAACAATGTACTCCTCAAGCACTTAGAAGATATGGAATTCTTTGTGACTGTTGAATATTATGATGGTCAGGCTGGGACAAGTGAGCGATTGAGGGTTTAGGTACGAGGCCCCAGGTCTGGAGGTCCTTTCAGAGCATTAGATAGGGAGATGAATGAAATAACAAAATATCTTGGGGACCTTTACATGATACAACTAGATGGTGAACCAAAGTCCAGTGTCAGAGGAGAACAAGCTCAGATTTCAGATCAGAACTGGATGTGTGTACCAGGGTTAGTTTAATCCCTGTCAGTCGCTATGAACTCTTGCACTGGAGGATGACAAATCTGAGCCGTAAACTATAAAAACATCTTCTAAAAGGATTGAGGCACGAGTACCATCTTCAGGTCCTTTCACTTCCAGTGATCTTCTTTCCTGGGGGCACCTTTCACTTTAGCTATGAATAAGAGAAGAAGAAATCACCCAAAGAAGAGTTTCTTTGTAGTGTTTGGCAAAGCTCAGTTTGTTCCTTTCTGAGTTATTCACATGCTTGTGGAGTGAATAGGGAGAAGAGTTGTGCTCATGTATTGAAGCTTCTAGAGATCTTTTTAGGGCCAGGCTAGAACGCATGATGTACCAGTTCCTCTAGCACAAGAGTTCTCATCCTTTTCCATGTCATGACCCCATATCACAATTAAAAAAAATCATGACACTCCTCCCATTTGCCCTCAGAGAAAGGGGGATGGCCATGATACACAGGTTGAAACTAAGGATGTGAACAACTAGTCGACTAGTCCCCACCCCCTGCTGCCTCTATCAGAAAGAGGCAACAAGAGTGGGGAAAAGGGAGGGTGCTTCAAAGCAGCAGCGCCACAGTGAGCCTGGGACTAGACACTTGGCTTCACACTGTGTTACTGCTTTGAAACGCCAAGTGCAACTGGCTCTTGCTGAATGCAGAGTTTCAAAGTGGCAGCACTGTGTGGAGCCCAGGGTCCGCCGTTTTGAAAGGCCGCATGCTGGCCCCGGGCTGCATGCGGCATTTCAAAGCGGCAGTGCTGCGTGCGTTGCCACTTTGAAATGCTGTGCGGAGCACGGGGCCAGCAGAAGACTGCTTGAGTTCTTTGCTGGCTCTGTGTTCCCCCCAAGGCCTTTCGCCTTTGAAATGTAGCAACAGCCCTGGGGCTGTTGCTACACTTCAAAGACGGAGGCGCCCTTATCAACTAATTGAATAGTTGATGCAAATTGCATTGACTATACGATTAGCCAATTAATCTAAATTTAATATCCCTACTTGAAATCCTATTCAGTAATGCATGTAGTTTAGACAGTAAAATAAACACACATCAAACCACAGTGGACTCTCATGTGACAAGTTGGAGAAGATGGTCTTTGTCTGCTTCTAGTGACTGGTTCACATAAGAGATTATGACCATTTGGCGACTATGTCTGGGTTAACTTACAAATTCCATTTTGCTATGTGCAATATAATGTGTAATTATAACAGTCACTGTGACTTAGCTCAGCTGGTTGCTAGCAGGGTCCTGGCACATAGTGAACAGATTGTGCCTGAAGAAGTGTGATGCGTAGGCGGTGTAGCTGAGTTTGGCAGCTGTGCTGCTGTAGCACTGTATTGTAGGATCTTGCTACATTGACAGAATGAGTTTTCCTGTCACTAGTTAATTGACCCCCTTGAGAGGTAATAATTAGGCCAACTGAAGAATTCTTCTTTTGACCTACTGCTGTCTATACAAGGGCTTAGATCAACTGAACTTTTAAATTGTAAGCCAGGCCACAGACACCTGTTTGGGAAAGGGAGATGCTGGAATTCCCTCCCTGACTGAACTGCTGTTTTCCTCCAGCTGACCACCTGACAGACACATACTGCCTGTACAAGGGATCTAGCACTGCCAGAAAAGAAGACATGCTGGAGGGAGGGGCGGGAGGCTTGCCTGCCGACAAGAACCCTAACCAACCCCCAGATGATTAAAAGGAGAGGTGACCTCTTGGAGGAAGAGAACTGTGTGCAGATGTTTGTTATTTTGCCTTAGATCTGTAACTCTTGTACCATCTAAGAGTCAAGTGAGTGTTTATAGACTGTGTTCCTTGATTTAACTGTCATGTTGTCCCCAAAGATCTAAACTATAAACTCTAGTACCCACAAAGGAAACCAAAGGTTGGGCCCCATACAGCAGATTAGTGACTGTCCAGAGTGGAGACTCAGCCAGGGCTGTAACAAGGTAAGTTACTGTCACCAGCTAACTGGACTTCTTTAGCCCAGGTTCCCTCCCCATGAGTTAAAAAGTCTCAGAGGGGTAGCAGTGTTAGTTTTAAGTTTTTCCCCATGAGTTGTCACTGGGGATTGAAACCAGCACCAAAAGCAGAGGCTAGCTAAAGAGATAACTTCTCTAGCTGGCAACTGTCACTCATTCACAAATATGAACCAGACACAAGAGAAGACAAAAACCCTCTTGGCCAGTGTATTCCAGTCACATTTACAATAAAAATAAACGTTTCATTCCAATGTGAGATTGTTTTAACAGAGGCAAGAGTAGACTTTTGTGTTTATCACTAAAATCCATATACATGGTGTTGATCCCAGGCTACTAGGGAGACAAGATGGGTGAGGTAATATCTTTTATTGGACCAACCAAACTTCTGTTGGTGAGAGAGACGAGCTTTTGAGCCACACAGAGCTTTTCAGGTCTAGAAAAGACAGCTAGAGTGTCACAACTAGATGCAGGATGGAGGAGATTGTTAAGCATAAGTAGTTTGCACAAAATGTAAGGGACCACACAAAGCAATCACTGTATATCTGATCCCTCTGTCCTCATCCCCAAAAGAAACCTACACAACATTGCAGGAGATGAGCCTGGGAGCTTAAATTCATAACTGTGCTAGACAGGAAAAATCATGGACTACTAAACAGAGAGCAGGATTATGGCTCATGACAGCAATCTGCTACCCACTAAAGTTTTTTGTCCTGTGACAATGCAGGGGTGACAATGGGCCACTTTACCTTGAATGGTCCCTTGGTATAGATGCTAATTACTTATGCTAAACACTGTTCCATCTTGCGTTTAGAGCAGGGAGCATTTGAGAACTGTGGGTAAGGACCCCAAAGTGGGTGTCACCGTGTTTTAGTGGTGTTGCCAATGCTAGTGTTACATTTGCTGGGGCCCAGGGCTGAAGGCAAGGCCCAAGCCCCACTTCCTGTGGCCAATGCCTGAGCCCTACTGCCTGGGACTCAAGGCAAAGTCAGAGGGCATCAGCACTGTCTGGTGGGGCTCAGGGTACAGCCTCCCCCCCATCTGAAGCCCTTGTACTTTGGCTCCCCTGCCCCTTAGCAGTAGGGTTCACTTTGGCTTTGCCCCCCGCCCCCATCTTCCACCCAAGCCAGTTGGCTCCAGCTTAGGTCTCCTCCCTTGGAGTCATGTAGCCATTTTTGTTGTCAGAAGGGGGTCGCAGAACATGAGAACCACTGAGTTAGAGGGTTGGAGTACATTTCCCAGGCCTGAAGAAGAGCTTTGTGTGGCTTGAAAACTTGTTTCGCTCACCTACAGAAGCTGGTCCAATACAAGGTATTATCTCACTCGCCCTGTCTCTCAGAAATAAATTTGCATTTCAAGACTGATTTCTTTGACAGTTTACCTTACAAAGTGGAGTCAAACGCAGCATTTGTAAAGACACCAGCTGCTCCCAGGTCACTAGACAACAACAGAAACACACTGGTATAAGCCTGGAGTGATAGGAAATGAGAGAACCCCTAACATGGGCCCAAAAAGGCCTTTTCTCTCTTAAGGAGCTCGTTCTTCCACCCTCTGCAAAGTATGAATTAGGCTCAGATATGACAGCTCTTGCAGATTTACATGTTTTCCCAAATGAAGCACTGCCTGTGTTATCAGAGCCTTTCTATCTCCTGAATGGAATGCTGTAACCAACCACTCATGACTATACTCCAAGTTTGTACCTGTCTTCATATGGATCCATATTACAAGCCAACAACAATGAAATTAATGACACCATCTTTTGAGCCATTCTTCAGTTTATTGTTTACAAAGCCTATACTGTCCTTCCAGACTTGAGCCTGCTCTGCACAGAAATCCAGGTCTAATAAAACAACACCATGGACAAGATGGGTCACGCTCAGGGACTACATGCCATGATGTTTTTGGCTCTATGGTGGAACACACTTTAAATTCTCACAATATAGATTAACAGAGGCCCCTGGAACTGCAATTTTTAAAGGACCAAATGGAAGAAATGGCTATTATTTTAAAAACTGGAAATTAGTAATAAATCATCCATACACAGAGCAGGCAAGACAATCCCATTGACCTGGGCATGACTCCAATAGAGCCCTAGTTCACTCTGTCAGCATCTACTGACCAATTGTTTCTAATGTGCATGCAGTCTCATTAGCAACACATGCAAAAAAGTGCATCCTGTCTTTGGAACCCTGGCAAATCATTGTTAAAAACCCATCTATCATGCCTCTGCATATGCACAAAATGTGATTTGCAAAGGCTCATCACTGGGTCTAATCAAAACCAGTTTTCATTGTAAGTCTCAAAGCCCATTTTGAGAAGGTGTCAATCTCCCTGCCAGAACTTAGCTTTATAGCCCCAGCTGATTCAGCACTAGAGTTATTCATGTAAGGACTATCTGGCATTTTATGATGGGAGAAAGTGGCTTACACATCTTGCGCTTGAAACTACAAAACATTCCTATGCAGGCTTTCAGAAAATTGACCTTTGAGTTGGTCATGAATGTTTAACTGAAAAGGCTAAAATTTGTCGAAGGGTGGTTGAGGAAAAATAGGACTGGCAAGCTTCCTGGTAGCTGCAGTACTTGGGAAAGCCATGGTACAAGTTAGCGTGGTAAGCTCACAGAACACATTGCTCTTACCTGGTAGGATTCAGCAGCCTTTTTGTTTCCTCTGATGATGGAATTGAAACATCCCCGGGATGGAGTAGAAACAACAACAAAACAGACCTTATCAGTGAAGGATATGACAAGCATGTGGCTGAAGCAGTTTCTCACCCTAACGCTCTGAGGTGGTTAGTGGACTGTGCTCGGGTGCATATGCCCCACTCCAGCTGGTGACACTCCAGGCCTGGAAGGAGGGAAGAGAACTGGGACCACCTTAAACATGCCATCTGAACCAAGGGGTACAGAGGCAAGGTCTCTGGGATAGGTGAAATTATTATTTGGAGGCCCAGGAAAACAAGATGCAGCTCACAGTGCTTCTATCTCTATGCTGGGGCTTTGTTTACTGAACATCAGTTACCCTCCAAAAAATAGTTTCTGGTAGATCGTAGGGTGGTTCTCTGGGAGTCTCCTTCAACAATACCATGCTAGTCTTCTGTATTTTAGACTTTTGGACCTTCCTGAAAATAGCAGCAGCAGCCACACTGGTTCTGTTGACTTTAGTGAGGGTTGACTCAGCCCCTTCATCTCAACAAGCCTCATTTTGCCTTCTGTAAAACAGGGATGATAGGGCTCCCTTTCTCTCATTTTGTCATGTCTTTTTAGGGATGAGCCACGTGGACTAATAAGGGACCATTTTGAATCACTTTTCTGACTTTAACTGCACTTCCAAGGATAAATCACTTGTTTCAAGGCAAATGCCCTCAGCAGTAACCAAAGGCGCAAACAAAGCCATGCACGTCTTACCTTTGTCACTGAGACGCCTGATTAGTAGAACTATGGGTATACTTGTCAGCAACACAGCCACAAGGGCCACAGCTCCAACACCCATGTAAAGCAGAACTTGCTTGAAATAAGAAGCGGCCTCTTCTGAAATAAATTCCCAGGCCAACATGTTAGGGTTCAGATCACTGGGGGTAAATTTTTCAAAAGTGCACATGGATTGAACAGAGATGTCAATTAGGGGAAATTCTATTAATAGAGATGCTCTGTGTTCTAGTCAGGAGGGGAGGATGGAAATATGGGTCGGATCAGATGAGATACAATCAAAAGAAAGTCTAATGCATCAAGGAATGGCAGATGGATAATTAGTGACAAATTAGTGCTTATACACAAATGCTGGAAGTCTAAATAGTAAAATGGGTGAACTAGAGTGCCTAGTTTTAAAGGAGAATATTGATATAATAGGCATCACGGAAACTTGGTGGAATGAGGACAATCAAATGGAACATAATCATACTAAGGTACAAAATATATCAGAAGAACAGAAACAGTCGTGCTGGTGGGGGAGTGGCACTATACGTGAAAGAAAATATAGACTCAAATGAATTAAAAATCTTAAATGACCAAAATGTTCCATAGAATCTCTATGGATAGAAATTCCATGCTCCAATAATAAGAATATAGCAATCGGGATATATTATCCGTCACCTGATTAGGTCAGTGATAGTGACTACGAAATGCTAAGGGAGATTAAAGAGGCTATCAAATTTAAAAACTCAATAATAATAGGGGATTTCAACTATCTCCATATTGACTGGGTACACATCACCTCAGGACAGGATGCAGAGATACAATTTCTTGATACCTTAAGTGACTGCTTCTGGCAGCAGCTGGCTCTGGAACCCACAAGGGGAGAGGCTATTCTTGATTTAGTCCTAAGTGGAGCGCAGGATCTGGTTCAAGAGGTAAATATAACTAGACCACTTGGAAATAGTGACCATAATATAATAAAATTTAACATCCTTGTGGGGAGAAAAACCCCTCAGCAGCCCAGCACTGTGGCATTTAATTTCAGAAAGGGGAACTACACAAAAATGAGGAAGTCGGTGAAACAGAAATTAAACAGTACAGTGACAAAAGAAAAATCTCTGCAAGCTGCATGGAAACTTTCCAGACACTATAATAGAGGCCCAACTTAAATGTATACCCCACATTAAAAAACACAGTAAGAGAACCAAAAAAGAGCCACCGTGGCTTAACAACCATGTAAAAGAATCAGTGACAGATAAAAAGATATGTTTTAAAAAAATGGAAGTCAAATCCTAGTGAGGAAAATAGAAAGGACCATAAACTTTGTCAGATTAAGTGTAAAAATATGATAAGAAAAGCCAAAAAGGAGTTTGAAGAACAGCTAGCCAGAAACTCAAAAAGTAAAAGCAAAATTTTTTTTAGTACATCAGAAGCAGGAAGCCAGCTAAACAACAAGGGTGTGTCTAGACTGCATCTCTCTGCTGACAAAGAGATGCAGATTAGGCACATCGAAATTGCTAATGAAGCAGGGATTTAAATATCCCGCACTTCATTAGCATAAAAATGGCCACTGCTTTTTTTCGGCAGGGAGCTTTGTCAGAGAAAAGCAGCAGTCTAGAGGCTGATCTTTCGAGAAATAAAGCCTTTTTCAAAAGATCCCTTATCCCTCGTGAAATGAGGTTTACAGGATCTTTCAAAAAAGGCTTTATTTCTCGAAAGATCAGCCTCTAGACTGCTGCTTTTCTCCAACAAAGCTCCATGCCAAAAAAAAGTGGTGGCCATTTTTATACTAATGAAGCATGGGATATTTAATCCCAGCTTCATTAGCAATTTTGATACGTCTAATTATATGTAGATGTACCCCCAGTGAGGCCCTTCGATGGTGAAGATGCTAAAGGAGCACTCAAAGATGATTAAGTCATTGCAGAGAAGCTGAATTAATTCTTTCCTTCAGTCTTCAAGGCTGAGGATATTGGGGAGATTCCCAAACCTGAGCCATTCTTTTTAGGAGACAAATCTGAGAAATTGTCCCAGATTGAAAATTGCGGAATTATAAACTGTGGTTTGTAACCTATCCTTTAAATCAGAGTCTGTACATAATGATTGGAAGATAGCTAATGTGATGTCAATATTTAAAAGGGGCTCTAGAGGTGATCCTGGCAATTACAGACCTGTAAGTCTAACTTCAGTACAGGGCAAATTAGTTGAAACTATAGTGAAGAATAAAATTGTAAGACACATGGATGAATATAATCTGTTGGGGGAAAGTCACCATGGTTTCTGTAAAGGGAAATCATGCCTTACTAATCTGCTACAGTTCTTTGAGAGGGTCAACAAACAGGTAGACAAGGGGGATCTAGTGGATTTAGTAGACTTAGATTTCCAGAAAGCCTTTGACAAGGTCGCTCACCAAAGGCTCTTAAGTAAAGTAAGTTGTCATGGGATAAGAGGGAAGGTCCTTTTGTGGATTGATAACTGGTTAAAAGACAGGAAAGAAAAGGTAGGAATAAATGGTAAGTTTTCTTAATAGAGAGAGGTAACTAGTGGGGTACCCCAAAGGTCTATCCTGGGACTCATCGTATTCAACTTATTTATAAATGATCTAGAGCAAGGGGTAAACAGTGAAGTGGCAAAATTTGCAGATGATACCAAACTGCTCAAGGTAGTTAAGACCAAAGCAGACTGTGAAGAACTTCAAAAAGATCTCACCAAACTAAGTGATTGGGCATCAAACTGGCAAATGCAATTTAATGTTGATAAATGTAAAATAATGAACATTGGAAAAAATAATCCCAACTATAGGCAGCAGGTTTAAAATAAACAAAAGGAAGTTTTTCTTCACACAGCGCATAGTCAACCTGTGGAACTCCTTGCCAGAGGATGCGGTGATGGCTAAAACTTTAACAGGGTTAAAAAAAGAGCAAGATAGATTCATGGAGGTTAGGTCCATCAATGGCTATTAACCAGGATGGGTAGGAATGGTATCCCTAGCCTCTGTTTCTCTGGAGGTGGGTGACAGGGGAGGGATCACATCAGGATTATCTGTTGTGATCCCTCCCTCTGGGGCGTCTGGTATTGGCCACTGTCGGCAGACAGGATACTGGGCTACATGGACCTTTGGTCTGATCCAGTATGGCCATTCTTGTGCCTAAGGGACTTAGAACCAGATTTTCAAAGGTATTTAGGTCCCTAGTGAGACAAACAGGCCCTAGTGGGAGTCACAAAAACACCTAAACAGGTGAGGTGCTGAACTCTGGAAGTTAGATGCCCCTGACACTCTCATTAGGCCCCTGTCTGAATCTTTAGGTGCTCCAATACTTGTTAAAATGTGGCCTTCCGTGACTTGGACAGCTAAGTCCCTCCAAAGGACTCCGCCACTTTTGAAAAGTGACCTAGCTGTATTGAGTCACTTGGACCTTTAACAATCAGAGCGTAAAACTCCTGAATCCCACCGAAAGTTACCAGGAGTCCTGCTCCTAAGTCAGATAAATTCCAAGTAATATGTGCTGGAGGCAAGAGTGCCAGAGCCTGAGAAGAAGTAGAGACTCTTGAGGCCCTGCCTCTTCTGTGGTCCCCTCATCGTTCCCCAAGACCCTGCCTCCCCTGTGCTGGAGGGCCAAGGGCTCTCCACAGTGGCCTGGTCTCCTTGGAAGGCTCTTACCATGGCCCAGCTCCAGCCTCTGTCCTGGCTAGAGAGGACAGGACATCTGGGGAAAAGGAGGAGCAAGGGCAGGGCTGTGAACACTGGCCAGGCCTAGTGGGGGGGGCACTAAGGCCCAGCTGGGCCCCCCCACTGGGAAGAGGCTGGTGCTATGTGCAGTGGCTGCACTTCCCTGATGATTAGCTCCCTGTATCACTTTGTGCCTACCTGGACTTGCAGTGTGGAGGGGCAATATGGCCCCCTGCCCACCCAGTTACATCCATGTAAAAGGTGCGTGGACACAGCCGTTTCTGGCTGGAGAGAATAACTCGAACCACCCTACATCATACTGGAGTTCTACATAAGCTGTGCGAGCTCAGGAAATCGACGTGGGCATCGCTAAGGACAATTTGATGGCGCACACTGCTCTGCTTTCTGTGCTGCGGCCGCCAACAAACCAACCAAATGGTTAGGATGCAAATGAAACTGGATGGAGCATAATAAGGAAAATCTAGAGCAGGATGAAAGCAGGCTGGCTAGAGACACAAAGCGAAGGCGGGACACTGGGTCATTGCTGTAGATGGGGCCCCGATAAATGACGCCTGGAGAGTGTTTTCCCAGCCTCATAGCACCAGGGGATATTCAGTGAAAGGGAAGGTGGCAAATTCCAATCCAATACGCTTAGCACGCCAGTGTGCTGCTGACACTCTGACTCCAAGTGCTAATACTCTCTAGGCCCAGCAAGGCATCAGCAAACACCAGATCATGGGTTCCCAAACTGGGGGGGGCGCGAGGCAACCCAGCCTCCCCCCCCCGTCAATCCCCCCCGCCTCCAAAGTTTTGCTGCTATTTTTGTTTTTCAGCCCCCGTCAGTTCCTTTATTTTTATTCAACAAGTTTTGCTGCTGTTGGGGAAAGGGGGGGGGGCATTAGAGTTTCTGAAAAATCCAAAAGGGGGCATGATGCTGAAAAGTTTGGGAACCACTGCACTAGATACAGAGTCTTGGAGGGACGGGTGCTCCCCTGCTTGAGCCAACCCAACGAGTGGAACAAACCATTCCAAACCTGCCTGCTGTGGGGCTTCTTCAGGGCCACGCTTATGATCTATGCGGCCCTACACCAGTGGGCACCAACCAGTCGATCAGGATCGACTGGTGGATCTTGGAGCCCCTGACAGGGGCTCTTGACTGCTTTGGCCAAGAGGCTGCCAAGTGGCCGCACTTCACCTGCCCCTCGCCCCACTGCTGCACATCTCCTGCCCTTTGCCTTACAGCTTGCCTCCCGCCCCCACCCCAGGAGCCTCCCGCTTGCTGTGCAGAGCAGTGAAGGGAGAGGAGGGGGTGCTGATGTCAGGGTGCCCCCTCCCACCCTGGATTCTGTCTCCACAGAATGGAGGGGGAGCACAACAGGGCTGGGGATGGAGGGAGGTTGCTGGCTGCTTTGGAGAGTGGTGCAGGGGTGAGCCTGCCTTAGCCTGAGGTAAGCAGTGCCCAGCTGGAGCAAGCTGCGAACCCCTGCCCCAATCTTGAACCCCCTCCTGCTCCCCAGCCCCCTGCCCCAGGCTCAGCTCAGAGCCCTTCTCACATTTCAAAGACCAGAGCAAGTGCCCCAACCTTCTGCCCCTGCCTGGTGGAATGGACGGAGGATGGGAAAAGGGAGGGAGGATGGAGTGAGCAGAGGCGGGGCCCCAGAAAAGGGGCAGGAAGGAGGTGGGGCCAGGGTATTTGGGTTTAAGGTAGATCCTCGATTGCACTTAAATTCAAACTAGTGCCCCTATGCCCGATGGGAGCTGGGGGGCATAAGTTTTTAGAGATGGAATTTTATAATCATCAGCAGCACACTAATGAAATATTTTTAAAATGAATTTTAAACTAAGGTCCTGTAGTCTAACACAGTCAAATCAGAAACTGATAGGGGTTGGCAAATGCCTATTAAATGGCTTTGCTACCACTCGAATGGCTCTTTCACAGGTTCAGGGTTCTGCTAATCACTCTGGCACAGGCTTTTTCACTGTTAAGTGAACTAGATCCTCTCTGGAGGAAGCAGAATCATAGAACGGGATAGGAAGAGGCAGGTGGATGGACATTAAGACTTAGTGGTGCCCCAAATTTTCAGGTACCCTACACAGCTGCATAATCTGTATATGGGTAATGATGGCCCCGGGCTTCTTCCACTTTCCCCAGCAACATCTGGTGCTGGTTCCTGCCAGAGACAGGATACTGGGCAGGTTAGTGTCTGGTGTCCACTGGTCACCCCGTCTGTGTGCAGCTCTAGTGCTTGCTGCTTTCACTGAAGTGTGCTGCTTTGCAAAGGGCTGTAACTGCCCCCAAAAGGTCCTGCTCCGGTTGATATCAAGCCCAGCCTCATTTGCCAGCCCACAGAACTCCTTCCCCACCCCGGAGATGCTGAGTTCCCACTTGAGCCGCTCCACATTCGCCCAGTTGTCTTGCTCCAGCAAAGGGACTGCCAGGGAAAAGCACCGCTCCAAATAGCAAAACAATGTACCTTGGCAGGCAGGCATCTTGTCTGACCACTGCCCATCTGGCTGGCACTGCACCCTGCTTGTCCCATTGAGGAAGTAGCCCGGAGTGCAGCGGAAGCGGCATGCTGACCTGTAGCTGAAAGGTCCCAGAGGGTGGGAGCAATTCATAAGAACTGGCTCCAGGCCTCTCAGTTCAGGGCACCGTGTGACTGGAATAGAACAAAAAACCAATCAAATGTTCATACCCGTCTTGCAAAGCTCAGCCTACAGCATCTAATGCAGCCTTTGCTGACCTGGGAAGACGCCCCAGTGGCCGAAGGGGACAGGGGATGGAATGCAGCCAGGGTGGAGATGAAGACTCAGAGGACATAGGTGGCTGATAGCCCTCACCATGTAACGGGAATCACCACTGGAAGCATGCAGTGTTACCTCCTACTAGGGAGCTGTAACTAGAGACACGGTAAGCAGCTGCCAAGGTCTACGCCGCAATCAGAAATGTGACTGGAGCACTCAGCTCAGGCCCCAGCCCAACCCTGCAATCAAATAACTCGGCAGCCTGAGCCCCACGTGCCCAAGTTAACTGGCACAGGCCAGGCCCAGGTCCCTTGAACTCAATCAGCGCCATCTCAGGTACGTCTCCACATGCTGTAATCCCACCAGTGACATACTCTTTGTGTGGGACACTGCTGGTCTTAAGCACCAGCCTGCAGCTACAGGAAGCAGCTTGGATAGTTTCCATAACCAGGAGAGCCTGGTTAAGTACAAAGCCTACAGCCCAATGTTCCCTCTATTTTTCCAGTTGTGTGTGGAATACATTTTGTTATGTGCACCAAAGCATGGGCAGATGTGCACTACCTATAGAAACACCTGCTATTGGCTGTGGGAGGCTGAGAGTGCTCTGCCAGATATCTCCTGGGCAGCAGTTCTAAGGTTGTTATGGGGGGTCACGAGCTGTCAGCCGTCACCCAACCCCCACTTTGCCTCCAGCATTTGTAAGAGCATTAAATGTATAAGGGGGGGATTGCACTCGTAGGCTTGCTGCTCAGAAGGGGCCACCAATACAAGGGTTTGAGATCCACTGGCCTAGATAAATCATGATAATGGAGGAAGAGGGAGCCCTGCCTGTGCCGCTCGACACCTTAGCTCAAGGGGCGACTGCAGAACTGTGGTATGGAAACCTGTGGGCAGTTTTTAATCCAATTCATAGCAGCCAACCCGATCTTCCCTACTCTCCACAGCTGCTTTGCAGGCCCCCATCAGCAACGCTGTCAGGGTTGGCTGCGAGGGGAGAAGGGCTAGGGGAACAGGCTGACGGGTAGTTAAGTGCCAAAGGTGTCTGGGTGCAGGGGGCATCGAGTGCCAGGTGGATGGGCTGCCGGGAGATTTGGCTGCTTGAGCTGCAGTGTGAGGTGGTTGTGGGTCAGAGGCTTCTCCAGCTACAGGCAGCTGCCCCTCCAGCACGCTGGGAGCGTGCAGACTAAAGTAGAGTGATGCTGTAACTTTGCACACCAGGTTTCAATGTCATCCACTCAGATTTGGCCCCCGTGCTGCCTCCTCCTTGACATGCCAGGCCAAATCTGCCACCCGCAGCCTATGAGGATGGGGTGACACACTGAGTTTTGCTTAGACTGGCAGACTGTTTTGGGCAGCCTCTGGCTGAGGTGCTCTGGTCAGGGGCATGTGGGGCCAAGTAAAATGGCATGCCAGAGAGAGCGGTGCTCCCAAAGTGGGTGTCCACTAATGGCGTGCAGGTGAGCAGCATGACAGGAACACAGACTGGTGGATCACGCAGGCAGATTGTCATGTGCGTGCTAAGGGACAAGGTGCTTGCTGGAGGGATGAATTGTGCTGACAGGAATTGCATGCCATTAGCACACACTTTGCACGGGTGTAAATGGCTGCCCAATGGGTCAGGCCCTTGTCTCCTTATTACACAACATTCTCTCTGTAAGGCTTTCCATTATTGCCCTGGCTCCCAAACCATGCTACACAATAGCGCTCCTCCCCAGAACGGGCAGAGATCTTGGCTCCCGGGGAAGGATACCTCGCATCATACCTACTCCACCACATACTCTCCAAACAACCAATGTTAATGTTGAGTCCGTGTGACGGACCATTACTGGATTTTATGGGAAGCAGCTAGTTCACTGCTGCACCCATGGGGGGGTGTTTGCCCCAAAAGTTGGTACAAAGGGGGCCATGTGAGGTGTCAACCGAAAGCTTACCTTCTACTGAGTCTGTACAGGCAGTCCCCGGGTTACGTACAAGATAGGGACTGTAGGTTTGTTCTTAAGTTGAATCTGTATGTAAGTCGGAACTGGCGTCCAGATTCAGCCGCTGCTGAAACTGATCAGTTTCAACAGCGGCTGAATCTGGACGCCAGTTCTGACTTACATACAGATTCAACTTAAGAACCCCAGGCATCCCCAAGTCAGCTGCTGCTGAAACTGATCAGCGGCTGATTCCAGGAAGCCCGGGGCAGGGGCTTCCTGTAGTCAGCCACTGGTCAGTTTCAGCAGCGGCTGACTTGGGGACACCTGGGGCAGAGCAGCTGGGGTGCTGCTGGGTTGGTCCAGTAGCGCCGCCACTCCTCGGCGCTACTGGACCAACCCAGCAGCACCCAAGCTGCTCTGCCCCAGGCGTCCTGATTCAGCCGCTGCTGAATCTGACCAGCAGTGGCTGAATCAGGAGCCTGGGGCAGAACAGCTGGGGTGCTGCCCGGTTGGTCCAGTAGCGCCCAGAGCGGCGCTACGGGACCAACTGGCAGCGCCCCAGCTGCTGTACCACAGGTGTCCGGAGCAAAGCCGCGGAGCACGGGGGCAGCGGGACAGCCCAGACGTGCCGTGGCTGTCCTGCTGCCCTCGGGCTCCGTGGCTTTGCTCTGCTTTGCTCCCCGTCCCCCTGGTCTGCAGACCAGGGGGACGGGGAGCAAAGCGGTGGAACACGCTGGCAGCGGACAGCCCAGACGCGTCTGGGCTGCCCGCGTGCTCTGCGGCTTTGCTTTGCTTTGCCCCCCGTCCCCCTGGTCTGCAGACCAGGGGGAGGGGAGGGGCAAAGCAGAGCCAAGCCACGGAGCGCGCTGCCAGCTGACAGCCCAGACGCGTCTGACCGCGCGCTCCGCTACTTGGCTCTGCTTTGCCCCCCCCCCCCCCCCGTCCCCCTGGTCTGCAGACCAGGGGGACGGGGGGGGGCAAAGCAGAGCCAAGCCTCGGAGTGCGTGGGCAGCGGACAGCCCTGTCCACTGCCCACGTGTTCCGCCGCTTTGCTTCCTCTCCCTGGTCTGCTGGAGACCAGGGAGAGGAACGGCCCCGTTCGTAACTGCGGATCCGACATAAGTCGGATCCGCGTAACTCGGGGACTGCTGTATATTCTATTCAGGTAATTGTATAATATCTATGTGTGGAGCTATAAACATGTGCTCTGTATGGAGACTGGAAGTTTCTCTCTATGTGGTTGAGCAATAGGCGAGGAAAGCTCAGCCTATGGACATGCTAATTAGCAAGGCTTCAGGGACAATAGATCTCTTAAGTACCAGTGACCCACCTGGGAAGGAATCTAGATGTCTGGCCACTGACCATGTGACTCTCTCCAGCTTGGAAGAAGCCAAGGAGGGATATAAATATGCCATGTGGCTTCCTCCATTTTGGTCTTCAGCTCAGCTCTTGATCCCAGATGCAGCCTTGCAGGGAATCACGAGCCAGAAAGAACTGTGGACCCATCCTGACATAGGACGTACACCAGAGGCTTTTAAGATAGCATTTTATAACATCTCTGCTAAGAGCCTGCATCAAGAACTGGGAGATGCGATGCATGTAATGTATGATACTTTAACAACCTTACTCTCATGCTTTTCTTTCTTGTAGTAATAAACCTTTAGACTGTAGATTCTAAAGGATTGGCCCAGCGTGATCTTGTGGGTAAGATCCAGAGTGTACATTGACTGGGACCTGTGGCTGGTTTCTTGGGACCGGACAGAACTCGTTTGGGAAGGTGAGATTGGGTTCTAAAACCCCTCACCTGTGTGTTAGGCCTGTGACTGTTTGGGGCCCGGAGAGAGTTGGGGTGTCAAAGGAGTTTGCTTGTGAGGCTTCTGGCTGGCCAAGCTGGCAGCTGGAGCGCTCTGTGGGACTGGTTTGTGGCCTATTTGGGAAGGTCTCCAGTCTGGTGCTATACGGAGCCCCTAGTTTGAGCAATTCGCCCTGAGCAGATGCCCAGGCCAGGCCCAGTAACGTGACAGTCTATACCTTCACAGTGCGGAGGGTGCGCTGTCCATTCTCCTCGGGCCGTGCACTCCAGCAAGTTTGGTCCAGTTCGCACAAATCCCATCTCGCAGGAGAAGGCGCAGGTGGAATTATACGTGAAGTTTCCATGCCACTGAGAGCAGGTTAGCTGGCCCCTCTCTGGGGTGTCCAGCGCTAGGCATTTGACAGCTGGAATAGCAAAGCACAAGTCTTAAGGCAGGAGACTAGATGTGTGAGGGGAAGGTGTTGTTGGGTGCAGTACTAGGAGAATGGGTAGATGGGTAGGGCAGTGTCACGAGTAGGTGGGTGCAGGCATGTTCTGTGGGTGCCGGGGGTAAAGAGTTCCAAGCACATGGAGCCAGAAGTGGAGTGGAGTGGTGAAATGAGAAGGGACGGGGGCTCAATGGTAACTGAGGTGCCTGGTTCTCGTAGGGAGCAGGTGACGGGTGTGAGGTGACACTGTGAGTGGACTAAGTGCCAAGGGTCATGGTGCCAGCAGGGGCAGGGTCACACAGAGGATTTAGAGAGCCAAGGGAAAACATCTGACATTGAGCCCATGGTGAAAAACACTAGCTGACAGGAGGCCCAGAGGAGAGTGTGGGGGGCAGCTGAAGGAGAGCCATCTGTAGCAGGGTATGTCTACACTTGCACCCTCTTTCAAGAGAGGGATGCAAATGAAGACATTCGAAATTGCAAATGAAGCAGGGATTTACGTCATTTGCATAATCACGTTATGGCACTATTTCGATATAACTAACGCTGTTAAGACAGGTTATTTCGAGAGAAAACCCTTTCCTCAGAATAACCCTTTTTCCTCATAAAATGAGGTTTACCAGTTATTTCGAGACCCATTGTCTCCCTTGTACACACGTTTCTCTCATTGAAGCTTTATGTTGCACAGCTGCCTCAAATCAAAAGGCCCCCTACGCTGGCTCCCAACCACTGGACACAACACCTGTCTTCCCTAGACCTGGAAAAGAGAGGAGTTCCTATGGAAAGTCAGCTGGGATCACACCAGCTTAGCAAGGTACATTCCACACACCCCACAGCCAACGCTGGGTCTCTACCTTCACAGCGCGGGGCTGGCCCTGTCCACTGTCCCAGGGCCGTGCACTCCAGCGTCTCTGCTCCACGCCGCACAAAGCCCGTCTCGCAGGAAAAGGTGCAGGTGGAGTTATACGCGAAGTCTCCATGCCAGTGAGTGCAGTTTAACCAGCCTCTGCCAGGGGCGGCCAGCGCTGGGCATGTGACAGCTGGAAAAGCAAAGCAGAACTGTACGGACTGCTTCACGAGAGCTGAACAGCCCAGAGCACTGGGAATCCCCCGGCCTTCGTTTCCATTAGCATGGCAGCGGCTACAGAGTTTCCTGGCAGTGTTCACAGGGACTCTGAATGTTGGGTTTAATATTTCCATGATTTGCTTGTCAGTTCTCTACATTTAGACATCCTAAGGGATAGGTCTGTTGGTGCTGGAGCATGAGTTGCGAAGGGAAGAACCCATGAGGGGGTGCAATGCCATGGGTATGCCAGTATAGGAGGGTAAGTGCCCATGAGGGGGTGCAATGCCATGGGTATGCCAGTATAGGAGGGTAAGTGCCGGGGTGATGTGGAGCCAGAGACATGACATCCTGGGTGGTGCAGCACTCGGAATTAGAAACTCCTGGGGAATTGTGAATTAATCACTCATCTGTTAGTAGCTGCTTGGCTATTGGTAGCCTAAAGGAAAAATAGCCCTTTCCCTGGGGAATGGTCAAACAAATATGGGAAGCCGTGGTTATAGAATAATTAACACACCAATTATGTACCTAGCAAAGCAGACTGAATACAGAGAGATATTTATGTACTTGGTTACCTTTTATTCAGCATTCAGTCAAAATACATTGATCTGCAAAAACCAGCACATCTGACCAATTGTTTTGAAACATATATCTGGTCTGTTAAAAATGTGTGCATAGAGATTTCACTCAATTTCATAAAAGTCACCAGAAATAATATAGGTGTTACCATATTATAGAATGAGGATCATTGTAACATCCTCTTAAACAGAGAGCTCCCGTGACTATATTCCTGTAGGCGTCTCTCTAAACAAAAGCTCATGGGTATAATCATTGTTTTGTTTCTGATATTTACATAGGAAGGATTTGTAGAGAGAAGGAAGGGATCCTGGCGTTATGACTCCAGCAGCACTGACTCACTAGACACCAAAAGTTAATGCTGGGTCTCTACCTTCACAGCGCGGGGCTGGCTCTGTCCACTGTCCCAGGGCCGTGCACTCCAGCGTCTCCACTCCACGCTGCACAAAGCCCGTCTCGCAGGAGAAGGTGCAAGTGGAGTTATAAGCGAAGTCTCCATGAAAGTGAGTGCAGTTTAACAGACCCCTGCCTGGTGCAGCCAGCGCTGGGCACTTGACAGCTGGAACAGGAAGGCACAGGTCGTTAAAGCACAAATCTGGAGGGGGTGGGGAGGTGGTCTTTGATGGTGGAGAGTGAAGTGCCAAGGGACTAGGCTATGGAGTGCTGAAGTGTCACAGGTGTGGGGGTGCATGAGATTAGACCTGGTGCCGGAGATGTGGAGTGGTGCAGTGGTGGAGGTTTAGAGCATGGGATGCCGTGGATACAGAGTGAAATGGAGGCTGTTGGTGCCACAGACAGTTGAGGTGCAAGTATTAGCTGAAGGGATAGGTGCTTGGGGGAGATCTCAGAAGGGCAGAGTGTGGAGCAGGCTCAGCAAAGGGTGCTCTAGACACCCCATCCTCAGGGTTGGATTAAGTGGGGGGCTAGCCGGGCAGCTGCCTGGGGCGCCAACCTATGGGGGGCTCCTGATGGCAGCTGTAGGGTGCTCCACGCGCCTGGGGCTGTGTGGCACCCCTTAGAGCTGCAATCAGGCACCGTGCACCCGATTGCAGCTGTAAGGTGCGCAGCTGTAAGGTGGTGCTGCGCATGCGGCGTGCGCCTGGGGGTGGAACGGCGCATGCGCCACACGCCCGCTGCCCGGGGCGCAGGAATGGCTTGAGCCGGCCCTGCCCATATTTATTCTTATTTCTCTACCTTCACAGCGCGGGGCTGGCCCTGTCCACTGTCCCAGGGCCGTGCACTCCAGCGTCTCCGCTCCACGCCGCACAAAGCCCGTCTCACAGGAGAAGGCACAGGTGGAGTTATACGCGAAGTCTCCATGCCAGTGAGTGCAGTTTAACCAGCCTCTGCCAGGGGCGGTCAGCGCTGGGCACGTGACAGCTGGAAGAGCAAAGCAGAACTGTACTGACTGCTTCACGAGAGCTGAACAGCCCAGAGCACTGGGAATCCCCCGGCCTTCGCTTACTTTAGCGGGGTGGCTGCAGAGTTTCCTGGAGGTGTTCACGGGGGCTCTGAACACGGGGGTTTATCATTTCCTTGATCTGCTTGTCAGTTCTGTGCGTTTAGGCCTCCTAAGGCCAACTCGGTGTAATTTGTCCCAGAATTTCCCATTGGATGAGCAGAAGCAGCTTCCCCAAGCCAGTCCTGCAGGGCAGCCTGTACTGTACCTTCACAGCGCGGGGCTGGCCCTGTCCACTGTCCCTGGGCCGTGCACTCCAGCATCTCCGCTCCACGCCGCACAAAGCCCGTCTCGCAGGAGAAGGCGCAGGTGGAGCTATACGCGAAGTCTCCATGCCAGTGAGTGCAGTTTAACCAGCCTCTGCCAGGGGCGGCCAGCGCTGGGCACGTGACAGCTGGAAAAGCAAAGCAGAACTGTACTGACTGCACAATAAAGTTGCAGGGAGTTTCCTTTGAGTGTTCATGGGGGCTCTAAATCCTGAGTTTTACATTTCCTTGATTTGCTTTTCAGTTCTGTGTGTTCAGACATTCGAAAGCCAACTCAGCCTGCAAGAAATCTCCACATATGTCAGAGCCGTTTAAATTAGCCCTGCTTGGGTCATGCAATTGGAAGACCAAAGAGTAACTCTATGGGACAAGGTGCTGGGAGCTGGTAATGCCAAGGGAGGGGGCTCATGTGTGAGGGAATGCCAGGGCTGAGTGGGTTATGGTGGTAGGTGCTGGGTGTTGGGCTGCTGTGACCCCAGGAGCTCTGGCTGTCAACTGATGAAGGGGATTCATGGGATTTTTACAGGGATCCTGCATCGTGAGGGTGGGGGGGAGGGGGGAAGGGGGTTAACCTAACTGACTCATGCAGTCCCTTCTAACCCTGGGTTCCAGGATTCTATGAAAAGGGTCCTCACACTCAGGGCAAGTTGATGCAAGATGCCTCACAGTCCTGGGTTCCCCAGGAAGTGTCACAGGTGCAGGGGTTGTGTGTGTTGGATTGGGAAATATTTGGGGTTTGGGATCCTGCGGTGATTTGCCACAGGTGCTGAGTGGTGGTGGATGAAATGCTATGCAGACTGAAGTGCTGGGTGATTAGTGCCACGCAGGGGTGGGGTGCCAGTGTGAGCTGAGAGGAAGGTGCTTGGGGGTGAGGTCCCAGAAGGGCAGGAGTGGAATAGGATGGTACCAATGGGTGGGTACCAGGGGCATGGACCAGTGCAGTGCCAGTCCAATGGGGTGCCAGGAGGCAGGTGAATGGTTGTGCCCAGGAGTGAGGTGATGGGGGAAGAGAGGAGATGGCAGAAGATGGACAGCCAGGAAGTTGCAGTGCGAGGGGGCAGTGTGGTGGGGGATAGAGCAATAAAAGGCTTTATTTTCCGGAGAATCACATCTAGACTGGCGCTTTTCTCCGGCTTATCTCCAAGCCGGAAAAAAGCGGCAGCCATGTTAATGAAAATGCCGCGGGGGATATTTAAATCCCCCGCGGATTTGCCTATTCCAAAGTCTACATTAGCATCCCTTTTCCGGAAAGGGTGCCAATGTAGACACAGCCCCTGGGTATGTCTATACTAGCTCGTTAGTTCGAGCTAGGTAGGTAAATGAGGGCAACCGGAGTTGCAAATGAAGCCCGGGATTTAAATATCCCAGGCTTCATTTGCATGTTCCCGGGCGCCGCCATTTTTAAATCCCCCTTAGTCAGAACTAACTGCCCGCAGCTAGACGTGGCAGTTAAACGTTAATTCGAACTAGCTCCTTAGTTCCACGAGGAGTCTGGAGCCCCTGGGAGGCCTTGAGCAGGTTTGGGGGGCATCAAGCAGGGCGAGAATTAGGCTTGCTCAGACACAGGCAGAGAGCTAAAGCCCCACCAGCTGGGGCTGAAGCCCATGGCCCTGAGCCACACCATGTGGGGGCTGAAGCTGAAGCCTGAGTAATGCAGCTTTGTGGGAACCCCGTGGTCTGGGGCCCTAGGCAGTTGCCCTGTTTGCCCCTCTCTAATGCCTAAAGAAAAGCACAAGCGGACCATGGAGCTGTTGTTCCATATTGGGGCAGGGGCTCTCAGAAGGAAAGAGGTTGAGAACACCTGCTCTGAACAACCACAATTAATGCTGGGTCTCTACCTGCACAGCGCGGGGCTGGCCCTGTCCACTGTCCCAGGGCCGTGCACTCCAGCGTCTCCGCTCCACGCCGCACAAAGCCCGTCTCACAGGAGAAGGTGCAGGTGGAGTTATACGCGAAGTCTCCATGCCAGTGAGTGCAGTTTAACCAGCCTCTGCCCGGGGCGGCCAGCGCTGGGCACGTGACAGCTGGAAGAGCAAAGCAGAACTGTACTGACTGCTTCACGAGAGCTGAACAGCCCAGAGCACTGGGAATCCCCCGGCCTTCGCTTACGTTAGCGGGGTGGTTGCAGAGTTTCCTGGAAGTGTTCACGGGGGCTCTGAACACGGGGGTTTATCATTTCCTTGATCTGCTTGTCAGTTCTGTGCGTTTAGGCCTCCTAAGGCCAACCCGGTGTAATTTGTCCCAGAACTTCCCATTGCATGAGCAGAAGCAGCTTCCCCAAGCCAGTCCTGCAGGCAGAGCCGGATTAAGGGGGGGCCAGCCGGGCAGCTGCCCGGGGCGCCAACCTATGGGGGGGTGCCTGATTGCAGCTGTAAGGGGCACCGCACGGCCCCCGCCCCCGCCCCCAGGTGCACGGCGCCCCTTACAGCTACAATCAGGCGCCGTGTGGCCCCCGCCCCCAGGTGCACGGCGCCCCTTACAGCTACAATCAGGCGCCGTGTGGCCCCCGCCCCCAGGTGCACGGCGCCCCTTACAGCTACAATCAGGCGCCGTGTGGCCCCCGCCCCCAGGTGCACGGCGCCCCTTACAGCTACACTCAGGCGCCGTGTGACCCCCGCCCCCAGGTGCACGGCGCCCCTTACAGCTACACTCAGGCGCCGTGTGACCCCCGCCCCCAGGTGCACGGCGCCCCCTTACAACTACAATCAGGCGCCGTGTGACCCCCGCCCCCAGGTGCACGGCGCCCCTTACAGCTACAATCAGGCGCCGTGTGGCCCCCGCCCCCAGGTGCACGGCGCCCCCTTACAACTACAATCAGGCGCCGTGTGGCCCCCGCTCCCAGGTGCACGGCGCCCCTTACAGCTACAATCAGGCGCCGTGTGACCCCCGCCCCCAGGTGCACGGCGCCCCTTACAGCTACAATCAGGCGCCGTGTGGCCCCCGCTCCCAGGTGCACGGCGCCCCTTACAACTACAATCAGGCGCCGTGTGGCCCCCGCCCCCAGGTGCACGGCGCCCCTTACAACTACAATCAGGCGCCGTGTGGCCCCCGCCCCCAGGTGCACGGCGCCCCTTACAGCTACAATCTGGCGCCGTGTGACCCCCGCCCCCAGGTGCACGACGCCCCTTACAACTACAATCTGGCGCCGTGTGACCCCCGCCCCCAGGTGCACGGCGCCCCTTACAACTACAATCTGGCGCCGTGTGACCCCCGCCCCCAGGTGCACGACGCCCCTTACAGCTACAATCAGGCGCCGTGTGGCCCCCGCCCCCAGGTGCACGGCGCCCCTTACAACTACAATCTGGCGCCGTGTGACCCCCGCCCCCAGGTGCACGACGCCCCTTACAACTACAATCAGGCGCCGTGTGGCCCCCGCCCCCAGGTGCACGGCGCCCCTTACAGCTACAATCTGGCGCCGTGTGACCCCCCCCCGCCAGGTGCACGGCGCCCCTTACAGCTACACTCAGGCGCCGTGTAGCCCCCGCCCCCAGGTGCACGGCGCCCCTTACAGCTACACTCAGGCGCCGTGTAGCCCCCGCCCCCAGGTGCACGGCGCCCCTTACAGCTACAATCAGGCGCCGTGTGGCCCCCGCCCCCAGGTGCACGACGCCCCTTACAGCTACAATCTGGCGCCGTGTGACCCCCCCCCCCAGGTGCACGGTGCCCCTTACAGCTACACTCAGGCGCCGTGTGACCCCCGCCCCCAGGTGCACGGCGCCCCTTACAGCTACACTCAGGCGCCGTGTGACCCCCGCCCCCAGGTGCACGGCGCCCCTTACAGCTACACTCAGGCGCCGTGTGACCCCCGCCCCCAGGTGCACGGCGCCCCTTACAGCTACACTCAGGCGCCGTGTGACCCCCGCCCCCAGGTGCACGGCGCCCCTTACAGCTACACTCAGGCGCCGTGTGGCCCCCGCCCCCAGGTGCACGGCGCCCCTTACAGCTACACTCAGGCGCCGTGTGACCCCCGCCCCCAGGTGCACGGCGCCCCTTACAGCTACAATCAGGCGCCGTGTGGCCCCCGCCCCCAGGTGCACGGCGCCCCTTACAGCTACACTCAGGCGCCGTGTGACCCCCGCCCCCAGGTGCACGGCGCCCCTTACAGCTACACTCAGGCGCCGTGTGACCCCCGCCCCCAGGTGCACGGCGCCCCTTACAGCTACACTCAGGCGCCGTGTGGCCCCCGCCCCCAGGTGCACGGCGCCCCTTACAGCTACAATCAGGCGCCGTGTGACCCCCGCCCCCAGGTGCACGGCGCCCCTTACAGCTACACTCAGGCGCCGTGTGGCCCCCGCCCCCAGGTGCACGGCGCCCCTTACAGCTACACTCAGGCGCCGTGTGGCCCCCGCCCCCAGGTGCACGGCGCCCCTTACAGCTACAATCAGGCGCCGTGTGGCCCCCGCCCCCAGGTGCGCGGCGCCCCTTACAGCTACAATCAGGCGCCGTGTGGCCCCCGCCCCCAGGTGCGCGGCGCCCCTTACAGCTACACTCAGGCGCCGTGTGGCCCCCGCCCCCAGGTGCGCGGCGCCCCTTACAGCTACAATCAGGCGCCGTGTGGCCCCCGCCCCCAGGTGCACGGCACCCCTTACAGCTACAATCAGGCGCCGTGTGGCCCCCGCCCCCAGGTGCACGGCGCCCCTTACAGCTACAATCAGGCGCCGTGTGGCCCCCGCCCCCAGGTGCACGGCGCCCCTTACAGCTACAATCAGGCGCCGTGTGGCCCCCGCCCCCAGGTGCACGGCGCCCCTTACAGCTACACTCAGGCGCCGTGTGACCCCCGCCCCCAGGTGCGCGGCGCCCCTTACAGCTACACTCAGGCGCCGTGTGGCCCCCGCCCCCAGGTGCACAGCGCCCCTTACAGCCCAGGTGAGGGGGCCACGCGGTGCCTGATTACAACTGAAAGGGGCGCTGTGCACTCAGGTGGTGGGGGCCACGCATGCGCCATGTGCCTAGGGAGGAGCCGCGCATGCGCCGCACGCCCGCTGCCCGGGGCGCAGGAATGGCTTGAGCCAGCGCTGCCCGCAGGGCAGCCTCTACTCTACCTGCACAGCGCGGGGCTGGCTCTGTCCACTGTCCCAGGGCCGTGCACTCCAGCGTCTCCGCTCCACGCCGCACAAAGCCCGTCTCGCAGGAGAAGGTGCAGGTGGAGTTATACGCGAAGTCTCCATGCCAGTGAGTGCAGTTTAACCAGCCTCTGCCAGGGGCGGCCAGCGCTGGGCACGTGACAGCTGGAAGGGAAAAGCAGAACTGTATAAGGAAAATGTGGAGTTGGCAGGGGGTGATCCTTTGGGACGGCAGGGTGCAGTGCCAAGGGAGTTAGTTATTGGGGGTGGGTGAAGTGCCATGGGATTGTGGGTGCATGAGGTCAGGTTCTGGGGCCAGAGGATGCTGGGGATGTGATGCCAGAGGCATTATACTCTATATTACACTCCCATAAGCAAACTACGGAATTGTAGTCTAGATTGAATATCTATCAGGTGTGTGGGCAACTTCTTGAAAAAAAAAAACCATACTGAGAGAGTAGTTACAATGGCTTGTATCACAGTAGGAGGGCATATCTAGTGTGGTGCAGCTGGAGTCAGGCCTTGGTCCAGTACTATTCAGTATTTTGGTCATGACCTGGAGAGTAAAGTGGACAGGAAGCTTTTAAAATTTGGAATGGACCCCAGGCTGGAAGGGGGTGCAAGCCCTCGGGAGGACATAATTACAGATTAGAATGACCATGTCAGTTTGGAGAAGTGGTCTGCAATCCACAAGATGAAATTCAGGAAAGACAAGAGCAAAGTTCTTCCCTCAGGAAGGAAAATTCCAGTGGCAAATACAAGCTGGGGAATAATCGACCAGTTGGAATCACTGCTGAAAAGGGCTTTTTGTTGGCTCGTATTCCATTTGCAATCCACTGTGTGATGGAGCTTCAGGAAGGGTAATGTCATTCTGGGGTGTACTACGAGGTGTGCTGTCTGGCAGGTGCAGGGGAGGTAGCTATCCCACTCTACTCAGCATTGGGGAAGCTCAGCTGGATACCGTGTCCAGTTATGGGTGCCACGTTTTAAGAAAGATGTGGACAAACTGGAGAGTCCATAGAAGAGCAACACAAATAATCAAAGGCTTAGGAAACCTGGCCTCTGAGAAACGGTTACAAACAGCCATATTCAGTCCTGCGACGAGACCAGGGGTCTCTGATAACAATCATCAGTTGTGTTATGGGCTGTTATAAAGACAACAGTGATTCTCCATGTGACCGAAGGTAGGCTAAGAAGTAATGGGCTTAATTGCCAGCAGGAGCAATTTATGTTAGACATTAGGAAAACATTTCTACCAATAAGGACAGCTACGCTCTGAAAGCCAGGGCCTAGGCAGGCTGTGGAACCCCAGCACTGGCAGTTGATAAGAACAGGTTGGACAAACACCTGTTGGGCGGTTTCAGTTTGCTTGGTCCCGTTAGTGTAGGGGGCTGGACTGGAAGCCTCTCGAAGCCCCTTCCAGCCCCACACTGCTGGGTGGGGCTCAGGCCTCAGGAGTGGCTGTCGGGGAAGAGGTGCTGAGATAGGAGCACTTCAGGGGGATGAGGTGCCATGACGAGCCATGGTGGAGGTGTGGAGCCAGGGGAGCCAGCTGTCCGAGGGGAGTGCCAGAGACATGGACTGGTGGTTCCTGAATCGCCCTGTTGGTGGGGTGGCTCTGGAGGACGGTGACAGGAAGAGGAGCTAGGGGACAGCAGTGCCAGGAGTTGGGGGCATCCACTTGGCACTGGTGTAAAAGGCTGGACGGGGGGACCAAGGTCCCTTTCTCTCTGTGAAACTTTCCATTGCACGTCTGCCCAAGTGGAAGGATCCAGTCCCCTGGCACCCTAGACATCATACACAATGGGCTCCTCTGCACAGGGCAACAGGCATCATCCCAGCTCCACCCTGTATTCTCTGGACACCCCCAGGTACCTTCACAGCGCGGGGCTGGCCCTGTCCACTGTCCCAGGGCCGTGCACTCCAGCGTCTCCGCTCCACGCCGCACAAAGCCCGTCTCGCAGGAGAAGGTGCAGGTGGAGCTATACGCGAAGTCTCCATGCCAGTGAGTGCAGTTTAACCAGCCTCTGCCAGGGGCGGCCAGCGCTGGGCACGTGACAGCTGCAGACAGTGAGAATATGAGCAAAGTGGACAGTCAATGTAAGGCCCTCACTCCGCTCTTGGTGGGGCCCTCTGAAGCCAGCTCTCAGCATTCATAGCAGCCTGCCCCCCCACTCCTGTGGAAGTGGCAGAGCCAGGGGCCAGGATAGTGGGGGGCAAAAAGGAGGTGACAGTTGAGCCGACTGCACGAGAGCAGTTTGTGTGCGGGAGCTGGGACAGAAATACCAGTGGCTGCTGTAAATCAGGATTAAGGTGCACAGGTGAGTCAGTGTCAAGGCTCGAGCCTTGGACAGCAATGGTTGCTGCAGAACAATGTGTGGCCATTCGGCTTGACTCCTGGGAGATGAATGGGGTTGTGGTGTGTTAGCAGAGCTGGGATTGGGAGATACCCATGTCCAGAATAGCAGTAACTCCAGGGGAGTCAGCAAAGCCCCCGGCACGTGTAACCGCTATGATATTAAGCAATTATACAGTTCTATTTTAACTGCACTTTTACATCCCTAGTAGTCACCCCTTGGTCAGTTCCGAGTCCAAGTTGGACTGGTTTTGTGTGGCACATGCTAGTATTTCTGCAATAGCCTCACACCCAACCCTGCAAATCAATTCTTGTAGTTCCAGCTGTCAGAGATTTGCCATGCTGTTATGCATAAGGCTAGCTGAGGCTGTGAGGCAGGGTTAGCAGGTTACGCCCTAAACACATCTGGTTTTGCACAACCCTGTGCCTCCCTACTTATCTGATCTTGGTTTTTATCGTGTTTCCACCCTCAGATCCTCTGCTCTAACCACTGCTGCGAGCCTCTGCTCTGGTTAGCAGGCTCCCACAAAAACATCTTGGTGCTTTCTTCTGACCCGCCCCATTGCCTAGAGCAGGGTGGGGGATCTAAGGCCCAGGGGTCTGATGTGACTCCGGCTTGCCTGGATCCAGCCCGAGGCTCAGGGCTCCCTCTCAACATTGGGAGCCCGCGCTGGTGTTCCAGTCCCCCCACTGCCTCATCGCGGTGCTGGAGCACCCAAAATCTACCAGGCTCTGGGGTGTGTGGAGAATGTGGGGAGCATCTTTCTTCTTCTCAGTCGGGGGTCACGTCAGAGAGGGTTTGGGGAGTTGTTTTACAGCCCCCAACTGATTTTTCTGGGCCTCAGCAGCCCCTGGCCCAGAGTGTCCTGCCAGAATGGATCGGTGTAGATACAGGGCACGTAAAGGTGGAATGTGTGCCTCTTAGGACAATGCAGGTGAGACCACTACAGGAAGCCTGTGTCCAGTTCTGGGTATGCAAAATTACAACTGCAACATTAGAAAAGTTTCGGGCGAAAAGCAACAAGGATGATTCTCCTTTCCAGCTATCATTAATGGCCAGTGAGGCTGCAGCTAGAGAGAGTCATGTCATGGGGCTGTGAGCATCTCCCGGGCTCCCTGCATGCATAAGGCAGACAAGAGACACCCAGCCTGTATCAGTGTTACAGAAACACCTATTGCAGAGCTCTGAGTGCACCGGGGCACTCAGTCCCCTGCCATTCACTATGCAGCAGATGCACAGACCTCTTTTTCCATGCAGTTAGCAACCATTCGTCCCAGAAGCAGGGATCCACTTCCCAGCTGGGAAGGCAAAGTGGAGCATAGAGCCAGCTATGCAAGTAAACAAATAAAGCAAGAAACTTGGGAAAGCAGCTAATAACTAGCAGCTAGACTAGTTGTCAAAGCAGAATTTCCTACACTGAGTCTGCCAAACATGCTTTGTCACAAAGGGTGGATTTCTCCTCCACATCATCAGTGTGAGATTCCACTGAAATGGCCAGTCCATGCACCCTAGCCTACAATGTCTGTATGGGACTCCTTGGACACACTGCTGAAATATGACAGGTGTGCGTGCGTGTGTGTGTGGGGGGGGGGGGGCGGGACCTCAGCCAGCCAGCTGATTTGGGTGGTCCCAGTGATTGCTGTGGAGCTTCCCAAGCTCAATACATCAAACCACGTACATTCACCTGGAGCTCTGTTAACAATCAACCATGTAACAGGATGGGGGACCAGCCATAGACGATACTTGCATACAGCGGTGAAAGTAACTTAACATTTCTTACAACAGGTACTGTCCTATTGCAGCCTGGGTCCCTGCCACCTCTTTAAATCGCTCCCATAGCTTGCCAGAGCTGCACACCAGGTCACACCCACGTACCTTCACCTCTGCTTGTGCATGTAAAGCAGATAACACGGAGATGAGTGTGGCATAAACCCCAGAAGGATCGAAAGATTAGCAAGAGCTCATGACCCATCACTGGCTGTGAACGCCCCATGTGAAGCCAAAGACATTACATCCTGAGGCTGGAGCTGTACAAAAGGGCTCACTACCCAACTCCCAGTCTGGCTGTTCCCCACGTAGGCTCTGAGAATCCCACTGTCTAATCAGTGGAGAGGGGGCAAAAGTAACTGCTGGCACCCACCTGCACACTCTGGAGGCACTGCTGTCCAGTTCCCCGATGCCAAGCACTGCAGTGTGTCCAGCCCTCGCAGTTCGAACCCCTCCGGGCACTGGAAGGTGCATGTGGAGTTGTAGCTAAATTCCCCCAGTGGGTGGCTGCAGGCAGGCCCCGGGCCAAGGCTCTTGCAGGTCACAACTACAAGGACATACAGCATCAGCAGCTAGAAGGGTGGTGATGGGGCACAGGGTGGGCGCCAGATCTCAGGCTCTGTGGAGCACAGCCCAGCCAGCCAGCCAGCAGCTGCAAAGTCCAGCACAGTGCTATCCGTAACATGCTGGCTCCAGACCCGTAGTCCACGACTGGGCTCTCACTCAGCTGCAGTGGAAACGTGCTGTAAACAAGCCCTGACACGCCTGCAGGTAGCAGTGAGCTGAGCAGTCAGGTACAAGTCCCCACACCACAGCGGAGAGACTCTGGGCTTGCGGCTCGCCTACCAAGAGGCTCGGCCTCCCATTTAGGCCTGGGCCACGGCTCAGCCCTAAGACCAGAGCAGGACTAAATCTGGCCCATGGCTGCCCTAGGGAGCAGGCTTCCCTGCTGAGAAAGGCAGGACTGCCAGGCCCTGCTTGAACAGCTGCAAGCCTGGGGGTGGGGGAAGAGGCTTCATGCCAGGGGAAGGCAGAATACTGCTGGGCCGAATCTGGCCCACCAAGCCACAGGATCCAGCCCACAGACCCTCCCCCACTGCGATCCTTAGGCACGTAGCAGCCCCTGGTTTAAATTCAGGGCTGCTCCACCTGCCTCTCTGCTCCAGAGAGAGGGGAGGGTTCCCTGTGATCTCCCCAGCCCAGCCCAGCCCTCAGCTCCTATTGTCTAGACCAGCCAGGCAATAGGAACTGACCCCAGCAACCAGCCAATAGAAGCTGAGAGATTGGCCTGGAGGCAGCAAAAGCCTCTCCCCCACCTGAAGGTGAGAGCCAGGTGGAGGCAGCAGCCTTTTATTATTACGCAGGCTGGGCCTGGGGCAGCAGGAGCAGGAGGTCCAGCCTGCTGCCCACAAGACAGGTAAGTGCCTCCCACTAGAACCTGCCTCTGGCGCCTTCCCTGGTCAACATCTAAGCCCTCTGCACCCCTTTGCCCCAAGTCATAACTCCCTCCCAAAGCCTGTACCCCCTAGGACACTCCTCTCTGGCCAGAATCCTCTCCTACACCCACACTTCCCCCAGGACCCTATACACCAATCCCCTGACCCAGGTCACAACCCGTCCTCAACCCAAACCCCCTCCCAGACTCTGTATTCCCCCCTACCCCAAGCCAGATCCTCTCCTGCACCCATACTCCCTCCCTGGCTCTGCACCCCAGCCCCGATCCAGGTCACAGCCCCCTCCTTCAAACTCCCTCTCCTGCACCCCAGTCCTTAACCCCATGCCACCTCCTGCACAGAAAAGTGAGGCCCTTGACTACTTCCCAGAATCTTGGAGTGGCCCCCCAGCAAAATTATTGCCCACCCCTGCTTCATATGCTGCCCCCTGCCTCCAGCACGATCCCACTGGCCAGTTTCCAGCCAATGGGAGCTTCCTGTTGTCAACAGGCTGCTTGGAAACCCCCCCCCCCCATACCTCAGGTTCATAGCTATTCACAGGCCACATGCCCCCTATAGAGAGTGCAGGCTAAGCAGGAAGGGAGTCAAGCAGGTAAGTCTGGCCAGAGCCTGCCTCTGGCTCCTCACCCCACATAGCCCAAGCCCCCTGCCCCCCTCCTGTACACATCCCTTCCCAGACCCTGCACCCCAATCTCACAACCCAAAACCTCTGCACCCCCTCCTCAGATAACCCAAACCCTGTGCCCCCTTCCTGCACCCATGTCCCCTCCCAGTCCCTACCCCAGGTCACAACTCCCTCCCTTTCCACACCCAGTCCTGCGCACCAATCCCTTTCTGCACCCAGCCTCCATCCCAGACCCTGCGTCTCCTCCATTCGTATCATGGAAGAGTGTGGCCCTTGACCACTCACTCAGTTCTTGAAGTGGCCCCCATCCAAAGTTATTGCCCACCCCTGCCTAAGACAGACTGTGCAGTATAGGGGTGTAGGCCAACCCCTAAGGGAGGAAATCGGGGCTAGACTGAGCTGGGGCAGGCAGTGGGTGATAGCAACAGAGGGGTCGGGGCTGGGGAGGCAACTCCCCCTCTTCCTGCTTAGCCAGGGAGTAACAGCAAAGGCCGCTCCTCTGGCTGTGCTCATGCTCTGCCCGGTGACGAGGAGCAGTATTGAGGGGTGCCCAGGCCTTGCCCCGGAGGGGGACCCTTCACAAAGTACATGCAGTGACTGCAGCAGGCCCTGCCGCTGGCCCTCACCGTGTTCACACTCAGACCCGTAGAAACCAGGGTAGCAGTCACAGGTGTAGTTCCCGATGGTCTCCACACACTCCCCACGCTGGCTGCAGGAGGAATGCTGGCAAGACGCTGCAGAGATATGGTGGAGGTTAGGATGCGCTCACAGCTCCATAGACACAGATCACAACCCACCCTCCTGCCTGGATCCTGCACTCCAGCGCTGCTGGATTTCTTCCTTGCAGGATTCTTTCAGAGTCTGTTAAAGTCATGGGAAAACCCCTCCCTGCAAATAGCCTTGTCTCAGGCTCTTCCTGGGCATTTGGGGCCTAGATAATACTTAGTGCACCCAAGCTTTCCCAGCTAGGGGGCATTGGCCCCTTGCCAGCAGCGTGGGGCAGCAGCTGCTTTGCACGCATTATCACATAGCTCTTGGACCCACAGGCACTGCCTGGGTGGGTAGGCTGCCCTGGAGCCATTGTGTGGATGCTCTCTTGCGCAAGAAAGCTCTGACGGCCATTTTAGCCATAGGGGTTTCTTGCGCAAGAAATTCCTGTTGCCTGTCTACACTGCCGTCTTGTGGAAGAGCTCTTGTGCAAGAGGGCTTATTCCTCCTGGGGAGAGGATTATCTCTTCCGGAAGAAGCCCTGTTTTCCGGCGCTGTACTGTAAATGTACTTGCGCAAGAATGCGCATGCAGTGTAGATGCTCAGCACGTTTTTGCGCAAGAACAACCATTCTTGCACAAAAAACCTGCAGTGTAGACGTAGCCTTGTAGTAGGGTGTCCGGCCCTTTAAGGGTTAGTGGCCTGGGCCAGCCCTAGTGAAGAGGTAGACACAGCTGAGCAGGGGTCAGCTGACGTCCCTGGATGAGTGGCAGGAAGCTGGAGAGAAGGGGATGCTCAGGGAGAGACAGGCCAATTGCTGTAATCAGCAAGAGGCTTCTGTAGGAAGCTGGTTTACTTGGAAGGAATCCAGAGTCAGGCCTGAAGAAGGCTGAGAGCCAAGGAGAACAGAATCCAGGGCATAAGGAAAGACTCCAGCCAGGCAAGGACACAGCCCTCAAGGGTTAGGCTTGGGCTACATGCTGTCTGAAATCATGGGAGGCGGCCAGCCCACTGACACTCTTCTATGCACAATGAGGCTGTGTCTAGACTGGCAAGTTTTTCCACAAAATCGGCCGCTTTTCCGGAAAAACTTGCCAGCTGTCTACACTGGCCGCTTGAATTTCTGGAAAAGCACTGACGATCTCATGTAAGATTGTCGGTGCTTTTCCGGAAATACTATGCTGCTCCCGTTTGAGCAAAAGTCTTTTTCTGAAAGACTTCTGCGCAAAAGGGCCAGTGTAGACAGCACAGGACTGTTTTCCACAAAAAAGCCCCGATGGCGAAAATGGCGATTGGGGCTTTTTTGCGGAAAAGCGCATCTAGATGGGCCACGGACGCTTTTCCACAAAAAGTGCTTTTGCGGAAAAGCATCCTGCCACTCTAGACGCGCTTTTCCGGAAATGCTTTAAACGGAAAATCATGCCAGTGTAGACGTAGCCTGAGGGTTTAATTCTCCAGAGCTGTCAACTCAGCAACGTGACCAAGGGAGTACTAGACAGACACACAGGGCCGGGGTAGTTACCTTGGTAACACAGCGCCCTCTTTTTCTTTTGGCAGGGCTCATCGTTCCATTTTCCAGCCTCACGTTCCCTCTTGATGTAAATCTCCACACAGTCTTGGTTCCTTCCTCTGTTGTTGGGTTCCCCAGCAGCCCAGTTCACCGCTTCCTTTGTCAGGGCCTTGCTGGTACCCACCCAGGTCCAGACCTTGTTTATCTTTCGTATCCCAATCCAGTAGTATGTGATATGGCGGGGCAAGGAACTGTTGAGATGAGCAATTTCCTTCTGGTTCTGGATTGCTACGAGATCGGTGTAGAATGTCCTGCAAAAGTTTCTGGCCAGCTCCCATGAGTAATCCTGTTTGTCACCATAATGGTAGGTCCAGGCTCCCACCTCCACCTGAGTCACGAGCACTGTGGCAAAGGGTAGAAAGAGGCGAACTGGGGTTATGACCTGTGACAGACTGTGACAGATCGGCATGAGAAAAGCATTCGGAAGTTGCAATGTCGAGCACTGTATGTTGGGAAATGCCACAGTTAAGGTTGCCATGTAACCGAGTTCAGCCCTCTTGTGCCATGCCATCGTCTTCGTGGCACGGTAACCTGTAACTTGCCCACAGGTCCCCGGTCTCACTTAGGTGCTGACTGAATGAGCAGCTACTCAGTAGTTCTGTGTACTCCCCACTGGTCGATGTGTGACCGCACCTCTCCCCCACCCCAGCCCTGCTGTACAAACCCTGCTCTGCAGATAGATTCATTTCCCCAAAGGCTTTGCTATCGAACTCGCCACTACAGCAGCTGAGTGCTTCCCAAACATGACTGAGTTTGTATTCACAATGCCCTTAGGAGATGAGATGGTGGGGATATCCCCACTTCACAGGTGGGGATATCCCCACTTCACAGGTGGGGATATCCCCACTTCACAGGTGGGGATATCCCCACTTCACAGGTGGGGATATCCCCACTTCACAGGTGGGGATAGAGGCATCGAGGCACTGGGTGCTCAAACTGCCATTAATTTGAGGTGCTGGACCAGCGCGATTAAGGCTGACAGTAATGGTGGGGATCCCATTTGAGTAGACCTCTCTGTGCTACACAGTTTAGATCCGTGGATATAAATAATCTCTCTGCAGACTTGCAGGACTACAGTGACAACTGGACGGGCTCACATGCGCCCAGACAGGAGATGCTGCCTACACACGCTAGTGTGCCTGGGGACAGTTACCAGTGAGTCTGGTGCCTGCCCGCCCCAGTGGGCAGGGTTGCAGGAGGGCACAGCTTACTGAAGGAGCTTCCCTGGGCTGGGTGCTGGCTCCTGCAAATGGCAACCCCACATGCTGCTGCTTTTGCCGCTGTGGTCCCAGGCCCAGTCATTGGCCAGGACCTTGCTGGTCTCACTCATCACCAGGAGCGGCCCGAGGCCGGCTGCAGCAGCTGGCACCCTAGGCGGGGCGGCGCAGTCGGTGCCCCTGCCTGCACGGCTGTCAATGGCTGTGACGTCATCACTGGCTGCCTGGGCCAGTGGCGCCCTAGGCTCACAGGCTGCCTCTGCTAGAACCTTGCGAATCCATGGAGATCTGTGTTATATCCACAGAGAGCTGCATCCATGAATATTCATTTCTGATCTGTGCAGGGCTGTACATCGGAGACACCTAGGCCCGGGAGTGCTGGAGCATGTAGCATTGCAAAGCGCTTTCTGTGTTCACAGCACTGTTCCCACGCGTCCTAGTTCAGCTGTGAGTGCTCTGCACTTGTGCAAATGAGCTCCCAAGTCTCAGCTTGAGCACCCAGAAAGGAGGAGCACACAGTCACTGGCCACGGGGGAAAAGTTTGGTTTGAATGATTTGCCTTGCCTCAGGGGCAGAGGCAGGAAGAGAATCCAGTTCTTCACGGCGGCAGTCACCAGCCTTTCCCTTCCTGCTTCTGCATGGAGGGCTCCTAGAGAACCCTGCTTTTGTCACTGTACAGTCTGGATTCATCCCCTAGCCTAGGTCCATCACTGCACTCAGCAAGGCATGAGTTCTGGCATTTCCTGTTGTGCGAGAGCTTGACATGGTGGCATGAATAATGTTCCTTTGAAGCAGCTTTCTCTTCCTGTGTGGGTGTGTGATTTCCTCAGGGGTTTTAAAAAGCAAACTAAAAACGCCAACAAACCCACAAACCAGAGGATCCATCATGTGACATCATTGTGGCACTTGACATGGATCAATAGCTGAGGACCCTGAGACCCAGTGCACAGACCTCTGCCACGTGAGCTCCTGGCAGAACCGTAGCGGGAGCAGGTTGGCATCCTGTCAGGGGTGAAAGTGTTTTAAAAATGTTCCCAGTGGGGGTCCTGGCTCTGAGCCCCTGAAAGGAGCATGGACTCGAGGCGAAGGCCTGCCTCCACCAGCCAGCCTTTTAGCACAGCCTGGTGTGCCCTGCCCGGGACTCCCACTGTGAGTTCAAGGCTCTAGGACTCCAGGTGCTATCAAAGGGAGCCCACCAAGTAATCTTCTGGGTACATTGCTCCTGTAAGCAGGGACTGAAGGACTGCTTGCAATGCAGCCAGCTGAAGTTGTTTAGCCCTGCAAGATAATTAACTGTTGCTATGTAAATACAGCTCATGCTGGGATGGGGAAGGAATCCGGGGTGTGG
This sequence comes from Pelodiscus sinensis, assembly GCF_052426305.1. Classification (NCBI taxonomy): domain Eukaryota; kingdom Metazoa; phylum Chordata; order Testudines; family Trionychidae; genus Pelodiscus; species Pelodiscus sinensis. Next base: position 68,166,260 of record NC_143060.1, read on the forward strand.
TTATGTAAATCCAATTCAGCCAGGGCTGATGGAGGATCGGTTGTTAGAATGGAATGCGATGTATTTGGCTGTTGTGTGCTCACAAACCATGCTACCCCTAAATGTGGGAACTGTAAAATATGACACCAGTGCTTGCAGGAGAGACACCATCATTATAAGGGGTCTCAGATGAACAAGCCTCCCCCTTCCAGAGTTGCGTGGACTAAGTTGGGGGAAGGGGCTTGAGCCAGCCTGCTTCATGCCTGCCAGGTGTGTGCTGTAAGACTGGTTCAGCCTGTCTCCTTTCCCGCCCTGCTGTTCTAAGGATAGACCTAAAGCAGACTCCATGGCTATGTCTACACTGGCAGGTTCTTGCGCAAGAATGGCTATTGTTCTGCGGAGCATCCATGCTGCCCGCCTGCTCTTGCACAAGAAGATTTACAGTACGGCGTGGGAAGAGAGGGCTTCTTGCGCAAGAGCTACGCTCTTTTCTAACAAGTGTAAGCCCTCTTGCGCAGGAGCTCTTGTGCAAGAGAGTAGTGTGGACATGCGGCAGGGGTTTCTTGTGCAAGAAAACCCTATGGCTAAAATGGCCATCAGAGCTTCCTTGCACAAGAGAGCATCCACACTGCCATGGATGCTCTTGCACAAAAGCACATGGCCGTGTGGATGTGTTCTTGTGCAAGAACCCGCCAGTGTAGACATAGCCAAGGAGTCTCTCTGTTATTCCAGTGAAAGCTGGATTCTTTTGGCCAGACTACATGATGGCTAAGAGTTGAAATCACTAAGAGCTGAAGTCACTGGTTTGGCCTGGAGCCATACCCATTGTGACTGGCAGGGTGGCTGGCAGGAGCAACCGGCAGGTAGCCAGTAGGAGCAGTGGCAGGTGGCCAGCAGGGTGGCTGGCGGAAGTGACCGGTGTTGCAGCCAGTGGGGAGGCTTATCAGTCAACTAGTCGATTTCCTTCCCCTCTCCCCACTTGCTGCCTCTGTCAGAGAGAGAGGCAGCTGGGAGGGAGGGGGAGACGGGGTACTTAAAAGCGGCAGCTTCGTACAGCTGAGCCCGGGACCAGCTGTGTGGCGCTGCTGCTTTGAAACGCCAAGGCAATGTTCAAAAGGCGCAGACCTGTACAGCTGATCCCTGGCTCTGGCGGTATTGTCCCTTTGACAGGCTGCCTTGGCATTTCAAAGGGACAGTGCCATACAGCTGAGCTGGGGATCAGCTGTGCGGCTGCCCCTTTGAAATGATGAGGCAGCATTCAAAGTGGCAGCGCCGCACAGCTGATCCCAGGATCAGCTGTGCAGCATTGCCGCGCATGGAGCCCAGATTCAGCTAGGGACTCCCCAGCTAACCCAGGCTCCACGTGGCATTTCAAATCGGCAGCCCAACATGGAGCCCGGGGTCAGTGACGTGGCCATTTTGAAACGTACAAGTGCCCCGGCTGGGTACATTTCAAAGAAGGCACACGCTGGCCCCAGGCTGCAGGAGGAGGTCTCCTTCCTCCTCTGAAATGTACAAGAGCCTATCACTAGTCGAGTACTCGCTGGAAATTCCATCGGCTATTCGAGAGTCAACCGTTACTTAACAGCCTTAGTCGTCGGGCCCAGAGTAGAGCTCGTCTGGACTATGCCTGCTCAGGGGAGGTCATTGATCCCTGGCCTGTATGTCTGGGGAAGCCGAGCAGGCTCATGTGACCCCTCCATTGTAACTAGGGTGGAATCCTGGCTCCGTCAGCCTGGGATACAGGAGGGTCCCGAAGCTAAGAGAAGGGATTAAAGAGCTTCAGAGGGGAGCTGAGTTAGTCTGTAACAGGAAAAACTTTAAAAACAGCTCATGGTCTGGCAGCACTACAAAACATGTAGATAGTGGGAGCTTTCATGGGCACAGCCCAGAGAGACGGGGGAGGAACAGACTTTCTGGGTCCCTGGGCAAGGTGGGGTTGTGGAAGTGGGGGGGCCTTAGGCAGAAGAGACAGGGCTGGGGCCCCCCAGCTAGCCCTGAGCACTGACTGGGGCACACCACTTGATGCTCTGTTGGTGATTCAAAGAGTAGCAACAGTGGTGCCTAGGAGCCCTGGGCCCTTTTGAATCACCAGGCCCTGGGGCAGTTACCCCTCCCCCCCGGCCAGCAGCCCTGAAGAGGGCTTGGATTTCGGTCCCTAAGTAAGCACCCTGGGTGGGAATTCTGGCCCAAATGAAACTACTTCAGTGCAGTGTCCCTGGGCAGAGTGGCTGTGACTGATGGGGCCACACCAGTACCACGGAGACAGCTGGGATTCTCTCCCGGCCCACTCAGCGGCGGGCCACCAAGGAGCTGCGGGAAGGCTTACCCCAGCTAGCGGCAGCAAAGCTCAGGAGTCTGGTGACAGTCCAGCCACGTCTCCAAGCCCTGGGGCTGGAAGAGAGTCCTGTGGTGATGGCCTGGGGGTCAGAAAAGCATGTCCATTAAACCCTGCAGTACTGCACGATAGGCAGGTCTGGGTGCTGACACAGAGACTGGCTTCGCTAGCTCATATCTGTAATGCAGAGAAAATGCGGAATCTCAAAGGGCCAGGGCTGAAGCCTCCGTGCTGAACGGCAGCACAACAGGGACTTGAGGCAAGCAACTCGGTTAAGCAGCAGGTTGGTTGTTCCTGACGGTCCTGGAGCAGGCGACTGAGTGTGAGATGCTGGCCAGTCTCATGAGATCAGCTTTGAGGATGGAGGCAGTTGGTCCATCAATTCGATATACAGTGAGCCTCTCAGTCACTCAGAGCAATGTTCAGCAGTAAGTGACACTAGATTAGAAAAAGGGCTGCCCACTGTGAAATGTTGAAAGCTGAACCCCGCTCCCCGCATTAGAGGAGCAGCCTGATTGTCCCCACAGCTGTGTGGGGCTGTAGGGTGAGGTCTGCGGAGCTGACTCCTAGACCTGGCCTGGGAGATGCGCTGCCATGGGGTTGGGACACAGAGCAGAAGTGCCCTGGGGCCTGAGACCAGCCTTGCTCAGAGATCTGGCAGGAAGGAGGGGGTGCTCCGAGCAGCCCTGATTACTCGGCTCACCTGGGTCTCAGCTTCCCCGCTAGCTGTTCCTAGTGATGCTCACAGCCTGGCTGGAATTGGGGACACAGGGCGCAGCCTTTGGCTAGCATTCAGGGAAGTCATTGATGTCAGAGCTCTGGAGGGAAGGTTCCCCATGTGGCTCTTCATCTCTAGCTCTGCATCCGAAGTGGGGATCTCCATGATGTGCATGGCCCTGTGACAGGGCGCTTGCCCTGCACTGGCCCTTTAAGGGCAAACCCCAGCCCCAGCTGAGGCAGTTCTTGCCAATGAGGGCCCAGCTGGGGGCTGTATAAAGAAGGACTCCTGGGCTATGTCTACACTCGCGGCTTCTTGCACGAGAAATATGCAAATGAGGCTAAGCATGGAATATTGCTGAGCCTCATTTGCATACCTAATGAGCCACTATTTTGGCAGAAGAGGCTCTTGTGCTAGAGGGAGCTGTCTACACTGCCCCCTCTTGCGCAAGAGCCCGCCAGTGTAGACATAGCCTGGAGTGCAAACAGGATGGGGGGCTCAGACACCCCCGGAAGGGGGGCTCAGACGCTGCCGGCAGGCAGGGTCCTGAAGAGGGTGCCGGGATCAAAGAGAAACACGGGGAGCCACCAGCTAGAGGGAGCCGTCCACCGAGGCAAGCAAGCCAATTCCCAGGACTGCCGGCTGTAGGCGCCATGGTGGGGAGTCTGCCCTGTCACACGGTCATTCAGGGGTTTGCTGGGGCAGAGCCTCTCAGCCAGGTGAGGGGGTGAATCCCAGCTGTGGAGCAGAGAGCTCTCCCTGATACTGCGGGGGGGAGGCTCCTTGGTAGCATGGGATTAGGTAGTGTGGGGAGAGGTCTCCCTGGCAGCTCAGGGGGTCCCCTGGCAGTTTAAATCTGGGCAGAGGGGGGCTCCCCCTGGAAGTTTGGGGGGGCAGTAATGGAGAGGGGGGCTCTCCCTGGCAGCTCAGGCTGGGCAGTGAAGGGGGGGCTCCCTGGCCAATTAGGGTTGGGCAGGGAGGTCGGGGGATTGTCCCTGGCCATTCATGGATGGGCAGTGGGGGGGGGCTGTCTCCAGCGGCTCAGGCTGGGCAGTGAGGTGGGGGGCTCTGCTGATTCAAGCTGGCCCCTTAATACTGGAGAGGGGAGCACAGGAGAGCGCTTCTCTCTCCTCACCACCTGGAGTTGCCTTTGCAGCTCTGCGGGGCTCTGTCAGGGCATTGTCCCCCTGCTGTGGGGGCTGTTGGCAGTCCCTGTCTCTGGCCCTGTCCCCATGCCGGTACCCACACTCCTGGTGCCTGGGACAGAGCTGGCAGCTTTCTTGTGAGCCGCTCCTCTGCCTCCCTCACTCCTTCCTAAATATTGCACAGCTGAAGCCAACCACATCCCTGGGCAGAAGAAGGTGCTAGACCTACCATCTCTGGTGCCGACCTGCCAGCCTCCACTCTCCTCCCTTCTCGCTCAAGCCTGGACTGGAGACTGCTGAGTGTCCCTCTGCTCGGCTGTCTTGCAGCACTTCCTTTCACTTGTGCGGAGTCTCGCTGCATTTCTTTCCTCTTCCTCCCCCCACACCAAGTCGCTCGGCCAGAGGGAGCGTGTCTGTGAGCTGGCGGGGCACGATTGACCTGGGAGGTGGGGAATCCCGAGCCCTGCTCCTGTGATTTGATACTGACCCAGAGAACAGCACCTTCAGGGGGAGGAACTGAGGGGTCCTCCCTCAGAGTGTCCCTGAGCCCATGGCTAGGGAGCCTCTCCTGAGAGCTGAGAGGCCTCAGTGTCATTCCTCTCCCCCCAGCAAGCAAATGAGGGAATTGAATGTGGGGGGCCATTGACCAGCTGAGTGTGCCAACCAGACACCCCCACCTCCCCTCGGGCAGCAGCACTGCTTCAACTAGTGGGCTCTGAGCATGCATATTGGACCATGTCCGTCAGCTGGCCCTTGTTTTCCCCGTGGATTGCACTGGGGCTTAAGCAGCAGCTAGGTGCCCAGGTAGCTCAAGGGAAGAGGTGCATATGCCCTGAGGTAGATGCTTAATGAGTTTAGGTTTCTATAGGGGCCAGTGGGAGTTTTGTGGATCTCAGTGAAGCCTCAGACTGAGAGGTAGGCACCTAAACCCCAAACTCAGGGGCTGTGTCTAGACTGGCAAGTTTTTCCGCAAAAGCAGCTTGCCAGCTGTCTACACTGGCTGCTTGAATTTCCGCAAGAACCCTGACGATCTCGTGTAAGAAATCAGTGCTTCTTGCGGAAATACTGTGCTGCTCCCGTTCGGGCAAAAGTCCTCTTGCGCAAAAGGGCCAGTGTAGACAGCTCAGATTTGTTTTGCGCAAAAAAGCCCCGATCGCGAAAATGGCGATTGGGGCTTTTTTGCAGAAAAGCGCGTCTAGATTGGCATGGATGCTTTTCCACAAAAAGTGCTTTTGCGGGAAAGCGTCCTGCCAATCTAGACGCTCTTTTCCGCAAATGCTTTTAACGGAAAACTTTTCCATTAAAAGCATTTGCGGAAAATCCTGCCAGTCTAGACGCAGCCAGGGGGTTAGGTGCTGGTGATATTCCTGAGGTACCCAGGACTGGGAGTCACCCTCTAGCCAGAGGGAGGCTTGCCCGTGTGGCAGGACTCAGCTCCTTAAGCCTGTCAGCCCATCAACCACTCAAGGACTGTGTTGTGGGCTAGGCCAGTCCTGTCTTTGCCTCTTGGGTGCACACCAGTCCCTTTGGAGCATTCCCTGTGATATCCAGCCCTGCTCGGGGCTACTCACAGAAAACCTGTCCCCTTTGTCCTAGTTCCCTTCCTGGCTGTCAAAGCAGGCCCCTCCTGCCCCAGGTTCAGGGTGGTGTTGAGCTGGCTAGTGTCACAGGAATCGAACTTCCATGAAACACCTTCGCTCAGCAAGATGGCTCCTCCATAAAGGGATTCTGGGGGCCTCTCGCCTTCTGACCAATCCCCCGCGTGTTGTACTGTTCCTTTCTACTGCCAAGTGGTTTCCATTGTTTGCAGTTGTTTTGATGATTTGCCTTCCAAAGCCTCGGGATGGAACAGGCCAATTGAGCCTGGCATTAACATCACCAGCTAACCAGAGAGAAGTGTCAGCTCTCCCTTGCTGGAATGGGCCATCACCAAGACACATGACCCCTCTGGGGACTGTTACTCCAAGGGCATAAAACAGAGTCAGCATAGTTACATCGTTCCTTAAATGCTACCCTACACACCTCTCACGATGGCTGTGAGCCTTGGCAAGTCGCGCGCTTTCCGTAGATACCTTACATGTCGCTTCTTGTGGATAACAACACGGCACTATATGTCTGGTGGGTCTGAGTGAGGGATGTTAGAGTGTAACTGACGAATTGTTTAACTGATGCTGATCCGTTAATGGTGTCCGTTACACTCGGCTAACTCCCTGGGAAGCAGCTTTGCTGCAGCAGGACTGCCAGCTCCACTCCCAAGAAGGAGGATTCACTCCAGGCAGCTTCTCTGGCAGGGACGCCTCCTTCCCAGAAGCAGAGCCAGCAGGGGCTGAGAGACCCTCTTCAGGGAAGGCTTTGCTGCATGCTCTGCAGTATAAAGTTTATTGAAGCTTTATACTGCAGAGCCTGCACCATGTAGCCATTGAGATTTTCAGCAGCTACATGGTTACCTGTTAAACTCGCAGCCACTTGCCCCCTCACCTGTGTTGCTGCCTTGGGGGCAGGTAGAGGAGGGAGTGCAGGCGGGAGACAGGCTTTTAAGTTGGCTCCCTGCATGTACTGGCACCCATGAGCCTACTGCTCCCCCCCTGTGCTCCTGCTTCTGAATGGAGGCAGAGTGCTGTGGGGAGGCAGGTAGGAGCTGGTATATACAGGAAATCAGCTTTCAAGACAGCACCCTGCAGGTGCCCGCTGCCCCGCACTGCTGCCTCCTACAGAAGTGGTGCAGGGAGCTAGCTTTAAAGCACCGTCTCCCTCTTCACACACCCTCCCTGCACGTAAACGTGTAATGGCTGGAAGATTGTGTCTACACACTCACACAAATACATGTCAACCACATGACAGTGCTTAATTCCCTGCTGGACGCTGCACGGATGCTTCAGAGATGAGTGCAGTATAAGTACTTGCCTAAACTAGACGAGGCCAGCTGACTCCTTGTAGTGGGGCAGCTGCCCCACTTTGGCCAGAAAGGGTTAAAACTGGCTGGAGGGCGCCTGAGCAGAGCCCCGGCCAATCAGGGAGAGGCTTGTGGGGAGCCAATCAGAGGGTGTTTTGTTGGGGCAGCCCTGTTATAAAGAGCTGAGCGGAGGACAGCTGGGCACTGACCAGGGTTGGTACAGAACTGGCTCCCAGCGAAGGGGAGGCTATGGCCTGCTACCTGCTGGGCTGCAGCCTTGAGACCAGGGCCTGGAAGGTGGAAGGGTCTGTCAGCCGACAGGGGGTGTGTGTGTGTGTGTGTGTGTGTGTGTGTGTGAGACCGAGAAAAGGTTTAACGTCCATGACTTTACCGCTAGGACTGGGGTCCCGTCGCGGAGGGCAGCCAACAGGCTGACAGACGCCCCAGAGTTTGTAGGGAGAGCTTATTACATCTCAGATTTCAGCTGCTAGGATACAGGATCCCTTCGCAGCGGGCAGTCTAGGGAAGACTGAGAGATGCCCCAATGGATCTGTCAACTGGGAGTGACACAGATCCAAACGCCCAAGCTCCCCCTATACCTGTCCCTTATGACCGGCTGAAGTTCTTTTAAATTGTGCTTGGTTCTGTTACAGCATCTGAAGGAGTCAGGTTAAAGCTTAAACAGTTACAGGTTTATTAAAGAAGCTTATAAATCATATGGTTACAATGGCTATTGCTCTGTTTCTTAACTGCTGGCAAATATAGATCTTAAAAAATGGTTACAAAGAAAATAAAGATAGAAAATAGAAATAATGGTACCAAGTGACAGCTTAATCTTTAAAGAGCTCTAAGTCTATGTGTACACTTAAGACAAAGGACACATCCAGGTACAATTTTTACCCCCTTCTGTGCCTCTCGACTCCAGTGGGTCAAGCCAGTGCCAGTCCCTCTATTCCTAGGAAAGACGAATATGAGGTGGGCGTCCCCGTGGAACCTCGGGAGGTCAATAACCTAACCCGACCAGCAGGTAGATGGTAGATTGACACTCAAAGTGAGTGTGCTGCTGGACCCATCTTTATACCCCTGGGCTGTGTCTAGACTGGCAAGTTTTTCCGCAAAATCATCTTCTTTTGCGGAAAAACTTGCCAGCTGTCTACACTGGCTGCTTGAATTTCCGCAAAAGCACTGACGATCTCATGTAAGATCGTCAGTGCTTTTACGGAAATACTATGCTGCTCCCGTTCGGGCAAAAGTCTTTTTCCGAAAAACTTTTGTGCAAAAGGGCCAGTGTAGACAGCAGAGATTTGTTTTCTGCAAAAAAGCCCTGATGGTGAAAATGGCGATTGGGGCTTTTTTGCGGAAAAGCGCGTCTAGGTTGGCCACAGACGCTTTTCCACAAAAACTGCTTTTGCGGAAAAGCATCCTGCTAATCTAGACGCGCTTTTCCGAAAATGCTTTTAACAGAAAACTTTTCTGTTAAAAGCATTTCCGGAAAATCATGCCAGTGTAGACGTAGCCATGGGGTCACGTATTTCTCTTTCTTATCTAAGATGCCAAATGGTGCTGGTCTGTCTTTTGTGACACCAGTTCTTACAAGGGAGTTGTGAACTTAATTTACACTTGTAAGAGAGAGAACTAAATTGGAAGTACTGGGCATTCTTTTCTCAATGGGAGATTCCTCTCCCAGGGCCGACTGTATGTGATTGTATCAACATACGTGCCAGCCAGGGCAGTTCTCGCAGCCTCGAGGTCAGCTTATTGCCTTAATCGCTCTTTCCTCATATCTGTGTTTTCAGCTTCTCAGGATCAGATGGGCCAGCATAGACTATGCTGATTTTATTGTTCCTTCTCTGCCCTGTATGCTTCAGGAACCTCAGAGAGGCAAATAAGAAGGATGTGGGCGGAGGGGGGGGGGGAGTGTCTGTCTGGCTACAGGGTCATGGGGCAGGACAAGGACTGGGACCAGAGAAGTTGGCCTGGGTCTCCCCGATGCAGCACCTTGCCACCAGGGAGAGTGGCCTGTATAGACTGGCTTGTCTCTGAGGCAAAGGGCTTGACTTCAGGGCTGCGGTTGGCCACAGAGGCAGGTGCAAAGACAGCTGGGCTATGTCTACACTCACGGCTTCTTGCGCAAGAAATATGAAAATGAGGCTAAGTGTGGAATATTGCTGAGCCTCATTTGCATATCTAATGAGCTGCCATTTTTGCAGAAGAGGCCCTTGCGCCAGAAGGAGCTGTCTACACTGCCCCTTCTTGCACAAGAAAACCCTCTTGTGCAATGCTGTTATGCCGCTTATTTTTCAGGAAGAACAGCATTGCGCAAGAGGGTTTTTGTTGCGCAAGGGGCAGTGTAGACAGCTCCTTCAGGCGCAAAAGCCTCTTCTGCAAAAATGGCGGCACATTAGGTTTGCAAACGAGGCTCGGTGATATTCCACAATTAGCCTCATTTGCATATTTCTTGCACAAGAAGCCGCGAGTGTAGACATAGCCCAGGTGTACCTGACTGGGGCAAAAGGCTGGAGCGGTGGTGCTGCCAGACAGCAGTGTCCTGAGAGCGACATGGGCACAAGGAGAGCCAGAGGAGCGCTGAGCCAGCTGGAGTGCCAGAGCTAATTCCCAGTCCGACCAGCAGGAGGTGCTGTGCTGGTGAGTTAACCCTGCTACGCACCCTGACAAGGGGTGAGGTAGCCTTAGGCCCCAGGAGGAGTCTCTCAAATGCCTTCATCATGCAGGCTGCCCCTTTCAGTCCCTCATGGGTCCACCTGGCCCAGCCAGGATCACGGTGATCCAGCCCCCTTCTCCCAGGACCCTGCCAGACCGACTGTGCCCTGCTCACCTGAGTGACTTAGTCACTGCTATCCACAGGAACCCAGGGATAGATCTGACATGGCCTAGTGGGCAGATCGTAGGACTAGGGGACCTTGAGCAAGTCCCTTCCTCTCCCTATTCTTGAATTGCTAAATGTAAAATGGGGGTAAGGCTACTGAGCGCCTTTGCAGTGCCGGGACACCTTCGGATGGAAAACACTTGGCAAGAGGCGGAAGAATCCATTCTAGGAGACTGGAACCTAATCAGAATGGCATGTATTGTCCAGAATGGCATGCATTGTCTGGTATTGTGCTAATTACAGGATGTTCGTATTTAGGACTGATTGGATAACAATTGTCTTGTCATTGTGAGGAATGAGATATGTAAGTGTCTCTTCCCCCCTCCCCCATAGCCGTCAGAATGAAGGGTTCATAGTAGGACAATGAATATGTTTTTCAATTTCCCCTCTTCCTTCTCATTAAACCTTTGGTCCTATTGTTTCATCTAGGATTGCTCTGTGCTCTGCAGTCTTGTTCTCTCCCCCTTCCAGGCAAACTGACCCTGAAGGGATTTTTTTTCCAGGAATTACTCTGCCCTCTGCCAATCTGAAGCAAAATAACACCCCAGATACACACAGTTTGGATTCCAAAGAATTGCCTTTGGCTCCAGAATAATGAATACAAGACAAAAGGAGGAACCTGCAGTGCAGTCCAGTAAAAACCTGAGGCACTTGGCCAATGTTAATCAGTCCCAGAGTTGTATGCCTGACCTGAACCATCTTCCCTTTGCAAAATGTGTTGGGTAGAATTTTGTATGTTTTACTGAAGTGATGTATGCTGAAGGGGCTGGCCTGAGAGACAAGGTTAATTCCCAGTAATTTGGTGGCATCAAATGCACATCGAGCGTGGGAGTAAAAGGAGAGAAATGCAAATATTACTTGGCAGGCAGCAAAGCCAACTTGGCAGTTGTTCAGTAATAACTGGCTCGTGTGAGCCAAAGATCACACAGGCAGGGCTATGCTAATAAGAAGTTTCCACCCATCAGACTCTCTGACTCGAACAAAGAAGGTAAGTGTAAATGGTTTCTGGCTCAGGGCAGTCAAAGGGGGGGGGGGAGGGGAGGGGAGAGAATTGGCCACAAGTAGCTTGTGCTGCTAGTAGTATCTCTTATAAGAAAGGCCTGTGGGCATGGGTGGGAGGGGATGCAGATGTAAGCGGGGTCAGGGTAAGCTCTAACCTGACATCAGGGCTACGTCTACACTGGCATGATTTTCCGGAAATGCTTTTAACGGAAAAGTTTTCCGTTAAAAGCATTTGGGGAAAAGAGCGTCTAGATTGGCACGGACGGTTTTCGCAATTGGGGCTTTTTTGCGGAAAACAAATCTCAGCTGTCTACACTGGCCCTTTTGCGGAAAAGTTTTGTACAAAAGGGACTTTTGCCTGAATGAGAGCAGCATAGTATTTCTGCAAAAAGCACTGATTTCTTACAGTAGGAAGTCAGTGCTTTTGCAGAAATTCAAGCAGCCGGTGTAGATAGTTGGCAAGTTTTTCCGGAAAAGCGGCTGATTTTCCGGAAAAACTGGCCAGTCTAGACACAGCCCTGGTGGTGAACTGTGGCAAATGGTGCAAAGAGACTTCAAGGCGAGATCCCAATTTGCATAGACACACCCACCCCGTCTAGTATGTGCTCACAGCAGCCCAAATGGTAACTTTGGCCACTGTGGGATCCCCAGTCTCTCTGTTATTGAGGCAGGGAGGATAAAAGTGTTGTTACCTTGATTAGGCGAATCAAGGACAACAGAATGGTGGAACTGTTTATGACAGAGGGATTTGCCATAAACTAAGTAGCACTCGCTACACAAGGGGCATGGGTTCCAAACCAAGTGAAATTGAAAAAGAGTGGGGACAGGTCTTTGTACTTGGTGGTGAGGCCCTGGCTGAGCATCTAAACAGCACTGATTGTATTTTCTTCTTTCTCCAGTCTGGTATATCAGAGCTAATTTTGTTTCCATTAGGAGTCTAGTTGTGAGTTGCAGAGTTGAGTTCACTGTGGGTTAGTGGAGCACTAGCACTGAGGTTTCTCTATCGTGAACTGAACTTGCTAAAGACCTGAAATCAGTGTGTGCTGTGGGGAGCCTCGCGCTATGCTGCGGAAGAGCTGAAATCACTATTGCTGTGGGGAACCTGGCGCTATGCTGCTGAGCTACAAGCAGAACAGCTTGCAGGGACAACCAGCAAGTGCAGGCGGACAGCAGAGCGGTTTGCGGGAACAACCGGTGGGTGCAGGCGGACAGCAGAGTGGCTGGTGGGGACGGCTGGTAGGAGCAGCAGCAGACAGTCAGTGGAGCAGCTGCAGGAGCAATCAGCTGGCGGCCAGGGGCATGGACCGAGATGGCTGGTGGAGCCAGACAGTTCGTGGGACAGCTGAGGCGGCTCATTGGACGACAGGTGGACGCGTTGATGGTGGCGGCAGAACCCTACGGAGGTAAGGTGTATCAATCCCCGCCCCTCCAGGTTGGGATGGTAAAACCCTGCCAGGTGAACTTTTGAACCCTGGGGCTGCACTGACCCAGGGCAAAGACTTTTGGGGTGTTGGTCTTTGGGTGATTCGTGGCTGGGGGGAGGGTCTTTGCTCATGTATGGTCTGTGATTCTGAGTTGTGGTGTTTTCCCAAGTTCATGCTGATGTCGGTTACCTCATGTTGTTAAAGGTTTGCTGCTATACGGAGGCTCTGTGCTTGCGAGAGGGGAAGAATTGCCTCCGAGGCACCCAGAGGTGTATGTAAGATTTCCCAGGTCACTGGGTGGGGGCTCGAGCCGGTGTTGTATTACCTCGTTGGGAGGAGATCTCTAGATACTCAATCCGGCCCTTGCCGCTATTAACTCGGCCTGGCAGAAGAGTAACATAAAGGAACCTGCCACAGATGGAGTTTTAGAATAAGAACCTAATAGAGCCATTCAGGGTTAGGCTACTGGGCTAGAGGGGCCAGTGGGCTGTTTTCCAGCTAGGGGTGTTAAATATCATTTAATTGAACAGTCGATTAACCTCATGAATTCGTATTGGTTCATCAGCTATTCTATAATCCCCAGGGAGTGAAGCTGGTAGTCAGTGGGCTCCAGCCCCACTCCTGAGGAGCCCACTGCCACCTCTGTGTCCAAGGCAGCAGCGCAGGGTGCCAGGCGGGAGCTGGTCTGCGAGGGGAGCCAGTTTTAAAACTAGCTTCTCTCGTGGACTGGCTGCCTGTGGCCCCATGCTGCTGCCTCTGATACAGTGGCAGCAGCATGGTGTGGCAGCAGCCCCTGTCTGGGGTGCAAGGGATCTGAGCTCCCAGACCTGGCATGAGTTGGAACTGGGCTGCCTGCCTGCCTGACTCCTAATAGACTTGAAATGCAGAGCTGCAGTGGGGGTAGGTCATGGACGCAGTGCAAACTGGGACTGAGACAGGCTGCTGGCCAGCCTGCTAAAAAATTGACTGGGGGGTGGGGAAGAGGGGAAATGTGTGTGGTCTATAGTATTAACCTATAAGCTTTTACTTATCGGTTAATTGATTGATCAGCTACACTGTTACATCCCTACTTGCAACAGTGGCCAGTATCAGGTGCTTAGGAAGTAATGAACAGAAGAAGTGATCATCAAGTGATATCCTGTCTTCTATTCCCAGCCTCTGGTTGCCAGAAGCTAGAGACAAATAGTGTGTGTGTTCTGTAAACAAGATATAGATTGTTGAAGGAGAATACCAAGGATATCCAAAGCCTGCAGTGGCAGCATACACAGCACTGAATGCCAGCTCCATTCAGAAATTCTGATTTATAGCTTCGAAGTCCAGATGTTACACTGGAGAATCGCACTCCTTTAGCATGGATACTAGCTTTCAGGAAGATTGGGCTAATTTGTCAATACTCTTCATTTTTGAAGACTTTATGGAATAGACTGGTTAGGTATGGAGCAAGAATGATTGGCTTGGGCAAGTGGTCCTCTTTGGGAAGTCTGCAGTTGGGCCACAGTGTAAGAGAGGCAGTAGGCAGTGCTCCCAGTTGTGCATCCTGTGGACTGGAGAGGTAGCCACCAAGTAGTAGAGGATGCTGGAGGAAAGGGCTCAGGTGGGGCTAGGGAGAAAGCAGCCAACAGGTTCTACATTGGGCCTGCCACTGGGCTCCAGGAAGCTGTCAATTAGCACCATTTAGGAGCTTTGCCTTTAGTGCCCCCTGTCCAGCATCCTAGGTGGAGCTGGGCGAAGAACGGACTTTTCAATGTGGCAGCTATTTCAGAGGGAGAGAGGCTGAGTACAACAAATCCAGGGTTTTTTCAGAATTTTTGGCAAATCAAACTGTTGGTATCATTTGACCCAGAGCATTTAATTTTTGAGCATTTTTGAAGGGCAAGAGTCAGAGGCATTATCACCCTGGGAACTTGTAACGTTTGCAATGTCAGAGATCCAGGTTCGAATGGCAGCATCGGGAGGGAAGGGGGACAGCCTGCTGCCCATGTGAGGGCCAGCAGCAGTGGGCTAGAGCCTCATTACTGCTCTTTCCCCAGTGAATATTCAGAAGCATTTCATGCAGAGTGGAACAGGCGAGCTGCTCGCCTGAGAATAGCCACTAACCCAGCCTGAGCCCTGGCTCTCCCCTAGAGCCGCAGAACAAACCTGCCTTGGCCCAGGCAGACGTGAGGGAACGCAGGAGTGCTTTGGTCCAGCCGCCATGCTTTCTGCATAAAATAGTGACAGCCCCTTCAGTCAGTCTAGGCCTTGTGTCCATGGACACACGACCCCTAAATGGATGGAGTTCATCTACAGGTACCTGTACTGGATGTTCCTGCAAGGGGGGCTTCTGGACCGAGGACTGTCCTGGGAAGCAGAGCAGTAGAATAACCCTGACAGTGCTGAGACCATGTCCCAGGCCTGTCTACCTTTGTCTAACCAAGGGAGGGATTTACCCCAGTGCTGTACTGTTCCAAGAGCAGCTTTCCGAAAGGGAGGCCATCACATTTTTGGTGACCACCCAGGCTTGTATACTGCAAGAACTCACTTCTATGCTGTGTCTGGTTCCAAGAGCAAGAGCTGAATAGCCCCCCAAACAGGGGAGCTAGGGCCTTGGAGGTCCAGTCCTTAACTGGGCAGTCAGTGTGAGCTTTGCCTTCTGGGACTGGCTGCCACTTTTCTGAGGGCAAAGGGTGGGGGGGGGGTGTGCAGTGAGACAGCTGAGTCATGGTTGGTGCTGGAACTTTAGTCTCCATGGGGTGCTGGCTTCAGCAATGTGTCTGTGCATTCCAGGGCCACAAAGCAGGAAGGGATCAGAACTGATGTTCTGAGGGCTGCAGGAGGCACTTTTCAAGAGGTGATCTGACTCTGAATTTAGCTTTGAGCTGCTGTGGGTTCAGAGCCACCAGAATGGTTAAATGCTTGAGAGACCTGCCTCCTAAGAGACTTCAGGCGTTCAATCTTCTTAATTGAACAAAAAAGTTAAGGGTCACTTGATCCCCATTTTTAACTACCAGGCGAACAAATATTCAATAATAAGCTGTGCAGTCTAGCAGAAGGTAAAACACGATCCAATGGCTGGCAGCTGAAGGTAGACCAATTCAGACGGAAAACGAGTACATTTTGACAGTGAGTATTACCGTGGGAACAAGCTACCAAAACATGGTGGATTCTCCATCAATGAAAATTTTAAAATCTAGACTGGATGTTTTCCTAACCAATCTGCCATGGCAAAGGTTGTGAGGCTGTTCTCTGGTCTGTCCTACTGGAGATCAGACTAAATTACAACGGTCTCCTTGGGACTTGATTTATGAATCTACAAATAACCAGCATTTGAAATTAAGTGGGACCCCTGATGTGCAAACGCCTGGCTGCCAGACTAGACTCTGGCCTACTTCTGAGGACACAGTGGTGTGAGAGCTTCAAGACCCCGAGCTGCCCAGTTTTAGCACAAGTTAGAGTTGCAAGAGAACCATTTTCGCCTGGCGCAGTGTCCAGTGTCAGAGCAGGGTCAAGCATAAGCCTTGCTGGGATACTGCCAACCCACCTGCTCCACTCCAAACGCCACTCCTAGATGGGGGCCTCTGGCACAGGGGCATAATATGCCAGCTCTGCACAGGGAGGCCTCTGCCTCCTTTGCGCAGCTGGAAGCCTGCTTGTGCCACATAGTGGTAAAGTGGCTGCAGTGAAGCAGACCATCCAGCCCCACTTCACCATAAGAACGTGGCCTGACTTGGGTGTCCTTGTAGAGGGGCTGGTGCCAGTCTAGTCAAACAGCAAACGGAGCAGAGCTGGGGATCCCCCAGCAGCCCAGCGAGGTGCCCGACCCCCAGCAATGTTCACTAGAGCCAGCTGCCCAACTCTGCCCTTGGGCCAGAGAACAATCTGAGCATCTCAGCCATTGCCACTGCTCTGATTTCTGCCCAGCTCTGGGATGGAGCCCTCTGGAGACACTGATGCTGGGAAAACTGGCCAGCTGCTACCATCCTAGCTGCCTCCTGGGGATAAACCAGGGACCTCCAGGTGCTGCCACTAGTTAGCCAAAGACTGTGGCCCTTGGCTGTGGCTGGGATGCGTCCCATCCCTGAGACATGCTGACCAAAACAGAAGTGCACTGAGAGCTGGCTTTCAAGGGCAGCTCTGCAAAGATAGGGAGGTCTTGTGCAAGCAGGAGGAAAGGGTCTCAGAAAACCACAGTATGTGTCTGCTAGTGAAAGGAGGGTGGAGCTGTGCAGCTGGTAGGATTGAGCAAGCCCCTGGAAGGCAATAACCATGTGACTTGCAAAGCCATTTCCAGTTGAGCTATTGCAGCCTGCCCTTTCCCACATGAGTTGGGAGGCGCAGTTCCTGCTCCATGTGGCCTGAGCTGCTATGGTGCTGGCACTGTCCTCTAGGAGAAGCTCTGGAGTGGGGACAGTGGGAGAGGAGTGTCTGGCACCTGGCTGAAGACAGAACTGCTTTGCCTGATGAATGGTTGGAGTGGAGCTGGCATGAATCTCTGTCAAATCCCTTTCTGCAGCTCGGCTGCTCAGCCCATTTTGCTGGGAGATGCTGCTGTAGCTGCAGAGGTGAGCAGAGGCAGTGCTGGAGCTAGTGTTAAACGGCTGCTGTGCTCAGTGCCATGCAAACCCAGGGGCTGTCCCTGTCCCTGAGAGCTCAGCTCTCCTTGCAGGTGATTGAGCAGAGCCAAATGCTGCTGCACCCTTGGGTGTCTCAGGCTGTAGTGTAAATGCTGCTCCTGGGAGCACTGCCTGTGGCCGGCTCGCCCTCCCAAGGGCATCACAAGGAGCTCTCTCCCTTAATTCTGCACCTCCTGCATGTACCTGGTGTCTTCCACATGCTGTGCCCTGAGAGCTCTGCTAGCCAAGCTCCTGCTCGCCAGGGCTCCAGCTACCCTACCCTCTCATGCAGGGCTCTCCACCCATGGCTGGCTCTTGGTCAGCAAGGCACCCACAGAAGCTCCAGCATTTCCCCTGCTTGCCCTGGAGGTGACCTAGCTGTGCTCCCCTGGGGTTGCCTGGTCCCATCCTCTTGGCCAAGTGCTTGCTGGGCCCATTAGTGGAAGAAGCAAGGCCTGTCTCCTGGTGGGTGGTGCTGAGTGCTGGTTATGCTCTGTAGCTGTGCCCTGCTAGCTGTATGTCTTAGGCAGCACAGTCTGTCGGGAGAGAAGCAGCACAATGTGTGGCTAGTGCTCCTGAGGCCACTGCTCAGTGGTAGCCGTGTTTGTTTCTCTCTCTGGCAGTGCTGCCCTCAGGGAACAGCTAGAGCGATGTGTTTCCTCTGTTTTGTAATGGGCATCAGCAAACCACACAGGAACCAAGTCACCCTGACAGTCGCTCTTCTGACCCAAGGCTACAGAAGCCAGGGCAGCCTTCCCTAAAGAGCCCCGTGTTCTCCCATCATTCTTGCCCTGTGGAGAAGAGCTGAAACTTTGACATTGGCATAATCTAGCTCCCTCTGTTCCTCAGTGCATAGACCTGGCCTCCATGTGTCGGGAAGCTCAGCTCCAGATTTCCAGCTGGGCAAGGTGTGGGACAGCTCCCTGGCCAGGGCAGAAAGATGGAGCTGCAGGAATCTTGGGGCAGATGGGTAATGCCCTGTGGATTGCACCTTGTTGCCCTTGCAAGTGCTAGCAGCCGAGGTGCTAACAACCAGGGCAGGACTCCAGCTCTCCACTACACACCAAGCCCACTGGAAGCACGGTGTAGGGCAGGCTGTTCCCTGGGTCAGCCCATCCTTCAGTGTTATGGAGAGAAAACTTTGTCCTTTCCAGGACTGTTCTCCACCCTCCTTGGCATGTGCAGCTTAGGACAGACACGTGGTGGGGGAGGGATGAGAGCTGGCAATTAGAAATATTGACCTCACCATGCACTAGTAGTAATAGCCGCAGGCACTGCCAGTAGAGGTAGGTGAGCATCACTCATAGGCCAGGGGCAGGGGAATCAAGGTGAGGAGACTTCTAGAAGGTGTCACAGCAGATTAGGGGCAGAAAGCAAACTGCTCCCTACCCCCTTGCCATGGGGCCACTCTACAGGTGTGTGCTGCACAGGGGGAGGTGTGCTGGCTCAGAGCACAGCTGAATTGGCATCTGGGTCCATAATTGCCTTCTTCTGGGTGACCGATTGCATGCGTGAGACCTCCTGTAAAGATCTTTCTAGCCAGTACTAACGAGTGACCTACATTTCAATAGCCCTAAACATGGCCATACAATCCTCGATCCTGGCTGTGCATCGTGCCTGAACAGCCAGTGAAGTGAACCTGTCAGATCTGTGTGAGGGCATGCCAGCACCGCCAACCTCTGTTGAGCAGTGGGTTTCATTACGTTCTGTCTCTGGTGGGAAGAAAACAGCACAACCACAGAACTGTGAAATGCAAGCAGGAAACCTCAAGAGGGTTGAGGCAGTTCTTGAGACAGAGAAATAAAGCCAATGTGTGGGCTCCAATGCCAAAATGTTCCTTCAGCTAAAGGTTGACGTCAGTGTGCTGGGTAACAGTTATTTCATTGTGGCCTGTAACAAGCAAATCCGTGACTCCTTAATACCGGCTGTTGGCTGAAGAAAAAGCAGCTCTCACTTGTGCTTTCACTGACTCGGTGATTAATTCCAATATTGCTATTTCACCCTGGTTTTGACCTCCAGTTAATCATTGCGTTGTGCCAGTGGCCAGTCCAGGGTGGTTACAGCAGAACAGCCCGAATGAGCTGGACTCTGGAGTTTAGTTTGGTTTCTTTACTGTGTTACCCCCTTTTCCCTCCTGGGTTACTCGGGAGCAGGTCGCACTCACTTGTGTGTATGGGCACCTGATGTTTTTAACATAAAAGGAGATCCTGAGTGCCCCAGTGGGGATGTGGTGTAGCTGGAGATTCCCTCTCCACCCCCTTGCTGCCG
This sequence comes from Pelodiscus sinensis, assembly GCF_052426305.1. NCBI lineage: Eukaryota > Metazoa > Chordata > Testudines > Trionychidae > Pelodiscus > Pelodiscus sinensis. The sequence goes on from NC_143060.1 coordinate 68,185,506, forward strand.
TCCCTAGCTCGTAAAGAATAGACAGTGGCGGTGCCTCCACCTGGCTCTCCCTGCACACATTTAATGGTGTGCCTTGGGAGCCTCCAGGAATACAATTATTTCAGCAATAATCTGGATCATGGGGCGGGTGACCAGAGCACGGGCGAGGGGTGCTCATAGCCCCAGGCATTGGTGAGATGTTGCCCATGCTGCTAACAATTCACTGGGGGCGCTGCCTTCTGGGGGCACTCGGCTAGGGGCACGCAGCTTCCTCCGGCCCCTCGAAGCCTGGCCTGTGTTGGCAGCTGTCCCTGCTCATCGCGGGTGGGGTGCTGCCCCAGAGCCAGGCAGCCCCACCCCCCACTCCAACCCAATCCCCCTCTCCCTCCCGCAGAGCCTACCTTTGAAGGCTCGCGCTGCCCGGTCCTGCCTCAGAGGCTTGATTGCACTGGGAGCACGTGGCCCGCCAGCTCTGGGCTCGCTGTGATATGTGGGGCTGAGCGCTCTGCTTCCAGCCCACCTGGCGCCCCCCTAGCATGGTGCCCCCTTCTGCCCCCTTGCTACGCCTCTTCCTCCACATTCCCAGATTCTTGTGGGGACATTCAGGCCTGTACCCAGGAATTTGGGGGGGGTACTTTTTTTGTAAATGTGGACTGCAAGGGTGGGACTGCACCCCCGATGGTCCCCCAAGGAAGTGAGGAAATCATCCCAGGGTTTCCTCCAGCTGGCCAGAGCATGGGGAGGGAGGTGTGGTCAGCGTGCCACTCTGGCTGGCTGGAGCATGCTTACTTGGTGGAGCATGGGGGGCTGCTTTTGCACCCTTCACACACAGCCCTGCATATGGGCCTGATGCTGCCGGCTGTTCCCCTTCATCAGGGAGGGAGGGGAAAGTGCACAGTTTGCTGTGTCCTCACTCTGGCAGGGGAGCACAGAGAACAGATGAGACTGGACCGGGCCCAGCCTGGGGACATACACTCCTCCGCTGGCTGTCCCCACTGGTGCTTTTCCCCTGGCCCCAAGTGGCTGTAGCGAGAGCAATAATTAATTTAAAGCACGTACATTTTCACTTTGTTTTCTCAAAAAACAAATGCATTAAGGACCCACGCAACGCGGGGTAAGTCTTCTTGTTCCTGGGTAAAAGAAAGGAAACTAAGTGTTCGAACCACTCAGCTCTAACACTAACATTCTCACATCTTGTGGCAAGTCACCTGAGGGAACAAGTTGGGGTTCAATGTTAAGGCGTATTCTTACTCTGCTTCTCAACAGTGGCCAATACCAGGCGCTTCGGAGGGAACGAACACAACAGGCAATCGAAAAGTGATCCCTCCCCTGCCACGGGGGATGTGCAGAACATGGCGTTGTATCCCTGCCCATCCTGGCTCGTAGCCATTGATTGGCCTTTTCCCCATGAGCTTACCTAGTTAGTGTGTGTTTGGTGGTTGTTTTAAACCCTATTATAGTTTTGGCTTTTGGCATCCTCTGGCAAAATTTCATAGGCTGACTGAAGAAATACGTTCTGTCTATCTGTTTGAATGTGCTGCCTATTTCATTGGGTAACCTCTCGTTCTCGTATTCTGTGACCAAGTGCATGACATTTCCTTAGTTTTCATGACTTTTCTAAGCCTCTGTCCTATTCCCTGCCTTAGCCCTTGTGGTCCCCCCCCCCAAACTGAAGAGTCCCAGGCTTCTCAATCTCTTGTCATATCAAATCTGTTCCACACCCCTGATTTCTGTTGCCCTTCTCGGTAGCTTTTCCAAATCCAAGATACCTTCTTGTAAGTTGACATGACCAAGTGCATGAAGTATTTAAGATGTGGGCGTACCATGGGTTTATATAGCGGCAATATGATATTTTCTGTCCTCTCTCCCAACATTGTTTGCTTTTTTGACTGGCACTGCACATTGAGTGGGTGGTTTTCAGAGGACTATCAACAATGACTTCATAATCTCTTGCTTGATGGATAACATCTAATTTAGACCCAATCATCTTGTATTTTGAGTTGTGATATTTTTCCAGTGTGTATTATTTTGCATTTATCAAAATTGTATTTCATCAGCCATCAAGTTGCCTACAGTGTCCCCTCTAATTTTTCCCACCCCCAAGTGGAATGAATTTTATGTGCACCAATATGGAGGTGATATCATGGAACTGGAAGGGCGCTCAAGAGGTCATCGAGTCCAGTCCTCTGCACTCACGGCAGGACCAAGCACTGTCTAGATCATCTCTGACAGGTGTCTGTCTAACCTGCTCTTAAATATCTCCAGTGATGGCAATTCCACAACACCCCCCCCCCCAGTGTTTAACCACCCTGACAGTTAGGAGGTGGTTCGTAATGCCCAGCCTAAACCTCCCTTGCTGCAAGCCCACTGCTTCTTGGCCTATCCTCAGAGAACAATTTCTCTCCCTCCTCCTTGTAACACCCTTTTCGATACTCGAAAACTGCTCTCATGTCCCCTCTCAAATCTCTTTTCTAAACTAAACAAGCCCAGTTCTTTCAACCTTCCTTCAGAGCTCATGTTTTCTAGACCCATGTGACACATTTCCTTAGTTGTACGCATAAGAAAACTCGTGGCCGGAATGAGGCTAGCAGGTTGACAGTGTGGGAAGAAGTGTAGGCCTGGGGCAGGAGGTTGGTGTGCAGGGCTCTGTGGGTTCTGGGATGGGGCCAGGAACGAGGAGCTCAGCACTAGAGCAGAAGGTTGGGGTACAAGGGTGTGAGGGCTCCAGCTGGGGTATGGGGTGAGGCACGGTTTGGAGTGAAGATGGGTGCTCTAGCCTACTTTGAGGAGAGAGGACTCCCCGTTCTCTTTCCTTGCAACAGCAAGTGGGCTGTGGGGGGACCTGTTCTTGCAGCTGTTACACATACACAACTCCAAAGGGGAAAGCGCAAACAGTGTTGATGCAAAACAATACAAATCCCCTGCTTTGTCACATCCCTAAATGTTTCTGTGTTAAGCTTTTGGAGATCTTTTTCTTTTTCCAGTATCACCACTGCAGATCCACTGTGCAAGGGGGGCTCAGATCACAGATCAGCGGCAGTTTCTTGTGAAGCAAACAATCCTTTGTCTCAAATGAGCTCAAACTAGGAAATCCTGGGGTAACTATTCTGGCTTCTGGGCTTCTTTGGAACTGCTGGCAAAGTTCAGTCACGCCTGTTTCCTGACTCGGGACTTGACAGCTCTCTGTGGCTTTGGCAGGCTAAGATGTCTTCCCCCTCCGAGCTGCCCCCGCAACTCACTTATGGGCAAACTGCCCTGCTCCCTGCACAGCGAACACCTTGTAGATCCCACTGGCAGGGTGCCTGCTTTGCTGTAGCCTGTCCATGGTAGGGAGCTGCCTATCACTCCTCCTCTTTTACAGTCTCTCTTTCTTTTTAAGGGTAGGTCTGTTCCTGGGCTTGCATGGGACTAAAGCAGTGACTCTCAAAGTGTCTCGAAGAGGACCACTAGTGGTCTGTGACCATCTTGCAGGTGGGCCAAGGGCTCAGAGCCCCCCCCCCCCCCGCGGAGGGGAATGCATGCCGGTGATCCAGCCCCACATACCCCCAGCTTTCCCCCATGAAGTTTCCTGCTGCCGGGAGAGAGGGGGAGCTTGTGGATGGGATCTGGCTCATGGTGGGAGGAAGCAGCTCCACATGCTGCTGCTCCCTCTCCCTCCAGCTAGGGAAGCAGCAGCACAGGAAATTGTTCACCTGGAGACTTTCCCCATTGCTCCCATTGGCTGGAATCATGATGAATGAGAGCAGCAAGAGTCATGGAGTCAGAAAAGTGCCCCCTATCTTCCGCAGACCCTGCACCCCCAGCCCGCTCTTGCACCCCACCTCCCTGTCACCCCCCACCTCCTCTTATGCCCATTTTGCCCTCCTGAGTGGCAGGTTGGCTGGTGGTCCACGGGAAGGTCTGCATTGAGCAGGGTGGGCCATGGGCCAAAACGTTTGAGAACCGCTGGAGTAAAATGGCCAAAACCTGCAGTGTCCTTAACCAGGGCAGCGTCGCCCCCCAGTGGGTGATAGAACCCTGTCCCTGAGACCCAGAGGGTATGTGTAGGCTACAAGCCTCTTTCGAAAGAGAGCGTCTAGGCAGCCACAAGGGTTTTGAAAAAGCGAGCTGCTTTTTTCAAAAGAGCACCCAGGCAATCTGGATGCTGTCTTTCGAAAAAGCCCCGTTTGCGTTGAATTCCTTTTTGTGAAAGAGCTCTCCAAAAATAGGCATTCTTCCTGGTAAAAGTAGGTTTACCGATTTAAAAAAAATACTGCCACATTCTTTCAATTTAATTTCAAAAGGACACAACAGCAGTCTAGATGCAGGTGATGTTTTTTTGAAAAAAGGCCACTGGGCAGAATCTAGCAAGAACAGGGGTGTGTGGCAGAAATATATCGCTGAGAAGTGCTAAAACCAGTGTCAGGCTGAAGGGTGCTTGAGCTATGAGCCCGCACTGCTCCAGTTTCACTGCTGTAGTCCTTCGGCCTAGCTAGACCTTGGTGGTGGTTGAGGGTTCCCGAGATATTTTGTTTCCTGTTTTTTTCATATGTAAGCAATTAATACGGCCTGTTGATAGACCAACTGACAGGCAAAAGCTATACTCTGGGTCCCCTGATGTACTGCAAGCTCTCAGTTTCTATCCTGTCTATGGCCCACCACTACCTGCTTTCCATAGCCTATAAAAGCACCCTCGATCCGGCTCTCTACCCTCTCATTACCCAGTTCGCAGTTTTTGTCATGTGGCCCTCACAGTATGGAAAATGACACGTGAAGTGATGTGCAAAAGAACACAAGCTATTGAAACTAGGGACGTGGAAGGTTAACCAGTAACCCTGGCCCTAAATGGGTGCTGCTTGCCAGTTCCTGATAACAAGTGAGGGGCTAGAGCAGCTCCCTGCCTGTCACAGACAGGGGCTGCTCCAGCATCCAGAACAGCTTCTGTCTGTGGGGAGCTGGCGGCAGCCCCAGACCCTCATGGGGACAGGGAGCCAATAGCCAGCCCCAGTGCAGGGCTGGGAGTAGGAGCCCTGTGGGTTGAGGGCTCCTCCAGCCGGGCTGGAGAGCTCCCGAGCCTGCATCCTGCTTAGTTGGTTAACTGGTTAAACGTTAGGTCAGCGTGATGTTTGACAGGTTAACTGATCAGCCGGGATTTTACCTCTCTAGCTGAAACTTGCTCACATTGAAACGTAAGTAAACTGATGTGTGCAAAGAGGTATCCATTTGCAAAAGGATGGGCAATGTGCCTGTTTAAAACTGCCTGTATATGTGTCCAGTGACACGCATGCTACCGTGAATTGCAAACAGCGTGGTCCCAGCTGGATCTGGCCAAGTAACTCAGGCTGGGAAGGAGCTGATGTCCTAAGTACGACAACGCGCTGCCAGCCCTCATCCTGGGAGGGCAAGTTACTCTGGTTCTTTCCCCAGTAAGGACTGAACAAAATGTCAAGGGGTCTGTTAACATTAAGGGTATGTCTGAACTACACAGCTCCATCAACGCAGCCATGTCGATTAGTTTACTCGAAAAAGGGAAAGGAAGCGGCGATATAAATAATCGCCGCTTCATTTAAATCAAAGTGGCCGCCACGCTGTGCCGATCAGCTGTTTGTCGGCACAGCGCGGCAGTCTAGACGGGTATCTGCCGACCCAGAACCCTTCGTCTGGTTCTGGGTTCTGGGGTCGACAGATCCCTGTCTAGACTGCCGCGCTGTGCCGACAAACAGCTGATCGGCACAACGCGGTAGCCACTTTGATTTAACTGAAGTGGTGATTATTTAAATCGCCGCTTCATTTCCCTTTGTCATCCTGCCTCATCTACATGGCTCCATCGACGGAGCCATGTAGTCTCCAGACACACCCTAAGGTTTGTTTCCCTCCTAATGCTTGCTATACCAGCTCAAATCCCTATGTAATGAGTGAAAAAACAGCTGTATCTCTAGATTTTTGCAAGAAACAGCTCCAGGGCAAACAAATTCAGTCTCATGATGCTCTGAGCCTAGCTAGAATAGAGTGGAAGAGTGGCTTTGGCTTGGGAACGCATGTGTTGTGTTAATCACTACTGATGTAATTGCAGTGGTTTTCCAGTTACATTATAATTGGCAATGTACATTACATTGCAATTAAAATTATAAACAGTAATGCAGCACTTGGAATTGGAATTGTGTTGCAACTTGTTGTTTCCTGTATTACATTATATCTTGTCATTTACACTGCAGCTTGAATTGCATGGCAACTTAAAGTCCAACATTGTTAACTTTCACTGAAAATTATGTTGCAATATGTATTGCATGGAAACTTGCATGAACTCTTCTGCTGCATTTCAACTTAATTGTGACTTGCATTGTATTACAGCTTGCATAGCACTGAAAATTACACTTCGCTGAAGCCCACATTGTAAATTCCATTCCACTCGGCATTGCTTGGCAAACTGTATTGTAATAGTCCTTGCTTTCCAACTACCTCTGCAATTTGCAGTGCAGCCTCTTCTTTTTAGTACTTTTGTATTGTAGCTTGAATTGCATTTCAGCCTGTATGCATGTTGAATTGCAATGCATTGTAGGTTGTAACGTGTGTTGAATCTGCAGGAATAACTTTTTCTGATATGGGCTCCTGCCTGGCTAAGGATTGCCACATGTCTGGTATTGAACCAGACAATCTGTTATTTTCACCTCCTGTACGGTAAAAAAATCCAGAAAATATCGGACACCTAAAATGTCCGGTACTTTCTGATTTTTTTTATTTATTTATTTTTCCTGGCCAGGAGATGAAAATCCTGGGCTGTCCGGCTCTATACAGAGGCAGCCTGGCAACCCTAGTGCTCACCGAGGAGCTGTCAGGCCCAGCGCAGGGAGGCAAGATGACGTGCAGCTGCCGGCAGCCTGTTAGGGCCAAAAGCTTCACCACGCGGGGTTTTTTTTTTACCTCAACACACTTGAGTGGGGTTTTGTTGTTGTTGTTTTTTCTGAAACCATCTGGCAACCTAGCCTGGCTCCTGTGCCAGTGTGGGACCTGGACCCCTGCCTTGCACCTTTGCAGACAGGGAGTATGGGCCCCACCCTGATACTTGGGAGAACATGGGGTTTGGACTCCCCCATCCAGCACCCATTATGGGTGGGCAAGATCTGGCCCATGGGTCGAATGCGGCCCACCAAGCCATCTGTTCTGGCCCACGACCGCCCTGTTGTGCTCCAGCCCTGGTCAAATGCTACCCTGGGACAGGGCAGCATGTGAAGTCTCCTCCTCCCACCGGGGCGCATGGCACCTAACGGGGTCCTTTCTGCCCGAAGCGCCATCCTTTCTGGAGCGGAGCCAGCCCACAACCACTATCCACAATTCATGAAGTGCCCCCCTGCAAAAATTGTTGCCTACCCTGACCTATGAGAATGTGGGGATGGCTTTCTGCCCAGGAGGCCAGGGACTCAAGCCCCGAGATAGTAAGGCCATGTGGCTGGTCCAGGTGGGAGAGTGAGATCTTTCTGGGAACTGGCACAGTGAAGGGGAGAAGCCCAGATCTTGTGGTTCCATGACAATGCCCTTTCTCTGCTAGCGATCTGTGAGCCAGGAGAAGAGATGTGGCTAAAGCCTATATCGTGTGCAAGTCCTGATTCAGTGGGTGTGCGCAGAGACCCCTTAATTCCACAAACAAATCTTGGGGGGAGGGTCAGGGAGAGAGCAGGTGCATAGCTGTTTGGATAACTACTCGGAGAATGGCTATCAGGGGTTCACTGGAAGGGCATAACAAGTGGGATTCTGCATGGACCAATTCTGAGACCGGTTCTGTTCAATATGTTCATCAACAATGTAGATAACGACAGAGAGAGTACACTTATAAAGTCTGTGGATGAGACACAGCTGGGAGGGGTTGCAAGTGTTTTGAAGGATAGGATTATAATTCAAAATGATCTGGATAAACTGGAGAAATGGTCTGAAGTAAATAGGATGAAACTCAAGAAGGGCAAATGCAAAGTACTCGAGTTAGGGAGGAATAATCCATTTCACGCATAACAATTAGGAGTGACTGTCTAGGGAGGGAATGCTGCAGAAAGGGATTGAGGGGTCATAGTGGACCACAAGCTAAACGAATTAATCTGATACTCTTGTGCAACCAAACAAAAAACAAACAAAATCCCAGAATCGCAGTTGCTTTAATGGGAGAGTTGAGAGACAGACACAAGAAGTGATTGTGCCACTCTACTCTGCCCTGATTAAACCTCAACTGGAGTGTTGTATCCAGTTCTGATTGCAACATTTCAGAAAATACGTGGAGAAATTGGAGAGGAGCAGCAAAGGTGGTTGACGGCCTAGAAAGCATGACATATGAGGCAAGACTGAAAGAATTGGGTTTATTTACTCTGGAAAGGAGAAAACTAAGAGAGGACATAACACCTTTTAGGAACTTGAAAGCTGGTACAAGAAGGGAGAAAATGTATTATCCTTAACTTCTGATGATAGAAAGTTGTTCCTCATATCCAGCCTAAACCTCTCTTGCTGCAATTTAAGCCCATTGCTTTTTATCCTATCAGTGTGGCTAACCACTGGAATAAATTGCTGAGGGAGGTTGTGGAATCTCTATCAGTGGAGATATTTAAGAGCAGGTTAGATAGACACTTGTCAGGGATGATCGAGATCAGTGGTCCCCAACCTTTTCGGGCTGCTGGGTGCCCTGGGTGGGGCCGCGCATGCGCCGGGGGCCAAGGTGCAAGAATGGCTCAGGCCGGCTCTGGTCACTAGGTGGGCGCCATGGTGCCCGCGAGCACCACGTTGGGGACCACTGCTCTAGATGGTGCTTGGTTCTGCCACGAGTGCCGGGGCATGGACTCCATGATCTCTTGAGGTCTTTCAGTTCTGGTATTCTATGATTGCTTTATCCCAATGGTTAAGATCTGACTTGAGGTCGGGGGGGGGGGTGAGATTCTGGGTCAAGTCTCTGCTATACCCAAGGGGGAAAAAGGAGTTGTCTAGCTCTAGGAGGAGCGCTCTACCCACCGGGCTGTGGGCTGTTCTGAGAGGGGCCTCACACCTATTGATGTTCCATTTAATTAAATACTCATTGGGCCAGAGAAACAGGAAGCATCTCTTCCTAGCCCCAGGTAACAGCGCTCTCCTCCTTCAAACCCTTCCCCTTGTCAGACTGAACCAGGAACTGAACTATGGTCTCCCACATCCCCATGGGTGCTCTAACCCCAGGGTTAAAGGTTGAAGGAGGTGTATCCTCTCCACTGGCCGTCTTCTTGGGAGGGGGCAGGCTCTGGCATAGCTACTGGATCCAGTCCCATGGCCACGTTAGGTGGCTGAACATTTCTCTTCCCACAGTCGCACGTTGCTCTGGGGCTTAGGCTGGAGACCAGCAGCCATTCACCTAGAGGGAGGCAGCAGTGCAGGTGTTCAAACAGAAAATGTCTGAGCTGAGTGAGTTCAGGCACTTTCAATTTTCAGCGGTGCTGAGCCGGGGTTCTCTGAATTCCAACCCGCAGCTGGTGCATGTGTAAGCGGGGGAATGGTCCCGCTCTTGTGGGGAACTTTCCTGGCTTCCATACACCCCGGTGAAATGAAGCAGCGAAAGGATCTGAGTCCCCGCTCCCACTTCCTTTACCCCACGGCTCCCTGATCCTGAGGGCTCCCCCTCCACTCTCCTGAGGAGCAGAGCCCTTGAAACCCCAACAAGGCTGGGCCCAGGTTTCCTGGGGCTTAATCCCCGACCTTGTAGTCACTAGGGGCAGGAGTTAGGGTGTCCCCACTCCGAGGTGCTCTCTGCACACTGCAGGCCTTCTTGGCCCAGTGATCACTTCATAAGGTTCAAAGCAAATACAATTTATTAAACATCAACTGATTAAAGAGAATAGAATAAGAAACAATGAGAATGGTTAAATGAGAACACACAGCCCTGCTCTGTAGCACAGGGACATCAACACAGCAGTCTGCAGAGTGTAAGGACAGTTCACAGTCTCTTCCTTAGAAGCCCTGGATGTGCTGCAAGGGGCTGCAGGCTGGACACGCTTGCACTGGCAGTGACCACACAGCCTCAGTCTCTAAGTGGCCAGACCCCTCTCCCAGTCCAGAGCCTTTCCCCACACTTTGCAGGTCCCAGTAGCTCACCACATCCAGCTGCAGGCTGTGCTGCTTGGCCAGTTCCAGCTCCTTGTGTTGTTTCTCTGTTCCTTTTGGCTTTCTGAGCACTGCCAGTCTGCTGCTCAACACAGGGTCTGCACTGCTTGGCCTGTCTGTGTCTGGTTCTGTCGCTGCAGGACTTCTTCTTGTACTCCTCTTTCAGCTCTCTGTCTTTGCAGGACCTCTTCTGCACACAGCTTGTTTGTTCAGAGACAGAGCCAGAACAATCCCCACTTACAACCTGTCAGTCAGGCTGAGCTGGAGTGTTGACTGCTTTCCATTGTCTCTGGGGTCTGTCAGTCTCATGAACCCTTCCCCTTCTGAAGCTGGTAAACCAAAAAACTCCCACAGAGTTTTAGTAAGGGGTAACAGTCCCCTTACACATGGTTGCCCAGCTGGCCGGAGTGTTCCCAGCATGTTGTGCACTAGCACGCAGTTGCCACACGGTGGCGCTAACGGCTTGACAAATGAGCTGCATGGCAGGGCCAAGCCTGGGACAAGAGCTGCTCACACAGTGGAGGAGCTGAGACCAGAGCTTCCAGACCCGGCCACAGAGGGATGTTTGCATGCACAGCAATGAGACACCTGCAGCCAGCTGTGTAGGCAGCAGGCTTTGGGCTGGAGCCCGGGATTAGGCCCCAGCAAGGTAGAAGTGTCAGAGCTCAAGCTGGAGCATCTGTATTGCAAACAGAGCTCCATAGTCAGCTGCTGCAGGCTGCCTGTAGGTGTCTGATAGCAGAGACCCCGAGTTCCTCCTGGACTTGGCACCCGGCATGCAAAGGAAAGTCAGTGGAAGCTGTGGGTGCTCAGTGCCTCTGACAGGTCTCCCGAGGGATCTCCAGTGGGGCAACCACCATTAACAGGCTTAGGCTGGTTTCAACCTGCTCCCACTGCCAGCTCGCCGCCCTCCAGCCTCCTGCCTGCACTGCTTTCTTCACAGCATTTTGTGTTGTAAACACACTGGGAAGGTCTAGTTCAGTGGTGCTGGGCTGTTCTCTGCACCTCACTCCATGGTCCTTTCTAGGGATGTACTAGTGCAGCTGATTCACCGATAAGCAAAAGCTTATAGGTTAATGCTACAGAGCGCCTGCGTTTCCCTCCCCAGCCCCACCGCTTGCCAGTACATTCTTTTTTTTAGTAGGCTGGCCAGCAGCCAAGCTCAGTCCCAGCTTGCCCTGGCTCCTGGACTACCCCCGCTGTGGCTCTGCATTGCAGGAGTATTGGGAGCCAGGCGGGCAGGCAGCCCGGCTCCGTTACGGCTCGCACTGGCTCCTGGACTACCCCCGCTGTGGCTCTGCATTGCAGGAGTATTGGGAGCCAGGCGAGCAGGCAGCCCGGCTCAGCCCCGGCTCGCACTGGCTCCTGGACTACCCCCGCTGTGGCTCTGCATTGCAAGAGTATTGGGAGCCAGGCGAGCAGGCAGCCCGGCTCAGTTATGGCTCGCCCTGGCTCCTGGACTACCCCCGCTGTGGCTCTGCATTGCAAGAGGATTGGGAGCCAGGCGGGCAGGCAGCCCGGCTCAGTCCCAGCTCGCCCTGGCTCCTGGACTACCCCCGCTGTGGCTCTGCATTGCAGGAGTATTGGGAGCCAGGCGGGCAGGCAGCCCGGCTCAGTTACGGCTCGCGCTGGCTCCTGGACTACCCCCGCTGTGGCTCTGCATTGCAAGAGTATTGGGAGCCAGGCGGGCAGGCAGCCCGGCTCAGTTACGGCTCGCCCTGGCTCCTGGACTACCCCCGCTGTGGCTCTGCATTGCAGGAGTATTGGGAGCCAGGCGGGCAGGCAGCCCGGCTCAGTTACGGCTCGCCCTGGCTCCTGGACTACCCCCGCTGTGGCTCTGCATTGCAGGAGTATTGGGAGCCAGGCGGGCAGGCAGCCCGGCTCAGTTACGGCTCGCGCTGGCTCCTGGACTACCCCCGCTGTGGCTCTGCATTGCAAGAGTATCGGGAGCCAGGCGGGCAGGCAGCCCGGCTCAGTTACGGCTCGCGCCAGGTCTGGGAGCTGAGACCCCTGCCCCTTGGACAGGGACTGCCGGGGGACTATAGACGAGTCGACTAACCGATAAGAATTTGAGGTTAAAGTCCCTAGCCCTTACCCCTGGTCCAGTCTCATCTTCCCCAGTCAGAGGGTTCTCAGCAGTGGCCCTTTCATAGCGATTTTTCAGTGTCTCCTCCTTGGTTTAGCCCAATTGGCTCCTGCCTTAAACTGGGTGAGGGTCTCTGGCCTGAGTCAGACAGGAGGTCAGACTATACAAATGTAATAGCTTCTGAATTGATGGATCCAGCTATGTTCGCCCCCCTCGGGGAGCCGGGGATAGCCGCGGTGCGTTCTGTGGTTCGCCCCCCTCGGGGAGCCGGGGATAGCCGCGGTGCGTTCTGTGGATCGCCCCCCTCGGGGAGCCGGGGATAGCCGCGGTGCGTTCTGTGGTTCGCCCCCCTCGGGGAGCCGGGGATAGCCGCGGTGCGTTCTGTGGGTCGCCCCCCTCGGGGAGCCGGGGATAGCCGCGGTGCGTTCTGTGGGTCGCCCCCCTCGGGGAGCCGGGGATAGCCGCGGTGCGTTCTGTGGTTCGCCCCCCTCGGGGAGCCGGGGATAGCCGCGGTGCGTTCTGTGGATCGCCCCCCTCGGGGAGCCGGGGATAGCCGCGGTGCGTTCTGTGGATCGCCCCCCTCGGGGAGCCGGGGATAGCCGCGGTGCGTTCTGTGGTTCGCCCCCCTCGGGGAGCCGGGGATAGCCGCGGTGCGTTCTGTGGGTCGCCCCCCTCGGGGAGCCGGGGATAGCCGCGGTGCGTTCTGTGGTTCGCCCCCCTCGGGGAGCCGGGGATAGCCGCGGTGCGTTCTGTGGGTCGCCCCCCTCGGGGAGCCGGGGATAGCCGCGGTGCGTTCTGTGGGTCGCCCCCCTCGGGGAGCCGGGGATAGCCGCGGTGCGTTCTGTGGGTCGCCCCCCTCGGGGAGCCGGGGATAGCCGCGGTGCGTTCTGTGGTTCGCCCCCCTCGGGGAGCCGGGGATAGCCGCGGTGCGTTCTGTGGTTCGCCCCCCTCGGGGAGCCGGGGATAGCCGCGGTGCGTTCTGTGGTTCGCCCCCCTCGGGGAGCCGGGGATAGCCGCGGTGCGTTCTGTGGTTCGCCCCCCTCGGGGAGCCGGGGATAGCCACGGTGCGTTCTGTGGTTCGCCCCCCTCGGGGAGCCGGGGATAGCCACGGTGCGTTCTGTGGTGCGCCCACCTCGGGGAGCCGGGGATAGCCGCGGTGCGTTCTGTGGTGCGCCCCCCTCGGGGAGCCGGGGATAGCCGCCGTGCGTTCTGTGGTTCGCCCCCCTCGGGGAGCCGGGGATAGCCACGGTGCGCCCTGTGGTTCGCCCCCCTCGGGGAGCCGGGGATAGTCCTGGGGATAATTCTTTATCCCCTTTCCCTGAGCCCCCAGCTTTTTGAAAAGTGTTCCTAAGTTCCATAGTGATAGAAATGTAGCCATGTTAGTCTGGGGTAGCTGAAGCAAAATGCAGGACAATGTAGCACTTTAAAGACTAACAAGATGGTTTATTAGGTGATGAGCTTTCGTGGGCCAGACCCACTTCCTCAGATCAAACAGTGGAAGAAAATAGTCACAACCATATATACCAAAGGATACAATTAAAAAAAATGAACAAATATGAAAAGGACAAATCACATTTCAGAACAGGAGGGGATGCGGGGGGGGGGGGGGGGGGAGGAAGGAAGGTAGGTAAGTGTCTGTGAATGTCTTGTTGCATTTCTCTAAGCTCCCAACGGTTTGTCAGCACCATCGTGATGCTGTTGAGACTGGCCTCCTGTCAGCTTCCTGGCAGTCCTGCAATTAACCCTACCTCAGTTCTCCCATTCAAGGGCCATTTACAGGGTTTTAGTTTATTGAATTAGCTACATTCAAAAGAGTCCCCAGCTCCCTATCCGGACACTCCCAGGCCCTGCCTGACTGAGTCTCCTCTAATGGAGCCTCTTTGCTCCCAGCAGACATGCTCTCTAGTCTGATCTCCCTGAGCATCCCCGCTTGGCACTGGGCCTCAGTGAGTTACACCTGAGGGTGTCAAATTCAAGAGAAGCTGTTGGGAAAGATGGCAGAGTCACCCCAAAATCTATTAGAAACATTAGGTCAGCGACAACAATAAACAGGTGTCTCACTGCTCTGATTAACAAGAAGTAAGCAATGTCACGTCATGGTCCCTGCCCATATTTCATCTCCCAGGCACCAGACTTTATGTTGAAGGGTTACTAAAATCCAATTTCATCAAAGGGTTCTTCAGATCTCAAAAGATGAGCAACATAGGCAGGTCCACACATAACTCAAACCTTAACATCATGATTATTGGGTAATTCTTTAGTATCTAATCTCTAGTGTAAAGTTGTAGCTGTTGTGGTCTCCTCACCTCAAAAAAGATACTTTGGCCTTGGAAAGGGTTCAGAAAAGGGCAACTAAAATGATTAGGGGTTTGGAACGGGTCCCATATGAAGAGAGGCTAAAGCAACTGGGACTTTTCAGTTTAGAAAAGAGGAGACTGAGGGGGGATATGATAGAGGCATATAAAATCATGTGTGGTGTGGAGAAGGTGAATAAAGAAAAGTTATTTATTAGTTCCCATAATAGAAGAACTAGAGGACACCAAATGAAATTAATGGGTAGCAGGTTTAAAACTAATAAAAGAAAGTTCTTCTTCACACAGCGCATATCAACCTGTGGAACTCCTTGCCAGAGGAGGCTGTGAAGGCGAGGACTAAAACAGAGTTTAAAGAGAAGCTAGATAATTTCATGGAGGTTAGGTCTATAAAAGGCTATTAGCCAGGGGATAGAAATGGTGTCCCTGGCCTCTGTTTGTCAGGGGATAGCCACGATCATTGTCACTTGATCATTGTCTTCAGTCCACCTCCTCTGAGGCACTTGGCGCTGGCCACTGTCAGTAGACAGGCTGCTGGGCTAGATGGACCTTTGGTCTGACCCAGTACGGCCGTTCTCATGTTCTTATGTTGTTTCTGATCTAGCCAGATGCTTTACTGGGCAACAGGGAAGTTGTAGCCAAGAATGCTGGACGGTAGATTTTCACACATGTTGCTGCCTAAATGACCTGCTGCCACCCAGCTCTGCAGACGTCCTGGCCCTTTGCCTATCCATTGTCACATGGGGCAGAGATTTCCTTCTGTACTGAGCAGTGAGCTGCCCTGAATGAGCCAATAGTGTAACTCCATGATGTGCACCAGTCTGTCTCGTGAACAGGGTGGTCATAGAATCACAGAGCTGGAAGAGACCTCCGGAGTCATCAAGTCCAGCCCCCTGCCCAAGGCAGAACCAATCCCCGCTAAATCAACCCAGCCAGGGCTTTGTCCAGCCAGGACTTAAACACCTCTAGGGATGGAGATTCCACCCCCTCCCTAGGTAACCCAGCCCAGCGCTTCCCCACCTGCCTAGGGAAATAGTTTTTCCTAATATCCAACCTAGACCTCCCCCACTGTAACTTGAGCCCATTGCTCCTTGTTCTGCCATCTGCCCCCACTGAGAACAGCCTTTCTCCATCCTTTTTGGAACCTCCCTTCAGGAAGTTGCAGGCTGCTCTCAAATCCCCCCCTCACTCTTCTCTTCTGCAGACTGAACAAACCCAAATCCCTCAATCTTTCCTTATAGGTCATGCTCCAGCCCCCTACTCATTTTGGGCCCAGAACTGGACGCAATACTCCAGATGTGGCCTCACCAAAGCCGAATAAAGGGGAATAATCACTTCTCTGGATCTGCTGGCAATGCTCCTCCTAATGCCCCTAATATGCCATTAGCCTTCTTGGCTACAAGAGCACACGGTTGACTTATATCCAGCTTCTCATCCACTGTAACCCCCAGGTCCTTTTCTGCAGAACTGCTACTTAGCCATTCGGTCCCCAGCCTGTAACAATACTTGGGATTCTTCCGTCCCAAGTGCAAGACTCTACACTTGTCCTTGTTGAACCTCATCAGATTTCTTTTGGCCCAATCCTCTAACCTATCTAGGTCACTCTGGAGCCTATCCCTGCCCTCCAGAGTATCTACCTCTCCCCCTAGCTTAGTGTCATCTGCAGACTTGCTGAGGGTGCAATCCATCCCCTCATCTAGGTCATTAATAAAAATGTTGAACAAAAACAGCCCTAGAACCGATCCTTGGGGCACCCTGCTAGAAACTGACCGCCAACCTGACATCAAGCCATTGATCACTACCCGTTTGGCCCAACAGTCTAGCCAGCTTTCTATCCATTTATAGTCCATTTATCCAATCCATACCCCCTTAACTTGCTGGCAAGAATATTGCCATTATCTTTGAAAACTCGTTGACATTTGCCAACTCCCTCAGTACTCTCAGATGCATTAAATCTGGACCCATGGCTTTGTGTATGTTTAGCTTTTCTAAATAGTGTTTGGAGAATGTTGGGGATAACTTCTTGGTACAAGTGCTGAAGGAATTAACCAGGGACCATGCCCTGCTTGACCTGTTGCTCACTAACAGGGAGGAGCTAGTAGGGGAAGTAGAGGTGGGTGACAACCTGGGAGGCAGTGATCATGTGAGAGTAGATTTCAGGATCCTGACCAAAGGAAGAAAGGAGAGCAGCAAAATACATTCCCTGGACTTCAGAAAAGCAGACTTTGATTCCATGGGGGTCTCTATTCTGGGAGGCAGTGACCCAAAAAAGCTTTGCAGGTCACGGTGGGTGATCAGCTGAACATGAACTAGACCAGTGGTCTCCAACCTTTTTAATCACAAGATCACTTTTTGAATTTAAGTGCAATGTAAGATCTACCTCAAACCCAAACACCCCTGCCCCACCTCCTTCATGCCCCTTCTCTGATGCCCTGTCCCTGCTCACTCCATCTCCCCCCCTCCAGGCAGGGACAGGGAGTTGGGGTGCAGGAGAGGGTTCAGGGCGCAGGCTCTGGGAGGGAGTTTGGGTTCAGGAGGCTCAGGGCTGGGTCAGGGGCTTGGGGTTCATGACTGGGGCAGGGGTTTAGAGCTGGCTCCAGCTGGACATTTCTTACCTCAGATGGCTCCTGGGTGGGGGTGCGGTGGGCTAAGGCAGGCTCATCCCTGCCCTGGTCCTGCACCACTTTCAAAAGCAGCCAGCAACCTCCCTCCATCCCTAGCCCTGTTGTGCTCCCCCTCCATTCCGTGGAGACAGAATACAGGGTGGGAGGGGGCACCCTGACATCAGCACCCCCTCCTCTCCCTTCCTTGCTCTGTACCGCACACAGGAGGCTGCAGCGTGGGGGGGGGGGGGGGGCGGGGTTGCAGTTCCAAGGCAAAGGGCAGGAGGTGCACAGCAGTGGGGCACGGAGTAGTTGAAGTGCTGGGCTTGATCTCCTCTTGGCCAAACCAGTCAGGATCACCTGTCAAAGGCTCCAAGATCTACCAGTAGAGCCCGAGCTTCTGGTTGGTGACCACTGTGCTAGAATAATGTGACCAGTTCCGGTGCCTGTAATTCAAGAATGATGGGGTTCAGAAAAGAGCCACAAGAATGATTAAGAGATTGAACTTTTGAGTCTACCTCTTTAGCTTATCAAAGAGAAAGGGGGAGCTTGATTGGAGTGTATCAGGACCTACATAGAAAACAATATTTAATAATGGGCTCTTTGTTCTAACTGAGAAAGATACAGCATGAGCCTGTGGCTGCAAAGTGAAGCTACTTAAATTCAGACTGAAAATAAATTTTAAACACAGAGGCTGCGTCTAGATTGGCATGATTTTCTGGAAATGCTTTTAATGGAAAAATTTTCCGTTAAAAGCATTTTCGGAACAGAGCGTCTAGATTGGCACAGACGCTTTTCCGCAAAAGCACTTTTTGTGGAAAAGCGTCCATGGCCAATCTAGATGCGCTTTTCCGCAAAAAAGCCCCGATCGCCATTTTCACCATCAGGGCTTTTTTGCAGAAAACAAATCTCTGCTGTCTACACTGGCCCTTTTGCACAAAAACTTTGCGCAAAAGGGACTTTTGCTTGAATGGGAGCAGAATAGTATTTCCGCAAGAAACCCTGATTTCTTACAGTAGGAAGTCAGTGCTTTTGCGGAAATTCAAGCGGCCAGTGTAGACAGCTGGCAAGTTTTTCTGGAAAAGCGGCTGATTTTCCGGAAAAACTAGCCAATCTAGACACAGCCAGAGAGTAACTAGCCACTGAACAATTTACCAGGACTCGTGGTGGATTCTCCATCATGAGCAAATTTAAAACCCTGAATGGATATTTTTCTAAAAGGCCTATACTAGGAACAGAAGCGTGGCTAGGGTGTTTTGCGCCCAGGGGCAAAGGCAAACCTTGGTAGGAAGGGGGCGTTTGTACCATGTCTTTCCTCACCCCTTCTGGTTTGGGGCCGGGCCCTTGCACGCACTAACCCACCAGCAGAGGTGGAGGAGGGTCGGGCTGGGGGCGGGGAGGAGGCTCCAGCCACTGCCGACGGGCGGAAGAGGAGCAAGCGAGACAAAGGACAACAGGGGAAGCAGAGGAGAACTAAATTGGTGCCCTCCCTAGCATGGTGCCCAAGGGCAACTGCCCCTTCCTGCTGCCCCTTCCCCCTCGCCACACCACTGACTAGAAATGATTTTGGGGAAGTTCTCTGTCTTTGTTCTCATCGGGGGAAGAGCTCTTCACGTGGTGAGCATGCTCTGCCCGGGGGGAGCTGTCACGCGGGGAGCATGCTCTGCCCGGGGGGGGAGCTGTCACGCGGGGAGCATGCTCTGCCCGGGGGGAGCTGTCACGCGGGGAGCATGCTCTGCCCGGGGGGAGCTGTCACGCGGGGAGCATGCTCTGCCCGGGGGGAGCTGTCACGCGGGGAGCATGCTCTGCCCGGGGGGAGCTGTCACGTGGTGAGCATGCTCTGCCCGGGGGGAGCTGTCACACGGGGAGCATGCGCTGCCCCGGGGGGAGCAGTCACACGGGGAGCATGCTCTGCCCGGGGGGAGCTGTCACGCGGGGAGCATGCTCTGCCCGGGGGGAGCTGTCACGCGGGGAGCATGCTCTGCCCGGGGGGAGCTGTCACGCGGGGAGCATGCTCTGCCCGGGGGGAGCTGTCACGTGGTGAGCATGCTCTGCCCGGGGGGAGCTGTCACACGGGGAGCATGCGCTGCCCCGGGGGGAGCAGTCACACGGGGAGCATGCTCTGCCCGGGGGGAGCTGTCACGCGGGGAGCATGCTCTGCCCGGGGGGAGCTGTCACGCGGGGAGCATGCTCTGCCCGGGGGGAGCTGTCACGCGGGGAGCATGCTCTGCCCGGGAGGAGCTGTCACACGGGGAGCATGCGCTGCCCCGGGGGGAGCTGTCACACGGGGAGCATGCTCTGCCCGGGGGGAGCTGTCACGCGGGGAGCATGCTCTGCCCGGGGGGAGCTGTCACGCGGGGAGCATGCTCTGCCCGGGGGGAGCTGTCACGCGGGGAGCATGCTCTGCCCGGGGGGAGCTGTCACGCGGGGAGCATGCGCTGCCCCGGGGGGAGCTGTCACGCGGGGAGCATGCTCTACCCGGGGGGAGCTGTCACGCGGGGAGCATGCGCTGCCCCGGGGGGAGCTGTCACGCGGGGAGCATGCGCTGCCCCGGGGGGAGCTGTCACGCGGGGAGCATGCTCTGCCCGGGGGGAGCTGTCACGCGGGGAGCATGCTCTGCCCGGGGGGAGCTGTCACACGGGGAGCATGCTCTGCCCGGGGGGAGCTGTCACACGGGGAGCATGCTCTGCCCGGGGGGAGCTGTCACACGGGGAGCATGCTCTAACTAGCAGAGTGTGTTGTCACATGGGGAAGCCTCTTATTAAGGCCCTCAGCGCCTGTTCTCCCGAGGTGGAGAAGGACACTCATCATGCTACGTGACCCAGTCCAAACAGCCTGGTGTTTTTCTGCATTGCTGCTCTTTGAAGTCTGTCCAGGGACATCTTTAACTCTCTTTATCTTGTCCCACTCATTAAAAATCCCATTAATGTCCTATTGCAGGGAGGATAATTTTGCACTGAGGTGCCCTGTTGTCTGACATCTTGTTGACTTAATGGGCTTAATTTCCAGGCATTGATGGAGAGATAGGTGGTCAGACATGGGAGGTACAGGGAAATCTGCTACTACTACTGTTACGCAGAATGTGCCTGGCTTGTTACCCAGCCCTCTCCTCTACACATGGTGGGAAACAGACTTCATGAGCTAATTGCAGGGAACTGGGCATGAGGGCTACATCTATACTGCAGCCTTCTTCTGCAAAAACGTATGCATATGAAGCACGGAGTAGAATATCTCTGCACTTCATTTGCATAATTAATTTGGGCCATTTTTGTGCAATTCGGAAGAATGGCTCTCCCGCAAGAGGGGTTTTTGTGCAAAAAGGAGCCGTCTACACAGCTCGTTTTTGCGCAAAAGACTTTTGTGCAAAAATGGCCGTTAATTAATTGTGCAAATGAAGTGCAGCGATATTGTACTCCACGCTTCATTTGCATAAGCTTTTGTGAAAGACTGCTACAGTATAGCCGTAGCCTAGCGCAGAGATGCTCACTGCGCCGCCTTTTCCATTGCAAGCCAAAGGCTGGCTTGTGGCTACTCACAGTGAGGTTTTCACAGTTCAGCCCCATGGGGGCATGTTGTCAACTAGGCTCTCCTGGAAAACTTGCCCTAGCTGCCCGGGGGGTAGTGGAACGAGACGGGGAGCCTACAGCCATGGGTGTGTGTGCATGTGGTGGGTTGCATTCTTTTTCTGTGGGAGAGGCCTTTTAAAGGCTGTACATTGGCCATGGTCACAACAGCAGCAGAAATGGAGACACATCCAGTGGTGTAATTTGCAACATCTGGCTGACCCTCTGGCACATGCCTTCAGGTCAAAGTTGTCCTTTGGAAGTGTCTCCTATTAGGTTAACTAGCCAATTCGCCCGTCATAAGACGGGATTTTCTGGTCTCTCCTCAACGTCGCTCTTCCCTCCTGAGCCTCCAGTCTCTTGCTCCGTCCGTCTCTCTCTCTCTTCCCCTCAGCTCTCCTCCCCCGCCTGCCTCTCACTCGGGGGACCGTGGAGCCCAGAAGGGGCTTGTGCCACTTGCTCCCAGGCAGTGGCCGGGCTGAGTGGCACAGAAGTCAGCCGAGCGCCACGGCAGGAGGCAAAGGGGGGAGGAGCGGTGACGTTCACAGCCAGGGGCTGGGGCCTGGAGGCGCTGTCATGCCGCACATCACTGCCTGCCCCCCTTCGCCTCCCATTGTGACGCTCAGCTGACTTCTGTGCCACTCTGCCGGGCTGCCACGCGGGAGCAAATGTCCGGTTAAGCCACGCTCTCCCCATGCAGCATGGGCTGCCCAGAGGGAACAGCCAGCATTTCAGCAACAGCGCCCCAGAGGGAACAGCCAGCATTTCAGCAACAGCGCCCCCCAGCGGGAACAGCCAGCATTTCAGCAACAGCGCCGCCCACAGGGAACAGCCAGCATTTCAGCAACAGCGCCCCCCAGAGGGAACAGCCAGCATTTCAGCAACAGCGCCGCCCAGAGGGAACGGCCAGCATTTCAGCAACAGCGCCGCCCAGAAGGAACAGCCAGCATTTCAGCAACAGCGCCCCAGAGGGAACAGCCAGCGTTTCAGCAACAGCGCCCCAGAGGGAACAGCCAGCACTTCAGCAACAGTGCCCCCCAGAGGGAACAGCCAGCATTTCAGCAACAGTGCCCCCCAGAGGGAACAGCCAGCATTTCAGCAACAGCGCCGTCCAGAGGGAATAGCCAGCATTTCAGCAACAGCGCCGCCCAGAGGGAACAGCCAGCATTTCAGCAACAGCGCCCCCCCAGAGGGAACAGCCAGCATTTCAGCAACAGTGCCCCCCAGAGGGAACAGCCAGCATTTCAGCAACAGCGCCGCCCAGAGGGAACAGCCAGCATTTCAGCAACAGTGCCCCCCCAGAGGGAACAGCCAGCATTTCAGCAACAGCGCTGCCCAGAGGGAACAGCCAGCATTTCAGCAACAGCGCCGCCCAGAGGGAACGGCCAGCATTTCAGCAACAGTGCCCCCCAGAGGGAACAGCCAGCATTTCAGCAACAGCGCCGTCCAGAGGGAACGGCCAGCATTTCAGCAACAGCGCCCCCTCAGAGGGAACAGCCAGCATTTCAGCAACAGCGCCCCCTCAGAGGGAACGGCCAGCATTTCAGCAACAGCGCCGCCCAGAGGGAACAGCCAGCATTTCAGCAACAGCGCCCCCCAGAGGGAACAGGCAGCATTTCAGTAACAGCGCCGCCCAGAGGGAACGGCCAGCATTTCAGCAACAGTGCCCCCCAGAGGGAACGGCCAGCATTTCAGCAACATCGCCGCCCAGGGGAACGGCCAGCATTTCAGCAACAGTGCCCCCCAGAGGGAACGGCCAGCATTTCAGCAACAGCGCCGTCCAGAGGGAACAGCCAGCATTTCAGCAACAGCGCCGCCCAGAGGGAACAGCCAGCATTTCAGCAACAGCGCCGCCCAGGGGAACGGCCAGCATTTCAGCAACAGTGCCCCCCAGAGGGAACGGCCAGCATTTCAGCAACAGCGCCGCCCAGGGGAACGGCCAGCATTTCAGCAACAGTGCCCCCCAGAGGGAACGGCCAGCATTTCAGCAACAGCGCCGTCCAGAGGGAACAGCCAGCATTTCAGCAACAGCGCCGCCCAGAGGGAACAGCCAGCATTTCAGCAACAGCGCTGCCCAGAGGGAACAGCCAGCATTTCAGCAACAGCGCCGTCCAGAAGGAACAGCCAGCATTTCAGCAACAGCGCCGCCCAGAGGGAACAGCCAGCATTTCAGCAACAGCGCCCCCCAGAGGGAACAGGCAGCATTTCAGTAACAGCGCCGCCCAGAGGGAACGGCCAGCATTTCAGCAACAGTGCCCCCCAGAGGGAACGGCCAGCATTTCAGCAACAGCGCCGCCCAGGGGAACGGCCAGCATTTCAGCAACAGTGCCCCCCAGAGGGAACGGCCAGCATTTCAGCAACAGCGCCGTCCAGAGGGAACAGCCAGCATTTCAGCAACAGCGCCGCCCAGAGGGAACAGCCAGCATTTCAGCAACAGCGCTGCCCAGAGGGAACAGCCAGCATTTCAGCAACAGCGCCGTCCAGAAGGAACAGCCAGCATTTCAGCCACAGCGCCGCCCAGAGGGAACAGCCAGCATTTCAGCAACAGCGCCGCCCAGAGGGAACAGCCAGCATTTCAGCAACAGCGCCGCCCAGAGGGAACAGCCAGCATTTCAGCAACAGTGCCCCCCAGAAGGAACAGCCAGCATTTCAGCAACAGCGCCGCCCAGGGGAACGGCCAGCATTTCAGCAACAGCGCCGCCCAGAGGGAACAGGCAGCATTTCAGCAACAGCGCCGCCCAGAGGGAACAGCCAGCATTTCAGCAACAGCGCCCCCCCAGAGGGAACAGCCAGCATTTCAGCAACAGCGCCGCCCAGGGGAACGGCCAGCATTTCAGTAACAGCGCCGCCCAGGGGAACGGCCAGCATTTCAGTAACAGCGCCGTCCAGAGGGAACAGCCAGCATTTCAGCAACAGCGCCCCCCAGAGGGAACAGCCAGCATTTCAGCAACAGCGCCGCCCAGAGGGAACAGCCAGCATTTCAGCAACAGCGCCGCCCAGGGGAACGGCCAGCATTTCAGCAACAGCGCCCCCCCAGAGGGAACAGCCAGCATTTCAGCAACAGCGCCGCCCAGGGGAATGGCCAGCATTTCAGTAACAGCACCGCCCAGAGGGAACAGCCAGCATTTCAGCAACAGTGCCCCCCAGAGGGAACAGCCAGCATTTCAGCAACAGCGCCTCCCAGAGGGAACAGCCAGCATTTCAGCAACAGCGCCGCCCAGAGGGAACAGCCAGCATTTCAGCAACAGTGCCCCCCAGAGGGAACAGCCAGCATTTCAGCAACAGCGCCGCCCAGAGGGAACAGCCAGCATTTCAGCAACATCGCCGCCCAGAGGGAACGGCCAGCATTTCAGCAACAGCGCCGCCCAGAGGGAACAGCCAGCATTTCAGCAACAGCGCCGCCCAGAGGGAACAGCCAGCATTTCAGTAACAGCGCCCCCCCAGAGGGAACAGCCAGCATTTCAGCAACAGCACCGCCCAGAAGGAACGGCCAGCATTTCAGCAACAGCGCCGCCCAGAGGGAACAGCCAGCATTTCAGCAACAGCGCCGCCCAGAGGGAACAGCCAGCATTTCAGCAACAGCGCCGCCCAGAGGGAACGGCCAGCATTTCAGCAACAGCGCCGCCCAGAGGGAACAGCCAGCATTTCAGCAACAGCGCCGCCCAGAGGGAACAGCCAGCATTTCAGCAACAGCCCCCCAGAGGGAACAGCCAGCATTTCAGCAACAGCACCGCCCAGAGGGAACAGCCAGCATTTCAGCAACAGCGCCGCCCAGAGGGAACGGCCAGCATTTCAGCGTTACAGACTCGCAGACATTGGGCTATGATACATACTATGATAGGTTTCTTTCCTCCAGAGGGGTGAGTGTCTCTTACTTACATCAGTGAGCAGACCCCTTCCCAGAGCCAAGTGCTCCTGAGGGCCTTGGAGTCAGATTGATCCAGACCATTCTAGCCCACCAGGGATGCAGCTCAGGCAGACCCTCAGCTGTTGTTTCAGATACAACAAGCAACAAAGAGGCCTGCGGAGTGAAACCATGGAGCGTGTTTCTGAATGTAGACATGCTCTCCTTCCAATACCTCTGGCTAAAGAAGCTTTCTCCTTATAAGGGTAGAATGAGTGTAGCACAGTGCTTGGACTAGGAATGTGTGCCCTTGTTTGGTGCAACGTCAAAGGGTTTAATAAAATAACAATCAAATTGGTTTTCCTGCAGCAAATGAGTAATGGAAATTCTTTGCTCCATCAGTTATCCCCTCTCGTAAACAATCCCTCCAGTCCGAGGCCGAACACCGAAGTGTCTCTCTCTCCAGCTGCGGAAGTAACTGTGGGTGTCTGGAGCTCCTTCTAGTCCTCTTTCCCATTGCTGTTAGCGGAGTGGAGAGGGATGCTGCTTTCCTGCTCGTGTGCTGAGGTCTGAAATTCTGTTCTGTCTGCGAGCGTTATTCAGGAAGAATACGAGAGCAGCTCAACCGGGTGTATCTGAAGGGAGGGATTTTGCCTGTGTGGTGATGTGCAGTTTAGCTGAATACTGCTAAGTCTGCAGGTTTGCCAGATTTGTGCACCTCTTGGCAGATGAGGCACTCCAGGGCCATGGCACAGAGGGTGGTGCTTTGGTCTGGAACATGGGCAGTGCAGTTTCCCAGGGTGCCTTTAGAATGCAGACTGATATAAATTAAGGGGGAAACCCTGCAATGTTACACACCTGTCGCTGGGCTCCAGAATGAGGTAACTAGTAGGGACCTTTCCTTGTCAAGGGATAGATGCCAGGTTCATTGCCTGGCCAATAGACTTGAGATTCACTGGTCTCTCGTGATACTTCTGCCCCGTAGGCAGAGACCGTCATGGAGCTATGGTGTGTCCCCATCTCTGTGCAGCCACACACACTGCTCCCTGCCTCCGCCAAGTGCGTGGTCTCCACGTGGCCTGGTTAGGGCTTTTATTATATGACTTCCATTTCCTCCGTGACATGTTCTGCTGCAGGACTGGACTCCTGTCAGCAGGTAGCCTTGCAGAGGTCCCCCAGCAGCTCCCAGCCACTGGGCAGCCCGGGGCCACTGAGTTCCTTGAGGGCCCCCAAGTGCCCACTGGACAAAGGGACCCCAGCTGCCCAGCCAAAGTGCTTGTCAGGAATCCCCTCCCCCCAGTTCCTTACTAAATTAAATGCCCTTGCCAAGAGCACCCCAGCTTCTTGTCACTGAAGCTGCTGACAGGTGATGGCCATAGAGTGGGAACGTGCCTGGCCCAGCTGAGAGAAACAGTTGCATGCAAGGATGATCTCTGGTGTGGGGACTGTGTCCAGCAGCTTGGGGGCACTCACCACCAGTCTGTCCCCTTGCACCAGCCACCATTGCTGCTTTATTTCTTAGGTTCTGAGGCCAGAGAGGAGCACTGGGGAGAGCTGGTGTGTTCTCCAGAGAATCCATCCACGGGTTCCTGTCTCCAGCCCAAAAGTCTTGCTGAGCTAAGAGCACACCTTTCAGGAGACACCCCTCCCTCTATGGCCTTAGGTAAGCTGTTCCCACAGCTAATCACCTGCCCTGTTTTAAATCTGTGCCTAACTTTTCATCTGAATTTGTCTGGCTTCAGCTCCCAGCCATTGGCTCTCATTCTGCTTTTGTCTGCTTGATTGGAGAGCCCCCTGCTCACAGAAATCTCCTCTTTGGGCAGCTGTGACTGAGATCAAGTCACCTCTGAAACCTGCAGCTCTCTGGAACCCTGGAGAGGCACTCACAGAGCCAAGAAAAGGCTGGGAATCCCTCTGTGACCAGTGATAGAGATGTAGCCGTGTTAGTCTGGTGCAGCTGAAGCAAAATGCAGGACAATGTAGCACTTTAAAGACTAACAAGATGGGTTATTAGATGATGAGCTATCATGGGCCAGACCCACTTCCTCAGATCAAATAGTGGAAGAAAGTAGTCACAACCATATATACCAAAGGATACAATTAAAAAAAAAGAACAAATATGAAAAGGACAAATCACATTTCAGAACAGGAGGGGATGCGGGGGGGGGGGGGGGGGGGGGGAGGAAGGAAGGTAAGTGTCTGTGAATTGATGATATTAGAGGTAGGGAGAGTGGGATGTTTGTGAGTTAATGGTATTAGAGGTGATAATTGGGGAAACTGTCTTGGTAATGGGTGAGATAGTTCAAATGTTTGTTGAGTCCTTTTTGGAAAGTGTCGAATTTTAACATGAATGACAGTTCAGAGGATTCCCTTCCAAGTGCAGATGTAAAAGGTCTTTGTAGCAGAATGCAGGTGGTTAAGTCATTGAGAGAGTGTCCTTTCTGGTTAAAATGGCAAGAAACTGTTTTTTTCTTTGTGATCTTGTCTGATATCTGTTTTGTGGGCATTGATCCTTTGGCGAAGTGTCTGAGATGTTTGTCCAATGTACATAGCAGACGGACACTTTCGGCACATGATAGCATAGATTATATTTCTGGATGCGCAGGAATATGTGTTCTTGATCTTATAACTCACTTGGTTAGGTCCAATAATGGTATCAGCAGAATGAATATGTGGACAGAGCTGGCAACGGGGTTTGTTGCAAGGGAAGGTACCAGGGTTGGTATTAGTGTGGTATGTCCTGTGGTGGTTGGTAAGAATCATCTTGAGGTTAGGTGGTTGTCTATAGGAGACTATGGGTCTGTCTCCCAGAGCCTCTTTGAGTATGGTATCCTGTTCCAATATAGGCTGTAGTTTATTGATAATGCGTTGGACAGGTTTAAGTTGGGGGTTGTAGGTGATGACAAGTGGTGTTCTATTGTTGGTTTTCTTGGGTCTGTCTTGAAGTAGATGGTTTCTAGGTATTCGTCTGGCTCTTTCAATTTGCTTTTTTATTTCTCTGGGTGGGTAGTTGAGGTTTATAAATGCTTGGTAGAGATCCTGAAGCTTCTGGTCTCTGTCAGTGGGATTAGAGCAGATGCGGTTGTATCGAAGGGCTTGGCTATAGACGATGGATCGTGTGGTGTGTTCTGGATGGGAGCTGGAAGCATGTAGGTAACTGTATGAGTCGGTGGGTTTTCTGTAGAGAGTGGTGTCTAATTTTCCATTGTTGATTTGTACGGTGGTGTCCAGGAAGTGGATCTCTCGTGTAGAATGGTCCAGGCTGAGGTTGATGGTGGGGTGTAGGTTGTTGAAATCTCTGTGGAATATCTCCAGTGTTTCTTGGCCATGCGTCCAGATCATAAAGATGTCCTGGATGTAGCGTAAGTAGAGGAGGGGTGAAAGGGGACGGGAGTTGAGGAAACGTTGTTCTAGGTCAGCCATAAAGATATTAGCATACTGTGGGGCCATGCGTGTACCCATGGCTGTGCCGCTGATCTGGAGGTATAAGTTGTTCTCAAACTGGAAATAATTGTGGGTGAGAACAAAGTTACATAGGTCTGTTATCAGGTTGGCAGTAGTGTCCTCTGGGATAGTGTTTCTAATTGCTTGTAATCCGTCTTCATGTGGGATGTTGGTGTATAGAGCTTCTACATCCATGGTGGCAAGGATGGTGTTATTGGGGAGGTTATCGATGTTTTGTAGTTTCCTTAGGAAGTCAGTAGTGTCTCGGAGATACCAGAGAGTCATAACGGGCAGAATCATGGAAAGGTGGAAGGAAGAGGCCGTGGGCACAAAGGCAGCAGGGCTGGGGCCAGGTACCCACTTCCTTCTTTGAGCCAAGGCTGGGTATCCTAGTGGGGGGTGGAGGATCCCCTGACCCCACTCACACCAGATTAGGGCCAGATTATGGGGTTAGTGCTTGATGCAAGTGCCCTGCTGGTCTGTATTAGTCATGTGCAGCAATCTGATCAGAAATGCGGGTTTCTGTCCTATAGGAAACTCCAACATATCAACATTTGTTCAGCTCAAAATCTCAAAATCAGTGCTTTTGGCATAATGAAAATGCCCAGAAAGTTTATGTCTGGACATGGCGAAATGTTCTGTCTCAGGGCTGGCTGCTATCAATCTCTGCAGCTATCAATCTCAGACAGTTCATTTCAGCCTGCCTCCCAGCTCTGTCCTCCCTGGGTCTTTTCTCACTGAAGAAAGACCCATCGCAAACAGGCTGGTGGCTGTGTGACAAAGTGGGAGTTTTCTGTATGAGCTCTGTGTGTGCCTCAGTTTCCCCATATATTGCACTGTTACTCAGGGATGGGGAGAGGGGGTAAGTTTGCTCTCAGGTCAGGCTAAGAGACAGAGGTGAGAGTCACTTCTTGTCTGAGTGGAATGAGGAGTTATTAAGGACCTGGTTGAAACAACCAGATAAACAAGAAGATCAGACATTGAATGTAAGCTCTAGTGGCTTGTGAATTTCCCTGTCTCAGCAGGGAAGATCTCCGTTTGAGACCAAAGTGCTGAAAGGTGTGAGGTGGGGGCTTGTGGAGAAAGCTGGGCGCACTCTCTCCTGGGAAATGACTAAGGAGTCAGATGTAGACAGATAGAGTTTGAACATGGGCTCTGGGCTAAGCAGAATGGATTATATTTTAACCTTCATTTCCCTGTGCTAACCTAAGGGCTTCCTAGCAGGGCTGCAAGCGACTAGTTGACTATCCAATAAGCATCGTCTTATCGGATAGTCGACTAGTGATGTGAATAGTGGCTCCCCCCTCTTGCTGACGCTATCAGAGAGAGGCAACAAGGTGGGGGGGGAGCTGGCTTAAAAGCCCATTCCACCCTGCACCATCGCCATAGGCGGCAGGGGAGGTAGAAGCACAGAGGGAAATGGCGTGGGCAGAAACTGAAGCCGTCTCCACTTGTGCTGGTTCTCCCAGGATTCTGCTTTTGAAATGTCCAAGAGCCCCGGGCTCAGGCCCCGCAAGGAGTGTGGGGCCAGTCCCCTCGGGGCTTTTGCTACAGTTCAAAGGTGGAGGCCTCCTTATCGACAGATCAAATGGTCAGTAGAAATTCCATCAACTAGTCGATGTAGTTAATTTAACTAAATTAACAACCCTACTTCCTAGGCTCTGTCCCTGTAGATTAGTGAACCCGGCTGAAGACACTGCAGATACTCGCTGAGGTGCATTAGACTTATCCGCTCTGCGGGGATTGTCATAGGAGCCTGTCTCCGTTGGACTCGCTGACCAGGGCTGAAGCCTAGAGGTTCAGTCTTGGGAGGGGTGAGGCGTGTGGTATACCTGAAGGAAGAATCAGTTTACAGGGTGGATATTATGTGCACCACATAACAAAATGCATGTGGTGGGAGTGGGACCAAGGGGTTTGGAGTGCGGGAGCAGGCTCAGGGCTGAGGCATAGTGTTGAGGTGCAGTGGGGTCAGGGCTCCTGCTGGGGGTGGGACTGGGAATGAGGAGTTTGGGGTGCAGCATGCCTTGGTCTGTGCAGGGAGAGAGGACTCCTCTGAGTTTTCTCTCCCAACAGCCCCTGGGCTGGGGCGAGGGGACAGAAGCACCGCTTCCTGAGGCAGCTGCTCTGGGGTTGGGGCCACGGGATAGACACCTGTCCCCTGGCCATGGAAGGTCCAGGCCAAGCCTGGGTTTGGGCTTGGAAATTGCCCCCCCCCCCCACGTGCTGCTGCACCTGTATCAGAGGCAGAACCAGGGGGTGGGAGCAGGCAGGAGTTGGTACGCGTGTGGAGCTGAGGCGCTGCCTGTCACCCCACATGTAACCGCTGAAATTTCCAATGGTTACGTGGTTACTTAAACACATTTTAACATCCCTATTATTATCTGATTCATCTTCCAGTCATGCACTGAGTAGTATGACTGACATCTGTCATGGTGTTTGCGCTGTGGCCCTGGCCCCAGAGGAGGCTGAAGCACAGGCAGCGGCGTGTCTGGGTTGTTAGGGTTCTGTTTTGCTTTGAATACACTGGCTGCTCTGCATTTCCTGGCCCAAGCAGCGGGGATGAACCTTAATTCCTGCGGAAGCTTGCTCCACAGTCTGGGACCAGCCCAAACAAAAGCTCTGGTGCCTGCACAGATCATCTCAGTGCAGAGTGCCAGGGGAACAGTGGAACAGAGCTGTCAGGCATAGTCCTCATATGGAAGTTTCAGGCTCCTCTAGAATCCCTGGGCCCTAGCTACGAATGCTTGGAGACCAGGACAGAACCCTTGAGCATGACTGAATATTCTATGGGAAAGCAGGCCAGAGAGCAGAGAACAGCTTGATGAGATTGCTGTTTTGCAGAGATGTACTGAAATGTTTTGGACGAGTAGAACTTTGCTGTGGACTGAGGGTTCATGCCCAGAAATAGGGGGTTGCCAATGGCCACAGCACAACCAGGAAAGGTTCCAAGACCCCTTCTGTAGTCCCTTGCAAATACTGGAGTCTACTTTGTTAGATGCCTGTCCAACATCTATGCAATCAGCACCAGCAATGGCAAATCCAAGCCAGGCTGCCCGGTGACGTGGGCCAAGGGCTAAGTGTTGTCTGTAATCCCAAGCATGTTGACCGTAGATCCCAGAGCATTGCGGTCTTTCTTCTAAAACCAGGCTCCATCACAGAGTAGATCCATTGTTATGACAGACCCCTCCAAATGAATTAAGGTGCTACTCCCCATAAACTTCCTCCTCTCCTCTCCTCTCCCCCCACCCCTCCATACCTCTCCAGGAGGCAGAGTGGGCCAGGGAGTATAGCAGTGCTCTGGCACGCCGGAGTCCTGCAGTCTATTCCTGGCTCTCTCTGTGGTATGGTGAGTAACCTTGGGCAAATCGTTCCAAGCTGTTCTTGGATGCACTGAAAAGGCACAGAGGCCTATGGGGATGAGCAGTGAAAATAAGACCTAGACTCCTGAATCCTAATTAGAGCTATATGTATATGAATACATACAATACCTGCCCATGGTATTTTTCATTTGTCTCTTGCTCTCTGTCCCAGATCCCTGGTTTACCCAAGTCACAGCACATACTAAAGCTCTTGGACCTTGTGACAGGGTGTACTCCCCCTGCACTAAACTGGAGGCGGTAAACTCAGCCCTAAGAGTAGAGGAGGCCATGCCCCCTGTACCTTGCTGGGCATGCTCTGGCTGCAGTGCTATAAAAGGGAGCAGCTCAGCTCAGCTGGGACTATGGATGTTAAACATCGAGTAATGTACTAGTCGAGTAGTCAATGGAATTTCCATCAACTACTTGACTAGTTGATAGTCACTTCCACATTCCTCCTTTGAAATGTACAAGAGCCCCCACTGGGCCCCCGCTGGGCCCCTTGTACATTTCAGAGGAGGAATGTGGAGCTCCACCTGAAGCCCGGGGCCAGTGGGAAGACCTACTGACTCTAGGCTGCACGCGGGTGCCAGCTTTAAAATGTACAAGAGTCCCCAGCAGAGGCTCTTGTGCATTTCAAAATGGAAGCACCCGCATGGAGCTGGGGATACACTGACTCCGGGCTCCATGCTGTGCTGCCACTTTGAAATGCCACACAGAGCCCACGGTCAGCTGGGGATTCCCCAGCTGACCCTGGGCTCTGCGCAGTTTGAAATGCCGTGCTGGAACTGGGCTCCACGTGGCACTGCCGCTTTGTGTTTCGAAGGAGCAGCGCCACACAGAGCCTGAGTTCAGCTGTGCGGTGCTGCTGCTTTGAAATGATGAGGCGGTATTTCAAAGGGACAGTGCCACACAGCTGAGCCGGGGATCAGCTATGTGGCACTGCCTCTTTGAAATGCCATCTCGGTGATTCCAAGGGGCAGTGCCGCA
The DNA here is from genome assembly GCF_052426305.1 of Pelodiscus sinensis. Classification (NCBI taxonomy): domain Eukaryota; kingdom Metazoa; phylum Chordata; order Testudines; family Trionychidae; genus Pelodiscus; species Pelodiscus sinensis. The sequence continues at coordinate 68,217,766 of NC_143060.1, forward strand.
TGGAGCTCGGTACAGGCTCCGTGTGGTGCTGCCACTTTGAAGTATTCCCCCCCCCCTTTGCTGCCTCTATCAGATAGAGGCAGCAAGGCGGGGGGGGGGGATGATCGACTCGTCTACTTGTCCTGCCAGTAGCAGCGAGTTATAGACTGTGACCATTGGGTCATGTGTGGACCATTGAACTATACTACCCTGCCAACTGAGGTGGGTTATAGACTGTGACCATTGGGTCACATAGTAACTACTGAATGGTGCTGCCCTGCCTATAGCACTCCTGTGAGAAGAAGCAGACAGACTTCTCCTAGAGAGAAGGAGCAGACAGACTTCTCCTAGAGAGAAGGAGCAGACAGACTTTGGGGGCAGGCCTAGAGGCACTGGCTGGAGAGAAAAACAGTGGGGATAAGCGTGATGGGGTGAGGTAGCCCACTCCACTCCACCTGGGACAATGTCATCCCCATAGCCGTGTGACATACCTTTTTAATTTCAAAAAGGGGAATTACACAAAAATGAGGAGGTTAGTTAAACAGAAATTAAAAGGCACAATGACTAGAGCCAAATCCCTGAAAGCTGCATGGAAACTTTTTAAAGACACCATAATAGAGGCCCAACTTAAATGTATACCCCAAATTAAAAAACATAGCAAGAGACTTAAAACTGTCACCGTGGCTTACCCGCCATGTAAAAGAAGCAGTGAGGGACAAAAAGGCATCTTTTAAGAAGTGGAAGTCCAATCCTAGTGAGATAAATGGAAAGGAACATAAACACTGTAAAATCAAGTGTAAAAATGTAATAAGAAAAGCAAAAAAAAGATTATGAGGAACAGCTAGCCAAAAACTCAAAAAGAAATAACAAAATGTTTTTAAGTACATTAGAAGCAGGAAGCCTGCTAAAAAACCTGTGGGTCCCCTAGATGATCAAGCTATAAAAGGAGCAATCAAGGACGAAAGCCATTGCGGAGAAACTAAATTATTTCTTTGCTTCAGTCTTCACGGCTGAGGACATTGGGGAGATTCCTGAATCTGCACCGTCCTTTGTGGGTGATGTATCTGAGGCATTGTCCCGGATTGAAGTGTCATTAGAGGAGGTTTTGGAACAAATAGAAAAACTTAATGTTAACAAATCTCCGGGACCGGATGGCATTCATCCAAGGGTTCTAAAAGAACTCAAATGGGAAATTGCTGAGCTATTATCTCTGGTTTGTAACCTGTCCTTTAAATCATCTTCCGTACCTAATGACTGGAAGGTAGCCAACATTACACCAATATTTAAAAAGGGCTCTAGAGGCGATCCTGGCAATTACAGACGGGTAAGTCTAACTTCAGTAAAGGGCAAATTAGTCGAAACAATAGTAAAGAATAAAATTGTGAAGCATGTAGAAGAACATAATTTGTTGGACAAAAGTCAACATGGTTTCTGTAAAGAGAAATCCTGTCTTACTAATCTATTAGAGTTCTTTGAAGGTGTTAACAAGCATGCGGATAAGGGAGATCCAGTAGATATAGTATACTTGGATTTTCAGAAAGCCCTCACCAAAGGCTCTTGTGTAAATTACATGGCCATGGGATAAGAGGGAAGGTCCTTTCTTGGGTTGAGAATTGGTTAAAAGACAGGAAACAAAGGGTAGGAATAAATGGTAAATTTTCAGATTGGAGAGGGGTAACTAGTGGTGTCCCCCAAGGGTCAGTCTGGGACCAATCCTTTTCAACTTATTCATAAATGATCTGGAGAAAGGGGTAAGCAGTGAGGTAGTAAAGTTTGCAGATGAGACTGTGAGGGACTCCAAGAAGATCTCACCAAACTCAGTGATTGGGCAGCAAAATGGCAAATGAAATTTAATGTGGATAAGTGTAAAGTAAAGCACATAGGGAAAAATAACCCCAACTATACGTACAGCATGATGGGGGCTAATTTGGCTACGACAAATCGGGAAAGGGATCTTGGAGTTATCATGGACAGTTCTCTGAAAACTTCCACGCAGTGTGCAGCGGCAGCCAAAAAGGCAAATAGGATGCTAGGAATTATTAGGAAAGGGATAGAAAATAAGACCCAGAATATCTTACTGCCCCTGTATAAAACTATGGTACGCCCACATCTGGAATACTGTGTACAGATGTGGTCTCCTCGCCTCAAAAAAGATATTTTGGCCTTGGAAAGGGTTCAGAAAAGGGCAACTAAAATGATTAGGGGTTTGGAACGTGTCCCATATGAGGAGAGGTTAAAGCGACTGGGACTTTTCAGTTTAGAAAAGAGGAGATTGAGGGGGGATATGATAGAGGTCTATAAAATCATGAGTGGTGTGGAGAGGGCGTATAAAGAAAAGTTATTTATTAATTCCCATAATAGAAGAACTAGAGGACACCAAATGAAATTAATGGGTAGCAGGTTTAAAACTAATAAAAGAAAGCTCTTCTTCACACAGCGTGTAGTCAACCTGTGGAACTCCTTGCCAGAGGAGGCTGTGAAGGCTAGGACTATAATAGAGTTTAAAGAGAAGCTAGATAATTTCATGGAGGTTAGGTCCATAAAAGGCTATTAGACGGGGGATAAAATGGTGTCCTTGGCCTCTGTTTGTCAGAGGCTGGAGAGAGATGGCAGGAGACAAATCATTTGATCATTGTCTTCGGTCCACCCTCTCTGGGGCACCTGGTGCTGGCCACTGTCGGTAGACAGGATTCTGTGCTAGAGGGACCTTTGCGCTGACCCAGTACGACCATTCTTATGTTCTTATGTTCTTAATATCTACTTAACTGCTTGACAAAAAAATCCCTGCCCTTTCAATAGATTTCTTTTAATCATAAGAGAAAAATGAATGGAAAAATCCACATATTTAATCACTCTTTGAAAACAAGATTCTCTGACACTTTCTGCATTTTGGAGTTCTTATTTATCATCCATCAGCAATGCCCCATCTTTTGCAATGCAGGAAAGTCACCAGTAGTTCTCTTCCATCTATAGAGATTCCACATCAGGGAGCTGTAATTTCTGGTAAGACTTTTTTTTTTTTAATATCCTTTTTTCCTGGCTCAGATATTCATCACTTCCTCTTTTCCACTGCGTGGGGGGCGGGGGAGAGAAGGCTGGGGGGGGGGGGGGGCTGCTGATTTGTGCTGGTTCTGACTGGCTGGCAAAAATTATGCTGGCCTATGGGGGAGGCTATAAGAGATGCAGGCTGGAGGCAGCAGGGCAGTGTGAATTCTAACCCAGTTGTACAGTAGGACCCAGCTGCAGCTTCTTGGTGCTTTTGTGTGTGTGTGTGTGTGTGTGTGTGTGAGGGGGTGTTTTTTTTTTTGTTTTTTTTTTTTGCTTCTTCTTCCTGGAATTGGGAGCTGCATCTTGAAAACAAAATGTGCAAGGGACTTGCAGCATTACCGGCCACTTGCTTGAAAAGGTAGGGTCCATTTGGAGCACGGTTATTTCTAAGGGTTCAAAGGTGTATGAATACATTGCACTGTGTGTCTATGTGGGGTTAGAGGTAGGAATGGTACAATTTAATCTGATTTCTCTCCAAGACCGATAATTGTTTAAGGATTTTCTTTTCCTTTAGAGTGAGCTTTGAATTGCATCATGCTTCTGTGCCAAGAATTGTGAATTCTAAACCCATTCTAGCCCTAAGCACAAAGCAATTGCCTGCATTTATATACTTTGCTACCCTTCATTATGCAGCCTTTTTCAAGGTTCATACCATCCCTATTCCACAGAAGAGGGGATATTTTCTTTCATGCTGAAATTTAGCAAAGAAAATATATGTAAATCCCTTTAGATACAATACACAGGAGTCTGCTTTGTAGCATAATTCCTAAAATAAATATAATTTATTACATTACATATGCATTTAGAAAAGATTGATTTATAATATAAAGCAAAAATTGAACACTGTTGAGAGCAGCCAACAGCTGGGTGCTATAGTGTTATAGCTGGGTCTTATAGGAGACAGAGGCTTTATATTGCAGGAAGACACAGGATTACATAAAACTGATCTTAATCTTAGACAAGGCAGCAAGGGAACAGGACGATGGAATCACTACGGTGTTATCAGACGATGGTGTCTCTTTGTTACAAAAGCAATGTGCAGGGAAAGGGTTATACAGTAGCTATTAGTATTGCTGTGTGTAATACTGACCCATGGCAAGGTGTATAGTCCTCTCAGAATGCATCCCTGTGTGCACTGAGTGATGTGTACCTACTATCATTGTGCATCAACTGATCTGCAAACCAGACCCTATGGAAATCGAAGGTACAGCCCAGGACTCAAATCCCTCCTTCCCTGATTCCTCACAGCTCTTCAAAGGCTTTTCCCCAGCGATGGCTGGAGTTCAGATTGCTGTGGGGATAAGCTTGGTTTTTTCATTTGAACTAAGCTTGCTACAAAGAGGCAAGCTACGCAGGCAGTTTTCTGTAGCTGATGTTTCCATCTCTTCAGTTCTCCTGTGTGTCCGACAGCAGCACACCCTGACTTGGGAGAGTTAGCCTGAGGTGTGCTCAGTCTCCTGTGAGCCAGCCTGTCAGGGTCATGGATGAGTCTGAGCTAGAACAGTGGGAGATGGGGATGGGTTCAGGAGCCCCCTACTTGCTTCCCAGACATCTTAGAGCAGGCCCATAGAATGTTAGACAAAGCATTGTCCAGGATCCAGAGTGGGAGAAGAAATGAGGGACTCGGGGTGAGGTAGGAAACTAGGCAGAGTGCAGGATCCAGAAGGGAGTTGGGACGTGGGAGGGTCTCGGGGCTGGGGAAGGAGAATGGGCTGCAGGGAGTGGGCTTGGGGTGGTGCTGGCCACAGGTGGAGAAGGGAGAGAGGAAGCCTCCCTGGAAACAGCTGCATATCCCTCCGTTCCTAGGCATAGGGGTGGCCAGGCAGTTTTGCACGGTGCATACTGCCTTCACGTGCAAGTGCTTCGCCTGCAGCTCCCATTGACTGCAGCTCCTGGTCAGAGGGACTTGCGGACCTGGTGCACCGGGCAGGAGCAGTACATAGAGTCCCCCTGGCCAAGGGTGCACCTCATAGTCATAGTGACATCTCGCCGGTTCCAGGAGCCACACAGAGTCAGGTAGGGACCTGCCAGCCAAGCCAACCAGACTTTAAACAGCCTGGTCTGCAGGGCTGACTGGAGCTGCCAGGGTCCCTTTTCAACTGGGCATTCTGGTAGAAAACTAGATACCTGGCTACCCTAGACTGAGCCTCAGTGTGGTCAGAGTGAGTTCCTGACCTTCCCCCAGGTCCGTGATCCCATTTGTGAGTAGACAGCTCCAGCCCCATCCTTGTCTCTTAGGCTACGTCTAGATTACAGGCTTCTTGCGTAAGAAGCTTTTTTCAGAAGAGATCTTCTGAAAAAACTTCTTTTGCAAGAGAGCATGCACACTGCAAAAGCACATAGGAAAAGCGATGCGCTTTCTTGAAAGATAGCATCTAGAATGCATGGACGCTCTCTCGCATGTAAGCAGTGATTGCTATGGACAGAATGTGCTTTTTCCTCTTCCCTCTTCTTCCAAAAAACCTCCTTCTTCCCTGTCCACACAAGGCTTTTTGCGAAATGAGGATTACCAATGGCGCAAAAAACCCTGTTCTTTCTATTTACTTTGGAAAGAATGCGCTTGCAGTGTGGACGTAACTCAAGTTTTTTTGGAAAAACTCCGTAGTCTAGACATAGCCTTAGTCTCGCTGGACCTTGACGTCATCTCTGACTCTCCTCTGACCCATATGGCTAGCCTGTGATAAGATCCTGCACTGCATCGCCTATCCTTGACTATACCTCTCTGCCCATGTGGCCGAGACTGCTCCAAGGCCCATGATCTTGTATCCTGAATGTCATCACCACCCCTCTGGCCTCCACACTGCCATGCTGCTGCTCAGACCTGGCTACATCACCACTCAGCAGCCCTCCACCAGCTCAGCCAAAACAGCCACGTGCCCTGCTCTTCCCTGACCTACCCTTTAGATTCAAGCTCCAGCCTTCCCATCCCACCTGTAATCCTATTGCAAGTGGCCTCTTGTCTTCAGCCATGCAAGCCTCATCATGCAATTGCACTCCTCACTGCAGGCCACCTTGTGAGAGAAGGAAATCTGTGAAATGTCATCCCACCCATCTGTCCTTCATATGCCTCTCAGACCTCCCCGCTACCTTAATCAATCCAGAAAATTGCCACTGGCAATGGGATGGAAAATGGTTTTGAATCCACAAATATTTTGTTCACTTGAAATTGAACCCTCAGCTCTTCCCAAAAATACTGGCAGGAAATTCTGACAAAAAATGAAGAAAAAAATGCATAAAAAGTAATTGGATTTGTAGCCTTCTCAACCTAGGAGTCCCTGGCCCATCATTCAGATAATGTGTGGGCGGCTTCCCTTGTCCCCGCAGAAGAGAACAGCCAGCTCAAACCACCACTTACTCCTGTAGTTCAAGCAATACAGCAGAGGGGTAATCCCGGGAGGGAGAAGAGTTATTTAAGTTAAGTGCTAATGTGGACACAAGACCAAATGGATAGAAACTGGCCATCAACAAGTCTAGGCTTCAATTTAGGTGAATGTTTCTAACCACCAGAGAAGTGAAGTTCTGGAACAGCCTCCCAAAGGGTTCAGTGGAAGTCGAAGAAACTAACTAGCTTCAAGACTGAGCTTGCTAAGTTTATGGAAAGGATGGTTTGATGGGATTGCCTACGATGTCGGGTAGCCACTCTGTGAATGCTTGCAGCAGTTATCACCAACTACTGACGATGGGGCACTAGATGGGAAGGGCTCTGAGTTACTACAGAGAATTCTCTCCCAGGTGTCTGGAAGGTGGACACAAGCTGAGGGTCTAACTGATTGCTATCTTTGGAATCGGGAAGGAATTTCCAATTGGCAGAGACCTGTTTTTTTCCTTTCTCTGTAGCATGGAGCACAGGTCACTGGCAGGTGTAAGCTAGTGGAAATGCACAGGAGATCAGGCTATTTGATCACGATGATCTCTTGAGATGTTAGTCTATGAGCTTGGGATGCTGGACACAGAACCTTGTTCATTAGTTGTTTAATTTTCCATGGAGACCCTGCTTCTGGAGTAGTAATATTAATTAATTAATAATCTTTTATCATTGCTTTTTTGGTTTGTTTTTTCCAGTGCAAAAGATATGAAGCATCGTCTGGGCTTCTTGCTGCAGAAGCCAGATTCATATGCGCACAGCTCTTCCCATGGCAAGAAGGAGAAAGTGGCCCCAGCCCAAAGGTAAGAGCCTAGTGCACAGTGGATGCCGGTCTTCGTGTAACCCACCCCTAGTGTGGTTACTGAGCAATGCAAGTGGTACCTGGACCACAGCAACAGTTAAGATCAAGAGACCTCTATAGCGTGGGCTGGAAGCCAGCTGGCTTTTAGCTCAGAGGGTAAAGGCTCCTATACTCAGCTCCAGAGGTCCCTGGTTCAAATGTGCCCAGTGGTGGTTACATTTGCACCTCAGCCATTCTAGTCTCATCACCTGATGACTCTCTACTCCCACAATCACTGCAGCCACCCTGTGAGAAAGGGGAATCTGTAAAATGGGGAATCTAACATCCTGTGAGAAAGGGGAATCTAACATCCTTCGTCACATCCCTCTCAGACCTTCTCTCCAACCTCCTCCATACAGGAAATTGCCACTGGCAAGGGTGTGGACAATGGTTTTGGGAGGCACAGAGGCAGGAATGGCAGGACCTGATACTGGCAGGGAGAGCCTGCTTCTTAATTACAAGAGTTCATTAGCATTCCTAGTAATGCCACACAGGGTGACAGGGCTAGATGACATCTCAGTATAGAGAATGCAGCACACAGGGCAAGGAGATTACGGTACATCCCAGGAAGAAGGGAGCAGCACACAGGGCTAGGTGAATATGCTATGTCCCAGGACACAAGGCAGCAGCACACAGGGCCAGATGGATATGGTGCTTCCCAGGACAGAAGGGGGCAGTACAGAGGGCAGATGGATATGGCACATCCCAGGATGCAATGGGGCAGCACACAGAGCCAGGTACATATGGTTCATCCCAGGACAAAAGATGCAGCATGCAGAGATCTGTGGGCCATGGGAGTACTATACTTTTGAGTGTCAGTTTTATGTTCTTTGTGCCTTTAGTCAAATTAACAACATCTTGCTAAGTCTCAGAAAATCCAAATAGGGGATTTTCGTGACTTGACCCTAAAGGCAGATCTCTGTTCAGTGCTCCTGAGAGACAAACAGCTCCCAAGTCATACCGATCATCCTGGGAGAAATTTGTCCTTGCTGGTGATGTGCACTGTGCTGTGCATGTGAATTAGACCCTGCCTGGACCCATTTATCTATCAGTGCTAGCCACAGAAGGGGCGGGGCATTCATCCCAGTGCCTAGAGTGAGTCTGTCCATCCAGAGACAGAGACGTTCTGGCAGTGATGTCCTGGGCGATTAAGCGGAAGTCCCAGGTGAATTCCACACTCCATCTATTCCTTTGTGCCCTCCTAGGGTTGGTCACGAAGATGTCCAGCAATGGGCTGACTGTTTGGAGAATCTGATCCATCATAACAGTAAGTAGATGAAGCCACTCTGCCGGAGGGGTCATGTTCCATACTGTTGACTATTGGCATAACGAGTGCTGCATGGTACAACTGCAGGCCCAGAGTTGAGAGCTTTCACTTGCTTCCTCCAGCAGCACATGTCCAGCTAGCTCCTGCCAGACACTGCCATTGGCCAGGGTTGGACTGGAGACAGGTCCCACTGCATGCAGACATGGCAGAAACACACTCAAGACCTGTTGGTATCTCTGAGAATAGACCATGGAATTCGCACCGAACATGCTCTAAGGAAGTCAGGAGCAGGTGCAGTCCCATGCTTGGGCTGTGTGGGGATCTCCAGGGACCCACAACTTCCCAGCACGGAAAGAGTGGCTCTACTTGGTCCCAGAGGGTGGTCAGAGTCCGCTCTGCCGCTGACCCTAGCATGTCTTACGTTCCTATCCTATTCCTAGTCACCCTAAAGAAGACAACTGTTGGGTCAAAGTCAGCCCTGATGCAATTCCACTGAAGTCAGCTGTGTTAACAGAGTGAATTAATTTGGCCCATCTTGTTTCCTAGCCTCATGAGCCTGTCGCAGTGCTCAGCTCTGGGGCCAGTTCCACAGAACTCACCCCGTTGGCCTCTTGTGGGCATGCAGCCAGGACATATGCAGTTCCAGGCCTGCTTGAAGTTTGTTCTCAGAGTAAAGCTCGTTGTGGATGACATGAAGGTCAGGCAGTGAGGGACAAATCTCCAGCTTCTCAAATAGGAGCCCCTCTCAGCCTATGCCGCAGCCCCTGGGCTCTGTGCCACCAGGCCAGAGAGATTCCCAGACCTGAAATACACTGTGTATTAATGGCCTGCCTGGGGTCAGATGGAACAGGGTCTGTCTGTCAGCTGCCCAGGGAAGGTCACTGCTTGGGAGTTGGTGCCTGAGGGGCCCTGCTGTTTGACTACCCTGGAGGTCTCCCCTCGCTGGCCATATGCTGGCTCTGGAAATTCCATGAGGAAGGCCAAACCAAAGGCAGCCTCTGCAGTTGGGAGCTGCTGTCCATGAATTAGTGGGCAGCAGCCCACTGGGCTGCTTGGGATCAGCCTAACACAGCTCAGAGGAGCTAGCGGCTGAGGGGACTCACGTGCTGCCTATTGCGTTCACTCTGTGCAGTTGGGCTGGCTGCGTTCCGGGCTTTCCTCAAGTCTGAGTACAGCGAGGAGAACATCGAGTTCTGGGCGAGTTGTGAGGAGTACAAGAAAACCAAATCGCCGGCCGAGCTTGGCCCTAGGGCCAGGAAGATTTACGAAGAGTTCATCTCTGAGCAGGCCACTAGAGAAGTAAGTGAAGCCCCTCTGGAGAATCCCTCTGCCTCAGGGATAAGCAGAATGGGGAGCTGAGCTGGCCCTACAATGGCACTCTCATGGCTCTTCAGAGGGGTGGAGGAGGGCCTTTGTAGTGTGGGCAAAATGCTAGTAAAAAGTGCACCTGAAATATGCAACTTTCGCTGCTTTAAATTAACTCTTCCTGGAGGGGCTCAGTCCCCACCCCCATACACCCGAAATGCCAAGATAAGGAGGAAAGGATCAGACCGAGAGAGGTTCCCCATGCCTGTTCCATGCAATCAAAGAATCTATCCCTGGAATGTGCCATCCTGCCCCATAGGGTGATTCTTGCTCCGTGTCCCAGAGATGGGAAAATACCCCTTCTTGACTCCAGACTGAGGGATTCACTCCTGTAAATAACCCCCTGTATAGCTGGAGATCCCACTGAGGTCCAAGCAGCCCCCCATCTTTTACTTCCATGGAGTTCTGTTGACTGGGTGGATTTTTCTGAGAGACACTGCCGCACTCGTTCCTGGAGAGCCTGCCCTTTCTTGGTGCATTTTACAGACTCTCTGGGAAATATCTGGAGCAAACCCTAACTTGCAATTCTTTGCCCTGCCTGCATCCAGACCAGCCTGTACTAATCTCTTCCTCCCTTCTACAGGTGAACTTGGATTCGTGCACACGGGAAGTGACCAGCCGCAATGTCCTTGAGCCCACCCTGTCATGCTTTGATGAGGCTCAGAGAAAAATCTTCATCCTCATGGAGAAGGATTCATATCGCCGCTTCCTGAAATCTCACTTCTACCTTGACTTGGTCAGCCCGTCTGCGACCACCTGTGGGACTGAGAGCCACAAAAGTACTATGTCTTCTACCTTAACCTGCACCTCTCCTTTGGTCCCTCAGTATGCTTAGCTCCAAGTAGGGAGTTGGTAGGTCTCCTGGAATCTCTGGAGGTGCATGTCAGCTAACTTTGCACTGTTGCAGAGAGCTGCCTGCAGTCCTCACCTATATCCACTGTTTTACTCCACACCAGTAGATCAGCCACCACTAGATTGAGCATCAAAATGTCTCATCGCCTCAGCCACGTTCCATGTGAGAGCCCCGGGAGGCAGGTTTCCTGATGCTCAGTCGATGGCAGCATAAGTGTGAAAGCATCAGGTGTGCATTGTGTTCTTTCCATGTGTTGCCAACACACACATGTGGATCCCAAACCACTTTGGTGTAGGCCCTGCTCAGCAGCACTTGGTTACAGAGGCACTAGGCCTGCGTGGGGGTGACCTGTGTACCAGCAAGGGGGGTCGAAGGGACAGCCACGCTCCCTGCACTAGAGCACATGGCCTAGTGTGCATATCTGCTGTCTCCTGCAGTTGCCCACTCCCTACACATTTAGATGTCTGGGGGTCTGTGTCACCTCTAAGGTAAGCAAAGCAAGAAACACTGACTCACCCAGGCAGGTAGGAGCCAGCCAGGGGAAGGTCTGTTGGACCTGGGAAAACTGTGGCATAATGCCCATTCTGTGCCATTGTGGTGGCCATGGGACCATGCAGGCTGTGGTTTGCCTGTACGCTGGCAATGCTCCTTTCTGAGGCAGTGCTTGCACGTGTGCGTGTGCCTGTTTGTAATATGCATCGTTGCTGGCCCTCGGTTTATTCTCCTGCCTCCTTTGCAGAGTCTCCAGAAGATCCAGGTTCTCACCAGTGCTGCTCATAGCTGGGCATGGGGATGTTCCACCATAAGTCAGTTGAGGAACAGTTCCAAGTTTGTCAGTCCAGCCCCCACCATGCCCCTAAGATCACTGTGATGGGGAAGCAGACCCACTCTTCCTTTCGGTTTATTTTGGGCCCCTGAGCTGGCCTACCCACTGGAGCCACCCCGCCTGTCCCTTCCTAGTCTGTACAATGATCCTGCAGCCACTGCGTGGAACAAATCACCTGAACGTGCTGCTGCAGGTTTTGTGAAATCGTGTCCTCCCAGCCCACCCTCCCCCTAGCCACACACTGGGTATAACACCCGGAGAGAGTTGTCCAGCCCCCATACAGAGCCTGTGCCCAGAGATGCTGAGGGGGAGACCGGCTGCTGGGAGGAGGCACACAGGGAATACAGGAAAATGCTCCTTTTCCTGTTCTTGATTTGAGTTCGTGTATTGACTGATGTTGTCAGTGCTGCTTGTTGATATTGTGATCAGCTCTCATGTCAGCGTGCGCCTGTAGCAGTGATTGGCAACCTGCCACGAGGCTCAACAGGGTGGGCCACTGGCGGGCTGTCAGACAGGTTGTAGGCTTGCATTCACAGGTACAGCCGCCTGCAGCTCCTTTTGAATGTGGTTTGCCATTCTTGGACAATGGGCGCTGCAGGTGGCCGTCCCTGTGGACATACGGTAAACAACCTGTCAGGCAACCCCACCAGCAGCTTATCCCACAGGCTGCCCACTGCTAGTCTACATTGTGTTTGGACACCTGCTGCAGGCCTGAGCCGGGCTCAAGCCAAAGGGCTGCTTACCTACGATGTTAACATTCATGCTCGGGCTGGAGCCAGGGGTCTAGGATGCTGCGAGGTGGGAGGGTCCCAGAGCTCAAGCTGCAGCCTGGTCCCCAGAAGCCTTAGTCAGCTGGAATAGGTAAGTCATGGGCTTTTCTTGCAGTGTAGAGCAAGCCTCTGGGACTGCTGAAAAGCAGCACTTTGTCCAGAACGAGTGGGGGCAGGGATGTCTCAGTTTCTCTTTTTGAGCGTATGGCTGGAATTGGCCATCAGCCAAGAGCAGGGCATGGGACTTTTGTTGGCTTCCAACAGAGCCTCTGCCAGCAGGTTTGCCCTTCAGGGCAGTAGCACCAAGCAGCTTCTGTGTTGGCATTCTTGGCTGAGGGTTCAGGGAATTTCTCCTGCACAGTGGGTCACGTTTGTTTTGAACATGTGGCCTGCACCTTCCCTGCTCTGTATTTTACAACCGCACTGTGCAGCGAGCTCTGGGTTCCCTCTGCCCTGCCTGCTTTGGGGGTGCACTCGCGGAGTGTTCACAGGAGGCTGGGTCTGGGCTGTCAGACAGCATTGGTCACACAAAAAAGTAGTCTCTAATCTTACCACCACACTATATGTTGTCATTGTGTCTCCGAAGACAAACTTACCTGTTTGTTGGGTAAATGGATGGACATTTTCTTCTGTGATCCCAGTCAGTTCTGTACCTGTCAAGCATATTGCTAACTGTTTCTTCCTAGTACCTAAAATTCCTGGTATATCTTGTAATGAATTGTATAAATACTTTATTAAGAATAAATAAAAGCTAAATAAAATGGTTTGCATTAAACATCAACTCTAGAATGTCATGCATGTATAAATCAGTGATTAAATTCACTGCTTGTGTAATGTATCAAGCAACATCATGACAGACTGACTTCTCACCGTTCCTCTGACAACCAGTCACTAGAGGTAAATGTAGAATCCACTAATCACTTGCTTCATAAAGTATTGATAAAAATTATCGTTGAAAATGATGCCATCTTAACAGCAGTAGTGTCACCTGGAGGGAACACACGTAGTCTTGTTTCTTTTAGTTTCTCTTTCTGATCTTGAACACAGAAATATATTTTGTAGAGTTATTTTGAAGTCATATTTTAAAAATAATTGTTGCAGTTAGTGAGCCATAGAGTGCAAGGCCAGAAGGGACACTGCGATCATCTAGTCTGACCTCCTGTAGAACACAGGCCAGAGAAATGTCCTAGAATAATTCCTGAATCAGAGCTTTCAGAAAAACATCCACTCGATGTAGAGATTGGAGAATCCACCAGAACTTTTGGTGAATTGTTCTAGTTGTTAATCCTCACAGTTAAAAATGCACATCTTATTTCCAGACTGGGTATGTCTAGACCTCTGTCAGCTAGACTGAAAAGTCCTTGATTATATATTTGTTCCCTGAATTGTACTTGTAGATTGTAATTAAGTCACTGTAAGCTGGGGAGGCCGCCCCCAGCCTATGGGGAATGCCCACACAGCATGGGAAGCTCAGCTGGTGGGGGGGAGGGGAATGTCACATGTAGCATAATGAGCTCCGGGGTGGTGGGGGGAGCGCAATGCGCAGCCTATAGCTCTCAGGCATGGGGAGAAGCACCAGATTTAGCACAGGGAACTAAGGTGGGAGAGGATGCCACCATGCAGGGAATGGGAGGGGCAAGTAGTGTCACTGTGCAGGCTAAGGAGGCCATGTGCAGGTTAGGGAATGGGGAAGGCCACATGTGGGCCAGGGAGCTCAGGCAGGGAGGAGTGTCCTACATTCAAAGGCAATAATATGCACATAATTTGTTATCCAAACAGAATTACTGAAACCCTTCAGCTTGAACACATGGAATCAGAAAAAGTGAGCCCAAATTATGAGGCATAAAGGTCAGAAAAGGTTACAAAAAAAATAGAGGTAACGTGCTTACTGGTGCTTAACACATGACTTTGCTTTCATTCTAATGTGTTCTCACTGCAAGCTTTCAGCAGTCTCAGAGTATGTCTACACTTGCCCCCTAGTTCGGACTAGGGAGGCAAATGAAGCATACCGAAGTTGCACATCAAGCACAGGATTTAAATATCCTGCGCTTGATTAGCATAATCGCAGCCAGTCGCCATTTTAAAATGCCAGTCGCCCGATTTAACTTGCCGCGTGTAGACACGGTAGTCCGATTTAAAACCCTTCCCTCGAATTAACTGTTACTCCTCATTGCATGAGGAGTTGCAACTCCGGTATCTTCATTTGCCTCCCTATGCCGAACTAGGGGCAAGTGTAGACATACCCTTATTGCCCCAACACCTTAGGGATCCAGGCAGCTGGCACCAGGCTGGCCAATTTAGAACTCCGGCCTCCCACCCGCCTGAGCTGCCTACATTGGGCTTGGAGCTGTAACCTCTGTGTACTGTGGCCACCCTTCCAAGGGACTTTGTGTCCACATGTTGCTGCCCTGGCTGTGCCCTGGAAGGCCTGCTAGAACTGAAAGGCCACTTCCTGTCTCTGGCCTTAAGGAACAGCCTTCTCGTGTCTCTGGCTTTGGCTCGGAGCAGCGGACATGGGTGACAGGCCAGGCCCCACCCATTCAGCACCTTTGGTGTCATCAGCCCCTCAGCCAGCCCCCTGGCCTCTGGGTCAATGGCCTGCGGCAGGGTACCCCTGGATCCTATGGGCATCATCCCCAGCCACCTCATTCCCTCCTTTGGTGGTGGGGGTATCTATGGGACCATTGATGGCAGCCTCGCACCCATCTCCTGAACTAGGACTCTGAGTAGATTCCCCCTCCCCAGCCACCGGCGAGCCTGGCTTCATTTGCCTTTCTAATAAAAGCCAAGTCCTGGAAATGCATTGCTGAAACTAGCCCTGGTACTTGGTGGTAAAGAGAAGTAAAGAAACAAGCCATGGAGTGATGCCAGTGATAATACTTTTATATTCTGCTTATACTGAAGGTTACAGACACATTACAGAACAGAACCAGTTAACCTACATGACAAATGGCTGTGGATGGAGACGAGCCCTTTGGAGGAGCCACTCAGCACCCAGCTAGACAGGCCCTGGGAAGGGTGTTGACCCGTACAGATGTTCACCTCTTGTCTTAGGATGTGAGTTGTTTGACATTACATGATGGCAACATCTTCAGTGCACAAAGGGCAAATTTAAAGAGAATACGGGTCTGAAGAATCTCCAGGTTCCATAGCAGGTGCACAGAGTATTTCCACAGCCTGCTCAGGGTGGTTAACAGCACAGGCACGATGGAATGGATATTGGCTTTAAACAATGCACCATGAGAATGGCTCTTACTGAAGAGCGTTCATATCACAGGGTCTACCAGAGACACCGGGCAAGTGACCCCAACCCAATGGCCAGGAAGCCATTGGGGCAATGGGACCTGCCAACAGAGGAACACTCACGTCAGTGATTGCTCTGTCAGGATTCTAGAGCCAGTGAACTGACATGAAAGCAATGCACTGACACCAGTGACCTAGAAATGCAACCTGGGGTTGCCTTTCCAGGAAAGGTCCCTGATCACTGGCCTTTCCCCAGAGCAGTACACATCCACTTGCTTTTTAATACAGATGATAGCTGCTGTTCCAATAAAAGAGTAGTCCTCTATCAACACAGTGCAAAGAAAGAGAGAGGAAGATACCAGTGAAAAGCTGAGCTTTAACTCAATAAAATAGCTAAAATAATCCTAGTTCTGCTCACTGTTCATAGCTATTAGAGGGAATGGGCAATCTTATGGCTAGCTAACATGAACTTAAAATGGTCTGTTTTGATTCACTGACTCATTAAGAAGTGGAGTTAACATAATGAATATATACTTCGTATATAAGAATACAGATATATAATGCTGTATATATTGTACTGAAATATGTGTAACACAATACATGTATGAAAGAAACTTAAAAAAGAGTAGTCCTGTAGCACCTTAGAGCCTAACAAAAAATGTTAATATAGTATCATGATCTTTTGTGGACAAAAACCACTTATTCAGATGGGTGGATCAAGTCTCTTACTCCACTCATCTGAAGATGTGGGTTGTGCCCACAAAAAGTCATGATACTATATTAACTTTTTGTTAGGCTCTAAGACAGCGCTGCACAATCTGGCAGGGGTGGGAGGAGTATCAGGGGAGCGGACTGGCGCTTTCAATTAAAGGCACCGCGCTTTTTTGTTGTTGTTCAACAAAAATTTTCCCAGCTTTTTTTTTTTTGGTCAACAAAAATTTTCCCGGTTCTGGGGGGCCGTGAATGAAAAAAGGTTGAGCACCACTGCTCTAAGGTGTTGCAGGACCACGTGTTTAAGGTTTTTTTCAGACTAACATGGCTACTCATCTAAGACTAATAAAAGTATCAGCAATAGAAACTATATAAAATACTTGATAACAGACACATTATAGATGGCAACGGTCTCATAGTAGATCTGGCTTGGATTTCAGAATTACTTGCTTCCTCATCAAACAAAGCCATTTGTCACCTTTCAGACTGCCTGAATGCTAGAGTGACAAAAAGTGAAGAGTCTACCCAAACACAGCTTTTAGAAATCCCAGATGTTTCTGAGGTTATGTTGCATTGGCCCTTTGGTAGCTAATGGAGAACTAGGCTTAATTGGACCTAGTTTAAAATAAAGTATTGGAGGAGAGGAGGTTTACCCTTTCTGTAGAAGAAGTGTAGGCCAGGAGGGGTTTCTCTGATTGAGTGCATTTTCAAAAGAATTCAAACCATGGCCCAAGGCTTTTTGCTGCCCAGGTGCTGCCAGTGGTGGCTGTGATATCACTATTTGTGCTGTTATTTTGACAGCACATGACAAACCAAAGCAGAATTTAGGCTTCAAACTACATCTCAGAACGGAGTCACACATCACATTAGTGTGCTATCCTCCTACATCTGTTTTTTATGAGAATGAGAGGCTTGTGATTTCATGAGACACAGAGGGATTTTCTAAGCAGCACTATGAAGGAAAAATCTGGTTGGCTGTGGAAGATCTGATAAGAATGAGAATCTGGTACAATAGCACATGCGAGGAGGTGCAAAATGCATAGCTGGATTCAGTATACCTGTAGCTGAACTGCCTCAGCGTCTACACTGCAGGAGGCTGACAGGAGCACACACTCCTGAAGGCTTCTCTTACTCCTTGCAGATCAAGGAATATCAGATGCCAGTGAGAGCTGCCCTCTGTGTTCGATTTGGGAGTCTACAGTAGAGCTGCTAAATCAAATGCTAGATGATCGCTCTCTAAAGGGTTGATCTTCTCTGTAGTGCAGATATGCCCAATGTGTGTGCATATATATATATATATATAGAGAGAGAGAGAGAGAGAGAGAGAGACCTGGGCATTTTAAGTAACCATCCAAAGGACCAGCCAAACCAGATACCTAGTACAAAATGACTTAACTAGAGAACTGGAAACATGCAGATGATACTTTCAAGAGGTTATTTAAATTAACAAAGAAATCCCCTACTGTTAACATTCCTCAGGGCAGGTTTTACTGGAGAAAGAGACGGGGATTAAATATATTGACAATTAAAACAAGATTTGTTTGGTTAATTTGTGATTGCAGATTTGATTTCCTGATGTACCTGAGAGGCATTTCAGTCTGTTCAGCAACATCTCACACAAGTAAATGACGTGCTGGAGTTGTTCTCCTGGGAGCCCGTTTGAGAGTGCTCTGTATGGCCCTTTGTGTTATGCAGAGACATACTGAACCAAACAAATGCTCTGAAAGACCTGCCCTAAATTACCTCAGGATGGAAGGAGCCCACTGGTGGGATGTTTATACTATTTTGTAACTCCTGAACCAGTTTTGGTCTTACCCCAAGTCTGTATCTCACCTATTTTTCTTCAAAGCAAGACAGCAAAAGGCTGCTGTTGTGGGATACTGTCCACTCTACTCATTTACTTTCTCAAGGGGGCCGGCAAAAGATGTGTGAGGCCCCTTTACAATAGGTTGGACCGGTTGTGATACTGTATTGTACCACATTTCAGACTGACTGACAAAGGGGTTACATCTTCATGCAGAGGACGGGAATGAGAAGACCAGGCACTGGCCCAGTCATGAGACCTCTGACTTTCCCAGGCCATTTGCTTGAAGGAAAGAAAAATAAATGCACTAACACAGAGTTTGTTTCCTGGAATGTTCAGCCCAACTACACATGTATTTTTATTCTGTCACCATGGAAATGAGTTGTAAATATTTGGAGATTATGATTTTTTGATAATTTTTGTAAGTGTAGAAAAGGTTTGCAAACCCACTGTTTATTTTATTGCATGTTGCACAGTCTCCAATAATCTGGGTTGCTAGCTCTGGATTCTAAGCGTGGGTGGCCCATTTTAACAAACTGCTGAGAGTTTTGTAACTTATTTTAAAAAAATAAAAATGCTGGAGTGTCAGCTGTGTAGACTGATCTCCTGTATTTAGCCGCTGTCTTACTACAAGTAAGTACATTGCACCTTTCCTACCTTTGCTTCTGCCAGCTGTGAACTAGGAAATCCCCCTAGAGGAGAAAAGATGTTCATGTCAAGGTCTTTTACCCTAGCAAGGGGGCCAGTTACTGTCAAACCTGTTGCTGATGGAAACTGGGTTGAGACCTCAGCTTCATTTGACACAGCCCCAAGGGTCTGCAGATGGTCACAACTTCTGAGGGGGCTGAGATGGACTGGAACCCACGGCAAAGGCTAACATCTATGAGCTGTAATATTTTTCAAAATGAAACAAGTCTGTTACCCTCCAAAAGACCCAGCGGTCCTGCCATCCTGCTTGGACACAGGATGGCCAATTGTGTCAGCAATATACATGCATGCCCCATCTACACAGAATGCGGTGCCTGGCCAGAGGGAAATAGATGACACAAAGCTCAGTACCATTTGCCATGTGTTCAAGAAGGCAGGGTTTTTAGTTCTCCTGTATCCCCTGATCCCTTTTCTTCAGGGCTGTTCTCAGCAATGGACCCAAACTGTTTCTATTAGTCATGTTCTTTCAACAAGTTTTACCTCCTGTAATGAACGTTCTCTTTTGGGTTGGTGCAGAACTCTCCCTATGGCATGCTGCTCTCGAAAGATGAATAGGGAAAGAACCTCAGCAGAACACCTGCACTGGCGAGTCAAACATACCTCTAAACACTGCAGGACCATTGAATACGGCTGTGCACAGGCGTTGTGGGGTTGTATATGGCTCTGGAAATGACAAGCTCGCGAAATCTAATGTAGGTGGAGAGTGCTAGACTGCAATCCCATGTTTTGGATAAACGGTATTTGTTTTATTCTTCTCCCTGTCTCCAGCTCAAAAGGAGCACTGTTTGCTGCAGCAGAGGTGTTGTGTTGAAAAGCCTCCCCCAACGCTCTAGCAATGGGAAGTGTGTTACTAGCTCAAGACCACAGTCTGGAAGCTCTAGTTACATCCGGTACCTGGGTGTGTCATGCATAGAACTGTCACTGAGAGCTGTTTGTGGTTCTCATCCCACCTACTTCTGTCTGCACCACAGCTGTTTTCAAAAGACAACCTTGTGGCACATGTGTCAGCACCTTCCATGTTGTTTGGCCATAACTGTATCAGTGCACACTGGGAAAGCCCCATAGTGCTTCTGTGACCAGCAGACATGTCCAACAAACTGCAAGTGGGCCTTGCTTCTGCTTGAAAAGCAGGCTGGAGAGAGGGCAGGCCAAAGCAGTTATGTGAACACAGCTTGCAGATAGAATCTACATTGCAAATAACGGTATCCCAGATTCCATGAAGGTAGCCACATGGAAGTCTCTGTCATGGCCTGAGGCAAGACACGGGTGCTGCCATGACTATGGCTACTAACCGTGCAGTGACCATGTTGTGTGTGGACACAAAGTGCAATTAGAGACAACCCTGTTACTAGAAGGTCTCAGACTCAGTGTCAGGACTCCAGAGAGCAAATGCTCCAGGAGAGCTGAAGTAGCTTTCACTAAGTGGGGTGTCCTGTGAAACCTCTCCTTCCTCAATGACTGGCAGCAGCACAGAGTACGAGCACTTACAGGGCCCGGGGCCGTGGTGGGAGGAGACAGGTGTGTGTGCTGCTCTGCTCACTGTTTTGAACTCAGCTACTCTGCAGGCATGCACCCCTCCCCTTTCCAAGCTTAGAATCATAGAACACTAGAACTAGAAGGGACCTCGAGAGGCCATCGAGTCCAGTCCCCTGCCTTCACAGCAGGGCCAAGCACCAGCTAGATCATCCCTGACGGGTGTGTGTCTAACCTGCTCTTAAATATCTCCAGAGACGGAGATTCCACAACCTCCCCAGGCAATTCATTCCTGTGCTTAACTATCCTGACAGGTAGGAAGTTTTTCATAACTTTAGGAAGCTTTGATACACCTCACTCTGGAGAGCTCGTTCTCAGAGCCTGCAGGCAGGACAGCTGCCAGGGGCATGGCAGGGGAGCCCACCCTGTCACCCAATCTCCCCCCACCCGTCACACACTGTTCACCCATCCCGTCACACACTCTCCCCCCACCCGTCACACACTGTTCACCCATCCCGTCACACACTCTTCACCCACACCATGTCACCCACTCTCCCCCCACCCCGTCACACACTCTCCCCCCACCCCGTCACCCACTCTCCCCCCACCCGTCACACACTCTTCACCCACACCATGTCACCCACTCTCCTCCCACCCCATCACCCACTCTCTCCCCACCCCGTCACCCAATCTTCCCCTACCCCGTCACACACTGTTCACCCACACCATGTCACACGCTCCTCTCTCATCACACACTCTCCCCCCACCCGTCACACACTCTTCACCCACACCATGTCACACGCTCCTCTCGTCACACACTCTCCACCCTCACACACCCTGTCACACATTTTCCACCCCACACTCCTTGTCATACATTCTGCCCCTCCCCCATTTCAATTGCAAAGAGGCTGGCACGCTAGTAGGATGCCCATGGAGCAATGTGACTGAGAAACCTGTACCAAGTGATGCAGAACCTGCTCTTGTGAGGCCCTGCAAACCCTTCCCAAAGCGTACTGTGGCCCGTTGCACAGAGGGCTATCTACCCTGAGCTGATGCAAGAATTGCCAGTGTGGGTGTGCTTTGCTGACACAAGGTGTGGAGAGTGGACATGTGTGATGTAGTGTTGGCTCCTTGCTGGTTGCTGGGCTTGGGCTGTGGGTGACCCCACTGGCTGCTGTCTGTACCACTGCCCAGCAGAGTAGCTGATGGGACAGGGAGGTCACCTGTTCGACAGGTTACCTTCCAGGGAGAGGAACAAAGGAAAGAAGGTGGAATGCAGCCCCTGGCTGGGGGGCAGGGCTGGAAGTTGGGGGAGTTTCTGTCTGGTATGGAGGAAGCAGCCTAAGCAACGGGCTGGGATTTAGGGGCCCAGTCTCCCCCACCTCAAGGGGGGGCTGAGGCATCCTAGGCCTGCCCTGGAACCAGATTCCATCTGTGCTGTGCTGTATCCTGGAGAGGCAATAAACTCCCTCTGTTCTACTGGCTGGGGGAGTCTGTTTGTGCCACTATGGGGGGTTCAGGAGGCGGGGGACCCCGACGCGCCACCACAACATACAACAGTGGTTTAATTACAGCCCTTGCAGCATGCTGACGTAACTTTATCAACAAAACTCTATAGTGTGGACAAAACGTAGGACCTGTAAGCTCTGCATGTCAAGCCCTGCGTAACAGATGTGTGCAAAGATTCCTGCAAGCCTCCTTTGCATCTCCATGGAGCTGCTTTGGATAAGCTAGCTGTCAACTAGCTGCCAACCTGCACTCTAACAGCAATGGGTAAAATCACTAGGCTTTTTCATCAATGGGATCTTGGGAAGGGAAACTGTAGAAGAGGAGACATTTGGCACATAAGAGAGCTCAAAACAAGGAAGGAGTTTGCAATGCAGCTGAGCGCTTTCCCAGTGTGGTTTCTTTAAGGCAAAGCAGCTATAGACTAAAGGCGGGTTTTGGAAATAGGCAATAGTATGGCTGGCAGCGAGTGGCCAGCAGGGGCTGCATTCACAGCCTGGCCACATTGCTACTTGATTAACTCCTGATAAAATTCTGACCGCATAAATCTGGGCAGGGAGTCTTTTTCCATCAGGGCAAAGATCCGTTTCTGGGCCTCATTGAAGCTGCTTGCTGATGGTTCCACCAAGTTCTTCATGGTGACAGCTTTGGTGCCATGGTCAATGTTCACCTGTGACGGGGACACAATAGGAAGTGAACAGGATAAGGACTTGGTTCTCCAAGCAAGGAGTGGGGCTCACGTGGTGCTATCCAGGAGCAGACGCACTAGGAATCAGGTAAATGATCAAAGCAGGTTTACTGGGCTCTGGGAAGCACTGGCCATGACTCCATAGTTCAGGTGAAGCTTTGCTCTTTGTTTAAAGATGAGATTTAGCCTCTTTTTTCTGTATGACATCTAGTATGTGCACTCCCCTGACTTACAGCACTGACTCTGGGAAAGTGCTGGGAATTCAAAGGAAAATCCTTTAATCAGCTAACTATGATCCACCTTGAAGAATGGTATTGTTTGATTGATCTGGCCTGGCCTCTGTTCAGTGTCCTTAATAGTGCAGACATGCTAAACTTTTAGGGGGCACAGTCAGCAGTGCACTTGGGCTGCTTAGCTCTACTCTGGTAATACCAAGCAGCTGTACTCCCAGCGTGTGCTGACTTCTCTGGTTTGGTGCCCTGGGAATCTGTCCTCAGATGCTCAGCTGCAGAAGAATAATCTAATGTCAATGCTGACTATTATCCTCTCCTTTCCAATACTGCATTTTTCTAGGATTTGCGTTGGGGTTCTCCTCTGAAGTCTGTGTATGCAATTGTAAATTATTCCCAGACAAAACATACATTCAGATAATTAATATGGAAGTGCAGACACTAAAAATGCTTTCAACCCATTCTATCTTCATTGCATGGGGTTGCAGCAGGGCAGAGTTAAAGATGGTAGACTGCTTAGAGGACAGTGGTGGAGAGGTATGTCTACACTACAAGCCTCTTTCAAAAGAGAGGGTCTAGACTACAGCCAGTACTTTCCAAAAAGCACAGTTCACGTTCCACAGTGCCTTTCTTTTTTCCAAAGGAGCACTTTCCAAAAAAGGTGTTATTCCTCATAAAATGAGGTTTTCTGCTATAGAAAACACTGCTGCATTCTTTTGATTTACTTTCGAAAGAATGTAGCTGCAGTCTAGATGCAGGGGAAGCGTTTTTTTTGGAAATCCACTCTTTTGAAAAAACCCTGAAGTCTAGACACACCCTGGCTGGGTGATAGTGAACTGGACTATGACTTGGGACCCTAGGCAAGTTACTGCCCCTTTCAGTTTTCCTTTTTCCCATCTGTAAAATGGGTTTAATGTTATTGACCTGCTTTGTAAAGTGCTGTGGAATGGAAACTGATAGTTCAGAGCTATGCAGTCCTTCCCTTAATGTGTTTAGATTTCCCTTAACCCTGACTTGCCTCACTTTATTATATTGGCATGGGGAAATAGCTGGCTCAGTATGCTAATCATGGGACATATGTACAGCTGCCTAAATGGCTACTAATACCTACCAACAACTTTCTTTCCTGTTTTAAAGAAAAAACCTTGATGCAATGAAAAAACCTATTGGTGTGTTAGCTGGAATGCTGTGGGAGAGAGTCCCTACCTCTACCCCCATTATGTGAGTTGTAAAAGGAGGGAAAATGCTGGTACACTTCAGCAACTGTGAGATTGGCAGGGGAATAGTATGCATATTGCTGAAAGAGGACGTTTTTGCATGAGAAATCTAAACTGCATTTCCTGTTTGAGAAACTTGCATTTTGTGCTACTGAGTTTTCGGTCACAGGACAATGCATCACCAAGCAACCATAAATGTGTTAACATGGCTCTTTGCCATGGATTAACAGTTTGGCAGTAATTGCTATAAATGTTTCCCTTCAATTACCAATACACACTCAACTTAATCTTACAATAGTTTGTGTGAGACTATACATAAACACAAAACATCCGAGGAGAAACTGGCTTCTCTTCTGCAGCTTCAGGCTGCTTCTCCTGCCTTCTCACTCTGTTTCTTGGGGCCATAGGGTTTCTGCACGAGACAGATCAGTGGATTTCCTGGCACTGCTGGAAACGATGAGATTCCCATGGATGGAGCTAAGAGCGAGGGAAGGTATAAACAAGTCTTGTGCTTGGAGAAAGGACAAAGGGACGGAGCAGGGGGAGGAGGGTTAAAAATGGACTTGTAGCAGTATTGTAAATAGCTGTGAGTGTTAGTTTGTAGTCCTGCGGTTCATGACGAGATCATAAGAACCAAGGAAGGGGCTTGCACAAGAACATTGAGCTTTATTGGCCAGTGAGACTGGGCCTTCCTAGGGGCCATAGTTGTGAGGTATGGATGTGTAGATCTGGGTGAGGGCCAAGTCAAAGTGACATGCTGGTTAATGGTGTGAGTGACAGGCAAGCTAGAGAGTCTGGTGTGAGGATGGGGAGCGAGGGAAGATGAGGTGTTGTGCTAGATTTCAGTGACACATCAGCCAGTCTCAGACATGTCTCAGGAATGACAAGATGTAGATATGCCGGAGGCAAGTAAACTACCAAGTAACATTGTTGCTGGCATCACAGACCCTTTCAATGTAACTAAATATTTGCACATTCCTCACATGACCTTAACTGTGTAAGCCAGGTGCCTTGTTCACGAGCTCTACAGGGGAATGGAAGCTGGTGCAACCACTAGGCTTGGAGCACAGTGATCCTTTTCTCTGCACCAGTGAGGAACTGCAGGCTATACTGGCCATGCCTCTGGATTATAAACCAGGTGGCTGGACTCTGCTCCAGTGTTCATGACTCTCTCAGTCTTCAGTCCTACACAAGATGCCAGTGTGGGTACAATGTGAGCAACCTGCTTTGATGTTATCAGGACTTGGCTCATGTATACGTCCGTCCTTCCCCACATCAATGTCCCCTCTGACTCGACTTACCTCTTTAGGTGCCTCCGTCTGGATGAACTCTTCATAAATTTTCTTGGCTTTTTCAGCCATCTTGGTTGGGGACTTGATTTTTTTGTATTCTTCACAGGCAATCCAGAACTCAATGTTCTCCTCACTGAACTCAGATCTAAGGAAGCTCCTGAAGCCGGCAAGACCATCTGCTCAGAGAAATTGGGAAAGGCTCCTTTACAACCCTCGCTCAGTACAAGGAGTTTGCTATGGCTGGGGAAGGTGGGGAGTGGTGAGGAAACAGCACCATACCAGACTGGGCTCATCCATCTCTGCTGGACCCAGGCTTTGTTCCAATGTTTGTGTTGACAGTGGGAGATCATATTGCCATGTTATGAGGACGTACAGCAAGCACCGCGAGCTGCTTGCGAGGCTGTATCTGATCCAGGAATCCCTTGATGCAATTAGCACTGCAGAACCCAGCAGATGCTCACAATGTGCAGAGAACAATTAGACTCAAACCCAATCTTCTCTCCCTTCAACAAGCTCTTTCAGTTAGGCATGTGTTAATTCCTCAGCAAACAAGCCCAGCATGGTTCAGGTGCTTGACTCTTGGCATTGCTGCACTGGGACACCCCAGCACATCTCTACAACAGGGCTACAGCCCAGGTAAGCTAAGAAACTTAAGCTACTCAATTGAGGTTTTTGAGTCTCGGCTTAATCAACCCAGCCAGGGCTTTGTCTAGTTGGGATAGGCCCTGCTTTGGGCAGGGGTCTGGACTTGATGACCACCTGAGGTCTCTTCCAGTCCAGCCCTGATTCTATTATTCGATTCCATGATCCTAAGTTGAAATAGCTTATTTTGGCACTGTCTATACAGCAGGAAGTCTGCGAGCACTCTTCCTCGGACTTCTTACGCCTTGTACAATGAGGGCTACAGGAGTTGAAGTAAGGAGTCCTCCAGCTTGACATTATTTTGACACTGTTGAAATAACCGCGTGTAGTGTAGACACGGACTGTTTCAGAATAAGCCGTTATTCTGAGAACACGGCTGTATAGACCTATCCCCTGAACCCTGGGGAAATGTTGCATCTGAATCGTGCTTCAGATCTTAATTTCCTATCTGGCTCTTCTCTCTGCAAGGCCCAAACCATCCATTTGGGCCTCTCCTAGAGTTCTCTCCTCCCTCCCCCGGATTTGGGGATGGGGCCACAACAGGGAGCTGCATGGATGTGCCAGAATGCATTGGGTGTATGGGAGTCTCTGCCTGATTCACAGGGGCTGTCTACATTGGTGCAAAAACTTGCCTGTCTACACTGGCCATGAGTTCTTGCACGAGTACGCTGACATTCAATGTATGAAATCAGTGCTTTTTGCGCAAGAACTATGATGCTCTCACTCAGGGATAAGCCCATTTGCACAATTGTTCTTGCACAAGAGGACAGTGTAGACAGGCAACATCAATTTCTTGTGCAAGAAAGCCCGATGGTTAAAATGGCCATCAGAGCTTTCTTGTGCAAGAGAGCATCTACACTGACAAGGATGCTCTTGCGCAAAAGCACATGCCAGTGTAGACACTCTCTTCTGGAAGAGTTCTTGCGCAAGATCATGCCAATGTAGACATAGTCAGGGAAAGGAAGGATTGACTGATGTTACAGGAGCAGAAAGAACAGACAATATGGGGATGAAATCAGACATGTGCTGCCACCCAGTGGCATTAGTGAGCCGTGACTCTCACACTTCTGGATAGGAGGGGTTCCCCTTGTGCCCTGACTGGCAGTGCTGTGCAAATCAAGTGGTTTTTTGAATGTGTCACTACAAAACATTTGGAGGGGATTGGTGTTTTATGGACAAACATTCACCTTCTGTCACGTTGTTGGATTCTAAAGATCACTGTTGCACCCATGGGGGGTGTTTGCCCCAAAAGTCTGTACAAAGGGGGCCATGTGAGATGTCAAATGAAAGCTTGTGTTCCACTGATTCTATATATGCTATTCATGTAATTGTATAACATCGGTGTGGCATTATAAATATGTTCTCTGTGCTTATGCTGGAAGGGTCTCTGCCCAAGACAGAGCAATGGGCAAAGAATGTTGAGCCAGTGACTGTGCTAATAGCAAAGCTCCAGGGACAATAGACCTCTAGGTGCCAATGCACACCTGACAAATGTCTGGATACCTGCAAACCAGCTAGGGCATAATGGCTGCCAGCATGTGAAACAGGTCACTCAACCATGTGACCTGCTGTGGCCACGAAGATGCCAGGAGAGGTATATAAGTGCCATGTGGCACCCTCCATCTTGTCTCCAGTTCAGCTACTGATTCCAGATGAAACCTTGTGAGGAACAGTGAGCCAGAAAGAACTGTGGACCCATCCTGACAGGCTGTACACCAGGGCTACGTCTACACTGGCCCCTTTTCCGGAAGGGGCATGTAAATTTCACGAGTCGTCGTAGGGAAATCCGTGGGGGATTTAAATATCCCCCGCGGCATTTAAATAAAAATGTCCGCCGCTTTTTTCCGGCTTTTAAAAAAGCCGGAAAAGAGCGTCTAGACTGGCCCCGATCCTCTGGAAAAAGTGCCCTTACTTTGAAGTAAGAATAAGAGCCTCCGGAAAAGGGCACTTTTTCCGGAGGATCGGGGCCAGTCTAGACGCTCTTTTCCGGCTTTTTTAAAAGCCGGAAAAAAGCGGCGGACATTTTTATTTAAATGCCGCGGGGGATATTTAAATCCCCCGCGGATTTCCCTACGACGACTCGTGAAATTTACATGCCCCTTCCGGAAAAGGGGCCAGTGTAGACATAGCCCAGAGGTGTTATAAACTGCTAAGACAGTGTATTAAACTGGGTGATTCAATGCATGTAATGTATCTTTAACAACCTTACTCAACCTTTTCTTTCTTATTAAACCTCTAGATTCTAAGGGATTGGCCCAGCGTGATCCTGTGGGTAGGATCCAGAGTGTAAATTGACTAGGACCCGTGGCTGGTTTCTAGGGACCAGAAGAACCTGTTTGGGGTAGGTGAGATTGGGTTCTAAAACCCCTCACCTGTGTGCAGGCCCAGGGTTGATTGCGGCACAGGGAGATGTGGGATGTCAGAGGGGTTTTGCTTATGAAGCTTCTTGCTGGCCAGATTGGCAGCTGGAGCGCTCGGTGTGACTGGTGTGTGACCTGTTTGGGAAAGGCCTCCAGTCAGGGGCTGTAAAGAGCCCTGAGTTTTGAGCAATTAGCCCTGAGCAGCTGCCCTTAGCGATGCCCAGTCTGTCACACCTTCATAAATCTGATTGGGGATTTTTCAGTGAATAAAGGAGTCCCCTGAAAGCTGTTGATGTTGTCAAGCTCTTGTGCATGCATGTTTTCTCCCAGAAGCCAATTTCTCTCCAGCTCTTTAAGCCTTTCCAAAGCTGGGGGGGGCGGGGTGCTCATACTCTGCAGGCCTGACCTCCTGCATGTCACAGAACCTCACACACCCTCTCCTGTAACACACTGCTAGGTGAGTTACTGACAGTCTCAAATCATGGTTTAAAGGCTTCAAGAATCCACCATTGACACTAGTTTACACCTGCAAAGGACCCATGCCCTGTCCTGCAGAGGAAGGTGATAAATGCATGGGTCTCTGCCAATCTGACCTGGGGAAGATTCCTTCCTTACATCAGTTGGACTCTTGAACATATATGCAAACAGCTGGAGACAAATTCTGTTCTCACTCAGAGCTCTCCCTCTTCTGAGTTCTAGCACCAGCCATTGGAGAGAGGGGCTGCGAAAAAGTCAGATGGGCCATATGCCACTAAGCAGTTTGATCATATCATCCCCTCTGTACACTCATCAAGTTCAGTCTTGAAGCCATTTTGACTTTTTTCAGTCCTTTCTCTTCTCTCCTCTCCCTCCTTTCCTCCCCCCCCCCACTCCCCAATTCTTTCTGGGAGGCTGTTCCATAACACTTCATCCCATTTCTGGTATGCCAGTTTTCAAAGTCTTTCAGATCTTCCATGATATTTTGGTCCTCTTCCGCATGGGCAGTACCTCAAATTGTCATCCACAAACTTCCACCCATTTGTGGAAGGTAAGAAATAAAGAGGTTTGGTCTCAAGACCCATCTCTGAAGAATTCTGCTAGTAAACTTGCTCCAGCTTGCCCATTCATTCTTCCATATGATCCATTGTATTCTTCCTTTTAAGCACTTTTCTCCACCTTTCAGTTCTTAAATTAATCGTCCCCTTCTCCAGTTTAATTTCCTAGGTGGAACTGTATCAAATGCCTTACTGAACCAGAGGTAGATCTGATCTCCCGAATTTCCTTTGTCTAAACATCAATTATTTTCTCTTTCAAAATTGGCTTCGAGATGCTGCATGCAACTGAGGTCAAACTGGTCTGCAGGTTCCTGGATCACTTTCCCCCCCCCCCCCCTCTTTCTTGAAAAATAGGCACCATAGTAGTAATTCTCCAGTCATAGGGAACAACCCCCAATTTACAGATTAAGAATTCTTACTATTAGGTCTGCATTTCATGTGCAGTTACTTTAATATGATCATGTGTCCCAGGTCCATTAATCTAGGTGCACTCATGGGCTTATTTCCTCTGTCCTTGCCAATTGGTTTGCTCTTTGGATGGTGGCCGTTCCTAGCAGTGCCCTCAGAACCTCTGGCTATGTCTAATTTGCATCCCTCTTACGAAAAAGGGATGCAAATTAGATGTATCGCAATCGCTAATGAAGCAGGGATTTAAATCTCCCCCGCTTCATTAGCATAAAAATGGCTGCCGCTTTTTTTTGGCACGGAGCTTTGCTGGAAAAAAGCACCAGTCTAGATGCGGATCTTTTGGAAAATAAAGCCTTTTCTGAAAGATCCCTTATTTTATTTTCCAAAAGATCCGCATCTATATTGGCACTTTTTTCCGGCAAAGCTCCATGCTGAAAAAAGCGGCAGCCATTTTTATTCTAATGAAGCGGCAGAGATTTAAATCCCCGCTTCATTTGCAATTGCGATATGTCTAACTTGCATCCCTTTTATGAAAAAGGGATGCATTCTAGACATAGCCTCCGTATGGGTGTTGATGCAAGGACGAAATCCTACAATATCCCCCTGCAATTATAGGCTAAGGGAGCAAGGACCACGGTCACCTGGACTGATAGGGAACCAATCCTAGAAACCTGGCTGGGGAGGGGAGGTGCAGGGAGTGGCTGTAGAGTGTACAGTGCACAGAAAAGGGCTACAGCGGAGAGGTGTCTCTTCCTGGGACCAGGGTGTGTGGCTTTTCCTGATTGTTTTGTGCCTCCTCTCAACCCTGTTGCTGCCATTGTTCTATTTAGCTGGTGCCCTGGATAAGGTTGCCTGAGGGAGCCCAGTCGTTCCCTGTCCCTGGGTTTCCGTCTTGCCCGCTGCAGTGGGTCTGCCAGCCTGGCTCCTGGTTTTTTGCACTTTTGAGCTTTTCAGGCCATGAGGGGCCATCAGCTACAATGACTAAAGATGGTCTCCAGAGCCCCTATTCAGGCATTAGAGGGGTTTCTGGAATGCCTGTGCGATACCCAGGGAGCCCAGCTGTCTTTCACACCCATCTATGCTCTCCTTCTACAGATGAATGTATGAATGTGAGCACTTCTGAGCCCCAGCTTCCCCCATGGTTCCTCGGTATTGGTCTGTCTCTCCCCACGATTTCTCTGGGATCACTGTCCAGCAGACAAAGCACACAAGGATTCTGGTAGCTGGGGGGGATGCATCAAGTCATTTGGTGCAAAACAGAGGGGATGCTCAAGCATGTGAGTGTCAGTGCGTCTATGTGGGGTATGAACAAGGCACCGCCATCAGCACATAAAAGATGGCAGGACAGCAGCGTGAGATCAGCACAGAGCCACCTGTGCCCATGTGAAATAAATGTAGCTTTTGGCTGTGCCTGGGAGAGAGCTCCCCTTTGCCTGCTCTCAAGGCCCACTTAGAGTCCTGGGTGCAGCCCATCCCAGTGGCAAAGCCCCTCTTCCAGAGGGGGAGAAAGGCCTGCCCTGGCAGGCCAGCACCTCACTGGAAGGCAGCAGCTTTTAACAGCTGCAAATCCTTGTGAAGACAACAAGGACAAAAGACTGTTGTGACGGAGGGTCTGTCTGCACAGCAGCTAGATCCCTGTGTCTGGCCCCTGCCCATTGAATTGGCCTCAGGCTGTGGGGCCCTTTCATTGCTGTGTAGGTGTCTGGGCTCGGGCTGGTGCTTGGGCTGTAGGAGCGTGACAGGTGGGAGTCCCAGAGCTCTGGACTCAGCCCATGCCTGGAAATCTACACACATGTAACACTCCCACACCCAGCACCACAGCCTAGAGTTAGCTGGAAAGGCTGGCCCTGGGTTTTCTTTGCCCTCCGGGCCCCCTGGCAAGGTGGGAGGACAGAGCCTCAGGTGGAAGGAGTGGGGCTGAGGCTAGTCTCCCCCAAGCAGCCTTGAGCGCTACCCACAGTGCACTGGCCAAGGATGAGGCGGCAATTTAAAGGGCCTGGCCTCTGTCTAACGCTGCTGTCACAGTAGCAGTGGCAGAAGCCAGGAGCCCCGGACCCTTTGGAATCATGGGGCAGTTGGTGGGCCTGCTGTGTAGACCTCTTCTCATGTCACCACCCTACAGAGCTTTTTGCAGGGCTCAGCAATCAGTAAAGTCTGACAGCCCTGAGAATGTTGAACAAGGGCTGCTGGCTCGCAGACAGCCTCTGCCCTGAGAGCAGCAAAGCACATGCTAATTAGTGAGCACAAGGCAGGGTTAGCCAGAGAGCAGTCCCAAGAAAGTGAACTCTGGGAATCAGCTGGAGAAGGAATGAGGCAGCAAGAAACGAGCATTAAAACTAGTGCACATGTCTGACATGACCCTGAATCTCAGCCTGCTGAACTCTCTCATCCCACCACAAAGCCTGGAGGAAGAGGAGCAGAATTTCATTAAGTAAAAGAATGATCAATAACTCATCTGCTTGCAAAACAGGAAGCTAACCGACTGAGACTGAACTTAGTCAACTCTAGAAAATGAGATCAGCTTAATCCGACAGACACATGGGACAAGACTACAGGAGAGATCTACACGGGGGAGTTTGTCCAGCTTTACATTGCTGCTACTGAATTGTCTCTCTTTTCTGGCTGACAGGTCATTCAAGGCTGAGACCAGGGCATGGGAGGGGGGAGGAGGATGTGAACCTTCCCCAGGTCCCGCTGGGGCCCATTAGAAAAGCTAACCCTTAGCAGCAACAGGTCCTTCTCCTATACTCTTCCAGAGCTACCAACCTCCACCAGGATGTGGTTAAAGAGGATCAGCAGAAAGGGGACACTTCTTTATATGAGTGGAGACATTTCACACACAACATTTCTGTTTAGATAGTAGGGGTGCAAGGAACTTACAGGCATTTTGCAGGAGTTTCTCCAGGGACTCACGCCACTGCAAAGCCTCATCTGGTGAGGGCCTAGAAGGGAAAAACCCCACAGAATGAGTGTGTGACAGCACATCATCAATGAAATCACAGGAGAGTTAAGAACATATCACACATCTTATCCCCTCTTGCATAGAGGAGAAACTGAGGTACAAAACAATGAAGTGATTTGTCCAAGGGTACACTACAACTCAGTGGCAGAGATAGGATGAGCCCCCAGAAATCCCGAGTGAGGCATTAACCACTAACCATATAACTGGGCCCATCTCTTTGAGAGTTAGCTATGGTTTGTATTGGAAGACAGAGGTGTCTTTGCCCCACACACTGATACAAAAGAAAATCCAAACCACTAGTTGGGAGGTAAATCTGCTCAGGAAATACATGGCATGGAGCAGGAAACTGCCTGCAGAAACTGGGAGCATGCATCGCCCTCTCCCCCCACTCATCCGCCCAGCCATGATCTGCGATTGTGCCTGGCCCTGAGACTGCTGGGAGCCAGGGTATTATGGGAGTGCAGAGAATAGCTGGACCAGGAAGGAGCATCAAGCAGCTCTGAGGAGAGCTGCTATTCAACTAGAAACAGCAGCCACCACTCTGCTGGCTTTATCCGTGTTTAAAATGGAGTGTGTATTGCAGACACTGAAAGTTAGTCATCCCTTAGGGCATGTTACACAGGAGGGCTAAATTCGAAATAAGCTGATTGCGTCGCTTAAGTCGAAAGAGCTTTTTTAGACTTTTGATGCTGTCTCCACAGCAGTTATTTTGAGATCAAGCAATCGTCCCCTGACTTCCCTTACTCCTCCTACAATGCTACAGGAGTCAGAGTAAGCAGTCCTCCTGCTAGACCTTATGTCGAAGTCACTGCTTGCGTGTAGACGCAGACTGTTGTTTTGGAATAACATGAGGTATTCCAAAATAACACTGCTGTGTAGACACAGCCTGACAGTGCAGATCCCAGTACAAGGTCTGAGGTAGGGGATTATGCTGCCTCAGCCTGGGGCTCCCAAATCCAGGGTGGCGATTGCAGCCACCCTGTAACCAATTGCTGACTAATTGTAGTGACCAATATGGTCTGTAGCAATGTCACAGAATAGCTGGGGCAGGACCTAGTCCTGCCATGCCCCCTTCTGCTCCTGACCTTTCTCAGGGGTTCTGTGGTATTTTTCCCCTTTGGTTTTCAGTGGCTAGTAGAGGGCAGCGTGCAACCAGGGAGGATGGGGAAGAAACAAAGAAATGGATGCTCAGATGATCTTGACTGGATTTCTACCCGTGCCTATAGAGGAGAGCAAAGGCAAGACAAGATTATGATGATCTACAGATGGCTCAGGCAGTGGTGCTAAAGGGAGGGCAATGGGATGTTCAGCCACTGGGATCATTCATGAGCAGGCCTACTCCCTTGGGATGGACTCCAGCTGAGGAGTGAGGGAAAGAGGCTTGTGAAATGGAGGTTGGCATAACAGATTAAAAGGGCATTCAATTAGGAGTTTGGGGAGACTATGGGGAGATGCTCATGTGATCTCCATGCCTGATTCGAAAACAGAAAGGGAAGAAAATCAAGAGAGACTAGAGCAATGGTGAAAGAAGTGTCAGTGGGTAGGAGACGGCATGAAAAGGAAAGAGAGAGCCAGTGCCAGTGCCCATGCCCATGCCAGTGCCAGTGCCAATGCCAATGCCGTTAAGGGTCAGTTAAAAGACGCTGGCAGTGGAATGACTGTGCCTAAGCAGATGAAGAATATGGGAAAACCAAGCAGAAATGTCCAGACATCATAACCACCAATGCAAGGAGCCTGGGGAATAAAATGAGGGGCTAGAACTACTATAGGTGAAGCCAGATCTATAGAGATAACAGAAACATGGTGGAATAGTAGTCATGAGTGAGTCACAGATATTGAAAGGTACGTGCTGTTCAGGAAAAAGGGGGAGAAAGGTAAAGTGTGAAGTAGCTTTTTCATGCAGCATATTGGGGTTATGGGGAGTGCTGGTAGGTGAAACATTCTTTTTAACTCAGAAGAAGGGATTTGGGGTGTGGAAGAGAGCTTGGGATAGAGGCTTCGGGTATGGGGAGGGCTTGGGAGAGCTCCCCGCAATCACAATTTGTCGCTGCTGCTCCTGGTGGAGGCATGGCTACGTGGTTCTGCATGCTGCCTCTGCCGGAGGCATCATCCCCGTTGCTCCTTTTGGCTGCAGTTCCTGGCAATTGTATCTGGAGATACAGTATACAGGAGGGGTGAGGCAGCACACAGAGCCAACTGGTCCTACTTTGAGCATGGGTTGGACTAGATGGCTTCCTAAGATCTCTTCAGACCTGATCTTCTATGATTCTATGAGTGGGTAAAACAGACTCTTTGTAGGTCAAGAGCACTTTGGGGAAGACAGCTACCAGAGGCTCCCTGTGAAAGTATTTGGGGCATGCAACTCTCCTGGATCTGACTTGAATGGGGATTGCATGGTTATGAGAGATTTTAACTTCCCAGATATAGATTGAAGGACAAATGCTACTAATAGATGGATATGAACTGGAGAGCAACAAGTTTAGCCTTGAAATTAGATGAAGGTGTCTACCCATCAAAATATGAAGATCTGGAACAGCCTCCCAGGGGGAGCAGAGAGGGCAAAAACTGACCACTAGTCTGATTGCCATATTTAGGGTTATGAAGGAATTTTCTACTGAATCAGATTGACAGAAACCCTGGGGTTTTTTTTGCCTTCTACTGCATCATGGGGTATGGGTCACTTGCAGGTCTAAGCCAGTGTCAGTGGTGGATTCTCTGTGACTTGAAACCTTTAAGCCATGATGTGAGGGCTCAGTAAACTCAGCAAGAGGTCAGGGTTTGTTCTAGGGAGAGGTTCTGTGGCCTGTGATGTGCAGAGAGTCAGGCTAGATGATCATGATGGTCTCTTCTGGACCTAAAGTCTAGGAGTCTATAAAAATGCCCTGGGGAAGGATGCGCAGCAAATATGGCTTGTTCCCCTGCCCCTGCTGAGAAGGTCCTCTGTGCTAGGGGCATTCCTTGAGACAGTGTGTTGGGCACTCTTTGTACTGGCATAGCCTCGATCCTGACTGCAGTCAAGCTCACTGAACCCAGGAGATTAGAAAATGCAGCAGATATTCAGATCGTATAGGCAAGCAGAGAATGGGAACGGCAGGGCTGGGCTCAGGACCAGGGACTGCAAACAGTGCAATGGGGAACAGTGTGAGAGTCTGCTGGACTAAATCATTTAATATAACCACTTACATCTTACTCATTTGCTTAGAAGCAGGGATGAAAGCGTTGCTGTGGTGACGTTTGCCCAACACTTCCCATTATAAGAGTTCATCTTCAGTTGCTTATAACTTTATCAAACTAAAAATTTGAGGTAAAATGTTCAGTGCCAATTATCTGCTTTGGGCTGCCTACTTTGGGGAAGTTTCATCTGAAATGGGTGAACACTTTCTGAGAGTAAGGTTAGGGAAAACAGGCTAAACTTTTCACAACTGGCTTTTTGAGAAACATTTGAGCCCTGGCACGTTGGAGCAGTGACATGCATTTTCTGTGGGTCGCTCTGGTGTGAAGGAGATGGTTTTTGCTGCTCCATGAAAACCTGCACAAATTTGCCTTAGTTATAAGCTTTGGAAATTGCCATTTTCAAATACTTAGTAGGAACTGGTTAGAGTTTTGGCAGCTACTTGCTCTAAAAATTCCATCTGCACTGAGCATACTTCATCTCCTCATGACTCCTACATGTGACTGGACTGCATATACACCAGCCTCCAAAGCGGGGTTGCAGACAGATTTGCCAGGCCTCTGGGAAAGGTGAGGTAGGAGCATCAGCTCCATGCTCCCAGGCAGAAGGGTGGGGCTGGTGGCTAACCCTCCCCGCTCTTCCCCCCTGCCCCCAGCCAGCACTTCAGTGCTGCTCAGTTTACACTGCATGAGGGTCTGACAGTGACTTGAAGGACCTGGGGCCTCTTCTCTCCCCCCCCCCCCCGGGGGCTTGGTCAAAAGACTGAGCTCTGTAGTTGCTATTCCCAGTGGTTGGAGTGCATTGTGATGCTGAGCACTGGAGCTGGGCACTATTTGCCTGCCCTCCCTCAATGGCCCCCAGGCAGTGAGGAGGAGAAAGGGTCGGAATCTGCCATGGTGTACAGGCATGAGGATGGGACAGGGTTACTGGCCTAGGGAGTGGAGGACAGTAGCACACTTGATATATTTTGATCTCAGTGAGTCTTTTAACACAGTCCCATATGAGAATCTCATAAGCAAATTAGGGAACTGTGGTCTAGTTAAATTAGTATCTGGTCTTTCAACCAGCTATGAACCAAATTTCTCAAAGAGCAATTATTAAGGATTGCCAAACTGGTGGGTGGGTGGGTGTGGGTGGGTGTGTGTGCGTGTGTGTGTGTGTGTGCGCGCGCGGGGGGAGTTAAACAGGGACCACTCTTGGGTCATGTACTACTCAATATTTTCATTAATGACTGAGAATGGAGAGGAGAGGATGCTTATGAAATTTGAAGATGACACCAAGCTGGGAGAGGGTGCAAGCACTCTGCAGGTGAGGCTTAGAATTCAAAATGGCCTTGTCAAATTGGATAACTGGTCTTATTTCAACAGCATGAAATTCAATAGAGACAAGTGCAAAGTACTTTACTTAGGAAATAAAAAAAAATCAAATCCATAACAAGAAGTGGGAAATAACTAGCTAGGTGCTGAAAAGGAGCTGGGGATAATAGCGGATCACAAATTGAATGAGTTAACAGTGTGATTCAGTTGCAAAAAAACTAATATGATTCTGGAATGCATTAACAGGATTGTTGGATGCAAGCTTCTGGAGGTAGTTTTCCTGCTCTTCTTGGCATAGGTGAGGGCCTCATCTGGAGCACTGTGTCTAGTTCTGGGCACCACATTTCAGGATAGATGGGAATAAATTAGAGACAGTCCAGAGGAGAGCAACAAAAATGATAAAATATTTAGAAAACCTGACCTATAAGGAAAGGTGAAAATATTGGGCATGTTAAGTCTTGAGAAAAATATGGGAAGGAGGGTGGGTAGATATTTGATAAGTCTTTAAGGGTACGTCTACACAGCAGCGTTATTTCAAAATAATGGACATTATTTTGAAATAAAATAGTCTGCATCTACACACAAGCAGTCATTTCAACATATTGTCAAAATAATGTTGAGCCAGAGGACTTCTTACTCCAACTCAGGTATCTCTCATTGTACGAGAAGTAAAGGAAGTTGGAGGAAGAATGCTTAATCTTGAAATACATTCTGTGTAGACGTTCTCAAATTTGAAATAAGCAATTGTGACTTAAGCTACGCAATTAGCATAGCTCAAGTTGCGTAGTTTATTTTGAGTTTATCCGTGCTGTGTAGACATAGCCTCCATGTCCACTGATGGTAGCACAAGAAGTAATTGGCTTAATATGCAGCAAGGAGCTTTACATTAGACTATTATACAACTCATTCTAGCTAAAAGGGTAGTTCAACTCTGGGAGGTTGTGCCTTCAAGGGAGGTTGTGGCATCCCTCTCATTGGAAGTTTTTATTAACAGAATGAACAAACGCCTGTCAAGCATTGTCTAGGTTTACTTCAGGGCAGAGGGCTGAACTTGATGACTTCTTGAGGTCCTTTCCACCCCTACATTTCTAAGATCCAATGGAGAATCATAATTCAATGGGGCAGTTTCCCTGGGTTTCCCCATGGATCAATTCTAGACATGACACTATTGAACATTTTTGTCAGTGATACGGCAAATGTCAATTCACTTTGTGTCAGTAGCTGTAAAATCCCTAATGTCTGTGGCTGACCCAAGGGTTAGAGGGATGGTAGATGATGATGATGGGGAACTGTACAGGGTGATCTAGATCTCTTGGTAACAGGCAACAAATTATATGGGGCTGTTGTACTTGGGCTCCAGGAATGTTCCTGGGCTGCGGAGCTCAGCCCCACCAAAGTTCAGGGCTGGGTCTCTTCCTTCAGCCCTACTGCTGCCCGTGTGCCTCCCCTGCTGCTCCCCAGCAATTTAAAAGAGTCTGGGGCCCTGCCACCGCAACTGGCAGCAGAGCAAGGCTGAAAGGGCTTCCTGCCTGATCTCACTCCACATGCACCTGCAGCCCCAGAGCAGGGTGTGTGTCTGTGTGTCTGTGTGTCTGTGAACACGCTCCACCTTTCTGAGCACCTCTGCAAGCAATGGCAGCTGTAGGATGGTGCCTGCTGGCTGAAGTGCACAGAGACCCTCCCCCACCTAGGAGCAGCTGCCAAATGGGGTGTAGATACTAGAGCTGTCCCGAGTAAGCACTACATCCTCCCCACACACCCACTTCTACCCCCAAACTCCCTCCCAGAGCCTGAACCCTTCACCCCCTCCTATAGCCTAATCCCCTGCCTGAGTCCAGAGCCTCCATCCCAGTACCCTCACCCCTCCTGCACCCAACCTCCCTCCCAGAGCCTGCACCCCACTCTGACACTTGCCTCAGCCCATATCCTGCACCCAACCTCCCTCCCAGAGCCTGCACCCCACTCTGACACTTGCCTCAGCCCATATCCTGCACCCAAACTCCCTCCCAGAGCCTGCGCCCCACTCTGACACTTGCCTCAGCCCATATCCTGCACCCAAACTCCCTCCCAGAGCCTGCACCCCACTCTGACACTTGCCTCAGCCCATATCCTGCACCCAAACTCCCTCCCAGAGCCTGCACCCCACTCTGACACTTGCCTCAGCCCATATCCTGCACCCAAACTCCCTCCCAGAGCCTGCACCCCACTCTGACACTTGCCTCAGCCCATATCCTGCACCCAACCTCCCTCCCAGAGCCTGCACCCCACTCTGACACTTGCCTCAGCCCATATCCTGCACCCAACCTTCCTCCCAGAGCCTGCACCCCACTCTGACACTTGCCTCAGCCCATATCCTGCACCCAACCTCCCTCCCAGAGCCTGCGCCCCACTCTGACACTTGCCTCAGCCCATATCCTGCACCCAAACTCCCTCCCAGAGCCTGCCTTTATAAACCTGCTGCTCCTGCTTGGCAAGCTGAACCCTGCTAAACGTATTAATATATGTTGCAACACAGCCATAGGTCATACATCTTGGAATAAGACCCACAGGCTATGAGGGTCTGTGTCTGGGAAAGCAGTGACTCATCCAGCCCCGTTTGGCTGCCAGTTTCACTCTGGCCCTTGCCCCATGCCAAGCTGCATGGGTGCTAAAAGTCCAGATATCCATAGTAGCCGGCCTTTGCCACCAGGGTCTCTGCTGCTGGAGGGTGCTCCAGGAATGGCTGCCCTGTCCTACCCTTGGCACAACTTCCCCTCCTCGGTCCTGTCCCATTCACTCCTGTTGTTCCCTGAACATGGCTCCCTCTTGCTCCATCCCCCTCTTCCCTCTGAACACTGCTTCCCTTCCCTCTATGCCGCTCCATTCACACCCCCCACATCACCAGGGACCTGCTAAAGGGGGCAGAATTGAAAAACTGGGGGGGAATCACTTTTCTGCACTGTTTGATACTTATAATAATGAACTAGAAGAAAATCCTTATGGGTAAAGTTTGCGGATGGCGCACAAATTAGAAGAGTGATAAATCGTGAAGACGACAGGTCACTGGTACAGAGCAATCGGGAACATTCGATGAGCTGGGCACAACCAAATATGTGTTTTAACATAGTTAATTATAAACATGTGTGGCTGACATGCTTTGTTCTTGCTGAATGGGGGTGTCTCTCTCCTAGGAAGGAGGGATTCTAAAATAGATTGAGGTGTGGTGGATAATCAGTTGCTCATGAGCTCCCAGTGCTTGCTATGGCCAAAGGAGCTAATGCCATCTTTGGAGGCCTCTGAACTAGGAGCAGAAAGGTTATTTTACCTGTGTAGTTAGCACTAGTGCAAATGTTACTGGAATGTTGTGTTATTTTTGGTACCCACGATTCAGATATGTTGAATAATTAGAGAGGGTTCAGAGAAGAGCCATGAGAAAGATCAGAGGGTTAGAAAATGTCTCTCAGTGATAGACACTAGGAGCTCAATATAACTTGACAAAGACCATGTTAAGAGGTGACTTGATCATAGTCTGTGAAGATCTACTTGGGGGACCCATTTAATAATGAGCTCTTCAATCTAGCAGAAAAAGGTCTGAAGCAATCCAGTGGCTGGAAGCTGAATGTACACAAATTCTGAGTGGAAATAATGCATAATTGTTAACACTGAGGGTAATTAACCATTGGACCAATTTGCCAACGGTTGTGGGGAATTCTCCATCACTGACTTTTTTCAAATTGAGACGACATCTTTTCCTAAGAAAGCTGCTGTGGGGTAGGTCTCTGTCCTGTGCTATACAGGTGGTCACACTAGATGAACACAGTGGACCTTTCTGGCCATCTAATCTATTAATCTATATATTTTTTATGTTGAACCTTAACTCTGAATTTCCTGTGTTTCTGATGTTTGGATTTGGGATAATCACAACAATGCTGAAATGTGTTTTCCCTCCATTGCCAAAGTGCACTTTCACCCAAAGCTTCCATTTGACATAGTTTTCATCTGGGAATAAAGATGAAGTTTCCCTAAAGTTTCCACTGTGACCTGAAGCTGGGGCTGATATATGAGCAGTGGGGTGGCCCCTCCTCACTTCCTCTTGCATTTATCTGATTTATGGGAGGATCCCTGTGTTCTCAAACCACCTTTGAATCAGGCTGGAGCGGGGGGGGGACAGATCATTTCAGTTCTCAGTTCCCTGCTCCACTGTGGTGTGGGTCTGCTATCTTGCACTCTCACAGTCTGCCTGTCCAGTTCCCATGCCCTGCAAAAGTGCAGGACACAGGGGATGACTCACACACTTGCTCTCTCTTTCTCAAGTGAACATGAACATAACATTTTAGTTTTTAAACCTTTTGGGAAGTAAAAGACTAATGAGATTCTGCTTGTGAAATGAACTGAAACGGAGGGGGTGGGGACTTTTCGGCTGCTTTGTGCTGGAGAGTGGTGGCATAAAATGTGCTAGTCATGGCCTTAGTGTGCTTCCCGCACTTCCTGTTAGGCTCCCACAACAGGTAGGGGAAGAACCTGCAGTGTTAGGACAACTTCTCTGCGTATCACACTAACCGCAGGCCCATTGACTGGGAGACGGGCTAGAAGAGGAGTGGGCAATAATACAGCTGCAGTTCGGCAGGGTTAGCCCCCGGTAGGCCCCCACCACTATATTTACATGCTGTCTACTTCGTCCTACCGAAAGACTGTAGTGGAGTAAAAAATAGATCCTGGCTCGCTGCACAGCTGGATCCCTCAGACCCTTTCTCGTCTTCCTTTTCCACCTCCTTCTCCTTGTTGTTCATGGCAGGGGCCTGTGCCTCACGGTCCATTGATGTATCCACAGTGATGCAGGGGGCTGGAAAGGTGACTGCTAAGTAAGGCATTCAGTTCATTCTTAAATTGTCAGGCCTGTGGTTTCACACCCAGCTGTTGGCCTCCTGGGCTTCCCCTGAGCCTGCTGCAGTTCTTTAGCTTTCTTGCAGCACTGCTGCTGGTCCCAGTCATACCCCTTCTCCTGCATTTCTCAGGCAATCTGCTCATATACGGCAACATTTCTGTAACTAGTTTGGAGCTCTGACTGCATAGCCCAGGGGTGGGCAAAAGGGCCTCCACGGGCCAGATCCAGCTCGCCGAACAGGTTGATCCAGCCTGTGGACGCCCTGCCACTCCCCAGGCCAATTAGGGCCTAAGGGCGGGGGGAGCGCAAAAAGTTTCCTCTGCCCTGCCAGGAGCACGTGATGCTTCAAAGCACTGTGCACTCGTGGCAGGGCGGGAGGAAGCTTTGCATGCTCCCCTGCCCCTGGGCTCTGCTTGGCCTCAAGGTGGGGAAGCATGGGAAGGCTCCTCTCACCGCCAGGGACATGGGTGCCTATGGGGAAACTAGGAGGGGGTGGGGGCAAAGGGGATTCCCCACCACCAGGCCAATCCCTGTCTGTGGGTGAGGAAGCCTAGAAGCATCCTGGCCCTGCCCCTTCCATTTGGTGCCCTGCCCCCTCCGGTGCGGCCAAGGCCCCCGGCAAAAAATGATTGCCCACCCCTGGCATAGCCTCTTCTCCTCACAGGCCCAGGAGGTTCAGTATGTCCTGTCTACACCGTGCAGAAGTGCATCTGGATTGTGTATCTGGCATGGTCAGCGGGCCAGTTGCACTTAAGAATGGAGTGCTGCTAGGTGGGCTCACTATGCCAGGCAATCAGGAAAAAGAATTTCAAAATGGTGTGGGCTTTAAAGGGGAGGGAACTTGTGGTCTACGTGACTTCTGGTCAGCAGAGTTCACAATGGTGACCAGAGTGGTCATTGTACAGTCCAGACTAATGACAGAAATGTATGCCCAGCCTTCTCTTGGACAATGCAAAATACAGTAAAACTCCAATAGTCCGGCATCCAATAGTCCGGCACTCCTGATAGTCCGGCATCAAAATGGCAAGAGCCCAGTGAGTGAGCTTTGGCAAAAAATGAGTCACAAGGTAGCAGCAGCAGCAGCTGAACTGAGCAAAAAGGGTAAAAAAAAGCTTTAAGAAATTAAAACATTACAGTATACTGTATACAGTATGTACAATAAAAAGGGTTAGGAACACTTTATATACAGTATATAACGTATACAGTATATATATAACCATTTATAGTACCTCCAGATAGTCCAGCATATTTGATAATCCGGCACCACCTAGATCCCATAGGTTCTGGATTATCGGAAGTCTACTGTATTTTAATTCAGTTATTCCTTAAATATAATAATATATTGCCTTATTATCTCAAATAGTTATTCAGAAACTTCAATTTAAACATTCTGGGTTAGACAGAATAATAAAACAAGTTTATTAACTACCAAGAGATTTTGAATATCAGTAGTGAGGAATAAAAGTCAGAAACGGTTATAAGAAAAATAAGATTTTACTGTTACCTAACTTAACCAAACTATCAGATTCAAGCAAAGTTTCTCACATGTTTTCAGCAGTCTTACTGATCAAACCATGTAGGATCAGGCCTTCTCCCCCA
This sequence comes from Pelodiscus sinensis, assembly GCF_052426305.1. Classification (NCBI taxonomy): domain Eukaryota; kingdom Metazoa; phylum Chordata; order Testudines; family Trionychidae; genus Pelodiscus; species Pelodiscus sinensis. The sequence goes on from NC_143060.1 coordinate 68,261,308, forward strand.
CAGTCCATTAATGCTTCCTTTTTTGTTTCCGGTGCAGTGAATGAAATGAGCAAGTAGATTGTGGAGGTGTTTGTGGCTTCTTTTTATAATTTCAGACCCTTTCTGTCTGGGCACTGGGAGAGAGTGTCTATATAGAAGGATGATACCTACTTGATTTTTTTCTTGCCTAGTAGAGGTTTCTTTGTTTCCCTTTCTGCTTTATAACTGTTTATTGCTTAAATGCAAATTTAGCGGAGCACACATTCCTTTGTTTAGGACAGACCTGTTTACCAACCTCAGTTTGAGCTGGACTGTGTGGGTTGGAACATGTGTTAATAATACCAAGCAGAAAAATATTAAACTTCATATGCTACACATATTTTATCAGGACAATATTTGCAAGCAAATTACAAATTTTCACGAGATAACTTATAAGACATAGCTTGTACAAAATTATCATAATTGTGTACACAAGGGTACATTTGGTCACAATGTAGCACTGTGGGACAGCAGCTGGAGGGCACTTGACATTAGTAATGTGATTTCTGCACTCACGCTATGTCAACTTAAGTAAATTGACTGTGGCTTTTTGATGGCTCTTAGGATCGGGAACGTGGTGTTACCATATTGGTTTAACAGGCAGTTATACTGATGGGAAAGACAAGCACAACTAAGCTGATGTAAGCAGCCTTGCATAAAATCTCACTTTATAGTGTAGACCAGACTTCCATAACTCTTGCTCCTCAGAGGCCAAGCAGCATAAAAGATACAACTTCTTCCCATTTGGGCTTGTTATCCCTTTCTCTCTTCTGCTTCAAGTTGCAAGTTCAGCTGTTGGTAGGAATTCAGTTGCATGTCTCCTTTTCATCTTTTAGGGAACGATGCTGCGGAGCAATCTTTTGGCATCTGATGTCCCACAATGGTTCATCTGGTGTTGGTGGGCCTTATTTTGTTGGGCAAAAGATAATACCTCCTTTGGCAAACTAGTGTTTCACATTTGTTAATTTATCTCATGTCTGATAATTTGTAGTTACAGAGCAAACAGTTAATTATTTCCATATAGGATCTGATACAGATTTTATAAGTGAAATTAATGCAGACAGCAATTTACAAGCATGCCATAAAGTCTAAATACTAAGCAAATGTTTATAACACTACAATCTACTTCAACAGTACTCAAACACAGATTAGCTAGAGTGGTTCCAGCTATGCGTTTGTCAGTGTTCAGTTGAGGTTTACCATTTAGGGCATCTGGTCTGCCAGTGTCAAAACCATGAGCATTTCCATGAATATTCACAGCAGTACAGTGTGATTACTCCAGTTACACTGTTGCATGAGTCCCTAGGACCAAGATTGTAAGAGGTTTTCTCATCATCATGAGATAAAGCCCTATGTAAACAGTCACACCCCAGCACCAGGCAGGTGAAGATGCTGAGGCGGAATATGAAAACTATTTCTATGCACAGAACAGGGACTCCAGACAGGTCTTCCAAGCACAGGGCCATTCGTGTGGAGATCCTCTTCTTTGTGCCTTTATCCCCACGTCACAATGTGTAGGTACAGGATGCTAAGCTGGAGCCCCCAGGCACTCCAGAAGCACAGTACCCAATTTGTTCCTAACAGCTTGTTAAAATGAGGCTAATAGTCAATAACAACAGAACATTAGGACTCAGATTAGATCTCTGAAGGCACATCTGCAGAGTCTGCCAGGTTTTAAATTAACCAGACTGAGTAACGGATACACAGCCAAGTGGGATTCATCTGCTCCTGAAAGAGGCCATCCGTTTTCCTTCGAGAACCAGATGCTAATGGGTTTGCTGTGTTCTAATTCCTGAGCTGATGGTCCAGATGGCAGTCTGTGTTCTTTGGAGATAAGGTGCGTGCTGATTCATATTGTAGACCTGCAGGCACTGGCATCCACCAGACCAGGCTCAAAAGTAAATGCAATGTGGATAATGCTGTATTAATAGATATCTATTTCCCTGGTTTCCCAGCTTGTCCTTTGTGGGTACCAGCCTTTATATTGCCTTTTATTCTCACACACCTCGCTCCCAGCTTTGTGCTTTGGTATTAATGTTGTTGATAAACTCTTGTGTCCCAATCCCCTCTGGACCCCTTCTAGTTCTCCTTATTCCCCTCAGCATGAAAATGACCTTGTCCAGGCTCCCCACACAGGCACGTGCAGTTGTACACCCTGACGCTACAGTGATGGGCAGCCATGTAATGCCCTAGCAGACAAGGGTCTTATGATGGTCCCCAACAGTAAGCCTCTTGCCCATCATGAGGGCTCCCAGAGCTCAGCAGTTGTACATGGTCTATCTATGGCAAAATGGTGCTCGCCCATAGCACACATGCCTTATGACTGCAACATCTGACAGACCCAGCATATCCCAAGCTCCTATGGTCTGAATTCAGGAACAGACCCAGTCTCCTGCTGTGGGAAAGAAAAGAAGCAGATACCCTCCCAGGGCTGGGCCACTCCTTTATGTATAGGGTACACCATTCTGAACTGGGCTGGACTCTAAGCCAGCCACCACCCTACGACCAACAGCCCCTCCTACCACACTTCTGAATAGGGCCCACTCAGTATGCAGGGCTCTATGGCAGGGGCTGCTCAGAGGTGTATTGCAGAATGAACAACTGATGGGAGGGTGTGAGGAGGTATCAGTTACACTCAAACAAATGATTATATATTAGATTTTTGTGGGTATAAAATTGAAACTGGAAGTGCCTGCCACCTGGAGGCAGTTAATGAGTGCATAATGCACTGTAAGACTATGGCTTTAATCCTTTTATTGCCTTCTCGGAGACTATTATGCCTGGGTGTTAACAATGACAATGGATAATATCAATAACAATATATTACATCACACATCTTGGAGGATCCCTTTGCAATATTTACTGACTTGTTAAAGGAGCACTGAAGTGACAAGCCATAGTGAAGGAGCCTGAGTGTTTCTATTTTAAGCTTCTGGTTGTAGTTCTTGATACTTTATCTTCTTAAATATTCATAAAAATTTTCAAGTTCTGGTCCAAAATTATCAAAGTGGTAGGAAAAATCCCTCTTATATTTACAAAAATCACTGCTTGGTTGTGTGTGTGTGTGTGTGTGTGTGTGTGTTTTGTTTTTGTTTTAAATACCAGATATTCTGGAGTATATGAAAGTCAAAATATGAAATTTGGCAAGATAAGAATACTTACAGAAGGAGTAGAGACTGTCTTTTAGAGTTTTGGGGAAAATCAATTTGCCCTGACTACATTAGAGGCCTTTGAATATGCCCCATCATTCATTAGCCTGTGTACAGGTTGCTAGAACTCTGGGTATTCAGCAAGTTAGCACTTCTTTATCTTCTCTTGGATAAGGTTCTTCAGTTTCTCACAGTGAGTCAGGTTTTCCCGACTTAAATTTTTTCTTTTTTCCTAAATTTACTCCTTTCCAGTTTTCTAACGTTGTTTCAAATATGGACACCAGAATTGGACACGGTCTCCAGTAATGGTCTTGTCATGTACAGAGAGATGATGCTGCCTCCTTGCTTTTACTCAATAGACCCTTCATACATCCAAAGATCATGCTGATCTTCTTAAGCCACAGTGCTGCACCATGAACTAGCGTTTCCACGAGGAACCCCAAGGCCTTTTCAGAGTCACAGATTTCCAGGGCCTGTAAATTGGACCTGCATTCTCTGTTCCTGGATGTTCACCCTGTGTTTGGCCATAATGAAACATATGTGGTTCAAATAGGCCCTATCAAAAGATCCAGATCTCTCTCTAGAACTCACCAGTTCCCACCAATTTTTGTGTCATATGAAAATTTGACAAGCAAAGATGTTACATTTTCTTCCAGATCATTATTAAAGATATTGGTTTGTGATGGATGAAGAAGAAATTCCTGCAGGACCCTATAGAAATACTTGCTTTGGATGGTGATTCACCACTTTACAGTCACTTCTCTGTTAGCCAGTTAATGTGTTGCACTGATTCTTTTTAGTGCTGTTAATTTTTTAACCAGTATGTATTTAACACTAAGCCTTAAATCTCAGTATTTTTTTCAACAAAGTTACCTGTATCAGACACATTTGAAATTTCATTAATAAAATAAAATAAAATCATGGTTGTTTTGAAAGACCTATTTTCTGTTAAAACCAAAAAGATTGGCTTAAATTATACTGCCATCCATTAATTCTTTGCTACTGTTTCCCATATAAGAGAGTCCACAAATTTTCTTGTGATTGATGTCAGGCTGATGGGCTTATAGTTACTAATTTATCCGTGTAAAATATCAATATAACAGTAACTTTTCTCTAGTGCTCTGTGACTTCCCCAGGGAAATTCTCTCTCTTTCTAGAGCTTTGAGGCAGAGGCATTGAGTTCTCTTCTCCTGACTGGGGCATGTGAGGGCTACCACAGTCTAAAAATCAAATGCAGTAGTCTTCCGATAATCCGACACCTTTGGGACCTAGGTGTTGCCGGATTATTGGATATGCCGGAGTATCAGGAGATACTCTGGTGGGGGGCTGTGACAGGGGACCCGCACTGCATCCGGGGGGTGGGCGGGGAACAATGCGGCAAGGATCGACCCCTCCGCCATTTTGCAGGAAGGCGGGGGAAGCCCCGTGCTGCCGCTGAGAGTTTCTGGAAGGGGAGCAGGCTCCCCACCCCTCCCAGACTGCAGTAGTTATCGCCAAGCAGGGGGGGTGAGGGGTGGCGCTGTGGGACCAGCCGGGCAGCACCCCAAGGGCTCTGCTCCGCTGCTTGTCCTCCGCTCGTCAATTGCAGCAGCAGCGGTGGACTTGGGGAAGCGGCGGAGTAGAGCAGCTGGGGTGCTGCCAGGTTGGTCCTGAAGCGCCGCCCCCTCGGTCCCGCAGCACCGCCCCCTCGGTCCCGCAGCACCGCCCCCTCACCCCTGCTGCTCAGCACCCGGCAGCTCCCCAGCTGCTCTGCTCCGTCACTTCCCCACGTCCGCCACTGCTGCTGCTGAAACTGACAAGCGGCAGACAAGCGGTGGAGCAGAGCAGTTGGGGTGCTGCTGGGTTGGCCCCACAGCGCCACTCCTCACCCCCCTGCTTGGTGATAACTACTGCAGTCTGGAGGGGTGGAGGGCCCACTCCCCTCCCGGAAACTCTTGGCGGTGGCGCGGGGCTTCCCCTGCCTTCCTGCAAAAGGGCAGAGGGTTCGCCCCTCACCACGCCGTTCCCCGCCCACCCCCCACTCCCCAGCTGAACTCAGTGCGAGTCCAGGCAGACCCGTCACAGGGGTATAATCCCCTTCCCCTCTTCTCTCCTTTTCTTTACCAGACACAAGCACCCATGGGGCTCACAGCAGCTCCAATTGTCTGACTGGCCGGAGCACTTCCGGGTTTCAATTAGTGCCGGACCACTGGATGCCGGACAATTGGAGTTTTATTGTATTAAGAATAATAAAGTTTCATCTAAATCCAAAGTATTACAGAAATCACGAGTGTCAAAGAAGAGGGAAAGAGAATGGAAAACCTCATCCCTAACGGTAACTGTCACCAGACATCTATCATGCTTTCTCTATTAGATTCTACAGACAATTACAACCTCTTAGGTGCCTAATTTTACAAGCAGCTCAGCACCAACTGCAGCTAGACTAAGGCCAGGGGCCATTGCCCTTTTCTTAAACTGCAGCTGGGTGTCAGCAAAGAAATTAAGAAGGACACAGCCAGCTGGAACAGCAAGAAACATGGTGAGGAGCATGGAATTACCCCTCAGGGACCTGGCCAGGACATTCTGTTTAGATTAGACAATTGATTTGAAAATTTAAATGAAAAGCATCAAGCAAGCAGCCTCTGCCTCTTCTCCTGTCCTCCCCCAAGTTAAATGCTCCTTGAGCCAGGCTAGATCAGGGTGAGGGGCCATTCTGCTTGGTTCCAATGACCCATATCTTGTGTGTCTGACGAAGCCCACATTGATTAATGGTGAAGTACTCACTTCTGAGCCTTGGCTGGCTTCTCCGGCTTTTCTGGGTATGGGATGATCAGGTCAATAGCCGAATCAGGCTTCTGGAGGAGGGTGCCCAATTTGGTCTTGATCTCCTTTGCTCTGCAGAGGGACAGAAAGTAAGAGTGAACAGAAGGCTGGAGAGTAGACGCAAGTGTCCTTGGGCAATGATTACTAATTGGATAGTCCTGGCTCGAAATAGGTAACTTGCCTCATTTCTTCATGGGATGGTGAATGGAAGGTTAAGTGGTTAATAGGAGCTTGACAGACAGTATGCTGAACAAGGTAAACCTGGAACATAAAGATCAGGTTCCATGTGAGCAGTGCTTAGGCAGAGAATGCAGGAAGGGGATTGATTCTTTCTAAGCAACAAAGCCAAGCCATAAACATGTGATGTAATGTATAGAAAATGCAATGTCATATGTTAATATCCATAAAGGAAGAGGTTGTCTGGACCAGTGTTTCTCAATCTTTATTAAAAAAAAAATAAGTACCCCCAGTACCTACAGTTTTCAGAGACACATTTTTTGTCTACCATTGCAACACATTTGTTTAAATTTAATTGTAGCCAGGCAGGTGATGACATTTTTGTGTGTTTAAAAAAAAAGTACAAAAATAATAAAGCGCTATAAAACTTAAAACAAAAATTCAGTTTTCTCCAAATTTCAGTTGTTGACACCTCCCCTCCCCCCCAGCTTTTCTCAAGTACCCCTAAGGGTACTTGTACCACTGGTTAAGAAACACTGGGCTGGACAATTTTGGATGTGTTGTGTATGTCCTTTACCCACACCCTATGCTTGAGTCTGATCAGTAGGTGTTTTGTACCCAAATTAAGGAACTGGAGTGATCAAATCCAGAGTTGAACTGAGTGTTTTGGATCTCCGAGAACTGGATGAAACTGGACAAGGTGTTCTGTGTAAGCTGAACGGAAAAGTTCTTGGAAGGAATCCCAACATCACATTTCTACCGAGTATATGTGCCTGGGGAGGAGGCTAGAGTGCTGCCATCAGAGAGAGCCATTTATGTGGGAGCCATATAACATGTAGTTATGCCTTTGTTCTCTATATTGCGGCTCGTGTGCCGGAGACAGGCAACCATTGTGCGCTAAACATGCAAAAGACAGACTTTGAGCCCTCTCTACTGGGCATCTGACTTTTGATGTCCCTTGTCTGTTTCTTGGCTCTAAGCCTAGGCCAATTTGTCCGAAAGCTGGTGCCTGCCTTTTTGAAAGGAAGTGGAGCAGCTCAGACACAGCAGGCTCTGACTGAGTGAGAGATGCCTCACACTACAACATCCTTGCTTGGCTTTCGCTGCTCTGCCATGAATTGGGCAGGATGAGCAGTGCCACAGAGTACATTGAAAGTAAGGTCTATTTCTAAGGAAAACTTTGAGTTTCTAGTGAAAAAATGGAAAACTGAAATGCTTTGGCTGAAAAGTGACATTTTCCAATGTGGAAATGGAGCCATAGAGCTTCCTGGGAATTGTAGTTTAGGTCCTTTGTGCCACCCTTCTCCCTGTAGCTGGGACCCTGACTGGGCCACATCCCCAATCATTTGTAGGACGTTAAGTTTTTTGGTAGAAAGCAGACACCTCTAGTGAAAAAAGAGCTAGATTCATGGCGGTTAGGTCCATCAATGGCTATTAGCCAGGATGGGTAGGAATGGTGTCCCTAGCCTCTGTTTCTCTGGAGGTGGGTGACAGAGGAGGGATCACATGAGGATTACTTCTTGTGTTCCCTCCCTCTGGGGCATCTGGTATTGGCCACTGGTGGCAGACAAAATACTGGACTGGATGAACTGTTGGTCCTAGTATGACCATTCTTAAGAAAATGTCTTTTAGCTGAATCCTGCAATTTTCTGTCCAAAAGCAGTCTTGATGGCAAATGAGCTGTTATGTTGTGCAGGGCTTGAATAGAGGCAAGGGTAGGTGTGTAGTATCCTGGGCAGGCCATCACTGAAAAAATTATTTAGGTTCATTTTAACAGTTCTTCAGCCCTATTTAATGCCTTCCAGTGAGGGAGAGTGGGCTCTCAGGGCTTTGGGGTCTGGCCTTCCTAGTCTAGTCTCTAACCATTCTAGTCATCAATCCCACATTCCTCCTGTTCTCTCTGGGATGTATGCAGGAAATCCCAAACATAAGCCTTCTGTCCTCGACTTTTCAGGTGGTGGTGGGAAGCACCAAGCAAGCTTGGGTTCTCGGAAGATGCAAAGATAGTCTCCAACGCTCGTGCTCCTAAGACATCTATAAATGTGGCCGTGTTCTTCAACAGTCCCCATACTCCTAATGCCTGGGCTGAGACACTGTCATTGGGCTGGATCATAGGCACCCTAAGCACACATGCTCCAAATGGCAGCTGCACCATGGTTATGTGGGCTGTTCTGTGGCTCTGTTAGCAATCAACTCCTCTGCAGTGTGGACCCAGAAAGTGCCCATAGGAGCAGTGCAGCCCACAACGCTCTGTGGTATTGCCTGTGCCTGCCCCTGTTTTTAATGAGAGAATGCAGCTTGTGGAGTTGACAGGGGAGGGTGACTAGGAAAGATGGAGCTGTCCTTGTACCCTGTCTGCGGATACACTACCATGCCACATGTGGGCTATGGAAACTATCCATTTTATTCCGTTTTGTGCAGCCCCAGGCAGGATGTTGGTTAGAGCCTGCTCTGTAGCTATGGACATTCGCGTGGCACCACAATATGCCAACATCTTTATAGCTGACCTTGAACAACATTTCCTCAGCTCTCACCCCCTAACACTGCTACTTTACCTATGCTACATCGATGACATCTTCATCATATGGACCCACGGAAAAGAGACACTTGAAGAATTTCACAAGCATTTCAACAACTTCCACCCCACCATCAACTTCAGCCTGGGCCAGTCCGCACGAGAAATCCACTTCCTGGACACTACAGTACAGTTAAATAATGGACACATTTCCAACACCGTATACCGGAAACTCACTGATCGCTACACTTACCTTCATGCCTCCAGCTTCCATCCCAGACACATTTCTCAGTCTATTGTATATAGCCAAGCCCTAAGATACAGGCAGTCCCTGACTTACGCGGATCCGACTTATGTCGGATCCGCACTTACGAACGGGGCTTTTCTCGCCCCGGAGCTCACGGGCAGCGGGTCGCCACCCGTGTCCTCCGGGCCGAGAAAAGCTTCTCCCGGTCTCCCTGGTCTGCTGGGGGGGTCCAGCAAAGTCGCTGGACCCCCCCAGCAGACCAGGGACACCCGAGCAAAGCCGCCGCCTGGGCAGCTTTACGAGCAAAGCTGCCCAGGTGGCGGCTTTGCTCGGGTGTCCCTGGTCTGCTGGGGGGTGAGGGGGCGCAGCTAGTGCTGCCCCCCCCAGCAGACCAGGCTTTTGTTGCAGGAGCCTCGGGTAGAACATCTGGGTGCTGCCGGGCAGGTCCTGTGGGAACCTACCGGGCAGCGCCCCAGCTGTTCTGTCCCAGGCTCCAGATTCAGCAGCTGTTGAAACTGATCAGGCTTATTCCGGGAAGCTGGGGGCAGAGCAACTCTGCCTCTGGCTTCCTGTAGTCAGCCCCTGGTCAGTTTCAGTGGCAGCAGCTGAATCTGGAGCCAGTTCCGACTTGCATACAAATTCAACTTAAGAACAAACCTATAGTCCCTATCTTGTACGTAACCCGGGGACTGCCTGTACAACCGGATTTGCTCCGACCCCACAGATAGAGACAAACACCTACAGGATCTTTACAGAGCATTCCTAAAACTGAAATACCCTCCTGGAGAAGTGAAAAAAGAAATTGACAGAGCCAAAAACGTACCCAGACATGAACTACTTCAAGATAGACCCAAAAGAGAAAATCACAGAACTCCTCTTGTTGTTACCTATAGTCCACAACTCAGACCCCTCCAGCACAATATACACAATCTACAACCCATTTTGGAACATGATCCCTCACTCTGAGGCCTTGGGAGAAAAGCCTATTCTTCCTTACAGACAACCCCCCAACCTGAAACGAATTCTTTCCAGTAACCATGCCACACAGCCACATCATAAGCAGCCAGGAGTCCAGCCCTGCAACCAAACACGATGTCAACTCTGCCCACATATCTATACTAGCGAATTTATCACTGGAGCCAACAACATAAGCTACTAAATCAAAGGTCATTTGACTGCACATCTAGTAATCTGATCTATGCCAGCAATGCCCCACTGCTATATATATTGGACAAACTGGACAGTATTTGTGGCAAAGAATCAATGGACACCAATCAGATATACGTAAAGGAAACATACAGAAACCTACTGGGGAACACTTTAATCTTCCTAATCACTGTTTAAAAGATCTTCAAGTGGCTGTCTTGTCACAAACCAGTTCTACTAGCCAGATACACAGAGAAACATTAGAATTAGAGTTCATCCGCAAATTCAATTCACATGCTAATGGACTCCATCCTGATGAACGATGGTTCATCTTTGTGTGGACTCCTATGTCAGGAAGGATACTATTAATTGACTTTTGATTCTTATCTGCTTTGTTTTAACTACCCAATCTTCAGATACTTACTGATTCCCTCTAGCTCCCTGTCTCCTACCCCTCTCCTTTTTTTCCTCCCCCTCCCTTCTCTCCTATTTATTTTGGTCTGCACATCCTAAACTCAAAACTCCACTCATCTGAAGAAGTGGGCTGTGCCCACGAAAGCTCATGATCCCATCTACATGTGTTGTTAGTCTATAAAGTGCTACCAGACCATTGGTTGTTTTTTTCTGTAGCTACAGTTTGGCTAATAGGGGCCAGTAGAACACAAAGAAGCAGGACACAGGTTAGCCCATGCAAACCCTAGTCCTAAAGACATCCAGGCTTATCCTCACCATAGCTAGCTAGAAACCCCATGTCTTACAGCAAGTGTCCTGGATTCCTAAACATTCATCTGACTAAAAAAAGCCACCATTTAGACTGACCACCATCCCAGTGGCCATGGACACTGGCCTGAAACTAGAACCAGATTGTAGTATACGCACCCCATGGCTATGTATAGGGCCGTGGCTGCTGCTTTCACATACTTACAGCAGATTCTTGGGTTTTATTTAAAGGGAAAACAGTGTTCAGCAGAATTTTAACCTGACAGGTGCAAATGTAAAAAGAAAAGGTGATTTGCATGTAACTGATGCAGTAAAGCTACCCTAGTCTGCCAAGAGCCTCTGAGAGGAGTGAGCTGTCCTGCATATGCTCGAGATGGGGACACTGCCTGAGTCTGCTGAGAGCCTGAGCCCAGTGGTCTGGGGAGGTGACTGTCCTGAGTCTGTCTGTCAAACAGAGATGCTTCTTGTATCTGCAAAGACTCTGAGCCAATCACTCTGAGGTGAACCATCCCATGTATCTCAGTGAAGTGTTATCTCCCAGTCTCACCAGGGGCAGATCTTGGGCAGGGCGAGCGGGGCGGCTGCCCGGGGCCCCGCACTTCAAGGAGCCCCGCGCATGCACCATGTCAAAGGGGGGGCCCGTGAAATTGTGCTGCCCTGGACCCTGCAAAATCCTCATCTGCCCCTGAGTCCCACTGCTCCAGGGATCCCATCAGCCCCACTCCAACAACGGACTCTGTGGGGCAGAGCAGAGTGGGCCCAAATCTAATCCCACAGAGATACCCAGTAGCTGGAGTAGGAAGGAGGGAGCCTTCCTTGCACCCAGCTGCTGCCAAGGGTCACACAATCATTCCTGAGGAAATGGGGGAGCCATGCTACAATTTCTACCCACGAGAGGGATGGCAGAGTCTCCCAGTAGGTGTGAGGGCAAACAATGATGAGTACAATTGTCCGGGGAGATTGCTTGTGATGGGAGACACAGAACTCAGCAGGCCTGGAGCTTACTTCTAGGTTATGCCATCTATTCCTAACATTCCTTATGTTGGGGCACTCACCTCACACTAGCCTTGGCAGCATTAAAAGAGGCAAGCAAGGTTACTTAGCCATAGGCTGCTGCTGGAGGGGAGAGAGGCTGCAATGAGCCTTATTTGGGGATGAAATTCACCTGGGCAAAACCAGGCAGGGTTTTGCTAAAGCCGGGGATGGAGGCCTGGAGAAGGGAGTAGAGGTGATAATCACACTTTCTGATTCTGACCAACAACCACAGGACATACCACACTAATACCAACTCTGGTACCTTCCCTTGCAAAACATCCCGTTGCCAGCTTTGTCCACATATTCACTCTGCTGATACCATTATTGGACCCAACCAAGTGAGTTATAAGATCAAGAACACACATTCCTGCTCATCCGGAAATATAATTTATGCTATCATGTGCCGACAGTGTCCGTCTGCTATGTACATTGGACAAACGTCTCAGACACTTCGCCAAAGAATCAATGCCCACAAAACAGATATTAGCCAGGATCACAAAGAAAAAACAGTTTCTTGCCATTTCAACCAGAAAGGGCATTGTCTCAATAACTTGATTACCTGCATCCTGCTTCAAAGACATTTTAACACCAGACATGAGAGAGAATCCTCTGAACTGTCATTCATGCTTAAATTTGACACTTTACGCCGAGGTCTCAACAAAGATGCTAATTATCTTGCCCATTACAAAAATAGCTTCTCCAGTTATCACCTCTAATATCATTAGCTCACAAACATTTATCTCCCCCCCCCCCCCATCTCCCCTCTGTTCTGAAATTTGACTTGTCCTTTTCATATGTGTTCACTTTTTTTGATTGTATCCCTTTGGTATATATGGTCGTGCCAATTTTCTTCCACAATTTGATCTGAGGAAGTGGGTCTGGCCCATGAAAGCTCATCACCTAATAAACCATCTTGTTAGTCTTTAAAGTGCTACATAGTCCTGTTTTTTGTTTCAGCTAGACTTGACTAACATGGCTACATTTCTATTACTTTTCTGATGCAAAGTGAGGACTAGAAGGAGTCTGTCATAGGAAGCACATCAGGGGAGGAGCAGTGAGGGCTAGGACAGTAAAGCTCTGAACTGTTCAGTTTCAGGTCCCTGGATTGCAACGTGGTGTAGGGGGTAGGCTCAGATTCCCCTACAAGAGTGGCAAGATAGGGCAGCCTCTTTGGGGGCTGCTGGGGAGCCTCTGAAAGGAGACTTTGATAACAGCCCAGAAAGGGGGAACTTCAGCTTGACTTAGCCCTCTGCAGTGCTAAGCCACAAAGAGGAAAGTGCTGCAGCTCTGTGAGTGTAGTCACAGAGTGAATGGGACAACAGGCTCAGTAACTGCAAGAAGGGGTGTCCGATCATGTGGCAAGCTAAAGCCAAGATGGTCCATGAGGAACAGCCAGAGTACTAAGACAGAACTCCCTCTTGCATTCATTCCGTGGAGAGAGAAAACCCGTCTTAACAGCGTCTGTTATTTCGAAATAGCGCTATTTCAAAATAGTGCCATGACGTGAATATGCAAATGAAGTGCGGGATATTTAAATCCCTGCTTCATTTGCAATTTTGAATTTCTTCATTTGCATCCCTCCCTCAAAAGAGGGTGCAAGTATAGACATACGCTATGTGAACAAATAACCTTGTCTTTGATAGCTTTGATTCAAGCTCAGAAGGAAATGTTATCATTTATGAAGGCACTTGATTGAAGAAGTATTACTGTCTATATGTCTCTTTGAAGGTTGTGGAAAACTGTATGTGAACTGTTTAAATTATATATTACGTTGTGCTAACGTTGTCTGGGAGACAGAAGGTAATATCAAAAGCATTGTTCTCTCCCTGGCCAAGGGGCTGCTGCAAAAGTATTAAGTCCCTTTTTGAGTAGTTTTGTCTTGTACCTGCTTGGATGCTCCTGGGGAAAGCTGCAAGACACAAAGGATGAGATCCCAGGTCTCAGATCTGCTTAGGGTTTCATATGGGGGAATCTGAGCCACAAGAACTGAGATCCCAGTCATTGGCTGGAATCACCTAGGATATGGATTCTGGACTATAACTATGGAATAAATTCTAAAGATACTTTTACAAGTACAAGATCATCATTGCTATTATGTACCTCAAGAACTGAACTAATATCTGCACGTATATTGAGCTTTTAACTCATTTTTTTTCTTTTTAAATAAAGTTTAGTTTGGTTAATACAAATTGGTTGTAAGTGTGGATTGGGATAAGGTCTGAAATATTCATTGACCTAGAACAGTGTTTCTTGAACTGTGTTCCATGGCACACTGGTGTGCCATGAGGCAGTTGGAGGTGTGCTGTGGGGAACAACAGAATTCAGAATGGCTGCCCTTAAAAGGCTACTTCTTTTGTTTTTTTCTTCTCAACAAAAACTCCTTGGTGTTTCCCATAAAAAAAATTGTTTGGTATTCTTCGGTCTTAAAAAGTTTAAGAAACATTGACCTAGAAGGTATTAGTTCAATCCTTTGGGATTGGTAGAACTTTATTTGGCTGGGACTATCCGGATGGTGGCTAACGTGGGGTATTTTAAAGGAACTGCATGGTTTGGACTCTGAGTTTGTGTGTCTGTGCGTGGGCCTATTTGTTCAAGAATGCCTCATAAATGGTAAGAGTTAGGACCACCAAATTTGGTATACAGCTTCCTCTCATCATAACTTAAACCAAGGTAAGGGGTTGGCTGTGCCAAGAAAATGGGATGTGCCCAGAATTGGATTGTGTCTCATAAAACCATGCAGAAAAGAGATAGAATCACCAGGCAGGTGAAAGGAGCTGGCTGGGGACTCCCTTTCCAGGATACCCTGAGCCTCCCATCCTCCATGTGCCTTTTAGGAAGGTTGCGGGGGTTTCAGCTCTGTCCAGTTCATACGGAAAAGAGAGAGAATCACTAGGCAGGTGAATGGAGTGAGCTGGGAGTACACATTTCCCCCCGCCTTTCTCCTCCCCCCTCCATCTGGGACTGCCCCAGTCTTGAGCCTCCTGCTAGGTGCTCTTTAGGGGAAGGGGGGGCTGAAGTTCCTCTCCCCTGATTTGTAAGGGGTATGTTGCTGGCTTTACCCTTCATCAGGGAGCCAGGTGAAAGTACATAGTTTGATGCATTGCTCACTTGAGCTGGGAAATGCAGGGGGTGGATAAACCTGGACCTGCCCCAGCTGAGGGACATGCACCCCCTCCCACGAACAGAAAGACTCTGCAGTCCTCAAAACGGACATACCTAACCTGAGTAAATGTTCAAAGAGGGCTCAGGGTGGGCATGCAGAGCGCCACCTCTGCCCAGCAGCTCTGTGCTGGGTCAGCAGAGGGCTGTGCCTCTCCCCTAGTTGTGGCAGCTCTGTGCTGGAGTTGTGGGACGGGGAGGCTCACCAGCCCCCGGTCATGGCAGTTCCTCTCCACCACCCCCAGCCATGTCTGTTCCATGCTGCGGCCAGGGGAGAGGGTGCCTCCTTCCCACCCATGGCACCAAATTCGAGCTGCCTCAGAACTGCTGCTGCCAGGGCACAGGTGGTCCTTCTCCGACCCCCACCCAGCCTAATCTGTACCTGCCCCAGCTGGGGGACATGCACCCCTCCCCTGGCTGTGCCAACTCAGCTGCAGTGGCCATGGAGAGGCACTTCTCCCCTAGCTCCAGGCTGGTAGGGTTGTCCTCTGTCTCTCTCCCTGGGGCAGCCTGCATACCAAACCCAGCTTCACCACAGAGCAATGATTTAAATGAAGAAAAACAAACATTATTTGAGTTGAGGGTCTGAGCAATACTGGTAAATCTTCTAGAAAGGTAACACAGAAGCTGTTTTGTGCTGGCTTGGTGAATATAACCATCAGCCAGGCCCAGCCTCTGGGCAAGGTGAGCGAGGGGGTTGCTTTGGGCCACACGCTGCCCAGCTTCTGGCCCTGCCCACCCGGCCGCTCACTTGCTTCCCTGACAGTGAGCTGCACGGCTGTGTGGCTCAGCCCACCGCTGCGTGCTGCCTTGGGCCTCGCGAACTCTTTGGCCGGGCCTGCCACCCGCTTTGAGGATTGGCTGTTCCATTTCTTACAGTGCACCCTGAGTCACCTCAGCTGTCTCCCCTGGAGCACGGCTTTAGCAGGAGTCAGGGGGATTTCTTTTCTCCAGGGCATTCTGCCTTTTAAAAATCTCCTCCTTCTGAAACATCAGGGATGGCCATGGCCAGAGACTGGGTGTGGAGAGCCAGGACACTGCTGTGGTGCAGAGCGGTATCTCCCAATTTCATGGCTGGCTGGTTCTTGCTTGCATGCTCAGGGTTTAATTGATTATCGTGGGTGGGGTCAGGAAGGAAGTCCCCAGCATGTGTGGGACGCTTGCCAGGACTATCTGGGTCTTTATCATTTCCCGGCCATGGTGGGGGCCTCAGGCACTGGGGCACGTCAGCCCATCCTATTCTCCGCCTTGGCACGTAATAGTCTAGTTTCCTGTGGGCTGTAAGACTTTGGCTTGATTTGGCTTGTGGAGTTCAGTGTGCAGGTGCTAGGGGTTGCAGTTGGTCTGTGAGGTACAGTGGGTCAGACTAGATGACCGGGTGGTCTTTTCTGTTCTTAAATTCTACGACTATCTGGGCAGGCGCATGAGGGGCCCCAGGTGGAGTCCAGCTGCCTGAATCTTGGTCTCGGTCAGGCTGTACAGCTGAGCAGTACTGGTCACGGGGATGCCTGTGTGTGTGCCTGAGAGAGATGTAGACTTTGCCTTTCTTCTTCCATTAACACTGGCCTGGTCTAGACCTAACACTTAGAATGGTCAATCCCAGAGATGGCCTCTGAAGAGGTGGATTTACTTCAGCAGCAGAAACCCCCTGACATTCAGAGAGAAAGGTCTGCTCACTAGCCCTGTGTAGACCTTAGGGCGTCCAGATGTCCCAATTTTATCAGGACCATCTCAATTATTAGGGGCTTTGTCTTCTATGGAACCCTATTACTATACTCACCCCGTTGTCCCCAAGGATGATGTGTGGGGGCACGAGGGGTAGCATGCCCCCTATATGATGGGCAGGAGGGGCTAGCCAGCAGCTGGTGAGGTGGGGGGGACTAGCAGGAAGGGGAGACTGGGTGCCTCCAGCAGGGCTCCAGCCCCCCTACGCTCACTGGCAGCAGGTGGCACCAGCTCACTTTGCTGCCCCAGTTGTGCTGCTCCAGGGGAGAGGGGGCAAGGACTGGGCCCCGTGGAAAGAGGAGCGATGCAGCTGGGGAAGCAGAGCATTCTGGGGCCACCTTGCTCCACTTCCTCTGCTGCTGCTGGTGAGTGCGGGGAAAGAGGGCAGAACCAGCTCCACTATTTTGCTGGGCCAACTCAGTACGGGGAAGAGGTGGGCTGGGAGCAGAGCAGGGACAGAGAGGAGATGTCCCAATCCACCCCTGGGCTGGGGGAGATGGTCTGGGCCACCCCTCGCCAGTCGCCTCTGCTCCCCTGATCCTGATTCTTTTTTCACACTTGCTATCTGGCTGCAGTGCCATAGCTATTGAGTCTGTAGTGGAGACAAACCAACAGAGATATTTGGCTATGCCAGATGCCTTGTCCCTGAGTGACACTACGCTGCCCTTTTGGGAAAAGGAACACTACTGAGCAGAAGCTAACCGTACGCCGCACAACAGTAAAGCATCTGGCACATTGCCATGATAACCCAGCCGTGTCGCTAACCATTCTGTGGCTGGAATTTCAGTATTGATGACATTCTCATGTTAGGGAAAGTTAATATTGCATTGGGACATCTGTTTGAGGGGGAACCTTTTTAATGTCCTCTAAAACTGAATTGCCTAATCTTATTCCTTTTGAAGTTTGGTGTGACTCGAGAGTGTTACTCTGCCAAATTTGGGTTCATTTGAACCAGGAGTTCCAGAGATATAAGCCTCACAAAATAGCAATTTTTTAAAATATATTTTTTTTTAATTTCCCCAGAGCTATCGGTCAAACTATTGATGTGATCTCAGTCAGTATGGTCTCAGTCTGTTGTATTTTACCCAAGATAGTGCATGGTGCCCTGGAAACTTCAGGGGAACTCGATGTGAAAACAGGTGTTAAGGAAAAGGTACATTTTTACACAGTACATGCACCAATATAGGAAAACAGCTAGAGAGTTTCCATTGCCACTATTTTATATGCTTTAAAAATCAACTCTTGTAAGTGATTTAGAATCTGAATGGGTACAGGAAGGGCTCATTGCTTTGACATTCGGTGTGTTTTATTAGGGCACAGAAAAACATTAGAATTCCACAGTTGGGGTAATTTGAGTAAGGGGTCCTGAGTTACAGCTCCCCCTCCCAAATGGTTTCCTTCTGCTGCCTTGACCTATAAACTGAGAGGGGGTGACTGGATGTACCAATATTAGGGGCTTTGCCTGATATATGCAACTATACCCTCCCCCCTTCAAAAAAAAACCCCAGGGTACCAATTTTTCACACATGCAATCTGTTCACTCTGAGAAGTATTAATGACTGAAACCAGGGACAGCTGGTAAGGAAGAACATAGGGGTGTGTGTGGGGGGGGGAGTGGTACTGGCCATATGACCATCCCCCACACGACTCCTCCCCATGCCCCCCCCAGCACAAGAGAGGGCTGAGACAATGCTCCCTCTGCCATAGGCCTCTTCCTGCCCCCAGCCTCCTGCTGCTCTGCCCCTGCCGCACTCCCACCTCTTGCTCTCCACTGACATGGTCTGGATCAGAGGCGCGCAACCTTTTTTCATTCGTGATCCCCGAATCGCCAGATGGTGTCACCAAAAATACCAGACCCAAAGTTGTTGGGGAAATAAATAAATAAATAAAAAGCTGTGCCGCCGAAATACAGTCGTGGCCCCTTTAATTATCGGGAAAGGCACAAAATACCGGCCGGCTGGATCACAGTGCTGTGACCCCTCGTGAAGATAGCACAGCGCTGGTCCGAATGACTACTGGGAGCCTGGCTCCCGCCAGGTGGAAGCAGACTGACAAGACCCTAAGTCACTCTGCTCTCCCAGCTCCCATCCACGTCACTCCACTTCCCACCAGTGAGAGCAGGGGCGATTCCACCCCTACCCTAAACAATGCGGCTGGCGCTGGGGGAGTAGAGCAGAGCCACATTGCTCCACTTCCTCCCACCACTGCTGGTGATTGTGGGAAGTCACCAAATGAAATGAATAGGCAGCAGGTTTAAAACAAAGAAAAGGAAGAATTTCTTCACACAGCACAGTCAACCTGTGGAACAGTTTGTCAGAGGGTGTTGTGAAGGCCAGGACTTGAACAGGGTTCAGAAAAGAGCTAGATAAATTAATGGAGGACAGATCCATCAGTGGCTATTAGCCAGGTTGGGCAGGGCGGGTGTTCCTGGCCTGTTTGCCAGAAGCTGGGAATGGGTGACAGGGGAGGGATTTCTTGAAGATTCCTAGTTCTGTTAATTTCCTCTGGAGTACTGGGCACTGGCAGGATGCTCAGCTAGATGGACCTCTAGTGTGGCCCATTATGGCCTTTCTTATGTTCCTATTATCTAGACTTTCCAGACACATTTAAAACAATTGTGTGGATCTCTTTTGGCTTGTGGATTTAATAATGGAACTCGGGGTTAAGGAACATCTGGTGTTACCCTATCGTATCTATCATTCCAACACTTTGTACCACAGACCTTCTGTCCAGTCTTGGGCCAGTCTCTCAAACACAATTACTGCTTCACCGGATTGTGAGGTGCCTTTATATTGCGGTGACGATGGGGAGGGCTTAGACACAGTTCTGCCTGGGCTTTTCTTGCCACATGGGGTTGTGCACACACAAAGAAGAGCAGCAGCCTTATGTGAAGGGCTACAGCACAGCTGTGTTTGGCAAATGATTTTGCTTTCCTACAGTCCTGTGCCTTCTGTTGCCCCATGTGGTAGTCGTAAATCATCAGTGTGATGTCCTGACAGGTGGTCTGCTCCATCAATGATAATAACCATTGTCTGCATGCTTGGTGTCATGCAGACAATGGTTATTATCACTGACGGAGCAGGAGACCTGTCCAAGGTACACTCCGAGAGAGACACCTGTCATGGCTCCTTCCCCACTCTGGCATGATAAATGCAGAAGTGGGGGCCAGCAAGTGTACCCCAAAGCCTTATCTACCAGGCTTTGGTATAAAACTTCCCCCCAAGATCTTAAAAACCTAGATCTTGGGAATAAAACTTCCGCTGCCACCACCCAAATGTTGATAAAGAAATCAGGGGAAAGATCATTTGGGAAATCTTACCCCTAAAATAAAAATCAAGGCACACCATTAACCACTGCCAGGTTAATAAAAGAAAAGAAAGAACTTTTATTATTACAACAATATTCTGGTTGCAAGTATAATAACTAGAGAGGAAGGTAACAAAATATACTCATGGAGAAACTCCATGGGCCTAAAACTTAGTTACAAAGAAAAGCCAAAACATCTTTTAAGCAGTGCCAGATCTCAGATCCCATACCCAATCCATAACACAATAAAACCTAACGAAACTACCTAAACTTTACCCTACTTACAGAAAATGAAGAATGATGTCTTGGAGAGAGAGACATGCTTGTCCCTCTCTGTAGCTGCAGAGAACTCTCAGAGAGACAAAAGGAAGAAAAGAGAGAAAAAACCCAAATTCCTTTGTCCCAGTTTGAAAAGTCCCACCTACATTCTTATTGGTCACTCCACCTGGCTAGGTGTAGTTAACCCCTTAATCCCCAGGCTGCTGGCTAACCCTCATAATCATGACAACACCCCCCTCCAAAGCCACAATATCAGATAAGCATTGAAGATCCCCAGCAAGGTTTATTTTAAACAGAGCACGATCCTAACTTCCACGGATCAGATCTCTATAGTTAGGCTAACACATGAATGCTTGTTACAATGGACTCAACTCCGCCAATGACAGGAACGTGCCACTGCCCCTTAGGCCAGACAGAGACAACTCCTTTAGGGTACAGTTTTATACACAGGTACAAACAAAAGTTGCACATGACTCCTGATGTATCCGGTTTCCACCCTCTGTGTTACCGAGACGCCACCCATTACCTTGTACATGGGGGTTTGATCGCTATCTGTCATGCTGTCAGTTTAGACCCTGTCCTGAACCTGCATCTGTATGTTCCTGTTGTGTGTGTGTGTGTGTGTGTTGGTACATAGATGTTTCTTAATAAGACGTTCTGTTCTGACCACTCTAGAATGCGTTTACAGCCTGTGCTTAGTACCTCTTAAATACGAATGTTTCTGTAATATCAGCCCTGTTCATGCCAAGATCTGAGCAGGGCCTGCCTCTTGATCACAGCTTCACTTTGCTTTATATTAGCAAAGTCTTGACCATTGTGCCAAGGCCTCAGGCCTATAATATATGGGCTTATGCGTCATGCCCTCATCTTACTGCACCCCACACAGTGGAGAGCTCAGCTCAGCTCCCCTATGGGAGAGGCAGGTGTGAGGAAGCGCCTTTTTAAACGAGACATGGAGCAGAAAAGCTGGATTCTGCTCCTGAGTTGCTCACATTTGCAGAGGAGGAATGTTCTCAGGTGCAGGGACTACAGCCCTGCCACGGAGAAGTCTGTTCACTTGACCCACAGAGAAGTCACACTGAGGAGAATGCAGTCAGGTCACTGTGGTCTCCCTCAGAGAAGGTCCTCTCTTGGATTGAGAACTGGTTAAAAGACAGGAAACAAAGGGTAGGAAGAAATGGTACATTTTCAGTTTGGAGAGGGGTAACTAGTGGTGTCCCCCAAGGGTCAGTCCTGGGACCAATCCTTTTCAACTTATTCATAAATGATCTGGAGAAAGGGGTAAGCAGTGAGGTGGTAAAGTTTGTGGATGATACCAAACTGTTTAGGATAGTCAAGACAGAAGCAGACTGTGAGGGACTCCAAAAAGATCTCATCAAACTGAGTGATTGGGCAACAAAATGGCAAATGAAATGTAATGTGGATAAGTGTAAAGTAATGCACATCAGGAAAAATAACCCCAACTATACGTACAGTATGATGGGGGCTAATTTGGCTATGACAAATCAGGAAAGATCTTGGAGTTATCGTGGACAGTTCTCTGAAAACTTCCACACTGTGTGCAGCGGCGGTCAAAAAGGCAAATAGGATGCTAGGAATTATTAAGAAAGGGATAGAAAATAAGACACAGAATATCTTACTGCCCCTGTATAAAACTATGGAATGCCCACATCTTGAGTACTGTGTACAGATGTGGTCTCCTCACCTCAAAAAAGATATTTTGGTCTTGGAAAGGGTTCAGAAAAGGTCAACTAAAATGATTAGGGGTTTGGAACGGGTCCCATATGAAGAGAGGTTAAAGTGACTGGGACTTTTCAGTTTAGAAAAGAGGAGACTGAGGAGGGGATATGATAGAGGTCTATAAAATCATGAGTGGTGTGGAGAGGGCAGATAAAGAAAAGTTATTTATTAGTTCCCATAATAGAAGAAGTAGAGGACACCAAATGAAATTAATGGGTAGCAGGTTTAGAACTAATAAAAGAAAGTTCTTCTTCACACAGCGTGTAGTCAACCTGTGGATTTCTTGCCAGAGGAGGCTGTGAAGACTAGGACTATAACAGAGTTTAAAGAGAAGCTAGATAATTTCATGGAGGTAAGGTCCATAAAAGGCTATTAGCCAGGGGATAGAAGTGGTGTCACTGTCCTCTGTTTGTCAGAGGCTGGAGAGGGATGGCAGGAGACAAATCGCTTGATCATTGTCTTCAGTCCACCCTCTCTGGGGCACCTGGTGCTGGCCACTGTTGGCAGACAGGCTACTGGGCTAGATGGACCTTTGGTCTGACCCAGTACGGCCGTTCTTATATTCTTATGTAGGTTCTTTGCTGGACTTTTAACTGATCAGGGCCAATGTGTTAATTATCCCCCTCCTCTTTGCTTTGGAATTTTGGTCTTGAAGTAAGGGATTTTAAAATAGTAGCATTATCTGAGCACTGCCTAGAGCCAGGCCCAGGGACTGAGAATAGACACTGAGCTTTCTCTTTAGCAATCTGACATGGGATAATAGGTGTACCACAGACAGAGCTTGTCTTCTGTATTGGAGTGAGGGCTCCAGGCAGGATAATGGGGAGCACCATTTCAGATTTTTCAAAGAGGGTGTGTGGCAATGTTTACCGTAATTCCAGGGGCTACTTAGGCAACTGAAAACTCTAGGGTTTTTGTTTTGTTTTGCAGGTTATATCTTAGAAATTATTTTAAAGGATCAATGTGTCTGATTCTTATACTAAGAAACAAAATCACATAAATATTAGATGCACTCAGCTCAAACACTAACATGTTCTGACATCTTTTGGGAAGTCACTTAAGGAACCTGGTCAGATTTTTAAATTCTAATGCCTGTTCTTACTCAGATACTCGTAGTAAAATCAGAAGGGGCAATCCAGATCATCTCGTCTGACCTGCACACTGCAGGCCAGAGAACCTCACCCACTCACTCCTGAAAGACAGAAGATAACAGTACCTCTGGTTGAAGCACTGATATCACAGAATCATGGTTTAAAGACTTCAAGGCACAGAGACTTCACCATTTACACTAGTTTAAATCTGCAAGTCACACAGACTCCATACTGCAGCGGAAGGTGAAAACCTCCGAAGGTCTCTGCCAATCTCACCCATGGGAAAATTGACCCCCAATTTCCATAGCAGCTGTGTGGGGAGGGTCAGGAGATGGGCTGAACTTTAGTGCCTTGTGCTCAGTGATGTAGGCCTGCTCTCTGCACATGTACAGGGAATGGAGTCATTTTTTTGTAGCCTTAGCTAGCACAAGTGACTGTCCTCTCTTTCTCCTCCCCAGCAAGGAGGAAGAAGGAAGGGATTGTGATGAAGGCCAAGTCTAGTCTAGGAAATGAGGAGGGTATAACTCCATGGCTCAGGGGTATGAAAATGTATTTCTCTGAGTGATACAGATAGTGCTTTCTGCACCAGGGGCTAGGACAGTTTAAAGAGATGGGAGCAACAGGGCCTGCCAGACCATTAGGCAGGGTGGGGGAGCCTGCTCCATGACCCCAGAATGGATGGGGCCTCATCTGCAAAGGGGCAGGGCTGTGGCTAGGCAGCCCTCGTGCTGCCCAGAGCACGCTGGGCGATGCTCTAGTAGCAATTTAAAGGGCCAGAGGCTTCAGACATCATCCCTGCTGCAATCGAGATAGCTGGGAGCTTTGGGCCCTTTTGTATCACCAGCCCCTGGGGCAACTGCCCATTTGCCCCCTCCAGCCTGCCCCCATTGGTGGGCTTGGATGGGAGAGTTAGCTGCTGCCTCTTGGGGAGGCGGGGCACCTCCACTGATGGGAGAAGCTCTCCTGTTTGTATAAGTAGTGTCTTTGCTGAAGTGATACAGCAGCTCATTTTAAGTGAAGACAGCCTCTCAAAAGGCTGTTTCTTGAACCTTCAGGATTTCCTGTGGCTTCTCTCATTGGCACTACCTGTTCATCAGAGTGGTGAGTTATATGGGCCCATAGTATCTAAGCTCCAGGAATATTCCTACTTGGGAGCCTGGCTCCACCAATATTTGGGACTGGGTCTCTCCCTGAGCCTTGCCTGCCACCCTGTTCACCTCCCCCAATTCGCCAAGCAGCTGCCCCCTTCAACTCTACATTGCGTTCTCTCACTGCGGCTGGCTACAGGAGAGTGGTGTTGGGGTCAGGTTGAGGAAGCTACTAAGTTTGCAAGGGAGAAGGGGAGGAGGCATATGGCAGCCCTCCCTTGACTCCAAAGTGGGGGGCTTATTTTGATAAGGAGTGTTACATTTAGATTAATCGGCTAATCGAATAGTCGATGCAAAATGCATTAACTATTTAATTAGCCGATATTTAACATCCTTCATTTCAAAGTGGCAGCACCACATGGAGCTGAGGGTCTGGCCACAGGCTCCCCGTGGTGCTGCCGCTTTGAAGCACCTCCTCTTCTTCCCTCCCCTTGCTGTCTCTTTCTGATAGAGGCAGCAAAGGGTGGAGGAAGCGACCAGTCAACTAGTGTGTCGACTATCCAGTAAGCATTTGCTTATTGGATAGCTGACTAGTTGTTCACATACCTAATCTTGTCTGGACCTCTAGCAGCAGCTGGGGGAGGGCTTGGGTGAGGGATGGGCAGAAGGGGCTCGAGGGAGTGTCATGCAGAGGGGTGTAGGAGGTGGTGAGGAGGGTTTGGAAGAGCATCATGCTGAGTGTGCGAGGGTTGGAACTTATGATGAAACATAAGGGAACTGCCGGAGAAACAGTGATAGGAAAAAAAAAACCCTCTTATCAGAGGATCATTTTAATTTGAATGGCCACCTGCTGCTCCTTTTGAAATGTCAAATGCTTAGAAACCTGCAGATCCACAGATATCCACTTGATATCCACATCTAGGGATGTGAATGCAGAAATCTGTCCTACAGTTTTGTGGCTACTGCTGCAAATGTGAATTCAAATTTTGTATCTTGAACTCTGCAAATTTGCAGATATATGCTTTATATCCATGGCTCGTTTTTGTGGATGCAGATGTGCAGGGCTTGCCAAGCAGCGGCAAGCCCTGCCTGCCAGCTGCATGGGTCTGCGCTTTGCACATGCACAGATCGCTCTGCACCGGCTCTTCCGGGTTGTAATCTACTCACCACGGGCGAGTCGATTACATTATTTGTTGAACCCTGAAGATGTGGATATGGATACATATATCGTATCCGTGCAGGACTCTACAAATGTTTTCACTTCTTCTTAGACCAGCTTTCCTGTTATCTTCCCACTGATGCTTTCTTGTCTTTACTCCTACCATTTCTTCTCTGATTTTTCCCTCTCTAAGGTGCTATGCTCAACCCACCTATGGTACTACATATAATAGTGGGCCACATCCTGAAGTTCTTATTCAGGTGATGCCAGATAGGACTTTCGCATGAGTGTGAATGAGCAGAAATGGACTCCACACTCAGTTCTACTTCGAGCTACTTATATAAAACCCCTTCTAAAATACACTATTCAACATCTGTGCAGTTT
The DNA here is from genome assembly GCF_052426305.1 of Pelodiscus sinensis. Taxonomy (NCBI): domain Eukaryota; kingdom Metazoa; phylum Chordata; order Testudines; family Trionychidae; genus Pelodiscus; species Pelodiscus sinensis. Next base: position 68,287,048 of record NC_143060.1, read on the forward strand.
ACCCTGTATACTGTAACCACAGTGTGTGTATGGGAAAGGACACTTAAAAATAGCATAAATGCTGAATTGCTGTTGTGGCTAAGGGGACTTGGACACAATTGTGTATATGATGTTGATGTAAAGTATTGATGTGGATGTGTATCTTGCTGATAAGTCAGTTGTGTTATTGATCTCCCTCCGTGCCAATCTGCTGAAGATATGAGGTGGTTTGTCTTCCAACTAGGGGGCTGTAACAGAACTTAAGAATGTCCATACTGTGTCAGGCCACTGGGTCACATCCATCTAGCCCAGTGTCCTGTCCACCTAACAGTGGACAATGTTCGGTGCCCCAAAGGGAATAAACATAGCAGGAAATCAGCAAGTGATCCCTCCCTGGTCACCCATTCCCACCTTCTGTCAAACAGAGGCTAAGGACACCATTCTAGCCCATCTTGACTGATAGGACCTATCATTGATCGACCTATCCTCCATCAATTTATCTAGCTCTTTTTTTGAACCCTGTTAAAGTCCTGGTCTTCATAACATCCTTTGGCAAGGAGTTCCACAGATTGACACTGCACTGTGTGAAGAACTACTTCCTTTTGTTTGTTTCAAATTAGCTACCTATTAATTTTATTTGGTGACCCCAAATGATTGACCTGTAGTTCAATCTTTATCAATTTCCGTGTTTAGTTAAGAAATCTCTGAGTTGGCGTGCTCTTTTAGAGGATAGCTGACACAGATGCTGTGCAACATGAAAAAAGGCATAATTTGTGAATATACAGAGGAGGAAGAGGAGGGCTTGGGTAAAGGTCATGAGGGAGGGGAAGAAGAGGCGGGCCCCCTCCCTGGAGCTTGCTGCTGCCTTTAGGGAGAGGGCTGGGAGAGCTTGCCCACTGCAACCCAATCTCATTCCCCTGCCTAGTTCCATACGCCACTCCCCCTCCCACATCCCAACCCTATGCCGCAGCCTAGAACCTGCACCCCAGACCCCTTTCCGTACCCAAACTCCCTCCCAGAGCCATACCCCACAACCTCTCTGTGATGGCACGTTGGGGGTTTCCCGTCTCCTGCACCCCTGTAGTGGCCTGAACAGACTCCACCAGCCAGTAGAATAGAGGAGTTTATTGCTTCTCCAGGATACAGCACAGATGTAATCTGGTTACAGGGCAGGCCTCAGTGCGCCCCCCCCCCCTTGAGATGGGGGGTGGCTGGACCCTACAATCCCAGCCCCCTCCCTAGCTCCTTCTCCCCTGCTTCCCAGACAAACTAAAAACGGTCCCTTCTAGCCCTGCCCCCCAGTCAGGGGCGGCATTCCACCTTCCTTTCTTCCTCTCCCTGGGGTTACCTCCCTGTCCCATCAGCTACTCGGGCAGTGGGAGTCACCCACAGCCCAAGGCTAGCAACCAGAAAGGTACCCACACTACATCACACTCCCCTACACTCCTACCCTGTGCCCCAGCCTAGAGCCTGCACTCTTCCGTCACCCAAACTGCCTGCTCAGAGCTTTACACAGATTGTGGGATATGAAACTTGCAACCATGCTGGGTGCCAGCAAAAATTATGCAAACCTACCTTCCCTGCTCTCCTTCACTCAGTGTGGGTGTCAGCTTTGGACCCAGCCCCATGGCAGTACAGTCCAGATCTAGAGACACATCCCACTGAAGTACTTTCCAAACCAGAGCAAATGAGGCTGGTGCCAAGGGCAGTGGTGTTGGTTCGGTCCAGTCAATAGAAAGACTTTACTACCATGCTTAGACTCTGTCCAATCTTTCTGTCAAACAATGCCTTCTCCTTCTGAGCACTGACATACCTGTCACAACCCCAACACAGCCCGGACTTCAATAAGATTCCACCTAGGTCCTTAGCACAATAATACATCAGCACTCTACATACACGTGCTGCAGGCTAGTACATTACAGTCAGATCAACATACAGTTCAGAAAAAAACCCCTCCAGCTGCTCTGTGGAACAATACTGAAACCTGCTCTCTCATACTTGCTGGAATTGTCCTTTGCCTGGGACAGGGCAGTATTCAGGATTTTGCTTCACACCTTTCCCTCCAGCACAACATCAGGCTAAGCAATTGCATGTGTAAATACCCCATTTCAATCTTGCTCTGAAATCAACAATCATATTGTTCTCTGCACAACCAGCAGTTGTTCTCACCTCTCCAGACATGTGTGTGGCAATGCAGCTAATCCTTTGCACATTTTGTCTAGCAGTTATTTCCTCAGCTTCAAGCAGCTCCTGGCAGAAGGCAGGACAAGACGGCTCCAGCTCTCTTTGTGATGCAGCTTTCCCCTCTCCAGGCATATATAGAGGCTCTTTCTGCCCTGGACCTGCGCCAGACCAATAGCAGTCCCCGCTGCAGAGTAGACAGCACTCCTCAGACCATAGGGAATGAGGAGCCAAAGGGCTTTGGTATTCATTGATGTTCCCCAACCTCAAACCAGTGCATGTGGGCTAGTTTATGGCAGTAGCTTGAGAGCAGGTGACTAGATGTAAAGGCTAGAAATGGTTTGTGTACTCCCAAAGATTTCTCCTTATTAAATCCCACACTTTATCAGGGATTTCAGGCTCCCATTGGGAAAGCCCCTGCCCTACCAATTCTTTGTGCTGTCCTGCAGAGTCCTGTTGGTGAAAGGTCAGAGCAATAGCCCCACAGGCAGCATTTCAGGGGTCATTCACCTCAGACTTACATGCTGGTAACACAATGCAAACTCCTCACACAGCCCCTCCCCATGTATTCAGCCTCTTGCAGCAGGAACACAGAAGGGAGATAGGCTTCTGGCATGTTCATGCTATTACCCTGCTGCCTGGACTGTGAATGCATGAGCCAGTTCACCATAATGTGACAGCCAGCATCCTCACAACCAGCCAGTTTTCTGTAGCAACCACTGCCAAGCACATCTCCCTTGCACCTACATCTCCATAGCAACCACTCCAGCAACCAAATCTCCCTACCACCTATACGAACAATCATGTCTCCTAAGAAACCACCCCAACAACCAAGTCTCCTTACCAGTCACCCCAGAAACCATGGTTTCCTACCATTTGCACTGACAAGCAAATCTCCCTAGCAACCATCACAGCAACCCAATCTCCATAACAACAGAGCAACCACATCTCCTTGGCAAACACATCTCCATAGATATCACACAGGCACCCAAGTCTCCCTGCCATCCACCCGGGCCACCAAGTCTCCCAAACAAACATCACTGCAATCCAATCTCCATAGCAACCATCCTGCCACCAACTTTCTCTAGAAAACACCCTGAAAAGATAACTCTCTACCATCCATCCTGGCAAACAGGTCTCTAGCAACCACCACAGCAACTAAATCCCCATATCAGCCAACTGGCAATCACATTTGCCTAGCAACTGCATCTCTATAATAGCCACACCAGTAACTATTTCTCCCTAACGACCACCAATTAACCACATCTCCCTAGCAACCACATCAGCACCACCTCTTCCTAGTAACCAGCTTAGTAACCAAGTCTCCCTAGGAGCCATTAAGGAAACCACATCTCCCTACAATCCATCTGGTAAACACGTCTCCCCAGCACCCCCCATGGCAGACACCAATCTACAGAGTAACAACCAGCAGACATGTCTAGTAACCATGTCTCCATAACAACCACTTCTCCCTAGCAGCCACCAGGCAACCATGTCTCCTTAGCAACCATGGCTCCATAACATTCACAGCAGCAATTACTTCTCCGGAGTAAACACCCTAGCAACCAAGTCTTCCTGGAAACCCACCGTGCAATCACATCTCCATAGTGACAGTATCTCCTAAGCAACCACTCCAGAAACTATGCCTCCATTGTAATCACCACAGAAATCACATTTCCCTATCATCCAACCTGGCAATCGTGTCTCCTCAGAAACAACCATGGTAATCCAATCTCCATAGCAACCACCCTGCAACCATATCTCCCTAGTAACCATGTCTCCATAGGAACCACTCAAGCACTACTTCTCCCTAACAGCCACCCTATGAACCAAGTTTCCCTAGCAAACCCACAGCAGCCATCTTTCTATACCAACAGGTTTCAGAGAGACAGGCGTTAATCTGTGTCAGCAAAAACAACGAGTCTGGTGGCACCTTTATTAGGGCATAAGATTCCAAGATACAACTCACTTCCTCAGATACTTGAAGTGAAGGAAAGGCAGTGTAACATCAGTGCTAATTAAATCAGGGTGGATGTGGCTCACCTCTAACACTGATGAGAAGATGAGAGTACCTGAAGGGGAAATTACTTACTGTAATGAGAGAGCTATTCCATGTCTCTGTTCAGACCCATTCTGATGGTATCAAATTTGCATATGAATTCCAGCTCTGCAGTTTCACATTGCAATCAGTTTTTGAAGTTTTTTTTGCCTAAGAACAGTAACTTGCGAGTCAGTAACTGTATGTCCAGGGAGGTTAAAGTATGCCCCCACTGGTTTGTGTATGTTACCATTCTTGATATCTGATTTGTGTCCATTTTCTCTTTTGCATAGAGACAGTCAGGTTTGTCCAATGCACATAGCAGAGGGGGATTGCTGGCACATGATGGCACTTATCACATTTGTAGATGTGCAGGTGCATGAGCCCCTACTGGCATAGCTGATGTGGTTGGGTCCTGTGATGGTGTCATTAGTGTAGATGTGTGGATAGAGTTGGCAATGAGGTTTATTGTAGGGACTGATTCCTGGGTTAGTGTTTCTGTTGTGAGGTATAAAGTTGGATGTATTTGTTTCAGGTTGGGGGGGAGGGGTCTGTCTGTAAGAGAGGACTGGCCTAGCAGGTACCCAAAAGTTACCTACTACAGGATGGACCCTACAAAGAAAGCAACAGAACACCACTAGCTATTACCTACAGTCGCCAGCTAAAACCTCTACTACACATCATCAAGGATCTACCACCCATTTTAGATGACAATCCCTCACTCTCTCACACTTTGGGGGACAAGCTGGTCCTCTCTAACCTTAACCCTTAAAACCATGTCCATGTCATACGGATGGTAAAATGGTTACCTGGTTAAATGAGAGCACTGAACCAATTAACTGTTTTGACTTGGGTCCTGTCACCTGGCCTGCTGTCTGGCCACATTGTGGTCATGGACAAGGTCCTGTTGTTGCTGTGAGGTCCCCCTGCCACTCCTACCATGGCTGTGGGGTCCTACTCTCTGGCCCGCCATCCCCTCTGTGGTGGGGAGTGCTGTGGCCTGGCATAGTTGGCCACCACCAGACTTAGCTGACAAAGGTCGATTACCCACTAGTGCAGTAGCACCAGGCCCCTTTGAATCACTGTGCCCTGGAGCAATTGTCCCTTTTTTTCGTCTCTCTCCATTGGTTGGGCCTGTAAGCTTCAGAGTACCACCTGATGTGTCTCCCATGAGGCAGCTGAGTAGTCTGAAACGTAACTTGGTAGCTTTTCTGCTCCATCCATCCCCCAGAAGTTCCTTTTCCTCTAGGAGACAGAATTTGTAAGAAAGACTTGAGCTCCATTTTAAGGGAGATGACCCAGTGGAAACCAAGTTTCTTTGTGAACTTTAACTCCTAGCTTCTTCCTGTTGGACTTTTGCACGTCCTTCAGGTACCACTTGCCCAAGATGAAATGGCACTTTCCTTTGATTATGCTTTGCGGAGAAAAATCAAACCTGCTGACCCCCAAAAGCTGGGGGAAGTGATGCCACACTACAAGGCTAGTCCATAATGGCATGGTCTAGCTGGTGCTTGGTCCTGCTGTGAGGGCAGGGGACTGGACTTGAGGACCTCTGAGACCAGGTCAGTCCCCCTCCTGAGACCCTGGCCTCTGTTCCATCCATTCTCTCACCCTTTGAGGGCTGCAGCAGGGCCCTCACTTGCCGAGTTTTTAGCCCTGGACCAGTCACAGCTGAGTAGCGAGTCCTCTTCTAGCCCCGTGGGAATAGGGAGCCATTCAACACTCCTTGCTCGAGCTCCTCACCTCCCCCTGTAGCCTTTAGCAGGGCTGGAGGTTCCTCCTGTTCCTCTTCTCTGTATCTCCTTACCCCTGGATTGTTTGCTCCTCCTCCACTCTCTCTCCCCCTCCTTTGGCTGAGGGAAGGCTTTTAAAGAGGCCCTGTGGAAGCCTAATTCAACTCACCTGGCCCTTAATTAGTTTGTAGCTTCCCTGTCTCAGCTGCCCCTTTTCCCTTTTAACAGGCTTTTTACCCTTCTCCATCACACCCTCTCAGGGTCCATTCCAATTCTATGGCAGGCATATCTGACTATGTGCAGTACACAGCTGATGCATCCCTGCTACTGGAAGCACCATTCTCCAGACAGAGGGCTAGTCAGGAGCTGGATGAGACAACATGATCAGATGTCTCTGAGAGAGCCTTTGTGGAGGACATGGAATCTGAAACTGACTCCACAGGAGCCAGTGAGACCAAGTACGTAAAGGATCACAAAGGTGAGGATAGTAATAGAAATGTAGCCATGGTAGTCTGGGGTAGCTGAAGCAAAATGCAGGACTATGTAGCACTTTAAAGACTAACAAGATGGTGTCACGTTGCTGAATTGGAGGGAAGCAGCCAGATCGCTGCTGCACCCCTAGGTGGGGGTGTTGGCCCCAGAAATTGGTGTGGGGGGAGCCATGTGGGGTATTGAATGGGAGATTATTGTTTGTTGATCTTATGTACGCTATTTATGTGAGTGTATAATGTCTATGTGTGTAGGTAGGAATCTGTAATCTGTGTGGAAGCTGAATATTTCTGTGAATGTGGTTGAGGATTGCTATGGACAGGCTGAGTAGTGAAGCCCTGTGGAACAATGGCCCTTGATGGCCCAAAGACACACCTAAAGCAGGAGGGCGGAGACCCAAGAGCTGCCAGCAGAGAGAGGCTGAGGACCAGGTGACAGGCTGAGACCAGAAGAGGCGAGGAAGGAGGTATAAAGAGGCCATGCGGTCGATGCCATTTTGTTCTCAGCTCAGCACTTCATCCCAGAGGCAGCACTGCAGGGATTGAAGAGCCCGGAAGACCTGTGAACCCATCCTGATCGTAGGATGTGCAATAAGAACTTTTAAACCAGCAGCTGTACATCTCTGCTAGAGCCTGCATCGAGAACTGGGAGATTCGGTGCATGTAACGTACTGTACTTTAATAACCTTACTCTCAGGCTTTTCTTTCTTGTGTTAATAAACCTTTAGTTTTAGATTCTAAAGGATTGGCCCAGAGTGATTTGTGGGTAAGGTCCAGAGGGTAAATTGACCAGGGATCTGTGGCTGGTTTCTTGGAACCGGACAGAACTTGTTCGGGGTAGGTGGGATTGGGTGCTAGGACCCCCCACCTGTGTATGAGGCCCGGGGCCATCGGGGGCACGGATATTGCTGGGGTGTCGGAGGGGTTTTGCTCGGGAGGCTTCAGGCAGGCAGCTGAAGCGCTCTGTGGGACTGGTTTGTGGCCTGTGTGGAGAGGTCGCCAGTCGGGGGCTGTAAGGAGCCCCGGATTCGAGCAATTCGCCCTGAGCGGACGCCCTCAGCTGTGCCCAGACATGGCCCGGTCCGTCACAGATGGTTTAACAGGTGATGAGCTTTCGTGGGCCAGACCCACTTCCTCAGATCAAATAGTGGAAGAAAATAGTCACAGCCATATATACCAAAGGATACAATTAAAAAAAATGAACACACATGAAAAGGACAAATGCTGCTAGGGGGATGCGGGGGAGGGGGGGGGAAGGAAGGTAAGTGTCTGTGAGTTAATGATATTAGAGGTGGGGAAAGTTAGATGTCTGTGAGCTAATGGTATTAGAGGTGATAATTGGGGAAGCTATCTTGGTAATGGGTAAGGTAGTTGGGGTCTTTGTTCAATCCCCCCGGAGAATGTCGAATTTTAACATGAATGACAGTTCAGAGGATTCCCTTTCAAGTGCAGATGTAAAAGGTCTTTGTAGCAGAATGCAGGTGGGTAAGTCATTGAGAGAGTGTCCTTTCTGGTTAAAATGGCAAGAAATAGTTTTTTCTTTGTGATCTTGTCTGATATCTGTTTTGTGGGCATTAATCCTTTGGCGAAGTGTCTGAGATGTTTGTCCAATGTACATAGCAGACGGACACTTCTGGCACATGATAGTATAAATTATATTTCTGGATGCGCAGGAATATGTGTTCTTGATCCTATAACTCACTTGGTTGGGTCCAATAATGGTATCAGCAGAATGAATATGTGGACAGAGCTGGCAACGGGGTTTGTTGCAAGGGAAGGTACCAGGGTTGGTATTAGTGTGGTATGTCCTGTGGTGGTTGGTAAGAATCATCTTGAGGTTAGGTGGTTGTCTATAGGAGACTATGGGTCTGTCTCCCAGAGCCTCTTGGAGTATGGTATCCTGTTCCAGTATAGGCTGTAGTTTATTGATAATGTGTTACCTTCCTTCCTCCCCTCCCCCTCCTGCATCCCCCTTCTGTTCTGAAATGTGATTTGTCCTTTTCATATGTGTTCATTTTTTGTAATTGTATCCTTTGGTATATATGGTTGTGACTATTTTCTTCCACTAGTTGATCTGAGGAAGTGGGCCTGGCCCACGAAAGCTCATCACCTAATAAACCATCTTGTTAGTCTTTAAAGTGCTACATAGTCCTGCAAAGGTGAGGATGAGTGAGCAATGTTCAGCACAGCAGGATCTGGGAGATGATGTGACAGCCTCACACTTTGGCAGTGCTTCATCTTCTTTCTAGTGCCCAATGTGGGTTACATTAACTTCATTTGTGTTCTGGGATGCTGTTTTTATAATGGGTGTGGAGGGGGGGAGGGTGTTTTCAATTAGTACTTGTGCCTACTTCCTTAGGGTTTTGTGGATATTTTTTAGGTACTAAGTTCTTGTGAGCAAATCTAAGTGAACTTACTGTAATTCACACTGCTTGCTGAGAGAACTTACTAATTACTCAAGTAAGTGAGCAAATAAAACAAGCAGGATGTATTAAAATGTAAGAAAAGTACAGGCAGTCCCCGGGTTACGTACAAGATAGGGACTGTAGGTTTGTTCTTAAGTTGAATCTGTATGTAAGTCGGAACTGGCGTCCAGATTCAGCCGCTGCTGAAACTGATCAGATTCAACTTAAGAACCCCAGGCATCCCCAACCCCAGGTCAGTTTCAGCAGCGGCTGACTTGGGGACGCCTGGGGCAGAGCAGCTGGGGTGCTGCTGGGTTGGTCCCGTAGCACCGAGGAGCGGTGCTGCGGGACCAACCGGCAGCGCCCCACCTGCTCTACCACAGGCCCGGGGCTTTGCTCCACGTCTCCCTGGTCTGCTGCGGGGGGGGCCACTAGCTGCGCCCCCCGCCCCCTCCCAGCAGACCAGGGACACGGGGAGCAAAGCCGCAGCGGTGGCGGAGTCCTACGCCTCCGCCTCCCCGGCTTTGCTCTGGGTGTCCCTGGTCTACTGGAGACAGTCCCCAGCAGACCAGAGGCACCGGGAGCAAAGCGGCAGCGGCGATGGGGTGCCGCGCCTCCCCGGCTTTGCTCCAGGTGTCCCTGGTCTGCTGGAGACGTTCCCCAGCAGACCAGGGGCACCTGGAGCAGCTTTTCTCGCCCCGGAGGTGGAGGTGGCGGGACTGCCTCGCTCTGGGCGGTCCCGCTGCCTGCGAGCTCCAGGGCGAGAAAAGCCCCGTTCGTAAGTGCGGATCCGACATAAGTCAGATCCGCGTAACTCGGGGACTGCCTGTATAGAGTAATTTTAAAACCTAGATCACTAGCCGTGTTCTCCCTAAGCTGTGGGGCAGCACAGCTTCACAGGTGATTAATCAACCGGGCCCAGGCAGAGGCTCAGGGCTCTGTGCATGGAGCTGACTGGTTGGGCAGGACTGATTAATCACCTCTGAAGCTGTGCTGCTGCACAGCTTAGAGGAAACACTGATCTCTAGTAAGTGTTCTATAAGCATCTATATTTTTCAGAAATATGCTTCTGTAGGTCTGTCCATCTGTGAACCTATTAGTCCTAGATCTCCTCCTTAACGGTAAGAGCTAGAAGCATCACATTTGGAATGCAGCTTCCTCTATCTTAACTTAAAGAAAGTTCAAGGTTTGGATGTGCCAGAACAATGAGATGTGCCTGGAATTTGATTGATTCTTATACAATGGAAAGGAAGGGGTGTCTGTAGGAGGGAGTTACACTGTGAAATGACCACTGTGGGGCAGCAAGCGCCCCAGCGAGAAGTCACTGGCCCACAGCAGCTGACACCCTTGCCTGTCCCAGGGAGCAGCTGCTGCCCTCTGTGTGGCCTTTGTCACCCTTGGGCCAGCCCCAGGGAGAGCTGGTGGGCTGCCTTTGTTCCACCTGCCCCTGGTACTGGCCTGAGGTGCACGAGTGGGAGGCCTGTGTGGCTACTCCCTGCCCCCAAGCCAGCCCTGGGGACACGTTCATTCTCCTGCCTTTTGGACCACTCCTGGGGTAAAGCTGATGGCTGGGATGCACCTCCTGACTGGCACTGGGAAGAAGCTGGTGGCCGGGGTGCACCAGAAAGCTAAACGTACACAAATCCATGGGTCCAGACTTAATGCATCCAAGGGTACTGAGGGAGGGTATGTCTACACTACCCTCCTAATTCGAAGTAGGAGGGTAATGTAGGCATACCGCACTTGCAAATAAAGCCCGGGATTTGAATTTCCCGGGCTTCATTTGCATGAAGCCGGCCGGCGCCATTTTTAAATGCCGGCAGTTCGAACCCTGTGCCGCGCGGCTACACGCGGCACAGAGTAGCTAGTTCGGATTAGGCTTCCTCATTCCACGTGGAATGAGGAGTACAGCTAGTTCAGATTAGGAAGCCTAATCCGAACTAGCTACTCCGTGCCACGTGTAGCCGCGCGGCACAGGGTTCGAACTGCCGGCATTTAAAAATGGCGCCGGCCGGCTTCATGCAAATGAAGCCTGGGAAATTCAAATCCCGGGCTTCATTTGCAAGTGCGGTATGCCTACATTACCCTCCTACTTCGAATTAGGAGGGTAGTGTAGACATACCCGGAGTTGGCAAATGTCATTGAGGAGCCTTTGGCCATTATCTTTGAAAAGTCGTGGAGATCGGGAGAAATCCCGGATGATTGGAAAAAGGCAAATGTAGTGCCCATCTTCAAAAAAGGGAAAAAGGACGATCCAGGGAACTATAGGCCGGTCAGTCTTACCTCGGTTCCTGGAAAAATCATGGAAGGGATCCTTAAGGAATCCATTTTGAGGCACTTGGACGAGAGGAAAGTGATTAGGAATAGTCAGCATGGATTCACAAAGGGCAAGTCGTGCCTGACCAATCTGATTAGCTTCTATGATGAGGTAACTGGCTCTGTGGATGTGGGAAAGTCAGTGGATGTGATATACCTTGACTTTAGCAAAGCTTTTGATAAGGTCTCCCACAATATTCTTGCCAGCAAGTTAAGGGAATGTGGATTGGATAAATGGACAGTAAGATGGATAGAAAGATGGCTAGAAGGCTGGGCCCAGTGGATAGTGATCAACAGCTTGATGTCAGGTTGGCGGTCGGTAGCGGAGTGCCCCAAGGATTGGTTCTAGGGCCAGTTTTGTTCAACTTTTTTATTAATGACATAGAGGGGGGATGGATTGTACCATCAGCAGAGGAAGGAGAAAATTTGTTCCTCTTGGTTACTGAGGACAGGACAAGGAGTAATGGGCTTAAAGTGCAGCAGGGGAGGTTTAGATTGGACATTAGGAAAAAATTCCTAACTGTCAGGGTGGTCAAATATTGGAATAAATTGCCAAGGGAGGTGGTGGAATCTCCCTCTCTGGAGATATTTAAGAACAGGTTAGATAGACATCTGTCAGGGATGGTGTAGACAGAGCTTGGTCCTGCTTTGAGGGCGGGGGGCTGGACTCGATGACCTCTCGAGGTCCCTTCCAGTCCTATTATTCTATGATTCTAAGCTAGGGAGAGAGGTAGATAGAATCCAGAATGACCTAGACAGATTAGAGGATTGGGCCAAAAGAAATCTGATGAGGTTCAACAAGAACAAGTGTAGAGTCCAGCAGAAAAGGACCTGGGGGTTACAGTGAATGAGAAGCTGGATGTGAGTCAACAGTGTGCCCTTGTAGCCAAGAGGGCTAATGGCATATTAGGGGCATTAGGAGGAGCATTGCTAGCAGATCCAGAGAAATGATTATTTCCCTTTATTCGGCTTTGGTGAGGCCACATCTGGAGTATTGCGTTCAGTTTTGCCCCCCCCCCCCCCACTATAGAAAGGATGTGGACGCATTGGAGAGGATCCAGCGGAGGGCGACCAAAATGATGAGGGGGCTGGAGCCCATGACATATGAGGAGAGACTGAGGGATTTGGGTTTGTTCAGTCTGCAGAAGAGAAGAGTGAGGGGGGATTTGATAGCAGCCTTCAACTTCCTGAAGGGAGGTTCCAAAGAGGACGGAGAAAGGCTGTTGATAGTAGTGATGGATGGCAGAACAAGGAGCAATGGGCTGAAGTTACAGTGGGAGAGGTCTAGGTTGGATATTAGGAAAAACTATTTCACTAGGAGGGTGGTGAAGCACTGGAATGGGTTACCCAGGGAGGTGGTGGAATCTCCATCCCTAGAGGTTTTTAAGTCTCGGCTTGACAAAGCCCTGGCTGGGTTGATTTAGTTGGGATTGGTCCTGCCTTGGGCAGGGGGCTGGACTTGATGACCTCCTGAGGTCTCTTCCAGCTCTATGATTCTATGAACTCAGCTACCCCTTTGAATCTGGTGGCTAGTTAATGTAATGCACAGAACATGTTTCCTTCGGAGCAGCACTGACACCTGGTGACCAGCTGGAATAATACACAGAGTATGGCTCTCAAAGAGCAGCAGTGGCACCGGAGACCACTTGGTGCAACACACAGTGTGTTTTGCTTGGTGGAGCCGTGACACCTGGTCGCCAAATGGGGAGTTATGTAAAACGTGTGTTTCCCATAGAGAAGAAGTGACACCTGGTGGCCAGTCAGGGTAACACCAAGTGTGTCTCGCTCTCAGCAGCAGTGACATTGAGTGGCTGTTTGGCATAATCATAGAATCATAGAATCATAGGCCTGGAAGGGACCTCGAGAGGTCATCGAGTCCAGCCCCCCGCCCTCAAGGCAGGACCAAGCTCCGTCTACACCATCCCTGACAGATGTCTATCCAACCTGTTCTTAAATATCTCCAGAGAGGGAGATTCCACCACCTCCCTTGGCAATTTATTCCAATATTTGACCACCCTGACAGTTAGGAATTTTTTCCTAATGTCCAATCTAAACCTCCCCTGCTGCACTTTAAGCCCATTACTCCTTGTCCTGTCCTCAGAAACCAAGAGGAACAAATTTTCTCCTTCCTCCTTGTGACACCCTTTTAGATATTTGAAAACCGCTATCATGTCCCCCCTTAATCTTCTTTTTTCCAAACTAAACAAGCCCAGTTCATGAAGCCTGGCTTCATAGGTCATGTTCTCTAAACCTTTAATCATTCTTGTCGCTCTTCTCTGTACCCTTTCCAATTTCTCCACATCTTTCTTGAAATGTGGCACCCAGAACTGGACACAGTACTCCAGCTGAGGCCTAACCAGTGCAGAGTAGAGCGGCAGAATGACTTCACGAGTTTTGCTTACAACACACCTGTTGATACAACCTAGAATCATATTTGCTTTTTTTGCAACAGCATCACACTGTTGACTCATATTCAACTTGTGGTCCACTATGACCCCTAGATCCCTTTCCGCCATGCTCCTTCCTAGACAGTCGCTTCCCATCTTGTATGTATGGAACTGATTGTTCCTTCCTAAGTGGAGCACTTTGCATTTCTCTTTATTAAGCCTCATCCTGTTTACCTCTGACCATTTCTCTAACTTGCTAAGGTCATTTTGAATTATGTCCCTATCCTCCAAAGAAGTTGCAACCCCACCCAGTTTGGTGTCATCTGCAAACTTAATAAGCGTACTCTCTATCCCAATATCTACATCATTGATTAAGATATTGAACAGTACGGGTCCCAAAACAGACCCTTGCGGAACTCCACTTGTTATCCCTTTCCAGCAGGATTTAGCACCGTTAACAACAACACTCTGACTACGGTTATCCAGCCAACTATGCACCCACCTTATCGTGGCCCTATCTAAGTTATATTTGCCTAGTTTATCAATAAGAATATCATGCGAGACCGTATCAAATGCCTTACTAAAGTCTAGGTATATGACATCCACCGCTTCTCCCTTATCCACAAGGCTCGTTATCCTATCAAAGAAAGCTATCAGATTAGTTTGGCATGACTTGTTCTTCACAACCCCATGCTGGCTATTCCCTATCACTTTATTACCTTCCAAGTGTTTGCATATGATTTCCTTAATTACCTGCTCCATTATCTTCCCTGGGACAGACGTTAAACTGACCGGTCTGTAGTTTCCTGGGTTGTTCTTATTCCCCTTTTTATAGATGGGCACAATATTTGCCCTTTTCCAGTCTTCTGGAATCTCCCCTGTCTGCCATGATTTTTCAAAAATCATAGCTAAAGGCTCAGATACTCAAGGAGCTGATAGAGGAGGTATCCTGGGATGCATTTCATCAGGACCTGGTGACTTGCTGACATCTAACTTTCCTAAGTGATTTCTAACTTGTTCTTTGTGTATCCTATCTTCTAAACTTACCCTCTCTCTGCTTGTATTCACTACGTTAGGCACACCTCCAGACTTCTCGGTGAAGACCGAAACAAAGAAGTCATTGAGCATCTCTGCCATTTCCAAGTTTCCTGTTACTGCTTCTCCCTCCTCACTGAGCAGTGGGCCTACCCTGTCCTTGGTCTTCCTCTTGCTTCTAATGTATTTATAAAAGGTCTTCTTGTATCCCTTTATGCCTGTAGCTAGTTTGATCTCATTTTGTGCCTTTGCCTTTCTAATCTTGCCCCTGCATTCCCGTGTTGTTTGCCTATATTCATCCTTTGTTAGTTGTCCTAGTTTCCATTTTTTATACGACTCCTTTTTTATTTTGAGATCATGCAAGATCTCCTTGTTAAGCCAAGCTGGTCTTTTGCCATATTTTCTATCTTTCCTACACAGCGGAATTGTTTGCTTTTGGGCCCTTAACAACGTCCCTTTGAAATACTTCCAACTCTCCTCAGTTGTTTTTCCCTTCAGTCTTGCTTCCCATGGGACCTTACCTACAAGTTCTCTGAGCTTATCAAAATCTGCCTTCCTGAAATCCATTACCTCAATTGTGCTGGTCTCCCTTCTACCTTTCCTTAAGATCATGAACTCTATTATTTCATGATCACTGTCCCCTACACTGTCTTCCACTTTCAAGTTCTCAACTAGTTCCTCCCTATTTGTTAAAACCAAATCCAGAACAGCTTCTCCTCTGGTAGCTTTTTCAACCTTCTGAAACAGAAAGTTGTCTCCAATGCAGTCCAGAAACTTATTGGATAGCCTGTGCCCCGCTGTGTTAGTTTCCCAACATATGTCTGGATAGTTGAAGTCCCCCATCACCACCAAATCTTGGGCTTTGGATAGTTTTGTTAATTGTTTAAAAAAGGCCTCATCCACCTCTTCCACCTGGCTAGGTGGCCTGTAGTAGACTCCTAGCATGATATCACCCTCGTTTTTTACCCCTTTTAGCTTAACCCAGAGACTCTCTACACAGCTATCTCCTATGTTCATCTCCACTTCAGTCCAAGTGTGTACATTTTTAATATACAAGGCAACCCCTCCTCCCTTTTTTCCCTGTCTGTCCTTCCTGAGCAAGCCGTACCCTTCCATACCAACATTCCAATCACGCGTCCCATCCCACCAGGTTTCTGTAATACCAGTGATATCATAGTTGTATTTATTGGTTAGCAATTCCAGTTCTTCCTGCTTATTACCCATACTTCTCACATTTGTATATAGGCATCTAAGATACTGATTTGATCTTGCCTCCCTGTTGTGCCCTGATCCTCCTTTCTCCTTGCCATTATAGGCAGTAGTCCCCCCCATTTCCAACCCATCTCCCAGTCCCGCACATTCAGCACTTACCTGTGGGCTTTGCTCACCTGTCCCCGTCGAACCTAGTTTAAAGCCCTCCTCACAAGGTTAGCCAGTCTGTGTCCAAACAAGGCCTTCCCGCTCCTGGAAAGGTGAACTCCATCTCCGCCAAGCAGTCCTTCCTGGAAGAGCACCCCGTGATCAAGGAAGCCGAAGTCAAGCATGTAGTCAACCTGTGGAACTCCTTGCCAGAGGAGGCTGTGAAGGCTAGGACTATAACAGAGTTTAAAGAGAAGCTAGATAATTTCATGGCGGTCAGGTCCATAAAAGGCTATTAGCCAGGAGATAGAAATGGTGTCCCTGGCCTCTGTTCGTCAGAGGCTGGAGAAGGATGGCAGGAGACAAATTGCTTGATCATTGTCTTCGGTCCACCCTCTCTGGGGCATCTGGTGCTGGTCACTGTTGGCAGACAGGCTACTGGGCTAGATGGACCTTTGGTCTGAGTCAGTAGGGCCGTTCTTATGTAGATAGTATCATGAGTCCACGAAAGGTCATGATCCTGTCTACATGTTTTGTTAGTCTATAAAGTGCTACCAGACCATTTGTTGTTGTTTTTTTTCATTTATTTCCAGATGCTCTGAACTAGCATCCCATGGATCCCTTTCACCTCTTCAGTCATTTCAGCATTTTAGTGTTTAAGACGGTATTATCTAGGGTTATTTTTAGTTACTACTTATGCTTAAGGCTTTTTCCGCCTTGTGTCTTTATTTGGCTCGAGTACTGTCTTACAGGCTCATTGCATTATTGCCTTAATTTATATCTAAGCATCACCTAGCAAATACTTAGTCCTGCAGGCACCAGTACTAAGGGGGACTGGAAGTTCTTACTGTAGTCTCTAATCCAGCGTTTCTCAAACTGGGTCGCAAGCCCCAGGAGGGTTGTGAGCAACTTGGGAGGGGGGTTGCAGCTGGATTGGGCTTTTCACTTGCGACCCCTCTCCCCCGGGCTGTGAAGAGCGGCAGGGCGGCGGAAGGCAGCTGCCAGCAAGCCGCACAGCGTGGCCGGGGCCATGGGACTTAAGGAGTGTGGCTCAGCTGCAGGAGGCGGCAAGGCAGCGGGAGAGTGGGATGCGGAGCAGAAAAGAGACACAGAGGAGAAAGAGATGGGGGAAAGGAGCCTGCAGGGGGGAGGGTGTTAAGGACTGCACGTGCCATGAAGGAACCCCAGGAGGGCAAGGAGTCTGGTGAGAAGGGGGGGAGGAAGCGACCCAGGGCAGTGAGGGTGGGTGGCCACACAAATTCATTTAGCATTTTAGGGGGTGGTGGTATCACAAATTTTGAGAACCCCTGCTGTAATCCATGTTCCAGCAATCACATAAAAATGTGATGTTAAACTCATGTATGTTTTACCCTAGAAATATACAAATCTTTTAATTTTGAAATAAATCTAAATGCCTGGTGTTCTGTTCATATTCTTTTGAGCAGGTGTTGCAGTTTATTCATATTTAAGAGCTTATGTATTAATTTATTGCTCACCATTTTAGAGTTAAAACAAAATAAAGGACTATGTAGCACTTTAAAGACTAACAAGATGGTTTATTAGATGATGAGCTTTCGTGGGCCAGACCCACTTCCTCAGATCAAGTAGTGGAAGAAAATAGTCACAACCATATATACCAAAGGGTACAATTAAAAAAAATGAACACATATGAAAAGGACAAATCACATTTCAGAACAGGAGGGGGATGCGGGAGGGTGGGAGGGTGGGGGGGTGGGTGGGAAGGTAAATGTCTGTGAGCTAATGGTATTAGAGGTGATAATTGGGGAAGCTATCTTTGTAATGGGTAAGATAGCTAGAGTCTTTGTTGAGACCCCCACGTAGAGTGTCAAATTTTAGCATGAATGACAGTTCAGAGGATTCCCTTTCAAGTGCAGATTTAAAAGGCTTCTGAAGCAGGATGCAGGTAATTAAGTCGTTGAGACAGTGTCCTTTCTGGTTGAAATGGCAAGAATCTGTTTTTTCTTTGTGCTCCTGTCTAATGTCTGTTTTGTGGGCATTGATTCTTTGGCGAAGTGTCTGAGACGTTTGTCCAATGTACAAAGCAGACGGACACTTTCAGCACATGATAGCATAAATTATATTTCTGGATGCGTAGGAATATGTGTTCTTGATCTTATAACTCACTTGGTTAGGTCCAATAATGGTATCAGCAGAGTGAATATGTGGACAAAGCTGGCAACGGGGTTTGTTGCAAGGGAAGGTACCAGGGTTGGTATTAGTGTGGTATGTCCTGTGGTTGTTGGTAAGAATCATCTTGAGGATAGGTGGTTGTCTATAGGACACTATGGGTCTGTCTCCCAGAGCCTCTTTGAGTATGGTATCCTGTTCCAATATAGGCTGTAGTTTATTGATAATGTGTTGGACAGGTTTAAGTTGGGGGTTGTAGGTGATGACAAGTGGTGTTCTATTGTCGGTTTTCTTGGGTCTGTCTTGAAGTAGATGGTTTCTAGGTATTCATCTGGCTCTTTCAATTTGCTTTTTTATTTCTCCGGGTGGGCAGTTGAAGTTTATAAATGCTCGGAAGAGATCCTGAAGATTTTGGTCTCTGTCAGTGGGATTAGAGCAGATGCGGTTGTATCGAAGGGCTTGGCTATAGATGATGGATCATATGGTGTGTGCTGGATGGGGGCTGGAAGCATGTAGGTAACTGTACGAGTCAGTGGGTTTTCTGTAGAGGGTGGTGTCTAATTTTCCATTGTTGATTTGTATGGTGGTGTCCAGGAAATGGATCTCCTGTGTAGAATGGTCCAGGTTGAGGTTGATGGTGGGGTGTAGGTTGTTGAAATCTCTGTGGAATGTCTCCAGTGTTTCTTGGCTATGCGTCCAGATCATAAAGATGTCCTGGATGTAGCGTAAGTAGAGAAGGGGCAAAAGGGGACGGGAGTTGAGGAAACGTTGTTCTAGGTCAGCCATAAAGATATTAGCATACTGTGGGGCCATGCATGTACCCATGGCTGTGCCTCTGATCTGGAGGTATAAGTTGTTCTCAAACTGGAAATAATTGTGGGTGAGAACAAAGTTACATAGGTCTGTTATCAGGTTGGCAGTGATGTCCTCTGGGATAGTGTTTCTAATTGCTTGTAATCAGTCTTCATGTGGGATGTTGGTGTATAGAGCTTCTACGTCCATGGTGGCAAGAATGGTGTTATTGGGGAGGTTATCGATGTTTTGTAGTTTCCTTAGGAAGTCAGTAGTGTCTCGGAGATAGCTGGGGGTGTTGGTTGCGTAGGGTTTGAGGAGACAGTCTACATAGCTGGATAGACCAGTAGTGAGCGTGCTGATACCAGAGATGATGGGACGTCCGGGGTGTCCAGGTTTATGGATCTTGGGAAGCAGATAGAACAATCCTGGTCGGGGGTCAGAAGGTGTTTCTGTGTGGATTTGTTCCTGAGTAGCTGTAGGGAGGCTTTTAAGGAGACAGTATTCTGAGGTGGGATCAGAGGAGAGAGGTTTGTAAAATGTGGTGTTGGAGAGTTGTCTGGTTGCCTCCTGGTTATAGTCGGCCTTATTCATAATGACCACAGCACCACCTTTGTCAGCTGGTTTGATTATAATATCCAGGTTGTTTTTGAGACTCTGGATGGCATGGTGTTCGGTGCGGCTGAGATTGTGTGTCGCTTGTTGTCGTTTGCGAATAATGTCAGTCTGTGCGTTGTTGCGGAAGCTTTGTATATAGAAATCCAGATTGTAATTCCGACCGTCAGGGGGAGTCCATATAGAATTATTTTTCCTTTTGTGTTGATTGGGGGGGATCAGGTAGGTCAGACTGATGTTCATTGGTGTTTTGGATATATTCTCGGAGGCGAAGGCGGCAAAAAAAAGCTTCAGGGTCACCACAAAATTGTATCCAGTTTGTGGGGGATGTGGGACAGAAAGAGAGACCCCGGGACAAGACAGACTCTTCTGCTGGATTGAGTTTGTAGCTGGAGAGGTTAACAATATTATCCGGTGGGTTGAGGTAGTTGCTGTTGTAGCCTGTGGTGTGGAGCAGTTTAGAAAGTTTGTCTTTTCTTTGTTGTAGGGAATAGAAGTGACCAGACTAACACGGCTACATTTCTATCACATTTTAGAGTTAGATGTTATCACTAACTTTTTAGCGGTTATGTTCCCAGCACTTACCAGCTCTGAGGTATTGCTCCCTGCTGGCTGGTTAGGATCTAAGCTCACCACACCAGATTTAGTGGTTTTCTCTAGGAATGTCAATGTATAGACGACTACACGATTAACCAATGAGCCTCAATTTATTGGTCAATCCTGTAGATTACACGCATTCTCCCCTCTCGCCCGCTGTCTCTATCAGAGGCAGCAAGGAGGGAGGAGGCGTGAGCTGATGCCTGTGGGAAACCAGCTTTTTAGTCAGCTTGTCACAAGAGGGCGCGGTTGTACAGTTGATCGGGCTGCACTACACGGCACATTGGGTCAGCTTCACAGAACAAAAAACCCAGAGTAGCTCAAATACTTATTAAAGGTATTTTATTGCAAGCAATTCAGGAGCAGTTTTAAAAGCGATATATCTGTCTAGTAATTAGCAAGTAAAAGGCAGGTTAAAAGCAATGTTTAATTTGAATAGTTAACAGTCTAAATCTAATCTCTAACCCAATTTAGCATCCTAATTCTTAATCCAGTCTAACACACATACTCTCATACACACATCCCACTTGCCTTCTGGGACTGGCCAAAACCCAGGTAATGTTGGTTAATTTGGTTGAGGCGGAAGTCCGACACACACGTCACCCCAATATGTCGTATTGATGGACTCTAACTTGTGGGGCAAAATGGTTTGGTATATATCCCCTCGGCGGGGCCAGTCAAGTGGGACAATGTCCACTGGTTGCACACAACCTGGGTGGGGTGATGTCATACCCTCCTTGCTAGTGTGACCAAGACCACCCTTGAGGCGCCCTGCTCGCGTCACCCAGTTCTGCTTGCCTCACCCCAAGTGACAAACAAGAGAATGTCCTTGACTTGGTCTCTCCCCTGTGTCTCCTTCTTTTCTGGGAACGTTGCCTCCTTCTGTACCGTTTTGTCTCCTCAGCACACACAGTCTTTTCTTTCACACAGTCCTTTCTCTCAAAGCTGTAAACAAGTCCATAATCCTCCAAGGCCCTGACTCGAACCTTAGTATGGCCTCTCTTCAGCTCACGTACTGTTAATTCAGTCATGCCAATCATTCACACTAGCCATGATTTGTGACAAATGCCCCACAAGCATTGGATCGGCCTGTTCCCCCACCTCTGTGCTGCTGCCTCTGATACAGAGGAAGCGGTATGGTGGGAGGAGGCAGGCGGGAGCTGATATGCATGAGCACTGTGTGTGGTGGCTTCATGGACCCACCTGTCAATCCCCTTGCTGCCTCTTCTAGAGTCAAGAGGGGGCAGGCAGGAGCTGGTGCTGGCTTTGCAAGCTGCCTGCCCGCCTGCCCATGCTGCTTCCTGTATCAGAGGGGGGGGGGGGGCAGGGAAAGGTGCTCCGCATTCCATGGAGCCCAAGCAGCAGCAGCTCCTGTCCCCGGGGGGGGGGGGGGGGGGGAGGAGGCGAGCTCCCTGAGGGCAGAGGCTGATCCAGCAAGCAGCCTGTGTCTGCCAGCAGTTTGGATGCCTGGTGGACAGGAGCTGCTGCCGTCCTGCGCTGTTGCCTTTGTATCAGAGGCAGCCATGTGGGGCTGCAGGCAGCTGGGCTGCATAGGAAGCTGGTTTTGAAACTAGCTGCCCTTGTGGACCAACCCCGCCTGCCACCCCACAGTGAGGCAGCAGCACAGAGTGGCCAGGGGGCTCCCTGGAATGGAGCCGGAGCGCACTGGCTGCCCCCGCCCTCGGGGACTGTGTAATAGTTGTGTAACTGCTAACAGTCGATGCGGTTACATGAGGATTCAATTACCCGATAGCTAACATCCCTAAGACAAGAGAAGTCCTGTGGCACCGTATGATTTATTGGAACATCGGCTTTCGTGGGCAACGACCCACTTCGTCAGATGCACGTAGTGGAAACTCCAGAGGACTCTGCCATTTGGAAGTTGTGACAGACCGGGCCGTGTCTGGGCACAGCTTAGGGCGTCCGCTCAGGGCGAATTGCTCAAATCCGGGGCTCTTTATAGTCCCCCTGACTGGCGACCTCTCCAAACAGGCCACAAACCAGTCTCACAGAGCGCTTCAGCAGCCTGCCTGAAGCCTCCCGAGCAAAACCCCTCCGACACCCCAGCAATATCCGTGCCCCAGATGGCCCCGGGCCTCATACACAGGTGGGGGGTCCTAGCACCCAATCCCACCTACCCCGAACAAGTCCTGTCCGGTTCCAAGAAACCAGCCACAGATCCCTGGTCAATTTACCCTCTGGACCTTACCCACAAATCACGCTGGGCCAATCCTTTAGAATCTATATCTAAAGGTTTATTATTACAAGAAAGAAAAGCCTGAGAGTAAGGTTATTAAAGTACAGTACGTTACATGCACCGAATCTCCCAGTCCTCGATGCAGGCTCTAGCAGAGATGTTACAGCTGCTGGTTTAAAAGTTCTTATTGCACATCCTACGATCAGGATGGGTTCACAGGTCTTCCGGGCTCTTCAATCC
The DNA here is from genome assembly GCF_052426305.1 of Pelodiscus sinensis. NCBI lineage: Eukaryota > Metazoa > Chordata > Testudines > Trionychidae > Pelodiscus > Pelodiscus sinensis. The sequence goes on from NC_143060.1 coordinate 68,309,558, forward strand.
CTGCAGTGCTGCCTCTGGGATGAAGTGCTGAGCTGAGAACAAAATGGCATCGACCACATGGCCTCTTTTATCCCCTTCCTGGCCTCTTCTTGTATGCAGCAAGTCACCTGGTCAGAGGCCAATCTCTATGTTCCCTGCTGGCTGCCCTCAGGTGACAAATCCCATTCTTTGGGTGTGTCCATAGCCTATTGAGAGTCATTGTTCCACAGGGCTTTGCTACTCAGCCTGTCCATAGCCATGCTTAACCACATTCACAGAAATATTCAGCTTCCACACAGATTACAGATTCCTACCTACACACACAGACATTAAACACTCACATAAATAGCGTACATAAGATCAACAAACAATAATCTCCCATTCAACACCCCACATGGCTCCCCCCACACCAATTTCTGGGGCCAACACCCCCACCTAGGGGTGCAGCAGCGATTTGGCTGCTTCCCTCCAATTCAGCAACGTGACAGAAGTACTCCTTCCCTCCCCTTCCCCCCCCCCCCGCCTTTGCTGAATCTATTTTGCTGAATCTTGCTCTAGGGGCCAAGCAAGCAGGGCCATGCACACGCCTGTCGTGCTGGGGACTCCAGACGGGGGGGTGACAGTCAGACGGGGCCATGGCAGTGCGTTCCTGCATGTGAGCATTTGGCGCGGTGTGTGGCTTTTGCACGGGCATGTGTGCGTGACGTGTTCCAGTCAGACGGATACTCGGGTCCCACTCCTGGAGAGCAACACCCCTCCCCTCCCCAGCTGGAGCCTGCAATGTCCCAGACAGTCTGAGACGGCCAGAGGGAAGAGGCAGGCGGGACAGGGACTCGGGCTCAGGGCCCCACCCGTGACTGCAGCGGGAGCTGGCAGACACTGAGACGGACACACGCCCTCTCAGGGGGTCTCTTGTTTTGACAGTTCACACAGGGGAACCCCACTCGGTCTCCCATGATGCACTGATGCGGGCGGGGGGATTGTAACTCCTTGGCGCGTTCTGGCATGAGGCAGGAGCTGTGTGTCTCACATCCCTTGCAGGGCAACAAACAGCAGTCACGTGGGCGCTGTGAGCTCTCACAATGTAGCGTCATGCCAACATGTGTGGCGCGGTGGACACCGGTCCCACGGACCGGAAGTGACGTTTGCTCGGTCCACAGCCTGACAGCAACCGACTGGGAACCGTGACCGGAAGGTGCCCAGGTACGAGCGCTCAGCTGGTGCCAGGTCAGCGGGTGGTAGGCAGGAGACACGGGGCCAGGCGGGACGGGTTCAGACACGGGGTGCCTGGCTGGGACAGCGACTGGGCTTGGAGGTTTCCTGCGGCGGTGCAGCCAGCGTAGGCCACCAGCTCCCGTGGTACGTGGGGCAGAGGAAGGACAGCAGAGCGGAGGCTGGAACCGCTCCGACAAGGCACCACTCTGCTTATGGTTGCCAGGTGTCCGGTTTTGAACTGGACGGTCCAGGCTTTCAGCTTTTTCTTCGGGAAACAAATTGAGAAAATATAAATGTCCGCGAAAGCGGCAAGGAGTTCTGTGCCACAGGACTCCTCGCTGCTTTTGCAGATTCAGACTAACGCGGCTACTCCTCTGATAAATGTCTGGTATTTTCTAAATCAGATGGAATGCAGATTGTGATGTCATGTCAGGCGTGCCTGGTATTTTGGTGAAACCATCTGGCAACCCTAGCTCTGCTCCGTGCTTGGCCGGGGTGGCGCCCTGCCTCTGTGGCAGGCCCTGACGTCACAGGGAGCGTGTTCCCCAGGAAATCCGGGCAGTGCAGCGGCTTCCGGTCCGCGCCACCCGGCCCCAAGGGAGCGGCGGCGGGAGGCGGCAGCGAGGTCAGAGCGTGACGCTGCCCCGCCCGGATCTCAGCCCTCGGGCGCCCCAGTGTGCACCCCGCCCGGCCGGGCCGCTCCCCTGTAGCTCCGCCCCCAGCGCTGCGCCCGCTGCCTCGTGGCCCGGCTCGGTGCGAAGCTGCCACTGCCGGCTACGAACAGCAGCGCACTGCTAGTGACGTCATTGCCCTGGCGCGGTGCATGCAAATGATGGAACGCGGGGCACGTTCTATCGGCTCCCCGGCGAGTGACACGTGGGTTTGTGTGGCACACAGACGGGTCCCAGGCTCCGTCATTAATGGCAGGGGCGGGGCCTGATCTGGGGGCGGGGCCACTGACCGGCAGGAACTCAGCTGGGACACAGAAGTGAGCGGCAGAAAACTCCTCGGGGTCTCCGGAAAATCCTCGCGCGGCCCCTCTGGGCTTGTGAACAGGACGCAGCAGAGGCAGCCGCCCCCCTCCCCACCCACCCGCCTCACGCTCCCCGCTGCACTTTCGAAGGCAACAGCAGCATCAGCCTGTCCCGCTGCCAGTCCCCACACAAGCCGGCTGGGAAATGTGGTGTTGGGGGGAGCAGACTGCATGGGGGGGAGAGGAGTTTGGGGGGAAGCAGACTGCATGGGGCGGGGAGGAGTTTGGTGAGGGGGGATCAGACTGCACGGGGCGGGGAGGAGTTTGGTGAGGGGGGATCAGACTGCACGGGGGGGAGAGGAGTTAGGGGGGTAGGGGATCAGACTGCACGGGGGGAGGAGTTTGGGGGGGATCAGACTGCACGGGGCGGGGAGGAGTTTGGTGAGGGGGGATCAGACTGCACGGGGGGGAGAGGAGTTAGGGGGGTAGGGGATCAGACTGCACGGGGGGAGGAGTTTGGGGGGGATCAGACTGCACGGGGCGGGGAGGAGTTTGGGGGGGGATCAGACTGCACGGGGCGGGGAGGAGTTGGGGGGGAGGAGATCAGACTGCACGGGGGGAGGAGTTTGGGGAGGGGTTCAGACTGAACGGGGCGGGGAGGAGTTTCGGGGGGATCAGACTGCACGGGGCGGGGAGGAGTTTGGGGGGAGGGATCAGACTGCACGGGGCGGAGAGGAGTTTGGGGGGGGATCAGACTGCACGGGGAGGGGGAGAATTTGGGGGGGATCAGACTGCACGGGGCTGGGAGGAGTTTGGGGGGGAGCAGACTGCACGGGGCGGGGAGGAGTTTAGGGGGAGGGATCAGACTGCACGGGGCGGGGAGGAGTTTGGGGGAGGATCAGACTGCACGGGGCTGGGAGGAGTTTGGGGGAGGATCAGACTGCACGGGGCGGGGAGGAGTTGGGGGGGATCAGACTGCACGGGGCGGGGAGGAGTTTGGGGGGAGGGATCAGACTGCACGGGGCGGGGAGGAGTTTGGGGGGAGGGATCAGACTGCACGGGGCGGGGAGGAGTTAGGTGGGGGATCAGACTGCACGGGGCTGGGAGGAGTTAGGGGGGTAGGGGATCAGACTGCAGGGGGCTGGGAGGAGTTTGGGGGGGATCAGACTGCACGGGGCGGGGAGGAGCTTAGGGGGAGGGATCAGACTGCACGGGGCGGGGAGGAGTTTGGGGGAGGATCAGACTGCACGGGGCTGGGAGGAGTTTGGGGGAGGATCAGACTGCACGGGGCGGGGAGGAGTTAGGGGGGGATCAGACTGCACGGGGCTGGGAGGAGTTAGGGGGGTAGGGGATCAGACTGCAGGGGGCTGGGAGGAGTTTGGGGGGGATCAGACTGCACGGGGCGGGGAGGAGCTTAGGGGGAGGGATCAGACTGCACGGGGCTGGGAGGAGTTTGGGGGAGGATCAGACTGCACGGGGCTGGGAGGAGTTTGGGGGGGATCAGACTGCACGGGGCGGGGAGGAGTTTAGGGGGAGGGATCAGACTGCACGGGGCGGGGAGGAGTTTGGGGGGTTCAGACTGCACGGGGCGGGGAGGAGTTTGGGGGGGATCAGACTGCACGGGGCGGGGAGGAGTTTGGGGGGATCAGACTGCACGGGGCGGGGAGGAGTTTGGGGGGATCAGACTGCACGGGGCGGGGAGGAGTTTGGGGGGATCAGACTGCACGGGGCGGGGAGGAGTTTAGGGGGAGGGATCAGACTGCACGGGGCGGGGAGGAGTTTGGGGGGATCAGACTGCACGGGGCGGGGAGGAGTTTGGGGGGGAGGAGACTGCACGGGGCGGGGAGGAGTTTGGGGGGATCAGACTGCACGGGGGGGAGTAGTTTGAGGGGGATCAGATTGCACGGGGCGGGGAGGAGTTTGGGGGGATCAGACTGCACGGGGTGGGGAGGAGTTTAGGGGGAGGGATCAGACTGCACGGGGCGGGGAGGAGTTTGGTGGGGATCAGACTGCACGGGGCGGGGAGGAGTTTGGGGGGATCGGACTGCACGGGGCGGGGAGGAGTTTGGGGGGATCGGACTGCACGGGGCGGGGAGGAGTTTGGGGGGATCAGACTGCACGGGGCGGGGAGGAGTTTGGGGGGGAGGGGTTGCCGCGGAGTCTCCTCTCCCGAGTGGGGGCGGGGCATCAGCTGCGGACGCTCCGGTCTCTGAGGCAGGAGCCCCGCCCAGCAATGGGGAGGGGCGGGATGAGGGGGGGGGTAGGGAAAGTAGCCGCAGTGGCTTGTGGGAAACTGAGTGCCCCTGTCCGCAGCTCCCATCGGCCATTGCAGGGCCAGGGCAGGCCCGGCGCTGTTCGGTTGGGCGGGTGCAGCGGAAGTGACATCACAACGGGGCATTGACCAGGGAGCGACGCGGTTGGTCCCGCGCTCGTGTCACTCCAAGTGTGAGCGACGCATCCTGGGACTTGTAGTTCTCAGAGTGCGGCCTCCCGGGGCACGTCGCAGCGCGCCCCGCCCCTATCATAGCCCCGCCCCCCGGCATAGCCCCGCCCAGCGTGTTCCAGCTTCTCTCCGCCCCCACCTGCATCTCAGGACGTCCCGGCAGCGCTACTCAGGCCCTGCTCACGTCTGCCCGCGCCCTCTGCACGGCCCCCCCCCCCCCCGACCTGCACCCCCTTCCCCACCCCCAGTCCATTCTGCACCCCCCGCCCGACCTGCACCCCCTCCCCCACCCCCAGTCCATTCTGCACCCCCCGCCCAATCTGCACCCCCTTCCCCACCCCCCAATCCATTCTGCACCCCCCGCCCAATCTGCACCCCCTTCCCCACCCCCAGTCCATTCTGCACCCCCCGCCCAATCTGCACCCCTTTCCCCACCCCCAGTCCATTCTGCACCCCCCGCCCAATCTGCACCCCTTTCCCCACCCCCCAGTCCATTCTGCACCCCCCGCCCAATCTGCACCCCTTTCCCCACCCCCAGTCCATTCTGCACCCCCCGCCCAATCTGCACCCCTTTCCCCACCCCCCAGTCCATTTTGCACCCCCCGCCCAATCTGCACCCCTTTCCCCACCCCCCAGTCCATTCTGCACCCCCTGCCCAATCTGCACCCCTTTCCCCACCCCCCAGTCCATACAACACCCCCTGCCCAACCTGCACTCCCTTCCCCACCCCCAGTCCATTCTACACCCCCTGCCCAATCTGCACCCCTTTCCCCACCCCCCAGTCCATTCTGCACCCCCTGCCCAATCTGCACTCCTTTCCCCACCCCCCAGTCCATACAACACCCCTTGCCCAACCTGCACTCCCTTCCCCACCCCCAGTCCATTCTTCACCCCCTGCCCAACCTGCAACCCTCTTCCCCCACCGCCCAGTCCATACAACACCCCCTGCCCAATCTGCAACCCTCTTCCCCCACCCCCCAGTCCATTCAACACCCCCTCCTCAACCTGCACCCCCTTCCCTGACCACCAAGTGTATTCAACCCCTCCCCTCCCACGCAAGCTGCGTCTCGTGTGTTTCTCTCTTGTTGCTCTCTCGTATTGGCCAATACGTTCTGTCTGTCTGTTTCTGTCTGTGTCTTTGTCCTTGCTCTGCTTCTGCCATGTCCTTGTACAGGACACGTACAGGCATTCCAGGTGAGCATCTCCACGGGTTAAGGGCCCAGGAGCTAAGGGGAATTGTGCAGGTACGCCAGTCGCGCACGGGAGAGCGGTGGTGCGTCATGGCGGACTGACTCAGTATTGTTGTAATGGACCCGATACAGAGGGGCGGGGCGGGGGGGGTCTAAAGCAGTGGTCTCCAACCTTTTTACAGCCAAGATCACTTTTAAATGACAGACCAAGCCAAGATTTACTGCCCTGCCCCTTCCTTGAAGCCCCGTTCTCTCTATTCTCCTCCTCTCCATCACTTGCTGTCCCCAATCCTTATACTGCTACTTTTCTTTAAAAAAAACAATTCTTCTGTAGAATGAGGTTTTTCCAACATTTGGCCTGTCTAGACTGGACCAAATGTCAGGAAAAAAAACCCTTCTTCTGGAAGCCACCTTATTCCTTGGGGAAAGAGGAATATAGGGGTGACCGAAAGAGCCAGATTGTTCTTCCACTAAAAAAGCGGAAGAACAAACGCAACCCTGGATGCAGAAGAGTTTTTCTGGGATATCTCCAGAATCCTGAAAAACTCCTGCAGTCTAGCCAGACCCCCGCTGGGTTGAGACAGGATGTGTAGTCTCTGCGGTGGGAATGAGGGATTTGGGTGTGGGAAGGGGTGAGAGGTGCAAGCTGTGGGAGGAAATCTGGATGGAGGAGGAGGTGGAGAAGGGGACACTGGCTCGGGGAGGGGGCTCCAGGCTGGGCGGTGTTGGGATACTAAGCAAGTCACAGGCTTGTGGATGTGAGGGTGCAGGAATTTGGGTTGGGGTATGTGAAGGGCTCAGGGCAGGGGGTTCCAGTGTTTGATAGGCTCAGCTCTAGGGCCTGGGGAAGGGGGAGTGCAGGAGTGGTTGTGGCCAGATGGGGGCTTGGCCCCAATTGGGGGTTGGTTGGCCAAGCTCCATTTTTAAATAAAATACTATGTTAAGCACAAAAAGTTTCTGCATTGTCTTTATTTATGAGAATGGCAGGGAACCTGCCTTGAGTCAGGGGTCACTGACGCATAGAAAAGTCCTTTGGGAGCAGGGGACACAATACTGGGGAGGGGTGCTAGTGGGTTCTGGGACAGGGAACAGGGTGCCAGTGGGGGCAGGGGAGAGGGGGCAGGGTGCCAGGACAGGTTTCTGCAGCAGGGGACAGGGTCCTGGGGGGGGGGGGGAGGGACAGGTTTCTGCAGTAGGAGACAGGGTGCCAGAGGGAACCGGTTCCTGCAGGGGGGGCAGGGTGCCGTGGGACAAGTTTCTGCAGAGCGGGGAAGGGTTAGACAGCTGGGTGGGGGGGGGGCAAGGGAGAGGGAACGGGGCCAGGAGGGCGGGGGACAGGAAACAAGGTTGGGGGCAGGGAGTTCCCTACACCAGCCACGGAGGGAAGCCTCCGACCCGCGCTCCCTCTGGACTGACCGCAGGGCAGCCAGGCTGGAGTGAAGAGAAGCGGCTGCCCGGAGAGCTGGTCGTGGCGCTCAGCCAGGGTGCACCAAGCTCCACGTGGGCAGGCGCAGAGGAGAAGCCGCCGATCAGCTGGAGCGCGGGGCAGCGTCTTTCTGCTGAAAGCCACAGTCAGCTGGCTGGGGTGTTTCAGCCCTCCAGACCTCTCAGCTCCCACCATTCCTTGCAGCTACACACCTGTGTTGTTGCTCGGTGAGTAGCTGCTCCTCAAATGAGGAAATCTAATGTAAATGTACTGCGCACGCACGCAGTGCAGAGAGGGCTGAAGAGCTACTCTTAGATCACGATCTACCGGTAGATGTTGAGGCTCTATTGGTTGGTGACCATGGGGCTAAAGGCAAGAATTCCCGCAGCCACAGACCTTAGCGAGTGAGAGCTCACGCTGCGCTTTTTCTGCCGCCCTTGCAGAGGAATCAGTGCGGGGCCGCGGGCGGAGAAGAAACCGCCCGAGATGGACTTGAGCTGCCTGGACGTGATTCTCGGAACACGTGAAGGGTCCTCAGCGTTCGGCCTTCCCATGGCTCTGTGTGAGTAAGAGATGCGTGCTTTCAAATCTTCAAGCGTCCTGGCAGTATGTTTCTTCTGAGGCAGAGAGCTTCCTGCTGGGGCACGGAGCCTGGTGGCTTGGGGACTGGTGAAGGGGCAGTAGGCGGTTCAACAGAGCGTGGATAGAGATTCAAGGCCTCCTTTCTCTCCCCGTTCCTGGAGTGGCAGCGGCAGGGGGTGGCCGATGGTGGGAGGCTGCGGTGCGATGGTGGGAGGAGAAGCGATGCCGCGTCCTTGCGGACTGAAACGCTAAGTTGTTTGTTTGTTTTTTCCCCTCTGCTGTGTTCGGTAGCGAGCGATAAGAAGTCAACCCTCCCGATGTCCTCCCGTCTGGGGATGGAACGGAAACGAGAACAGCGAGCTCGGGAGCTTGGTCGAAGCGAGGCGAGAACCTTCCAGCTGGGAGCGGAGCAGCCATCGCTGACCGGGAGATAAGTATCGGGTCTGGAAATCTCTCGGCTTACGGCCCACTCGGGTCTAGGAAGGGAAGTCACGTTTGCTGAGACAGCGAGTCCGAGCGGAGGTTCCACTCCCGCAGTACATTTCAACATCCCCCTCACACAAGCTGCTCCCCCACCAGTGCTCTTCCCTAGCCCATAGCCCCTAGTCCTGGTGTCCCTCAGTTTCCCTTCTTCTCTCCACAGACTCAGAGCAACCTGCAACCCCAGAGCATCCCTCCCTTCACGGGGCCCATCAGCCCCTCTTTTTCCTCCCTAGAACACTCCCCCATCCCGCAGTCTATCCCTATCCCTACCTTTCCCCCATCTATAGGACCCTTAAACCCCGTTTCTTTCCTTCCCAACCCACAGTCCCTTCCCCCACACTCCCATCCCGCCTGCCATGTGACCCCCATCACTACCTTCCCCCCAGGCCTCCTTCCACATGTAAGGACTCCCTCAACCACTCTCCTCTTCCTCCTCAACAAGCCGCCATCCCACACTCCAGACCCTTCCAATCCATGCTCCCATCCATTGGGTCCCACCCCCCTTCTCTTCCTTTCTACACCCACATCCCATGGCAACCTGCACTCCTAACGCTGCCCTTCCTCCATGCATGCCTACACCCATACACGGTATGCGTGCTTTATTTTGTTTTGATAAACGACAGCAATCTCTCAACTGTAAAAGCTAGATTTTAATCAAACAAATGTAGTTTGTGTAATTTCTAACAGCAGGAGGGGAGCGGGAGAAGTCGTGCGTATGTTACTCCTCATTGAGGGGATGGGCAAACGTATGAGCTTGCATTGTAGTGATTTCTCTCCCGCGTCAGATAATATTATTTTGGGTGTACTTTCCGGAGGGGAACTGCAATTGAGTGCTGGACGATTTTCTAGCTAAGCCTTACCGTATAGAGCTGTTTCCAGACTCTGTGTTTCTACACTTGGTGCTTCCCAACCTGCGTGGGCTCCCAGAGGCCAGAGAGCCTAAGTCAGCAAAACAGGGAGAGGCAGCCAAGGCTAGTGGAGCAAGTAGTCTCAGTGAAATCCCACCACATCCGGTGGCATCCCAGAAGGAGGACCAAACCCATCAGAAGCTGGGCCTTTGAAAAAAGGTCTCTCCATGTACTGGGTAAGCTTGGAGGCCTCTCAAGGCGTACCTGCTCCCGGCAATGCACTTACTGCGTTACAGAAATGTTAACAGTGACACTCGGTGAATGGGATGTTAGCGTATAGTCGTGTATACGATTAACTGATAAGCCTGGGCTTATCGGTTAATCCTGACAACTACACACGCTTCCCTCCCCCTTGCTGTCTCTAATACAGAGTCAGCAAGGGCTGGGGGGAGGTGAGAGCCTGTGCGCGGGGGGAGCTGGCTTTTAAGTCATCGCCCCAGAAGCACCAGATCCCGCGGAGCTGCGTGCTCCGTATCCATCGGTGCACTTCTGATACTGATAAGAACATAAGAATGGCTATACTGGGTCAGACCAAAGGGCCATCTAGCCCAGTAGCCTGTCTGCCAACAGTGGCCAGTGCCAGGTGCCCCAGAGGGGGTGGACCGAAGACAATGATCAAGCAATTTGTCTCCTGCCATCCATCTCCAGCCTTTGACAAACAGAGGCCAGGGCAACCATTTCTTCCTTCCCCCAGGCTAATAGCCTTTTATGGACCTAACCTCCATGAATGTATCTAGTTTTTTTTTTAAACTCTGTTCTAGTCCTAGCCTTCACAGCATCCTCTGGCAAGGAGTGCCACAGGTTGACTGTGCGCTGTGTGAAGACCTTTCTTGTATTAGGTTTAAACCTGCTACCCATTAATTTCATTTGGTGTCCTCTAGTTCTTATATTATGGGAACTAGTAAAGAACTTTTCTATATTCACCCTCTCCATACCACTCATGATTTTATAGACCTCTATCATATCCCCCTCAGTCTCCTCTTTTCTAAGCTGAAGAGTCCTAGTCTCTTTAGCCTCTCTTCATATGGGACCTGCTCCAAACCCCTAATCATTGTAGTTGCCCTTTTCTGAACCCTTTCCAAGGCCAAAATATCTTTTTTGAGGTGAGGAGACCACATCTGTACACAGTACTGAAGATATGGCGTACCATAGTTTTATACTTCCCCTCCTTCCCCTGGCTTCCCCCTTCCAGCTCCCTCCTCCCAGGTTTCCACCTCCCCTCTCTCTTCCCCTCTGCCACCACCTTTTACCAGTCTCCCCAGAGGTTAATCCCCACCCCTCAGTTTTCAAAAATAGAAACTCTCTTTATTTAACAACACACGTGTCATTTATTTTTTACATCAGGAAGGGGGCTAGGGAAGGGTAAGTGGAAGGAGGTTAGGGAGGAATGGGGCATGAGCCCCTGATGGGGAGGACTGGGGTGGCTCTGCGGGCTCCTCGGGGTGGAAGCTCTCCTGCAGGGCCTCCTGGATCCTGACAGCCTCCCAATTGATCCCCTTGGATGGCAGCCTGCGGCAAGTGCAGCCGGGCTGATGGCCAAGTGCTTTGATGTGCCGAGTGTGGGCACTCCAAGACAGGACTGCTTTGCCGTCCCTTATCGAGGTAGACAAGCAAGTGGGGAACCCTGAGAACTGTCTGTCCGGGGTGGGGGTCGGGTTCCTTTAAACACAACCCTCGGCCAGACGGAGGCAGCAGCTCCACACTCTAAGTCCTAACCTGATGCCCTGCAGGCACTGGTTCTGGCCAGCCTTAACTTCGGTTCAGGGTCCACTCAATGTGGATACGCTATTTCCAATTAGCAAAATGCTAATTCGAATTAGTTTTTAGGTCTAGATGCACTAATTCGAATTAGCTTAGTTCGAATTAGTGCTGCAGTGTAGACATACCCTAAGGGTGTGTCTACACTGTACCATTTTTCTGGAATAAGGGACATTATTCTGGCAGAACAACAGTAGCATCCACACAGCAATTGCATTATTTCAAAAGAAAATGGAAACAATTGAAACAATGGAGGGCTTATTCCTCATGGAATGAGGTTGATCAGTGTCGGAAAAACTTGTTTGATCAAGAGCGTGTTGGGCTGGGGGCCGTTAGGGAGGAAGAGGAGGGTGGGTGAGGGGGTCCTTATGTGTTGAAAGATGACTGGGGAGAAGGTAGGGTGAGGGTTGAGGTGAGCTGGGAAGGTGGCTGTGACGGACCGGGCCAGGTCTTGGCACAGCTGAGGGCGTCCGCTCAGGGCGAATTGCTCAAAACTCGGGGCTCCTTACAGCCCCAGACTGGAAGCCTTTCCCAAATAGGCCATAAACCGGTCACACTGAGTGCTTTAGCTGCCAATGTGGCCAGCCAGAAGCCTCAGGAGCAAAACCCCTCAGACACCCCAGCTCTCCCTGTGCCACAATTAGCCCCGGGCCTGCACACAGGCGAGGGGGTTGTAGAACCCAATCTCACCTTCCCCGAACGGGTCTTTCCGGTCCCAAAGAACCAGCCACAAATCCCCGGTCAGTTTACACTTTGGATCTTACCCACAAGATCACGCAGGGCCAATCCTTTAGAATCTAAAGGTTTATTAATAGAAGAAAGAAAAGCATGGATTGATATTTTGGGATTCTTGGATCTATGGAAATAACCAAGCATTACATTGTAGCTGTAATGTTTGGCTATGTTCACACTGGGGAATTATTTCAAATAAGGTGTTTTGGGGGTTAAAGTATTTGAAAATATTTTTCAAAATAGTGTGTTCCCACAACAGGGAAGCATCAAAATTTGTGAGAGGTAGGCTCCCTTAGTAAGGACATGCTACTTTGAGTCAAAGTATGTCTACGCTACACACTTGTTTTAGCATTTCCCCATTACAATTTCAGAATAGCATGTTCTATTTCAGAATACAAGGCTTCTCAGATACTTTGGCTGGTTTTAATTACTCTGAGGCAGGCTTCCCTAAAGTGGCTGTGCTACCTTGATTTAGAGCCCCAGGAAACACTAGAGCGTAATTACTTTAATGGCCCTAGGAAGGAGCTATTTGTAAATAGCGACAGTGGAGCACACACAATATTGCTATATAAAAAGAGCAATTTCTACAATGGCATTATTCTGGAACAATAAACTCTCATGTCACAAAAAATAAGAAGCCTGTTATTCTGAAATACATCACTTAAGAAAAGTGATAACGTGAGCATGCACAAGGCAAGCCCGTTATTTTCAACGTCTTATAGAGGTGCTGTGAGTTACTCCCCAGTGCTTCCCGGGACTCCATTGGGAGTGACTGCGGGGAGTACGTACTTTGTAAGGCTTGTGCTGTGGAACATTTACATTGAAATACCATTTCCTGTGTGACATGGATTCAGTGTCTGTGCTCAGAGGGTCTTAGTTCGGAATGGGGCATTTCTACCCTAAGAACAATCTTTTGTATTCGGAAATAACGGCCCTTAGCAGAGCAACAGTGCCGCTCGGTAGTCACCGGCGGTAATGCACGTGTAATTCCGAGGCGCCTCCACAGTGCCGCTCGGTGGTCATTGCGGGTAATGCACGTGTAATTCCGTAGCGCCTCCACAGTGCCGCTCGGTGGTCATTGCGGGTAATGCACGTGTAATTCCGTAGCGCCTCCACAGTGCCGCTCGGTGGTCATTGCGGGTAATGCACGTGTAATTCCGTAGCGCCTCCACAGTGCCGCTCGGTGGTCATTGCGGGTAATGCACGTGTAATTCCGTAGCGCCTCCACAGTGCCGCTCGGTGGTCATTGCCGGTAATGCACGTGTAATTCCGTAGCGCCTCCACAGTGCCGCTCGGTGGTCATTGCCGGTAATGCACGTGTAATTCCGTAGCGCCCCCACAGTGCCGCTCGGTGGTCATTGCCGGTAATGCACGTGTAATTCCGAAGCGCCTCCACAGTGCCGCTCGGTGGTCATTGCCGGTAATGCACGTGTAATTCCGAAGCGCCTCCACAGTGCCGCTCGGTGGTCATTGCGGGTAATGCACGTGTAATTCCGAAGCGCCTCCACAGTGCCGCTCGGTGGTCATTGCCGGTAATGCACGTGTAATTCCGTAGCGCCTCCACAGTGCCGCTCGGTGGTCATTGCGGGTAATGCACGTGTAATTCCGTAGCGCCTCCACAGTGCCGCTCGGTGGTCATTGCCGGTAATGCACGTGTAATTCCGTAGCGCCTCCACAGTGCCGCTCGGTGGTCATTGCCGGTAATGCACGTGTAATTCCGTAGCGCCCCCACAGTGCCGCTCGGTGGTCATTGCCGGTAATGCACGTGTAATTCCGTAGCGCCTCCACAGTGCCGCTCGGTGGTCATTGCGGGTAATGCACGTGTAATTCCGTAGCGCCTCCACAGTGCCGCTCGGTGGTCATTGCCGGTAATGCACGTGTAATTCCGTAGCGCCCCCACAGTGCCGCTCGGTGGTCATTGCCGGTAATGCACGTGTAATTCCGTAGCGCCTCCACAGTGCCGCTCGGTGGTCATTGCCGGTAATGCACGTGTAATTCCGTAGCGCCTCCACAGTGCCGCTCGGTGGTCATTGCGGGTAATGCACGTGTAATTCCGTAGCGCCTCCACAGTGCCGCTCGGTGGTCATTGCGGGTAATGCACGTGTAATTCCGTAGCGCCTCCACAGTGCCGCTCGGTGGTCATTGCCGGTAATGCACGTGTAATTCCGTAGCGCCTCCACAGTGCCGCTCGGTGGTCATTGCCGGTAATGCACGTGTAATTCCGTAGCGCCTCCACAGTGCCGCTCGGTGGTCATTGCGGGTAATGCACGTGTAATTCCGTAGCGCCCCCACAGTGCCGCTCGTGGTCATTGCCGGTAATGCACGTGTAATTCCGAAGCGCCTCCACAGTGCCGCTCGGTGGTCATTGCGGGTAATGCACGTGTAATTCCATCGCCCCCAGCTGCTGTCCCTGCTCCGCACGCCACGTGGCCCCAGTCTTGCCCTTTGACAGCAGGCAAAGTAAGAAGGTCGTTATTTCCAGGCTCCGCGCAGCCCTCTCCCCTCCTGCCCCCGGCCCCCTCATCCCACACACCAGGCTCCGCGCAGCCCTCTCCCCTCCTGCCCATGGCCCCCTCATCTCACACTCCAGGCTCCGCGCAGCCCTCTCCCCTCCTGCCCCCGGCCCCCTCATCCCGCACTCCAGGCTCCGCGCAGCCCTCTCCCCTCCTGCCCCCGGTCCCCTCATCCCGCAATCCAGGCTCCGCGCAGCCCTCTCCCCTCCTGCCCCCGGCCCCCTCATCCCGCACTCCAGGCTCCGCGCAGCCCCCTCCCCTCCTGCTTCCTCACCCCAGCCTGCACCCCGTCCATACTCTTATCCCGGGGCCCTTCCTCTCCCCAGCCTGCACCCCCGTCCATATGCTTATCCCGGGGCCCTTCCTCCCCCCAGCCTGCACCCCCATCCATATTCTTATCCCGGGGCCCTTCCTCACTCCAGTCTGCACGCCCATTCATGGGAGCCATCAGTCCACCTTTTCCCTGTACCACATTCAATAAAGTGTCTGATCAGGGTATGAGAGCAGCCCTGAGCCTTTGTCTCCACTCAGCAGGTTGCACCACACAGGATATGTGGATGGTCCTGGGCTTTGTACAGCACTCCAGACTGACCCCTGGACACGGCTTCTGGGTCCTAGCCCTTTGCTGTCACTCCTGCCCGAGGGCTTTCCTGGCTCCAGACTGGGTAACAGCTGGGAAACTGGCTGGGCAGGGGGCTGAGAAGATACCGTCCGAGATGGACTTGAGCTGCCTGGACGTGATTCTCGGAACACGTGAAGGGTCCTCAGCGTTCGGCCTTCCCATGGCTCTGTGTGAGTAAGAGCTGCGTGCTTTGAAATCTTCAAGCGTCCTGGCAGTATGTTTCTTCTGAGGCAGAGAGCTTCCTGCTGGGGCACGGAGCCTAGTGGCTTGGGGACTGGTGAAGGGGCAGTAGGCGGTTCAACAGCGCGTGGATAGATATTCAAGGCCTCCGTTCTCTCCGAGTTCCTGGAGTGGCAGCGGGAGGGGGTGGCCGATGGTGGGAGGAGAAGCGATGCCGCGTCCTTGCGGACTGAAAAGCTAAGTTGTTTGTTTGTTTTTTCCCCTCAGCTGTGTTCGGTAGCGAGCGATAAGAAGTCAACCCTCCCGGTGTCCTCCCGTCTGGGGATGGAACGGAAACGAGAACAGCGAGCTCGGGAGCTTGGTCGAAGCGAGGCAAGAACCGTCCTGCTGGGAGCGGAGCAGCCATCGCTGACAGGGAGATAAGTGTCGGGTTTGGAAATCTCTCGGCTTACGGCCCACTCGGGTCTAGGAAGGGAAGTCAGGTTTGCTTAGACAGCGAGTCCGAGCGGAGGTTCGCGAGGTGATTCCTTGGTAGTGGGAGAAACAGGGCTTCCGTTTGTCAGGGGTGCTGATTTCTCTGGAACACGGTGTCCTTCTCAGCAGACGCTTGGCTCGAGGAGGAAGACGCAAGGCGGTAAGGTTTCCGTCGGCCTCTCATGTGTTTCTCTCTTGTTGCTCTCTCGTATTGGCCAATACGTTCTGTCTGTCTGTTTCTGTCTGTGTCTTTGTCCTTGCTCTGCTTCTGCCGTGTCCTTGTATAGCTCACGTGCAGGCATTCCAGGTGAGCATCTCCACGGGTTAAGGGCTCAGGAGCCAACGGGAATTCTGCAGGTACGCCAGTCCCGCAAGGGAGAGCGGTGGTGCGTCATGGCTGACTGACTCAGTGTTCTTGTAGAGGGCCCTATACATAGGCGAGGGGCGGGGGGGAAGGGCTAAAGGATAGAATTCCCACAGCCACAGACCTTAGTGAGTGAGAGGTCTCTTCAGTCACGCCGCTCTCGGATCTCGCTGCAGGGAGGGATTCTGGTGCCGCTCTCGGGTCGTGCAGCTTGGGGGTGTCTCTAGCGCTGCTCTCGGGTCTCGCTGCTGGGGGGGAGGGGTCTTTGGGGCCACTCTCAGGTCGTGCTGCTGGGAGGGAGTCTGGCGCCTCTCTCGGGTTATGCTGCTGCGGGGAATCTCTGGTGCCGCTCTCGAGTCGCGCTACTGGGGGGGTCTCTGGCGCCTCCTTGGGATCATGCTGCTGGGGGGGTCTCTGGCTTCGCTCTCCGGTCGTGCTGCTGGGGGGGGTCTCTGTTACCGCTTTCGGGTCGCGCTGTTAGGGGGGGGTCTCTGGTGCCGCTCTCGGTAGTGGTGCTGGGGGTGGGGTCTCTGTCTCCACTCTCGGGTCGCGCTGCTGGGGGGAGGTCTCTGGCGCCGCTCTCGGGTCGCACTACTGGGGGTGGTCTCTGGAGCCTCCCTCCGGTCATGCTGCAGACGGGGGGTGTCACTGGCCCCGCTATCAGGTGATGCTGCTGCGGAGGGTCTCTGGCACCTCTCTCGGGTTTTGCTGCTGGGTGGGTGTCTGGGGCCACTCTCGGGTGATGCTGTTCGGGGAGGTCTCTGGCGCCGCTCTCCGGTAGCGGTGCTGGGGGTGGGGTTTCTGTCTCCACTCTCGGGGAATGCTTCTGGGGGGGTCTCCGGCGCCGGTCTCGGGTCGCGCTCCTTGGGGCTGGGGTCTCTGTCGCCACTTTCATCTCATGCTGCTGGGGGGGGTCTCTGGCGCCACTCGCGGGTGATGCTGCTGGGGGGGGCCTCTGGCTCCCATCTCAGGTCGTGCTGCTGGGGGGAGGGTCTCTGGCGCCACTCTCGGGTGATGCTGCTGGGGGGGGTCTCTGTCGCCGTTCTCTGGTGATGCTGCTGGGGAGGGTCTGTGGCGCCACTCTTGGGTCGCACTGCTGCGGGCGGGTCTGTGGTGCCACTCTCGGGTCTTGCTGCTGGGGGGGGGTCTCTGGCACCGTTTTTGGGTCACTCTGCTGGGGGAGGTCTCTGGCTTCGCTCTCGGGTCACGCTGCTGGGGAGGGTCTCTGGCGCCACCCTCGGGACTTGCTGCTGGGGGGGGTCTCTGGCGCCGCCCTCGGGTCGCAATGCCGGGGGGGGTTCTTTCGCGCTGCTCTCGGGTTTTGCTGCTGGGGGGGGGGTCTCTTGTTTCGCTCTCGGGTCATGCTGCTGGGGGGGGGGACTTTGCAAGCGGGGCCGGGTACTAAAGGCACCAAGCAGCTGGCAGAATCACTGAGAACAAGGGTCATGGGGTCGGGGGTTGGTTGAGACTCTTTGGACCAGAGGCAGGGGGTCCAGGCTGCCAAATGTGTCGCGGAGAACCTCCATCTATCGGACGCGGCTTCCTCTCCGCGCTTGCAGAACCGAGCAGCTAAAAGTGTTAGAAGCCAAATCAGAGCGGCTCATGTGTGTTAGAAACGGCTACGGGGAGCCAATTGCACTGGCACCTGACGCCTTCTTCAGCCCTTTGTTGCTGCATTCTCAGGCTGGCACCTCTCACAACCATTCATTCATCGTCCAAGCACTCTCTCTCTTACGTACATTCCCTAATGAATGTTTCCCATACAGTATTTTGCATAATAATACAAGAGTTGTAGCTACAAAAAGTTACAAAAGTTTCTGGGTGGCATTTCTTAAAACATTCTCTCTCTGAGCGCTGAGTTAGTTACTGTTATAGTTACAATGCTTCACTTTGCGATTAGGGTTAAGTGCTTCACAATGCTTTGAAGAGAACGGTTGTCAATTGTGTAACAGTAAGTTTGAGCGTGCCCTGGCGCACAGCGAGGGGAGCTGTTTCTGGCTACATAGTAGTATATTTTTAACAGTTTGAAGTTACATGACCTAATATTACATTCCTAACCAATTATATTCTAGAGGGGCAAAAATGTTTAGATTTATAATTAAACAATCCTAACAAATAATAATAATAATAATAATAAATCTAAACACTTCTCAAGCTTGATAACACTAAATCTAAACACTTTCACAAGAATAAATCTAAACACTTCTATGCTTCTTCTACTTAACAAACTTCTCCTCCTTAGACTTGTAGTTGTGGGGAACAAATTCTGGGGAGTCACTTCCACTTGGGGAATCATGTTTCATACTTGACTATGTTATCCCTACACTATGGCTGGCCGAGAGACTGTCCCAGACTGATCGTAACAGACTGTTCTGTCCGCGAATGGGCTGAGAGTAAAGGGCGTGTTCGGAATCTGTGGCGCCCAATCTGAGGCTGTCCGAGGTGACTCTTAACGGACTGCTTCGTGCGCCAATGGGCGGTGACTAAAGGCGTGTTCTGGGGCTGCTGGCGGCCAATAGGTTGTCCGGGGTGGATTATAACAGACTCTTCTGTCCGCGAATGGGCTGTGACTAAGGGGCGTGTTCTGAATCAGAGGCACCCAATAGGCTGACCCGGCTGCATCTTAACGGACAGCTCTGTCTGCGAATGCGGTGTGACTAGGGGGAATGACCTGCCACTGCTCTCGACCAATAGGCTGTCCGGGGTGGATCTTAATGGGCTGCTCTGTCCTCGAATTGTCTGTGACTTAGGGGTGGTTCCTGGCTGTGTGCCAGCCAATGGGCTTTCGGAAGACAGCCTTGGCGGAGGATAGTGTCGCCCAATGGGCTGTCAGCAAAGGGGATCCTGCCTCTGGTTCGGCCAATGGGCTGTCGCAGGGGGGCGTTGTCTGACTGGGCGGCCGGCGCCGCCATGACAGGAAGGTCCGAGGAGCGCGCGGGGGCGCGAGCGAATCCTGGGTCCGAGTGCGAAGCTGCCCCGCCCCCAGCCCGCCCCTTGTTGGTGTCTGGCCCGGGGGAGGAGGGGGCGCGAGGGAAGGTGGGGGAGCGGGCTGGGGGTGGGGTGTCTGGCCTGGGGGAGGAGGGGGCGCGAGAGAAGGTGGGGGAGCGGGCTGGGGGTGGGGTGTCTGGCCCGGGGGAGGAGGGGGCGCGAGGGAAGGTGGGGGAGCGGGCTGGGGGTGGGGTGTCTGGACAGGGGTGAGGTGTAGGAGCAGGCTGGGTGTGAGGGGCCGGGGGGGGGTGCTCGGCACTGGGGGGGCAGGAGGGGGTGAGGGGCCGGGGGGGTGCTCGGCACTGGGGGGGCAGGAGGGGGTGAGGGGCCGGGGGGGTGCTCGGCACTGGGGGGGCAGGAGGGGGGGAGGGGCCGGGGGGGTGCTCGGCACTGGGGGGGCAGGAGGGGGTGAGGGGCCGGGGGGTGCTCGGCACTGGGGGGGCAGGAGGGGGGGGAGGGGCCGGGGGGGGCCTTGGCACTGGGGGGGGGCAGGAGGGGACAGGGCGCGGGAGAGCGCAGGCGCGGGCGGCGCTGGCTGGGCGGGAAACTCCCGGGACGCTCGCGCCCACGAGGCGGGCGGGAAAACGCTGCTGGGGGCGCTGAGGGGCGGAGCCTGGGGGGCGGGGCGGGAGCTGGCAGTGACGTGGAGCCCCCCCCGCCTGCTTCTCTCCGGGCCCCAGGCTGGACATCGGCGGGGCGGCCCCTGGCGGAGGTGGGGGGGCGATTTCTGCCCCCCCCCCCGGCGCTGCTGCCTCCCCGGGGAGCAGCGCCCCTGTGACCCCCCCCCAGGTGGTGCCGGGCGCGGGGGCTGACCCGGGCTCCAGTCACGTGGGTGTCTCGGGGAGGGGGGGCTGCGGGCCACCGGGGCCCGGGAGTGTCACGTGCCCCTTCCCCCCGCCGGGGAGCCGCGCGCCCTCGAGGGGTGGTTCCCGCGGGCGGGGCATGCACAGAACGTGTCCCGCACGCGGGGGGGGCGGGGCGGCCTGATCCCTGCTCCCCGCGCTGCTCGCTGTCTGGGGGCGGGGCCGGGTGCCCGCTGAATCCCCCCTGTGCCCGGGGGGGGGGCAGTTCGGCGGGGGGCGCTGGGGGGGGGATGCTCTGGCCCTGGCTGCCCGCAGTGCCGCCCAGTGCCCGGCTGTGCCTCCTGCAGAGGCCGAGAGCGTCCTGGGTGGGGGCGTGTGGGGAGAGGGGGGGAGTGGCTGAGAATTGGGGGGCAAACAGGTGACAGACAAACCAACCGACAGAAAAGCCTCCCTGCCTGGCCCCCAGCTGAGCGGAGAAACGTCCCCCTGGCGCCAGAGCACTGCAGGGCCCAGCCTAGTCGCTTTGTGCGCTCCAGCCCCACGGCGTGGGGAGGGGGCGACGGTGGAGGAGCCCCAAGCACCCAGGCCTTAGGTTCCCCACCCGCCTTCTAAGCACTGAGCATTTTAGGCCTGGCTGGACTAGAGAAGGGGGCACCAGGGGAGTTGCCGCTGAAGGCGCGCGGCCGCGCACAAACACCCCTCTGCCGCCCACCTCCCTTGCGGAGCCTTGCAGCGGCACTCGCCTTCCTGCTGGCCGGGGAATGGCGCGGTTGTCTTCCTGATCTGGTGGAGGGCGGCTGCCCCGTTGTGTCCCTGCTGGGGCAGCCTCGCCCCACCTCCAGCTGCGATTGGGGCTTCTGTTTGTTTCTGTTCATACAGTTTGCTGCAGTTTTCCATCCCCGAGGACCTGCGTGAAGCTGGTCCGACCAGAGATACGGGGATCGATTTTTAAGAGTAAGAGGTTTTGTTTTTAAAGCAGGGGTGAGGAACCTAATACCCCAGCTCACGTGAGTGTGGCCCTCGAGACTCAAGGTTCCCACACTACCGCTCTAGCTCCCCTCCAGATTGGTGATAGAAATGTAGCCGTGTTAGCCTGGGGTAGTTGAAGCAAAATGCAGGACAATGTAGCACTTTAAAGACTAACAAGATGGTTTATTAGATGATGAGCTTTCGTGGGCCAGACCCACTTCCTCAGATCAAATAGTGGAAGAAAGTAGTCACAACCGTATATACCAAAGGATACAATTAAAAAAAAGAACAAATATGAAAAGGACAAATCACATTGCAGAACAGGAGGGGGATGCGGTGGGGGGGAGGGGGGAGGAAGGTAAGTGTCTGTGAATTGATGATATTAGAGGTAGGGAGAGTGGGATGTTTGTGAGTTAATGGTATTAGAGGTGATAATTGGGGAAACTATCTTGGTAATGGGTGAGATAACAAACATTTGAACTAAGTCCTTGTTGGAAAGTGTCGAATTTTAACATGAATGACAGTTCAGAGGATTCCCTTTCAAGTGCAGATGTAAGTAAAAGGTCTTTGTAGCAGAATGCAGGTGGTCAAGTCATTGAGAGAGTGTCCTTTCTGGTTAAAATGGCAAGAAACTGTTTTCTCTTTGTGATCTTGTCTGATATCTGTTTTGTGGGCATTAATCCTTTGGCGAAGTGTCTGAGATGTTTGTCCAATGTACATAGCAGACGGACACTTTCGGCACACGATAGCATAGATTATATTTCTGGATGCGCAGGAATATGTGTTCTTGATCTTATAACTCACTTGGTTGGGTCCAATAATGGTATCAGCAGAATGAATATGTGGACAAAGCTGGCAACGGGGTTTGTTGCAAGGGAAGGTACCAGGGTTGGTATTAGTGTGGTATGTCCTGTGGTGGTTGGTAAGAATGATCTTGAGGTTAGGTGGTTGTCTATAGGAGACTATGGGTCTGTCTCCCAGAGCCTCTTTGAGTATGGTATCCTGTTCCAATATAGGCTGTAGTTTATTGATAATGTGTTGGACAGGTTTAAGTTGGGGGTTGTAGGTGATGACAAGTGGTGTTCTATTGTTGGTTTTCTTGGGTCTGTCTTGAAGTAGATGGTTTCTAGGTATTCGTCTGGCTCTTTCAATTTGCTTTTTTATTTCTCTGGGTGGCCAGATTGGAGCAGACAAATTCTGCTAGCCTGCCCCGCCCCGCCCCCCGCCCCTCCCTCTTCACAAGGGAAGCCTTGTGTGCGAGGGGAATGTGGGAAGCCTCTTCCTCCTTCTCAGTTGGGGCATGTGTTAATGCGGATGGTGGGGTTTGGGATTTTTTTTTCTTCACACTTGTGTGTAGGGTTGCCAGGTGTCTAGCACTGAGCCAGACAGCCCGGTAGTTGCACTTTTTGTCCGGTAAATAAATTTAGAAAATACCGGACATACAAAATGTCCAGTATTTTCTGCTTTTCCTCTGTGCCCAGCAGAAATAAGCCGGGGCGGGGAGATTGGCTGACTAATTAAAGGGGTCACAACTGGATTTTGCTCAACAAAAATGTTCCTGGTGGGGTTTTTTTGTTTGGTTGGCTTCTTTCCCTCAACAAAAATTTTCCTGGCCCCTTTTTTTTTTTTGCTGAAACCATCTGGCAACCCTACTAGTGTGTGCCTTCCGCCCCCCCAATAAGGTTCCCCACCCCGTCTGAAAGCGAGAGTTGGGAGAACAGGTTACCTTGCGTTCCTGTGTCCTTATAAGGAAGTTGAAGGCTACTATAAAATCCCCCCTCATGGTCTCCTCTTCAGACTAAAGAAACCTAAATCCCTCAGCCTCTTCATAGAGCAATTGCTCCAGCCCCCTAATCGTTTTGGTTGTCCTCTGCTGGACCCTCTCCAATGTGTCCACATCCCTTCTGTAGTGGGGGGCCCAGAACTGGACACAGTACTCCAGATGTGGCCCCACCAAAGCCGAATAAAGGGGAATAATGACATCTCTGGATCTACTGGCAATGCTCCTCTTAATGCAACCTAATATGCCATTAGCCTTCTTGGCTACAAGGGCACACTGTTGACTCATCTCCAGCTTCTCATCCACTGTAACCCCCAGGTCCTGTCTGCAGAACTACTACTTAACTGGTTGGTCCCCAGCTTGTAACTATGCTTGGGATTCTTCCATCCCAAGTGCAGGACTGTACACTTGTCCTTGTTGAACCTCATCAGATTTCTTGTGGCCCAATCCTCCAATTTGTCTAAGTCATTCTGGACCCTATCTCCGCCCTTAGGCATCTTTTAGCCTTTTTGTTCTATTATTGTTTTTCTATTTGGTACTAGAAAATCAAACTTTCCTCCTGCTTGGGCCTCAAGTTTCACTCCAGCAGCCCTTCCACAAGTAGAATCGTCTGCAAAATAAAATGTCAGGGCTACCGTCATTAAGGTGCTTGTCCCTGTAAGGACATGTGACTGAACTGGTTGTTCAGAAGGTTTCTGGTGAATTGGTTTATGCACAGGTATGCCTCCCGTTCTTCTTTAACCACCGCAGTCTCTTGTTTTTGTCCGGAAGCAAATTCTCTGCCAAGCCACCTTTTTTCCCTTTCATGTAATTGTCTGCTCTTTCGTTCGGTGTGGTAGACTTGTTCTAGTGTGGCATTAGACAACCGAGCCACAGAAAAGTCTGCCTTGGTACCACTGAGTACCGGCCCAGACCAAAGTAGCTTTCAGACACCTTAAGAGAGTCTTGATTTGCAATTCTCCCCTTTCTTCTCCTTGGATTTTCAACTAGGAAAGTGTGCTAATCATCTGCTTTTGCGGAAAAACTTGCCAGCTGTCTACACTGGCCGCTTGAATTTCCGCAAAAGCGCTGACGATCTCATGTAAGATTGTCAGTGCTTCTGCGGGAATACTATGCTGCTCCCGTTCGGGCAAAAGTCTTTTTCCGAAAGACTTCTGCGCAAAAGGGCCAGTGTAGACAGCAGAGAGTTCTTTTCCGCAAAAAAGCCCCGATGGCGAAAATGGCGATTGGGGCTTTTTTGCAGAAAAGCGCGTCTAGATTGGCCACGGACGCTTTTCCGTAAAAAGTTTACATACCCAGTATCTTGTGAAGAACTTGTCACCTCAGCACAGGGTCCCGGGGCGGGCTTTACCATAAGGGACCCGGAGAGATCATCTAGGCCAGCTGGAGGGGGCAGGGCAGGGGAGGGGAGAGGAGAGGAGAGGAGAGGAGAGGAGAGGAGGTTGGCCACTGAAAATGTTGCAGTATTAATTTTCCTTTTATTTGACTTCATATCAAACAAATATTTACAGTTTAAATGACCTTGTTAATTCTCCCTTGTGTTAGTACTCTTTCTTCCAGAACGTTTTAAAAACACAGACGAGACATGTCTTCGCCTGGGTGGCAGGCATCCGAAGAAGGGCACGTGACCTCGA
This sequence comes from Pelodiscus sinensis, assembly GCF_052426305.1. Classification (NCBI taxonomy): domain Eukaryota; kingdom Metazoa; phylum Chordata; order Testudines; family Trionychidae; genus Pelodiscus; species Pelodiscus sinensis. The sequence goes on from NC_143060.1 coordinate 68,333,574, forward strand.
TCTTGGAGCACGAGACAAAACTCACTCCGCTCCTGGAGGGGAAATGTTAGAGGCAACACTGGGCTCCAGTGAGCAGCAGCCAGGTGACGCACGTGTCTGTCCTTTCCACACATCTAGGGTGGCCTAGCTCCTAACCGTTCTCTGTCTCTTTTTCGGTCCCTGTAGACTTGGAGGAGATGAGAGGCTGGCCATGTGGTGGCAGAGACCGAAAGGAGCCACCCTCCCGAGACCCTGCCGGCAGATGGAAACCAGACAGCGATCTATGGAAGAAGAGCAAATAGCAATTGGCTCAAGGTAAGTATCGAGGGAGGGCCGCACAGACGTTTGCGAGCGTGGTACGGGTCCCTGAGAAAAGGCCCTCTGGCTCGTGGTGGAAGAACTTGAAAATACGAAGTACAAAAGTCACAGTGTTGTACTTAAAAGAAGTACTCGGGATCTTTTTCAGAGGGATAAGGCAACACGCCACATTTATTGATCACACACACACACATTAATTTATTTATATATATATATATATATATATATATATTTATTTATTTATTTACCACATGCATATGATAAGTATTGATTATTCTGTGTCACTCACTCTCACACACACACACACACACACACACACGTGCACAAGCACACTCCGTCTTGCTGTTGTTACCAACTTGTTGCTCCCCTTAACTTCACTGGCCAGGTGAGTTAGATGGGGGAGGGGTGGAGCCGGGCTTCTGCTGATCGGGATCGATGCTCCGATGGTGACAAGATGAGACCCGGAGTCCTCTGCAAGACAACTCACTTTTATAGCAGCTTCCCTCTTATGCAAATATATCCCAGATTCAAAATCTGGGTCTGTGTCCTTTGGTCCCTTTGTGGGTGCTGTCTGTTAAGAGAGGGTGTTTTCCAAAGAAGGTGCTTGCTTCTAATCCCCAAGGCCTTCAATATGTCTGCTCTTCTTTCTTGAGCCCTCTTGACACCTTGGGTCTGGCTTCTACCCCCTTTTCAACTGGTGTAGCTCTCTGGAGGTGCTTGGCTCCCAAGTGTTACTCATTCACACCTCGTTCATTCAACTGGGCAATTGATTACAGAGTGGGGGGAGAGAGTGGGGGAAAGATCTTATTCTACTCCTAGCAAATGACATTTTTACCTCTTTAACTATATACTCTGTATTAGAACCCTATGTAGAAAACTAAGTTACAAGGTTATATGGATTCAAGTTCTAATACAAAGTGACAAGGTCATATGGATTAATACAAAGTTACAAGGTTATATGGAGAGGCACAGTGTCAAGTCATATGAAGTACATAGGTTTATCTACAACAGAAACTGAACACCGATTTTTGTATTTTTAAAAATGTCATTAATCCCCCCCCCCCCCCCCGCCACCCTCCCCGAATCTCCTGGCTGGCGATACTTAACGTGTCTAGGATCATACGGAAAACTAAGTGAGTAGGCTGCCAATTGACCTAGCGTCACGCATGCCGAGAATTGGCAAAACTGGGATTGAAATAAAGACTTGGTCTCCCAGCAGCACCGAGGAGCCCCAGCCATGGATTAGGGCCTCGTGGGAATAGTTGTCTCCTAATTGATCTAATCTTTGGCTTTTGAGTTTGATATTATTGGTGAGTCCTTCTAGGCGACTGTTACTCGGCGTGCATGCGTGCGCACGTAAGTATGAGTGCAAGTGTGTGCGTCCGCAAGCGTCCATTTGCGTGTGTGTGCACGTGCCTGCGTGCGGGCAGATTGAGCAGATGCGTGTGTGGGCATCTGAGCGAGGGCACGAGTGGGCGCCCAGGCGTGTTAATCTGTTAATTCGCGTTTGTGAGTGTGTACACGCATCCCTGCGTGTGAGCATTTGGCAGGGTGAGTGGCTGTTGCACGGGCGTGTGCGTCTGACGTGTGCCAGTCAGACGGTGCCCTGGCAGCAGTAGCTCCTGGAAAGCGACACCCCTCCCCTCCCATCTGGAGCATGCAACTGGGATGAGAGGGGCAGGGAAGAGTAGCACTGCTGCAGCGCGTTTCAGCACGAGGCCCTAACTGCCGCGCGGTAGCTGCTCCTTTTGTATCCGACGTGGGGCAACAAGGAGCGGCCTCGCATCATGCCGGCGCCACGTGCGTTCAGTCCCACGGACCGGAAGTGACGTTTGCTCGGTCCACAGCCTGACAGCAACCGACTGGGAACCGTGACCGGAAGGTGCCCAGGTACGAGCGCTCAGCTGGTGCCAGGTCAGCGGGTGGTAGGCAGGAGACACGGGGCCAGGCGGGACGGGTTCAGACACGGGGTGCCTGGCTGGGACAGCGACTGGGGTTGGAGGTTTCCTGCGGCGGTGCAGCCAGCGTAGGCCACCAGCTCCCGTGGTACGTGGGGCAGAGGAAGGACAGCAGAGCGGAGGCTGGAACCGCTCCGACAAGGCACCACTCTGCTTATGGTTGCCAGGTGTCCGGTTTTGAACTGGACGGTCCAGGCTTTCAGCTTTTTCTTCGGGGAAACAAATTGAGAAAATATAAATGTCCGCGAAAGCGGCAAGGAGTTCTGTGCCACAGGACTCCTCGCTGCTTTTGCAGATTCAGACTAACGCGGCTACTCCTCTGATAAATGTCTGGTATTTTCTAAATCAGATGGAATGCAGATTGTGATGTCATGTCAGGCGTGCCTGGTATTTTGGTGAAACCATCTGGCAACCCTAGCTCTGCTCCGTGCTTGGCCGGGGTGGCGCCCTGCCTCTGTGGCAGGCCCTGACGTCACAGGGAGCGTGTTCCCCAGGAAATCCGGGCAGTGCAGCGGCTTCCGGTCCGCGCCACCCGGCCCCAAGGGAGAGGCGGCGGGAGGCGGCAGCGAGGTCAGAGCGTGACGCTGCCCCGCCCGGATCTCAGCCCTCGGGCGCCCCAGTGTGCACCCCGCCCGGCCGGGCCGCTCCCCTGTAGCTCCGCCCCCAGCGCTGCGCCCGCTGCCTCGTGGCCCGGCTCGGTGCGAAGCTGCCACTGCCGGCTACGAACAGCAGCGCACTGCTAGTGACGTCATTGCCCTGGCGCGGTGCATGCAAATGATGGAACGCGGGGCACGTTCTATCGGCTCCCCGGCGAGTGACACGTGGGTTTGTGGGGCACACAGACGGGTCCCAGGCTCCGTCATTAATGGCAAGGGCGTGGCCTGGTCTCGGGGCGGGGCCACTGACCGGCAGGAACTCAGCTGGGACACAGAAGTGAGCGGCAGAAAACTCCTCGGGGTCTCCGGAAAATCCTCGCGCGGCCCCTCTGGGCTTGTGAACAGGACGCAGCAGAGGCAGCCGCCCCCCCTCCCCCCCCACCCGCCTCACGCTCCCCGCTGCACTTTCGAAGGCAACAGCAGCATCAGCCTGTCCCGCTGCCAGTCCCCACACAAGCCGGCTGGGAAATTTGGTGTTGGGGGGAGCAGACTGCATGGGGGGGGAGAGGAGTTTGGTGGTGGTGGGGGATCAGACTGCATGGGGCGGGGAGGAGTTTGGGGGGTAGGGGATCAGACTGCACGGGGGGGAGGAGTTTGGGGGGGATCAGACTGCACGGGGGGAGTTTTGTGGGGGGTAGGAGATCAGACTGCACGGGGCGAGGAGTTTGGGGGGGATCAGACTGCACGGGGGGAGGAGTTTTGTGGGGGGTAGGAGATCAGACTGCACGGGGGGGAGGAGTTTGGGGGGATCAGACTGCACGGGGGGAGGAGGAGTTTGGGGGGGGAGCAGACTGCACGGGGCGGAGAGGAGTTTGGTGGTGAGGGGAGCAGACTGCACGGGGCGGAGAGGAGTTTGGTGGGGGGGATCAGACTGCACGGGGCGGAGAGGAGTTTGGTGGGGATCAGACTGCACAGGGTGGGGAGCAGTTTGGGGGGGATCAGACTGCACGGGGTGGGGAGCAGTTTGGGGGGGATCAGACTGCACGGGGGGGAGGAGTTTGGAGGGGGATCAGACTGCACGGGGCGGAGAGGAGTTTGGTGGTGAGAGGGAGCAGACTGCACGGGGCGGGGAGGAGTTTGGGGGGGAGCAGACTGCACGGGGGGGAGAGCAGTTTGGTGGGGGGGAGCGGACTGCACGGGGGGGAGGAGCTTGGGGGGGATCGGACTGCACGGGGCGGGGAGGACTTTGGGAGGGGATCGGACTGCACGGGGCGGAGAGGAGGTTGGGGGGGATCGGACTGCACGCGGCGGAGAGAAATTTTGGGGGTGATCAGTCTGCAGGGGGCGGGGAGGAGTTTGGGGAGGGGAGCAGACTGCACGGGGCGGGGAGGAGTTTGGAGGGAGCAGACTGCACGGGGCAGAGAGGAATTTGGGGGGGTTCAGACTGCACGGGGCGGAGAGGAATTTGGGGGGGTTCACACTGCATTGGGCGGGGAGGAGTTTGGTGGGGGGGAGGAGACTGCACGGGGCGGGGAGGAGTTTGGTGGGGGGGAGCAGACTGCATGGGGCGGGGAGGAGTTTGGTGGGGGGGAGCAGACTGCACGGGGCGGGGAGGAGTTTGGGGGGGAGGGGTTGCCGCGGAGTCTCCTCTCCCGAGTGGGGGCGGGGCATCAGCTGCGGACGCTGCCGTCTCTGAGGCAGGAGCCCCGCCCAGCAATGGGGAGGGGCCGGATGAGGGGGAGTAGGGAAAGTAGCCGCAGTGGCTTGTGGGAAACTGAGTGCCCCTGTCCGCAGCTCCCATCGGCCATTGCAGGGCCAGGGCAGGCCCGGCGCTGTTCGGTTGGGCGGGTGCAGCGGAAGTGACATCACCATGGGGCATTGACCAGGGGGCGACGCGGTTGGTCCCGCGCTCCTGTCACTCCAAGTGTTAGCGACGCATCCTGGGACTTGTAGTTCTCAGAGTGCGGCCTCCCGGGGCACGTCGCAGCGCGCCCCGCCCCTATCATAGCCCCGCCCCCCGGCATAGCCCCGCCCAGCGTGTTCTTAGTTCGGAATGGGGCATTTCTACCCTAAGAACAATCTTTTTTATTTGGAAATAACGGCCCTTAGCAGAGCAACAGTGCCGCTCGGTAGTCACCGGCGGTAATGCACGTGTAATTCCGTAGCGCCCCCACAGTGCCGCTCGGTGGTCATTGCGGGTAATGCACGTGTAATTCCGTAGCGCCTCCACAGTGCCGCTCGGTGGTCATTGCGGGTAATGCACGTGTAATTCCGTAGCGCCTCCACAGTGCCGCTCGGTGGTCATTGCCGGTAATGCACGTGTAATTCCGTAGCGCCTCCACAGTGCCGCTCGGTGGTCATTGCGGGTAATGCACGTGTAATTCCATCGCCCCCAGCTGCTGTCCCTGCTCCGCACGCCACGTGGCCCCAGTCTTGCCCTTTGACAGCAGGCAAAGTAAGAAGCTCGTTATTTCCAGGCTCCGCGGAGCCCTCTCCCCTCCTGCCCATGGCCCCCTCATCCCGCACTCCCGGCTCCGCACAGCCCTCTCCCCTCCTGCCCCCGGCCCCCTCATCCCGCACTGCAGGCTCCGCGCAGCCCTCTCCCCTCCTGCCCATGGCCCCCTCATCCCGCACTGCAGGCTCCGCACAGCCCTCTCCCCTCCTGCCCCCGGCCCCCTCATCCCGCACTGCAGGCTCTGCGGGGGAGGAGTTTGGGGGGGATCAGACTGCACGGGGGGGAGAGGAGTTTGAAGGGGGATCAGACTGCACGTGGGGAGGATCAGACTGCACGGGGCGGGGAGGAGTTTGGGGGGGATCAGACTGCACGGGGGGGAGGATCAGACTCCACGGGGCGGCGAGGAGTTTGGGGAGGGGTTCAGACTGCACGGGGCGGAGAGGAGTTTGGGGAGGGGATCAGACTACACGGGGCGGAGAGGAGTTTGGGGGGCATCGGACTGCACGGGGCGGGGAGGAGTTTGGGGGGATCAGACTGCACGGGGGGGAGAGGAGTTTGGGGGGATCAGACTGCACGGAGCGGGGAGGAGTTTGGGGGGATCAGACTGCACGGGGGGGAGGATCAGACTGCACGGAGCGGGGAGGAGTTTGGGGGGAGGATCAGACTGCACGGGGCAGGGAGGAGCTTTGGGGGGGATCAGACTGCACGGGGCGGACAGGAGTTTGGGGGGGGATCAGACTGCACGGGGCGGAGGGGAGTGTGGGGGGGATCAGACTGCACGGGGGGGAGAGGAGTTTGGGGGGGATCAGACTGCACGGAGCGGGGAGGAGTTTGGGGGGGGATCAGACTGCACGGGGGGGAGGATCAGACTGCACGGGGCGGGGAGGAGTTTGGGGAGGGGTTCAGACTGCACGGGGCGGAGCGCAGTTTGGGGGGGATCAGACTGCACGGGGCGGGGAGGAGTTTTGGGGGAGATCAGACTGCACGGGGCGGGGAGGAGTTTGGGGGGATCGGACTGCACAGGGCGGGGAAGAGTTTGGGGGGGATCGGACTGCACGGGGCGGGGAGGAGTTTGGGGGGATCAGACTGCACGGGGGGAGAGGAATTTGGGGGGATCGCACTGCACGGGGCGGGGAAGAGTTTGGGGGGATCGGACTGCACGGGGCGGGGAGGAGTTTGGGGGGGATCAGACTGCACGGGGCGGGGGGAAGTTTGGGGGGATCAGACTGCACGGGGGGGAGTAGTTTGAGGGGGGATCAGACTGCACGGGGCGGGGAGGAGTTTGGGGGGATCAGACTGCACGGGGCGGGGAGGAGTTTGTGGGGGAAGGGTTGCCGCGGAGTCTCCTCTCCCGAGTGGGGGCGGGGCATCAGCTGCGGACGCTGCCGTCTCTGAGGCAGGAGCCCCGCCCAGCAATGGGGAGGGGCCGGATGAGGGGGAGTAGGGAAAGTAGCCGCAGTGGCTTGTGGGAAACTGAGTGCCCCTGTCCGCAGCTCCCATCGGCCATTGCAGGGCCAGGGCAGGCCCGGCGCTGTTCGGTTGGGCGGGTGCAGCGGAAGTGACATCACCATGGGGCATTGACCAGGGAGCGACGCGGTTGGTCCCGCGCTCCTGTCACTCCAAGTGTTAGCGACGCATCCTGGGACTCAGACTGCATCCTGGGACTCATAGTGTGGCCTCCCGGGGCACGTCGCAGCGCGCCCCGCCCCTATCATAGCCCCGCCCCCCGGCATAGCCCCGCCCAGCGTGTTCTTAGTTCGGAATGGGGCATTTCTACCCTAAGAACAATCTTTTGTATTCGGAAATAACGGCCCTTAGCAGAGCAACAGTGCCGCTCGGTAGTCACCGGCGGTAATGCACGTGTAATTCCGTAGCGCCCCCACAGTGCCGCTCGGTGGTCATTGCGGGTAATGCACGTGTAATTCCGTAGCGCCTCCACAGTGCCGCTCGGTGGTCATTGCGGGTAATGCACGTGTAATTCCATCGCCCCCAGCTGCTGTCCCTGCTCCGCACGCCACGTGGCCCCAGTCTTGCCCTTTGACAGCAGGCAAAGTAAGAAGCTCGTTATTTCCAGGCTCCGCGCAGCCCTCTCCCCTCCTGCCCGCGGCCCCCTCATCCCACACACCAGGCTCCGCGCAGCCCTCTCCCCTCCTGCCCCCGGCCCCCTCATCCCACACACCAGGCTCCGCGCCAGGATCCCACACACAAACTTCTCCTCCTTAGACTTTTAGTTGTGGGGAACAAATTCTGGGGAGTCACTTCCACTTGGGGAATCATGTTTCATACTTGACTATGTTATCCCTACACTAAGGCTGGCCGAGAGACTGTCCCGGACTGATCGTAACAGACTGTTCTGTCCGCGAATGGGCTGAGAGTAAAGGGCGTGTTCGGAATCTGTGGCGCCCAATCTGAGGCTGTCCGAGGTGACTCTTAACGGACTGCTCCGTGCGCCAATGGGCGGTGACTAAAGGCGTGTTCTGGGGCTGCTGGCGGCCAATAGGTTGTCCGGGGTGGATTATAACAGACTCTTCTGTCCGCGAATGGGCTGTGACTAAGGGGCGTGTTCTGAATCAGAGGCACCCAATAGGCTGACCCGGCTGCATCTTAACGGACAGCTCTGTCTGCGAATGCGGTGTGACTAGGGGGAATGACCTGCCACTGCTCTCGACCAATAGGCTGTCCGGGGTGGATCTTAATGGGCTGCTCTGTCCTCGAATTGTCTGTGACTTAGGGGTGGTTCCTGGCTGTGTGCCAGCCAATGGGCTTTCGGAAGACAGCCTTGGCGGAGGATAGTGTCGCCCAATGGGCTGTCAGCAAAGGGGATCGTGCCTCTGGTTCGGCCAATGGGCTGTCGCAGGGGGGCGTTGTCTGACTGGGCGGCCGGCGCCGCCATGACAGGAAGGTCCGAGGAGCGCGCGGGGGCGCGAGCGAATCCTGGGTCCGAGTGCGAAGCTGCCCCGCCCCCAGCCCGCCCCTTGTTGGTGTCTGGCCCGGGGGAGGAGGGGGCGCGAGGGAAGGTGGGGGAGCGGGCTGGGGGTGGGGTGTCTGGCCTGGGGGAGGAGGGGGCGCGAGGGAAGGTGGGGGAGCGGGCTGGGGGTGGGGTGTCTGGACAGGGGTGAGGTGTAGGAGCAGGCTGGGTGTGAGGGGCCGGGGGGGGGTGCTCGGCACTGGGGGGGCAGGAGGGGGTGAGGGGCCGGGGGGTGCTCGGCACTGGGGGGGCAGGAGGGGGTGAGGGGCCGGGGGGGTGCTCGGCACTGGGGGGGCAGGAGGGGGTGAGGGGCCGGGGGGTGCTCGGCACTGGGGGGGCAGGAGGGGGTGAGGGGCCGGGGGGGTGCTCGGCACTGGGGGGGCAGGAGGGGGGGAGGGGCCGGGGGGGGCCTGGGGGGGCACTGGGGGGGGGCAGGAGGGGACAGGGCGCGGGAGAGCGCAGGCGCGGGCGGCGCTGGCTGGGCGGGAAACTCCCGGGACGCTCGCGCCCACGAGGCGGGCGGGAAAACGCTGCTGGGGGCGCTGAGGGGCGGAGCCTGGGGGGCGGGGCGGGAGCTGGCAGTGACGTGGAGCCCCCCCCCCCCGCCTGCTTCTCTCCGGGCCCCAGGCTGGACATCGGCGGGGCGGCCCCTGGCGGAGGTGGGGGGGCGATTTCTGCCCCCCCCCCCCCCGGCGCTGCTGCCTCCCCGGGGAGCAGCGCCCCTGTGACCCCCCCCCAGGTGGTGCCGGGCGCGGGAGCTGACCCGGGCTCCAGTCACGTGGGTGTCTCGGGGAGGGGGGGCTGCGGGCCACCGGGGCCCGGGAGTGTCACGTGCCCCTTCCCCCCGCCGGGGAGCCGCGCGCCCTCGAGGGGTGGTTCCCGCGGGCGGGGCACGCACAGAACGTGTCCCGCACGCGGGGGGGTGGGGCGGCCTGATCCCTGCTCCCCGCGCTGCTCGCTGTCTGGGGGCGGGGCCGGGTGCCCGCTGAATCCCCCCTGTGCCCGGGGGGGGGGCAGTTCGGCGGGGGGCGCTGTGGGGGGGGATGCTCTGGCCCTGGCTGCCCGCAGTGCCGCCCAGTGCCCGGCTGTGCCTCCTGCAGAGGCCGAGAGCGTCCTGGGTGGGGGCGTGTGGGGAGAGGGGGGGAGTGGCTGAGAATTGGGGGGCAAACAGGTGACAGACAAACCAACCGACAGAAAAGCCTCCCTGCCTGGCCCCCAGCTGAGCGGAGAAACGTCCCCCTGGCGCCAGAGCACTGCAGGGCCCAGCCTAGTCGCTTTGTGCGCTCCAGCCCCACGGCGTGGGGAGGGGGCGACGGTGGAGGAGCCCCAAGCACCCAGGCCTTAGGTTCCCCACCCGCCTTCTAAGCACTGAGCATTTTAGGCCTGGCTGGACTAGAGAAGGGGGCACCAGGGGAGTTGCCGCTGAAGGCGCGCGGCCGCGCACAAACACCCCTCTGCCGCCCACCTCCCTTGCGGAGCCTTGCAGCGGCACTCGCCTTCCTGCTGGCCGGGGAATGGCGCGGTTGTCTTCCTGATCTGGTGGAGGGCGGCTGCCCCGTTGTGTCCCTGCTGGGGCAGCCTCGCCCCACCTCCAGCTGCGATTGGGGCTTCTGTTTGTTTCTGTTCATACAGTTTGCTGCAGTTTTCCATCCCCGAGGACCTGCGTGAAGCTGGTCCGACCAGAGATACGGGGATCGATTTTTAAGAGTAAGAGGTTTTGTTTTTAAAGCAGGGGTGAGGAACCTAATACCCCAGCTCACGTGAGTGTGGCCCTCGAGACTCAAGGTTCCCACACTACCGCTCTAGCTCCCCTCCAGATTGGTGATAGAAATGTAGCCGTGTTAGCCTGGGGTAGTTGAAGCAAAATGCAGGACAATGTAGCACTTTAAAGACTAACAAGATGGTTTATTAGATGATGAGCTTTCGTGGGCCAGACCCACTTCCTCAGATCAAATAGTGGAAGAAAGTAGTCACAACCGTATATACCAAAGGATACAATTAAAAAAAAGAACAAATATGAAAAGGACAAATCACATTGCAGAACAGGAGGGGGATGCGGTGGGGGGGAGGGGGGAGGAAGGTAAGTGTCTGTGAATTGATGATATTAGAGGTAGGGAGAGTGGGATGTTTGTGAGTTAATGGTATTAGAGGTGATAATTGGGGAAACTATCTTGGTAATGGGTGAGATAACAAACATTTGAACTAAGTCCTTGTTGGAAAGTGTCGAATTTTAACATGAATGACAGTTCAGAGGATTCCCTTTCAAGTGCAGATGTAAGTAAAAGGTCTTTGTAGTAGAATGCAGGTGGTCAAGTCATTGAGAGAGTGTCCTTTCTGGTTAAAATGGCAAGAAACTGTTTTCTCTTTGTGATCTTGTCTGATATCTGTTTTGTGGGCATTAATCCTTTGGCGAAGTGTCTGAGATGTTTGTCCAATGTACATAGCAGACGGACACTTTCGGCACACGATAGCATAGATTATATTTCTGGATGCGCAGGAATATGTGTTCTTGATCTTATAACTCACTTGGTTGGGTCCAATAATGGTATCAGCAGAATGAATATGTGGACAAAGCTGGCAACGGGGTTTGTTGCAAGGGAAGGTACCAGGGTTGGTATTAGTGTGGTATGTCCTGTGGTGGTTGGTAAGAATGATCTTGAGGTTAGGTGGTTGTCTATAGGAGACTATGGGTCTGTCTCCCAGAGCCTCTTTGAGTATGGTATCCTGTTCCAATATAGGCTGTAGTTTATTGATAATGTGTTGGACAGGTTTAAGTTGGGGGTTGTAGGTGATGACAAGTGGTGTTCTATTGTTGGTTTTCTTGGGTCTGTCTTGAAGTAGATGGTTTCTAGGTATTCGTCTGGCTCTTTCAATTTGCTTTTTTATTTCTCTGGGTGGCCAGATTGGAGCAGACAAATTCTGCTAGCCTGCCCCGCCCCGCCCCCCGCCCCTCCCTCTTCACAAGGGAAGCCTTGTGTGCGAGGGGAATGTGGGAAGCCTCTTCCTCCTTCTCAGTTGGGGCATGTGTTAATGCGGATGGTGGGGTTTGGGATTTTTTTTTCTTCACACTTGTGTGTAGGGTTGCCAGGTGTCTAGCACTGAGCCAGACAGCCCGGTAGTTGCACTTTTTGTCCGGTAAATAAATTTAGAAAATACCGGACATACAAAATGTCCAGTATTTTCTGCTTTTCCTCTGTGCCCAGCAGAAATAAGCCGGGGCGGGGAGATTGGCTGACTAATTAAAGGGGTCACAACTGGATTTTGCTCAACAAAAATGTTCCTGGTGGGGTTTTTTTGTTTGGTTGGCTTCTTTCCCTCAACAAAAATTTTCCTGGCCCCTTTTTTTTTTTTGCTGAAACCATCTGGCAACCCTACTAGTGTGTGCCTTCCGCCCCCCCAATAAGGTTCCCCACCCCGTCTGAAAGCGAGAGTTGGGAGAACAGGTTACCTTGCGTTCCTGTGTCCTTATAAGGAAGTTGAAGGCTACTATAAAATCCCCCCTCATGGTCTCCTCTTCAGACTAAAGAAACCTAAATCCCTCAGCCTCTTCATAGAGCAATTGCTCCAGCCCCCTAATCGTTTTGGTTGTCCTCTGCTGGACCCTCTCCAATGTGTCCACATCCCTTCTGTAGTGGGGGGCCCAGAACTGGACACAGTACTCCAGATGTGGCCCCACCAAAGCCGAATAAAGGGGAATAATGACATCTCTGGATCTACTGGCAATGCTCCTCTTAATGCAACCTAATATGCCATTAGCCTTCTTGGCTACAAGGGCACACTGTTGACTCATCTCCAGCTTCTCATCCACTGTAACCCCCAGGTCCTGTCTGCAGAACTACTACTTAACTGGTTGGTCCCCAGCTTGTAACTATGCTTGGGATTCTTCCATCCCAAGTGCAGGACTGTACACTTGTCCTTGTTGAACCTCATCAGATTTCTTGTGGCCCAATCCTCCAATTTGTCTAAGTCATTCTGGACCCTATCTCCGCCCTTAGGCATCTTTTAGCCTTTTTGTTCTATTATTGTTTTTCTATTTGGTACTAGAAAATCAAACTTTCCTCCTGCTTGGGCCTCAAGTTTCACTCCAGCAGCCCTTCCACAAGTAGAATCGTCTGCAAAATAAAATGTCAGGGCTACCGTCATTAAGGTGCTTGTCCCTGTAAGGACATGTGACTGAACTGGTTGTTCAGAAGGTTTCTGGTGAATTGGTTTATGCACAGGTATGCCTCCCGTTCTTCTTTAACCACCGCAGTCTCTTGTTTTTGTCCGGAAGCAAATTCTCTGCCAAGCCACCTTTTTTCCCTTTCATGTAATTGTCTGCTCTTTCGTTCGGTGTGGTAGACTTGTTCTAGTGTGGCATTAGACAACCGAGCCACAGAAAAGTCTGCCTTGGTACCACTGAGTACCGGCCCAGACCAAAGTAGCTTTCAGACACCTTAAGAGAGTCTTGATTTGCAATTCTCCCCTTTCTTCTCCTTGGATTTTCAACTAGGAAAGTGTGCTAATCATCTGCTTTTGCGGAAAAACTTGCCAGCTGTCTACACTGGCCGCTTGAATTTCCGCAAAAGCGCTGACGATCTCATGTAAGATTGTCAGTGCTTCTGCGGGAATACTATGCTGCTCCCGTTCGGGCAAAAGTCTTTTTCCGAAAGACTTCTGCGCAAAAGGGCCAGTGTAGACAGCAGAGAGTTCTTTTCCGCAAAAAAGCCCCGATGGCGAAAATGGCGATTGGGGCTTTTTTGCAGAAAAGCGCGTCTAGATTGGCCACGGACGCTTTTCCGTAAAAAGTTTACATACCCAGTATCTTGTGAAGAACTTGTCACCTCAGCACAGGGTCCCGGGGCGGGCTTTACCATAAGGGACCCGGAGAGATCATCTAGGCCAGCTGGAGGGGGCAGGGCAGGGGAGGGGAGAGGAGAGGAGAGGAGAGGAGAGGAGAGGAGGTTGGCCACTGAAAATGTTGCAGTATTAATTTTCCTTTTATTTGACTTCATATCAAACAAATATTTACAGTTTAAATGACCTTGTTAATTCTCCCTTGTGTTAGTACTCTTTCTTCCAGAACGTTTTAAAAACACAGACGAGACATGTCTTCGCCTGGGTGGCAGGCATCCGAAGAAGGGCACGTGACCTCGATCTTGGAGCACGAGACAAAACTCACTCCGCTCCTGGAGGGGAAATGTTAGAGGCAACACTGGGCTCCAGTGAGCAGCAGCCAGGTGACGCACGTGTCTGTCCTTTCCACACATCTAGGGTGGCCTAGCTCCTAACCGTTCTCTGTCTCTTTTTCGGTCCCTGTAGACTTGGAGGAGATGAGAGGCTGGCCATGTGGTGGCAGAGACCGAAAGGAGCCACCCTCCCGAGACCCTGCCGGCAGATGGAAACCAGACAGCGATCTATGGAAGAAGAGCAAATAGCAATTGGCTCAAGGTAAGTATCGAGGGAGGGCCGCACAGACGTTTGCGAGCGTGGTACGGGTCCCTGAGAAAAGGCCCTCTGGCTCGTGGTGGAAGAACTTGAAAATACGAAGTACAAAAGTCACAGTGTTGTACTTAAAAGAAGTACTCGGGATCTTTTTCAGAGGGATAAGGCAACACGCCACATTTATTGATCACACACACACACATTAATTTATTTATATATATATATATATATATATATATATATATATATATATATTTATTTACCACATGCATATGATAAGTATTGATTATTCTGTGTCACTCACTCTCTCACACACACACACACACACACACACACGTGCACAAGCACACTCCGTCTTGCTGTTGTTACCAACTTGTTGCTCCCCTTAACTTCACTGGCCAGGTGAGTTAGATGGGGGAGGGGTGGAGCCGGGCTTCTGCTGATCGGGATCGATGCTCCGATGGTGACAAGATGAGACCCGGAGTCCTCTGCAAGACAACTCACTTTTATAGCAGCTTCCCTCTTATGCAAATATATCCCAGATTCAAAATCTGGGTCTGTGTCCTTTGGTCCCTTTGTGGGTGCTGTCTGTTAAGAGAGGGTGTTTTCCAAAGAAGGTGCTTGCTTCTAATCCCCAAGGCCTTCAATATGTCTGCTCTTCTTTCTTGAGCCCTCTTGACACCTTGGGTCTGGCTTCTACCCCCTTTTCAACTGGTGTAGCTCTCTGGAGGTGCTTGGCTCCCAAGTGTTACTCATTCACACCTCGTTCATTCAACTGGGCAATTGATTACAGAGTGGGGGGAGAGAGTGGGGGAAAGATCTTATTCTACTCCTAGCAAATGACATTTTTACCTCTTTAACTATATACTCTGTATTAGAACCCTATGTAGAAAACTAAGTTACAAGGTTATATGGATTCAAGTTCTAATACAAAGTGACAAGGTCATATGGATTAATACAAAGTTACAAGGTTATATGGAGAGGCACAGTGTCAAGTCATATGAAGTACATAGGTTTATCTACAACAGAAACTGAACACCGATTTTTGTATTTTTAAAAATGTCATTAATCCCCCCCCCCCCCCGCCACCCTCCCCGAATCTCCTGGCTGGCGATACTTAACGTGTCTAGGATCATACGGAAAACTAAGTGAGTAGGCTGCCAATTGACCTAGCGTCACGCATGCCGAGAATTGGCAAAACTGGGATTGAAATAAAGACTTGGTCTCCCAGCAGCACCGAGGAGCCCCAGCCATGGATTAGGGCCTCGTGGGAATAGTTGTCTCCTAATTGATCTAATCTTTGGCTTTTGAGTTTGATATTATTGGTGAGTCCTTCTAGGCGACTGTTACTCGGCGTGCATGCGTGCGCACGTAAGTATGAGTGCAAGTGTGTGCGTCCGCAAGCGTCCATTTGCGTGTGTGTGCACGTGCCTGCGTGCGGGCAGATTGAGCAGATGCGTGTGTGGGCATCTGAGCGAGGGCACGAGTGGGCGCCCAGGCGTGTTAATCTGTTAATTCGCGTTTGTGAGTGTGTACACGCATCCCTGCGTGTGAGCATTTGGCAGGGTGAGTGGCTGTTGCACGGGCGTGTGCGTCTGACGTGTGCCAGTCAGACGGTGCCCTGGCAGCAGTAGCTCCTGGAAAGCGACACCCCTCCCCTCCCATCTGGAGCATGCAACTGGGATGAGAGGGGCAGGGAAGAGTAGCACTGCTGCAGCGCGTTTCAGCACGAGGCCCTAACTGCCGCGCGGTAGCTGCTCCTTTTGTATCCGACGTGGGGCAACAAGGAGCGGCCTCGCATCATGCCGGCGCCACGTGCGTTCAGTCCCACGGACCGGAAGTGACGTTTGCTCGGTCCACAGCCTGACAGCAACCGACTGGGAACCGTGACCGGAAGGTGCCCAGGTACGAGCGCTCAGCTGGTGCCAGGTCAGCGGGTGGTAGGCAGGAGACACGGGGCCAGGCGGGACGGGTTCAGACACGGGGTGCCTGGCTGGGACAGCGACTGGGGTTGGAGGTTTCCTGCGGCGGTGCAGCCAGCGTAGGCCACCAGCTCCCGTGGTACGTGGGGCAGAGGAAGGACAGCAGAGCGGAGGCTGGAACCGCTCCGACAAGGCACCACTCTGCTTATGGTTGCCAGGTGTCCGGTTTTGAACTGGACGGTCCAGGCTTTCAGCTTTTTCTTCGGGGAAACAAATTGAGAAAATATAAATGTCCGCGAAAGCGGCAAGGAGTTCTGTGCCACAGGACTCCTCGCTGCTTTTGCAGATTCAGACTAACGCGGCTACTCCTCTGATAAATGTCTGGTATTTTCTAAATCAGATGGAATGCAGATTGTGATGTCATGTCAGGCGTGCCTGGTATTTTGGTGAAACCATCTGGCAACCCTAGCTCTGCTCCGTGCTTGGCCGGGGTGGCGCCCTGCCTCTGTGGCAGGCCCTGACGTCACAGGGAGCGTGTTCCCCAGGAAATCCGGGCAGTGCAGCGGCTTCCGGTCCGCGCCACCCGGCCCCAAGGGAGCGGCGGCGGGAGGCGGCAGCGAGGTCAGAGCGTGACGCTGCCCCGCCCGGATCTCAGCCCTCGGGCGCCCCAGTGTGCACCCCGCCCGGCCGGGCCGCTCCCCTGTAGCTCCGCCCCCAGCGCTGCGCCCGCTGCCTCGTGGCCCGGCTCGGTGCGAAGCTGCCACTGCCGGCTACGAACAGCAGCGCACTGCTAGTGACGTCATTGCCCTGGCGCGGTGCATGCAAATGATGGAACGCGGGGCACGTTCTATCGGCTCCCCGGCGAGTGACACGTGGGTTTGTGGGGCACACAGACGGGTCCCAGGCTCCGTCATTAATGGCAAGGGCGTGGCCTGGTCTGGGGGCGGGGCCACTGACCGGCAGGAACTCAGCTGGGACACAGAAGTGAGCGGCAGAAAACTCCTCGGGGTCTCCGGAAAATCCTCGCGCGGCCCCTCTGGGCTTGTGAACAGGACGCAGCAGAGGCAGCCGCCCCCCTCCCCACCCACCCGCCTCACGCTCCCCGCTGCACTTTCGAAGGCAACAGCAGCATCAGCCTGTCCCGCTGCCAGTCCCCACACAAGCCGGCTGGGAAATTTGGTGTTGGGGGGAGCAGACTGCACGGGGCGGAGAGGAGTTTGGTGGTGGTGGGGGATCAGACTGCATGGGGCGGGGAGGAGTTTGGGGGGTAGGAGATCAGACTGCACGGGGCGAGGAGTTTGGGGGGGATCAGACTGCACGGGGGGAGGAGGAGTTTGGGGGGGATCAGACTGCACGGGGGGAGGAGGAGTTTGGGGGGGGAGCAGACTGCACGGGGCGGAGAGGAGTTTGGGGGGGAGCAGACTGCACGGGGCGGAGAGGAGTTTGGTGGGGGGGATCAGACTGCACGGGGCGGAGAGGAGTTGGGGGGAGCAGACTGCACGGGGTGGGGAGCAGTTTGGGGGGGAGCAGACTGCACGGGGGGGAGGAGTTTGGAGGGGGATCAGACTGCACGGGGCGGAGAGGAGTTTGGGGGGGAGCAGACTGCACGGGGCGGGGAGGAGTTTGGGGGGGAGCAGACTGCACGGGGCGGAGAGCAGTTTGGTGGGGGGGAGCGGACTGCACGGGGGGGAGGAGCTTGGGGGGGATCGGACTGCACGGGGCGGAGAGGAGGTTGGGGGGGATCGGACTGCACGCGGCGGAGAGAAATTTTGGGGGTGATCAGTCTGCAGGGGGCGGGGAGGAGTTTGGGGAGGGGAGCAGACTGCACCGGGCGGAGAGGAATTTGGGGGGGGTTCAGACTGCACGGGGCGGAGAGGAATTTGGGGGGGTTCACACTGCATTGGGCGGAGAGGAGTTTGGTGGGGGGGAGGAGACTGCACGGGGCGGGGAGGAGTTTGGTGGGGGGGAGCAGACTGCACGGGGGGCAGTAGTTTGAGGGGGGATCAGACTGCACGGGGCGGGGAGGAGTTTGGGGGGATCAGACTGCACGGGGCGGGGAGGAGTTTGGGGGGGAGGGGTTGCCGCGGAGTCTCCTCTCCCGAGTGGGGGCGGGGCATCAGCTAAGGACGCTGCCGTCTCTGAGGCAGGAGCCCCGCCCAGCAATGGGGAGGGGCCGGATGAGGGGGAGTAGGGAAAGTAGCCGCAGTGGCTTGTGGGAAACTGAGTGCCCCTGTCCGCAGCTCCCATCGGCCATTGCAGGGCCAGGGCAGGCCCGGCGCTGTTCGGTTGGGCGGGTGCAGCGGAAGTGACATCACCATGGGGCATTGACCAGGGGGCGACGCGGTTGGTCCCGCGCTCCTGTCACTCCAAGTGTTAGCGACGCATCCTGGGACTTGTAGTTCTCAGAGTGCGGCCTCCCGGGGCACGTCGCAGCGCGCCCCGCCCCTATCATAGCCCCGCCCCCCGGCATAGCCCCGTCCAGCGTGTTCTTAGTTCGGAATGGGGCATTTCTACCCTAAGAACAATCTTTTTTATTTGGAAATAACGGCCCTTAGCAGAGCAACAGTGCCGCTCGGTAGTCACCGGCGGTAATGCACGTGTAATTCCGTAGCGCCCCCACAGTGCCGCTCGGTGGTCATTGCGGGTAATGCACGTGTAATTCCGTAGCGCCTCCACAGTGCCGCTCGGTGGTCATTGCGGGTAATGCACGTGTAATTCCGAAGCGCCTCCACAGTGCCGCTCGGTGGTCATTGCGGGTAATGCACGTGTAATTCCGTAGCGCCTCCACAGTGCCGCTCGGTGGTCATTGCCGGTAATGCACGTGTAATTCCGTAGCGCCCCCACAGTGCCGCTCGGTGGTCATTGCCGGTAATGCACGTGTAATTCCGTAGCGCCTCCACAGTGCCGCTCGGTGGTCATTGCGGGTAATGCACGTGTAATTCCATCGCCCCCAGCTGCTGTCCCTGCTCCGCACGCCACGTGGCCCCAGTCTTGCCCTTTGACAGCAGGCAAAGTAAGAAGCTCGTTATTTCCAGGCTCCGCGGAGCCCTCTCCCCTCCTGCCCATGGCCCCCTCATCCCGCACTCCAGGCTCCGCACAGCCCTCTCCCCTCCTGCCCCCGGCCCCCTCATCCCGCACTGCAGGCTCCGCGCAGCCCTCTCCCCTCCTGCCCATGGCCCCCTCATCCCGCACTGCAGGCTCCGCACAGCCCTCTCCCCTCCTGCCCCCGGCCCCCTCATCCCGCTCTGCAGGCTCTGCGGGGGAGGAGTTTGGGGGGGATCAGACTGCACGGGGGGGAGAGGAGTTTGAAGGGGGATCAGACTACACGTGGGGAGGATCAGACTGCACGGGGCGGGGAGGAGTTTGGGGGGGGATCAGACTGCACGGGGGGGAGGATCAGACTCCACGGGGCGGCGAGGAGTTTGGGGAGGGGTTCAGACTGCACGGGGCGGAGAGGAGTTTGGGGAGGGGATCAGACTACACGGGGCGGAGAGGAGTTTGGGGGGCATCGGACTGCACGGGGCGGGGAGGAGTTTGGGGGGATCAGACTGCACGGAGCGGGGAGGAGTTTGGGGGGATCAGACTGCACGGGGGGGAGGATCAGACTGCACGGAGCGGGGAGGAGTTTGGGGGGAGGATCAGACTGCACGGGGCAGGGAGGAGCTTTGGGGGGGATCAGACTGCACGGGGCGGACAGGAGTTTGGGGGGGATCAGACTGCACGGGGCGGAGGGGAGTGTGGGGGGGATCAGACTGCACGGGGGGGAGAGGAGTTTGGGGGGGATCAGACTGCACGGAGCGGGGAGGAGTTTGGGGGGGGATCAGACTGCACGGGGGGGAGGATCAGACTGCACGGGGCGGGGAGGAGTTTGGGGAGGGGTTCAGACTGCACGGGGCGGAGCGCAGTTTGGGGGGGATCAGACTGCACGGGGCGGGGAGGAGTTTTGGGGGAGATCAGACTGCACGGGGCGGGGAGGAGTTTGGGGGGATCGGACTGCACAGGGCGGGGAAGAGTTTGGGGGGGATCGGACTGCACGGGGCGGGGAGGAGTTTGGGGGGATCAGACTGCACGGGGGGAGAGGAATTTGGGGGGATCGCACTGCACGGGGCGGGGAAGAGTTTGGGGGGATCGGACTGCACGGGGCGGGGAGGAGTTTGGGGGGGATCAGACTGCACGGGGGGGAGGATCAGACTGCACGGGGCGGGGGGAAGTTTGGGGGGATCAGACTGCATGGGGGGGGAGTAGTTTGAGGGGGGATCAGACTGCACGGGGCGGGGAGGAGTTTGGGGGGATCAGACTGCACGGGGCGGGGAGGAGTTTGTGGGGGAAGGGTTGCCGCGGAGTCTCCTCTCCCGAGTGGGGGCGGGGCATCAGCTGCGGACGCTGCCGTCTCTGAGGCAGGAGCCCTGCCCAGCAATGGGGAGGGGCCGGATGAGGGGGAGTAGGGAAAGTAGCCGCAGTGGCTTGTGGGAAACTGAGTGCCCCTGTCCGCAGCTCCCATCGGCCATTGCAGGGCCAGGGCAGGCCCGGCGCTGTTCGGTTGGGCGGGTGCAGCGGAAGTGACATCACCACGGGGCATTGACCAGGGAGCGACGCGGTTGGTCCCGCGCTCCTGTCACTCCAAGTGTTAGCGACGCATCCTGGGACTTGTAGTTCTCATAGTGTGGCCTCCCGGGGCACGTCGCAGCGCGCCCCGCCCCTATCATAGCCCCGCCCCCCGGCATAGCCCCGCCCAGCGTGTTCTTAGTTCGGAATGGGGCATTTCTACCCTAAGAACAATCTTTTGTATTCGGAAATAACGGCCCTTAGCAGAGCAACAGTGCCGCTCGGTAGTCACCGGCGGTAATGCACGTGTAATTCCGTAGCGCCCCCACAGTGCCGCTCGGTGGTCATTGCGGGTAATGCACGTGTAATTCCGTAGCGCCTCCACAGTGCCGCTCGGTGGTCATTGCGGGTAATGCACGTGTAATTCCATCGCCCCCAGCTGCTGTCCCTGCTCCGCACGCCACGTGGCCCCAGTCTTGCCCTTTGACAGCAGGCAAAGTAAGAAGCTCGTTATTTCCAGGCTCCGCGCAGCCCTCTCCCCTCCTGCCCGCGGCCCCCTCATCCCACACACCAGGCTCCGCGCAGCCCTCTCCCCTCCTGCCCCCGGCCCCCTCATCCCACACACCAGGCTCCGCGCCAGGATCCCACACACAAACTTCTCCTCCTTAGACTTTTAGTTGTGGGGAACAAATTCTGGGGAGTCACTTCCACTTGGGGAATCATGTTTCATACTTGACTATGTTATCCCTACACTAAGGCTGGCCGAGAGACTGTCCCGGACTGATCGTAACAGACTGTTCTGTCCGCGAATGGGCTGAGAGTAAAGGGCGTGTTCGGAATCTGTGGCGCCCAATCTGAGGCTGTCCGAGGTGACTCTTAACGGACTGCTCCGTGCGCCAATGGGCGGTGACTAAAGGCGTGTTCTGGGGCTGCTGGCGGCCAATAGGTTGTCCGGGGTGGATTATAACAGACTCTTCTGTCCGCGAATGGGCTGTGACTAAGGGGCGTGTTCTGAATCAGAGGCACCCAATAGGCTGACCCGGCTGCATCTTAACGGACAGCTCTGTCTGCGAATGCGGTGTGACTAGGGGGAATGACCTGCCACTGCTCTCGACCAATAGGCTGTCCGGGGTGGATCTTAATGGGCTGCTCTGTCCTCGAATTGTCTGTGACTTAGGGGTGGTTCCTGGCTGTGTGCCAGCCAATGGGCTTTCGGAAGACAGCCTTGGCGGAGGATAGTGTCGCCCAATGGGCTGTCAGCAAAGGGGATCGTGCCTCTGGTTCGGCCAATGGGCTGTCGCAGGGGGGCGTTGTCTGACTGGGCGGCCGGCGCCGCCATGACAGGAAGGTCCGAGGAGCGCACGGGGGCGCGAGCGAATCCTGGGTCCGAGTGCGAAGCTGCCCCGCCCCCAGCCCGCCCCTTGTTGGTGTCTGGCCCGGGGGAGGAGGGGGCGCGAGGGAAGGTGGGGGAGCGGGCTGGGGGTGGGGTGTCTGGCCTGGGGGAGGAGGGGGCGCGAGGGAAGGTGGGGGAGCGGGCTGGGGGTGGGGTGTCTGGACAGGGGTGAGGTGTAGGAGCAGGCTGGGTGTGAGGGGCCGGGGGGGGGTGCTCGGCACTGGGGGGGCAGGAGGGGGTGAGGGGCCGGGGGGGTGCTCGGCACTGGGGGGGCAGGAGGGGGTGAGGGGCCGGGGGGGTGCTCGGCACTGGGGGGGCAGGAGGGGGTGAGGGGCCGGGGGGTGCTCGGCACTGGGGGGGCAGGAGGGGGTGAGGGGCCGGGGGGGTGCTCGGCACTGGGGGGGCAGGAGGGGGTGAGGGGCCGGGGGGGTGCTCGGCACTGGGGGGGCAGGAGGGGGGAGGGGCCGGGGGGGGCCTTGGCACTGGGGGGGGGCAGGAGGGGACAGGGCGCGGGAGAGCGCAGGCGCGGGCGGCGCTGGCTGGGCGGGAAACTCCCGGGACGCTCGCGCCCACGAGGCGGGCGGGAAAACGCTGCTGGGGGCGCTGAGGGGCGGAGCCTGGGGGACGGGGCGGGAGCTGGCAGTGACGTGGAGCCCCCCCCCCCCGCCTGCTTCTCTCCGGGCCCCAGGCTGGACATCGGCGGGGCGGCCCCTGGCGGAGGTGGGGGGGCGATTTCTGCCCCCCCCCCCCCCGGCGCTGCTGCCTCCCCGGGGAGCAGCGCCCCTGTGACCCCCCCCCAGGTGGTGCCGGGCGCGGGAGCTGACCCGGGCTCCAGTCACGTGGGTGTCTCGGGGAGGGGGGGCTGCGGGCCACCGGGGCCCGGGAGTGTCACGTGCCCCTTCCCCCCGCCGGGGAGCCGCGCGCCCTCGAGGGGTGGTTCCCGCGGGCGGGGCACGCACAGAACGTGTCCCGCACGCGGGGGGGCGGGGCGGCCTGAGCCCTGCTCCCCGCGCTGCTCGCTGTCTGGGGGCGGGGCCGGGTGCCCGCTGAATCCCCCCTGTGCCCGGGGGGGGGCAGTTCGGCGGGGGGCGCTGTGGGGGGGGATGCTCTGGCCCTGGCTGCCCGCAGTGCCGCCCAGTGCCCGGCTGTGCCTCCTGCAGAGGCCGAGAGCGTCCTGGGTGGGGGCGTGTGGGAAGAGGGGGGGAGTGGCTGAGAATTGGGGGGCAAACAGGTGACAGACAAACCAACCGACAGAAAAGCCTCCCTGCCTGGCCCCCAGCTGAGCGGAGAAACGTCCCCCTGGCGCCAGAGCACTGCAGGGCCCAGCCTAGTCGCTTTGTGCGCTCCAGCCCCACGGCGTGGGGAGGGGGCGACGGTGGAGGAGCCCCAAGCACCCAGGCCTTAGGTTCCCCACCCGCCTTCTAAGCACTGAGCATTTTAGGCCTGGCTGGACTAGAGAAGGGGGCACCAGGGGAGTTGCCGCTGAAGGCGCGCGGCCGCGCACAAACACCCCTCTGCCGCCCACCTCCCTTGCGGAGCCTTGCAGCGGCACTCGCCTTCCTGCTGGCCGGGGAATGGCGCGGTTGTCTTCCTGATCTGGTGGAGGGCGGCTGCCCCGTTGTGTCCCTGCTGGGGCAGCCTCGCCCCACCTCCAGCTGCGATTGGGGCTTCTGTTTGTTTCTGTTCATACAGTTTGCTGCAGTTTTCCATCCCCGAGGACCTGCGTGAAGCTGGTCCGACCAGAGATACGGGGATCGATTTTTAAGAGTAAGAGGTTTTGTTTTTAAAGCAGGGGTGAGGAACCTAATACCCCAGCTCACGTGAGTGTGGCCCTCGAGACTCAAGGTTCCCACACTACCACTCTAGCTCCCCTCCAGATTGGTGATAGAAATGTAGCCGTGTTAGCCTGGGGTAGTTGAAGCAAAATGCAGGACAATGTAGCACTTTAAAGACTAACAAGATGGTTTATTAGATGATGAGCTTTCGTGGGCCAGACCCACTTTCTCAGATCAAATAGTGGAAGAAAGTAGTCACAACCGTATATACCAAAGGATACAATTAAAAAAAAGAACAAATATGAAAAGGACAAATCACATTGCAGAACAGGAGGGGGATGCGGTGGGGGGGAGGGGGGAGGAAGGTAAGTGTCTGTGAATTGATGATATTAGAGGTAGGGAGAGTGGGATGTTTGTGAGTTAATGGTATTAGAGGTGATAATTGGGGAAACTATCTTGGTAATGGGTGAGATAACAAACATTTGAACTAAGTCCTTGTTGGAAAGTGTCGAATTTTAACATGAATGACAGTTCAGAGGATTCCCTTTCAAGTGCAGATGTAAGTAAAAGGTCTTTGTAGCAGAATGCAGGTGGTCAAGTCATTGAGAGAGTGTCCTTTCTGGTTAAAATGGCAAGAAACTGTTTTCTCTTTGTGATCTTGTCTGATATCTGTTTTGTGGGCATTAATCCTTTGGCGAAGTGTCTGAGATGTTTGTCCAATGTACATAGCAGACGGACACTTTCGGCACACGATAGCATAGATTATATTTCTGGATGCGCAGGAATATGTGTTCTTGATCTTATAACTCACTTGGTTGGGTCCAATAATGGTATCAGCAGAATGAATATGTGGACAAAGCTGGCAACGGGGTTTGTTGCAAGGGAAGGTACCAGGGTTGGTATTAGTGTGGTATGTCCTGTGGTGGTTGGTAAGAATGATCTTGAGGTTAGGTGGTTGTCTATAGGAGACTATGGGTCTGTCTCCCAGAGCCTCTTTGAGTATGGTATCCTGTTCCAATATAGGCTGTAGTTTATTGATAATGTGTTGGACAGGTTTAAGTTGGGGGTTGTAGGTGATGACAAGTGGTGTTCTATTGTTGGTTTTCTTGGGTCTGTCTTGAAGTAGATGGTTTCTAGGTATTCGTCTGGCTCTTTCAATTTGCTTTTTTATTTCTCTGGGTGGCCAGATTGGAGCAGACAAATTCTGCTAGCCTGCCCCGCCCCGCCCCCCGCCCCTCCCTCCTCACAAGGGAAGCCTTGTGTGCGAGGGGAATGTGGGAAGCCTCTTCCTCCTCCTCAGTTGGGGCATGTGTTAATGCGGATGGTGGGGTTTGGGATTTTTTTTTCTTCACACTTGTGTGTAGGGTTGCCAGGTGTCTAGCACTGAGCCAGACAGCCCGGTAGTTGCACTTTTTGTCCGGTAAATAAATTTAGAAAATACCGGACATACAAAATGTCCAGTATTTTCTGCTTTTCCTCTGTGCCCAGCAGAAATAAGCCGGGGCGGGGAGATTGGCTGACTAATTAAAGGGGTCACAACTGGATTTTGCTCAACAAAAATGTTCCTGGTGGGGTTTTTTTGTTTGGTTGGCTTCTTTCCCTCAACAAAAATTTTCCTGGCCCCTTTTTTTTTTTTGCTGAAACCATCTGGCAACCCTACTAGTGTGTGCCTTCCGCCCCCCCAATAAGGTTCCCCACCCCGTCTGAAAGCGAGAGTTGGGAGAACAGGTTACCTTGCGTTCCTGTGTCCTTATAAGGAAGTTGAAGGCTACTATAAAATCCCCCCTCATGGTCTCCTCTTCAGACTAAAGAAACCTAAATCCCTCAGCCTCTTCATAGAGCAATTGCTCCAGCCCCCTAATCGTTTTGGTTGTCCTCTGCTGGACCCTCTCCAATGTGTCCACATCCCTTCTGTAGTGGGGGGCCCAGAACTGGACACAGTACTCCAGATGTGGCCCCACCAAAGCCGAATAAAGGGGAATAATGACATCTCTGGATCTACTGGCAATGCTCCTCTTAATGCAACCTAATATGCCATTAGCCTTCTTGGCTACAAGGGCACACTGTTGACTCATCTCCAGCTTCTCATCCACTGTAACCCCCAGGTCCTGTCTGCAGAACTACTACTTAACTGGTTGGTCCCCAGCTTGTAACTATGCTTGGGATTCTTCCATCCCAAGTGCAGGACTGTACACTTGTCCTTGTTGAACCTCATCAGATTTCTTGTGGCCCAATCCTCCAATTTGTCTAAGTCATTCTGGACCCTATCTCCGCCCTTAGGCATCTTTTAGCCTTTTTGTTCTATTATTGTTTTTCTATTTGGTACTAGAAAATCAAACTTTCCTCCTGCTTGGGCCTCAAGTTTCACTCCAGCAGCCCTTCCACAAGTAGAATCGTCTGCAAAATAAAATGTCAGGGCTACCGTCATTAAGGTGCTTGTCCCTGTAAGGACATGTGACTGAACTGGTTGTTCAGAAGGATTCTGGTGAATTGGTTTATGCACAGGTATGCCTCCCGTTCTTCTTTAACCACCGCAGTCTCTTGTTTTTGTCCGGAAGCAAATTCTCTGCCAAGCCACCTTTTTTCCCTTTCATGTAATTGTCTGCTCTTTCGTTCGGTGTGGTAGACTTGTTCTAGTGTGGCATTAGACAACCGAGCCACAGAAAAGTCTGCCTTGGTACCACTGAGTACCGGCCCAGACCAAAGTAGCTTTCAGACACCTTAAGAGAGTCTTGATTTGCAATTCTCCCCTTTCTTCTCCTTGGATTTTCAACTAGGAAAGTGTGCTAATCATCTGCTTTTGCGGAAAAACTTGCCAGCTGTCTACACTGGCCGCTTGAATTTCCGCAAAAGCGCTGACGATCTCATGTAAGATTGTCAGTGCTTCTGCGGGAATACTATGCTGCTCCCGTTCGGGCAAAAGTCTTTTTCCGAAAGACTTCTGCGCAAAAGGGCCAGTGTAGACAGCAGAGAGTTCTTTTCCGCAAAAAAGCCCCGATGGCGAAAATGGCGATTGGGGCTTTTTTGCAGAAAAGCGCGTCTAGATTGGCCACGGACGCTTTTCCGTAAAAAGTTTACATACCCAGTATCTTGTGAAGAACTTGTCACCTCAGCACAGGGTCCCGGGGCGGGCTTTACCATAAGGGACCCGGAGAGATCATCTAGGCCAGCTGGAGGGGGCAGGGCAGGGGAGGGGAGAGGAGAGGAGAGGAGAGGAGAGGAGAGGAGAGGAGAGGAGAGGAGGTTGGCCACTGAAAATGTTGCAGTATTAATTTTCCTTTTATTTGACTTCATATCAAACAAATATTTACAGTTTAAATGACCTTGTTAATTCTCCCTTGTGTTAGTACTCTTTCTTCCAGAACGTTTTAAAAACACAGACGAGACATGTCTTCGCCTGGGTGGCAGGCATCCGAAGAAGGGCACGTGACCTCGATCTTGGAGCACGAGACAAAACTCACTCCGCTCCTGGAGGGGAAATGTTAGAGGCAACACTGGGCTCCAGTGAGCAGCAGCCAGGTGACGCACGTGTCTGTCCTTTCCACACATCTAGGGTGGCCTAGCTCCTAACCGTTCTCTGTCTCTTTTTCGGTCCCTGTAGACTTGGAGGAGATGAGAGGCTGGCCATGTGGTGGCAGAGACCGAAAGGAGCCACCCTCCCGAGACCCTGCCGGCAGATGGAAACCAGACAGCGATCTATGGAAGAAGAGCAAATAGCAATTGGCTCAAGGTAAGTATCGAGGGAGGGCCGCACAGACGTTTGCGAGCGTGGTACGGGTCCCTGAGAAAAGGCCCTCTGGCTCGTGGTGGAAGAACTTGAAAATACGAAGTACAAAAGTCACAGTGTTGTACTTAAAAGAAGTACTCGGGATCTTTTTCAGAGGGATAAGGCAACACGCCACATTTATTGATCACACACACACACATTAATTTATATATATATATATATATATATATATATATATATATATATATATATATATATATATTTATTTACCACATGCATATGATAAGTATTGATTATTCTGTGTCACTCATGCACTCACACACACACACACACACACACACGTGCACAAGCACACTCCGTCTTGCTGTTGTTACCAACTTGTTGCTCCCCTTAACTTCACTGGCCAGGTGAGTTAGATGGGGGAGGGGTGGAGCCGGGCTTCTGCTGATCGGGATCGATGCTCCGATGGTGACAAGATGAGACCCGGAGTCCTCTGCAAGACAACTCACTTTTATAGCAGCTTCCCTCTTATGCAAATATATCCCAGATTCAAAATCTGGGTCTGTGTCCTTTGGTCCCTTTGTGGGTGCTGTCTGTTAAGAGAGGGTGTTTTCCAAAGAAGGTGCTTGCTTCTAATCCCCAAGGCCTTCAATATGTCTGCTCTTCTTTCTTGAGCCCTCCTGACACCTTGGGTCTGGCTTCTACCCCCTTTTCAACTGGTGTAGCTCTCTGGAGGTGCTTGGCTCCCAAGTGTTACTCATTCACACCTCGTTCATTCAACTGGGCAATTGATTACAGAGTGGGGGGAGAGAGTGGGGGAAAGATCTTATTCTACTCCTAGCAAATGACATTTTTACCTCTTTAACTATATACTCTGTATTAGAACCCTATGTAGAAAACTAAGTTACAAGGTTATATGGATTCAGGTTCTAATACAAAGTGACAAGGTCATATGGATTAATACAAAGTTACAAGGTTATATGGAGAGGCACAGTGTCAAGTCATATGAAGTACATAGATTTATCTACAACGGAAACTGAACACCAATTTTTGTATTTTTAAAAATGTCATTAATCCCCCCCCCCTCGCCGCCCCCCGAATCTCCTGGCTGGCGATACTTAACGTGTCTAGGATCATACGGAAAACTAAGTGAGTAGGCTGCCAATTGACCTAGCATCACGCATGCGGAGAGTTGGCAAAACTGGGATTGAAATAAAGACTTGGTCTCCCAGCAGCACCGAGGAGCCCCAGACGTGGATTAGGGCCTCGTGGGAATAGTTGTCTCCTAATTGATCTAATCTTTGGCTTTTGAGTTTAATATTATTGGTGAGTCCTTCTAGGCGACTGTTACTCGGTGTGCATGCGTGCGCACGTAATTATGAGTGCAAGTGTGTGCGTCCGCAAGTGTCCATTTGCGTGTGTGTGCACGTGCCTGCGTGCGGGCAGATTGAGCAGATGCGTGTGTGCGCATCTGAGCGAGGGCATGAGTGGGCGCCCAGGCGTGTTAATCTGTTAATTCGCGTTTGTGAGTGTGTACACGCATCCCTGAGTGTGAGCATTTGGCAGGGTGAGTGGCTGTTGCACGAGCGTGTGCCGTGTGCCAGTCAGACGGTGCCCTGGCAGCAGTAGCTCCTGGAAAGCGACACCCCTCCCCGCCCATCTGGAGCATGCAACTGGGATGAGAGGGGCAGGGAAGAGTAGAACTGCTGCAGCGCAGAGGGGTGGGGAGGAGTTTGGTGGGGGGGATCAGACTGCACGGGGCGGGGAGGAGTTTGGGGGGGGATCAGACTGCACGGGGCGGGGAGGAGTTTGGTGGGGGGGGATCAGACTGCACGGGGCGGGCCGGAGTTTGGTGGGGGGGATTAGACTGCACGGGGCAGAAAGGAGTTTGGTGGGGAGGAGCAGACTGCACGGGGCGGTGAGGAGTTTGGGGAGGGGAGCAGACTGCACGGGGCGGGGAGGAGTTTGGTGGGGGGGATCAGACTGCACGGGGCGGGGAAGAGTTTGGTGGGGGGGGGATCAGACTGGACGGGGCGGAGAGGAGTTTGGTGGAGGGGATCAGACTGGACGGGGCGGAGAGGAGTTTGGTGGAGGGGGATCAGACTGCACGGGGCGGGGCGGGGCGGAGTTTGGTGGGGGGGATCAGACTGCACGGGGCGGGGCGGAGTTTGGTGGGGGGGATCAGACTGCACGGGGCGGAGAGCAGTTTGGGAGGGATCAGACTGCACGGGGCTGGGAGGAGTTTGGTGGGGGGGGATCAGACTGCATGGGGCGGAGAGGGGTTTGGGGGGTAGGGGACCAGACTGCACGGGGGGGAAGAGTTTGGGGGGGATCAGACTGCACGGGGCGGAGAGGGGTTTGGTAGGGGGTAGGAGATCAGACTGCACGGGGGGGGAGGAGGTTGGGCGGGGATCAGACTGCACGGGGCCGAGAGGAGTCAGGGGGGGATCAGACTGCACGGGGCGGGGAGGAGTTTGGGGGGGGATCAGACTGCACGGGGCAGGGAGGAGTTTGGTGGGGTTCAGACTGCACGGGGCGGAGAGGAGTCTGGGGGGGAGCAGACTGCACGGGGTGGGGAGCAGACTGGACGGGGTGGGGAGGAGTTTGGGGGGGATCAGACTGCACGGGGCGGGGAGGAGTTTCGGGGGGAGCAGACTGCACGGGGCGGAGAGGAGTTTGGTGGGGGGATCAGACTGCATGGGGCGGGGAGGAGTGTGGTGGGGGGGATCAGACTGCATGGGGCGGGGAGGAGTGTGGTGGGGGGGATCAGACTGCACGGGGCGGGGAGGAGTGTGGTGGGGGGGATCAGACTGCACGGGGCGGAGAGGAGTTTGGGGGGGATCAGACTGCACGGGGCGGGGAGGAGTTTGGTGGGGGGGGATGAGACTGCGGGGTAGGGGATCAGACTGCACGGGGGGAGAATAGTTTGGGGGGGGATCAGACTGCACTGGTCGGACAGGAGTTTGGGGGGGGATCAGACTGCACCGGGGGGAGAGGAGTTTGGTGGGGGGTAGGAGATCAGACTCCACGGGGGGAGGAGTTTGTGGGGGATCAGACTGCACGGGGCGGGGAGGACTTTGGGGGTAGTTCAGACTGCACGGGACAGAGAGGATTCTGGGGGGGATCAG
Source organism: Pelodiscus sinensis (assembly GCF_052426305.1). NCBI lineage: Eukaryota > Metazoa > Chordata > Testudines > Trionychidae > Pelodiscus > Pelodiscus sinensis. The sequence continues at coordinate 68,363,762 of NC_143060.1, forward strand.
ACTGCACGGGACGGAGAAGAGTTTGGTGGGGGGGGATCAGACTGCACGGGGCGGGGAGGAGTGTGGTGGGGGGCATGAGACTGCACGGGGCGGAGAGGAGTTTGGTGGGGGGATCAGACTGCACGGGGCGAGGAGGAGTATAGGGAGGGAAGCAGACTGCACGGGGCGGAGAGGAGTTTGGTGGGGGGGGAGCAGACTGTACGGGGCGGAGAGGAGTTTGGGGGGGGATCAGACTGGACGGGGTGGAGAGGAGTTTGGGGGGGGATCAGACTGCACGGGGCGGAGAGGAGTTTGGTGGGGGGATCAGACTGCACGGGGCGGGGAGGAGTTTGGTGGGGGGATCAGACTGCACGGGGCGGGGAGGAGTTTGGTGGGGGGGAGCAGACTGCACGGGGCGGAGAGGAGTTTGGGGGGGAGCAGACTGCACTGGGCGGGGAGGAGTTTGGTGGGGTGGATCAGACTGTATGGGGCAGAGAGGAGTTTGGTGGGGGGGATCAGACTGCACGGGGCGGGGAGGAGTTTGGTGGGGGGGATCAGACTGCACGGGGCGGAGAGGAGTTTGGTGGGGGGGATCAGACTGCACGGGGCGGGGAGGAGTTTGGGGGTGGTTCAGACTGCACGGGACGGAGAGGAGTCTGGGGGGGAGCAGACTGCACGGGGTGGGGAGGAGTTTGGGGGGGGATCAGACTGCCCAAGGCGGAAAGGAGTTTGGGGGGGTTCAGACTGCACGGGGCGGAGAGGAGTTGGGGGGGGTTCAGACTGCACGGGGCGGAGAGGAGTTTGGGGGGGTTCAGACTGCACAGGGCGGGGAGGAGTTGGGGGGGGAGCAGAGTGCACGGGGCGGGGAGGAGTTGGAGGGGAGCAGACTGCACGGGGTGGATAGGAGTTTGGTGGGGGGGAGCAGACTGCACGGGGCGCGGAGGAGTTTGGGGGAAAGCAGACTGCACTGGGCGGAGAGGAGTTTGGTGGGGGGGGATCAGACAGCACGGGGCGGGGAGGAGTTTGGTGGGGGGGGATCAGACTGCGCGGGGCGGAGAGGAGTTTGGTGGGGGGGATCAGACTGCACCGGGCGGAGAGGATTTTGGTGGGGGGGGAGCTGACTGCACGGGGCGGGGAGGAGTTTGGTGGGGGGGAGCAGACTGCACGCGGCGGGGAGGAGTTTGGGGAGGGGAGCAGACTGCACGGGGCGGGGAGGAGCTTGGCGGGGTTCAGACTGCACGGGGCAGAGAGGAGTTTGGTGGGGGGATCAGACTGCACGGGGCGGGGAGGAATTTGGGGGGGAGGGGTTGCCGCGGGGTCTCCTCTGCCGAGTGGGGGCGGGGCGGGATGAGGGGGAGTAGGGAAAGTAGCCGCAGTGGCTTGTGGGAAACTGAGTGCCCCTGTCCGCAGCTCCCATCGGCCATTGCAGGGCCAGGGCAGGCCCTGCGGTGTTCGGTTGGGCGGGTGCAGCGGAAGTGACATCACAATGGGGCATTGACGAGGGAGCGAAGGGGCAGGTCCCGCGCTCGTGTCACTCCAAGTGTCAGCGACGCATCCTGGGACTTGTAGTTCTCATAGTGCCGCCTCCCGGGGCATGTCGCAGTCCGCCCCGCCCCCCGGCATAGCCCCGTGCAGCGTGTTCCAGCTTCTCTCCGCCCCCACCTGCATCTCAGGACGTCCCCGCAGCCCTACTCAGGCCCTGCTCACGTCTGCCCGCGTGCAATGCACAGCCCCCCCCCCGCCCGACCTGCACCCCCTTCTCCCACCTCAGTGCATTCCTCGCTCCCAGCCCAACCTGCACCCCCTTCCCCAACCCCGAGTCCATTCTGCACCCCCTGCCCAATCTGCACTCCCTTCCCCACCACCCAGTCCATTCTGCACCCCCTGCCCAATCTGCAACCCTTCCCCCACCCCCAGTCCATTCTACACCCCCTGTCCAACCTGCAACCCTCTTTCCCCACCCCCAGTCCATTCAACACCCCCTCCTCAACCTGCACCCCCTTCCCTGACCACCAAGTGTATTCAACCCCTCCCCTCCCACCCAAACTGTCTCTAATGTGTTGCTCTCTCCTATTGGCCAGTACGTTCTGTCTGTCTGTTTCTGTCTGTGTCTTTGCTCTGCTTCTGCCGTGTCCTTGTACAGGACACGTACAGGCATTCCAGGTGAGCATCTCCACGGGTTAAGGGCCCAGGAGCTAAGGGGAATTGTGCAGGTACGCCAGTCGCGCAAGGGAGACCAGTGGTGCGTCATGGCGGACTGACTCAGAATTGTTGTAATGGACCCGATACAGAGGGGCGGGGGGAGGGGTCTAAAGCAGTGGTCTCCAACCTTTTTACACCCAAGATCACTTTAAATGACAGACCAAGCCAAGATTTACTGCCCTGCCCCTTTCTTGAAGCCCCGCTCTCTCTATTCTCCTCCTCTCCATCACTTGCTGTCCCCAATCCTTATACTGCTACTTTTCTTTAAAAAAACCAGTTCTTCTGTAGAATGAGGTTTTTCCAACATTTGGCCTGTCTAGACTGGACCAAATGTCAGAAAAAAAACCCCTTCTTCTGGAAGCCACCTTATTCCTTGGGGAAAGAGGAATATAGGGCTGACCGAAAGAGCCTGATTGCTCTTCCACTAAAAAAGCGGAAGAACAAACGCAACCCTGGATGCAGAAGAGTTTTTCTGAGATATCTCCAGAATCCTGAAAAACTCCTGCAGTCAAGCCGGACCCCCGCTGGGTTGAGACAGGATGTGTAGTCTCTGCGGTGGGAATGAGGGATTTGGGTGTGGGAAGGGGTGAGAGGTGCAAGCTCTGGGAGGAAATCTGGATGGAGGAGGAGGTGGAGAAGGGGACACTGGCTCGGGGAAGGGGCTCCAGGCTGGGTGGTGTCGGGATACTAAGCAAGTCACAGGCTTGTGGATGTGAGAATGCAGGAATTTGGGTTGGGGTATGTGAAGGGCTCAGGGCAGGGGGTTCCAGTGTTTGATAGGCTCAGATCTAGGGTCTGGGGAAGGGGGAGTGCAGGAGTGGTTGTGGCCAGATGGGGGCTTGGCCCCAGTTGGGGGTTTGTTGGCCAAGCTCCATTTTTAAATAAAATACTATGTTAAGCACAAAAAGTTTCTGCATTGTCTTTATTTATGAGAATGGCAGGGAACCTGCCTTGAGTCAGGGGTCACTGACACATAGAAAAGTCCTTTGGGAGCAGGGGACACAATACTGGGGAGGGGTGCCAGTGGGTTCTGGGACAGGGAACAGGGTGCCAGTGGGGGCAGGGAAGAGGGGGCAGGGTGCCAGGACAGGTTTCTGCAGCAGGGGACACGGTGCTGGGGGGGACAGGTTTCTGTAGTGGGGAAGGCAGGGGGACAGGTTTCTGCAGTAGGAGACAGGGTGCCAGAGGGAACAGGTTCCTGCAGGGGGGGGCAGGGTGCCGTGGGACAAGTTTCTGCAGAGTGGGGAAGGGTTATACAGCGGGGTGGGTGGGGGCAAGGGAGAGGGAACGGGGCCAGGAGGGCGGGGGACAGGTTTTGGGCAGAGGAGAGGAAACAAGGTTGGGGGCAGGGAGTTCCCTACACCAGCCACGGAGGGAATCCTCCGACCCGCGCTCCCTCTGGACTGACCGCAGGGCAGCCAGGCTGGAGTGAAGAGAAGCGGCTGCCCGGAGAGCTGGTCGTGGCGCTCAGCCAGGGTGCACCAAGCTCCACGTGGGCAGGCGCAGAGGAGAAGCCGCCGATCAGCTGGAGCGCGGGGCAGCGTCTTTCTGCTGAAAGCCACAGTCAGCTGGCTGGGGTGTTCCAGACCTCCAGACCTCGCAGCTCCCACCATTCCTTGCAGCTACTCACCTGTGTTGTTGATCGCTGAGTAGCTGCTCCTCAAATGCGGAAATCTAACGTAAAAGTACTGCGCACGTACGCAGTTCAGAGAGGGCTGAAGAGCTACTCTTAGAGCCTCAACATCTACCGGTAGATAGTGATCTATTGTTTGGTGACCATGTGCTAAAGGATAGAATTCCCACAGCCACAGACCTTAGTGAGTGAGAGCTGACGCTGGGCTTTTTCGGCCACCCTTGCAGAGGAATCAGTGCGGGGCCGTGGGCTGAGAAGATACCGTCCGAGATGGACTTGAGTTGCCTGGACGTGATTCTCGGAACACGTGAAGGGTCCTCAGCGTTCGGCCTTCCCATGGCTCTGTGTGAGTAAGAGGTGCGTGCTTTGAAATCTTCAAGCGTCCTGGCAGTATGTTTCTTCTGAGGCAGAGAGCTTCCTGCTGGGGCACGGAACCTGGTTGCTTGGGGACTGGTGAAGGGGCAGTAGGCGGTTCAACAGAGCATGGATAGAGATTCAAGGCCTCCTTTCACTCCCCGTTCCTGTAGTGGCAACGAGAGGTGGTGGCCGATGGTGGGAGGCTGCGGTGCGATGGTGGGAGGAGAAGCGATGCCGCGTCCTTGAGGACTGAAACGCTAAATTGTTTGTTTGTTTGTTTTTTCCCCTCTGCTGTGTTCGGTAGCGAGCGATAAAAAGTCAACCCTCCCGATGTCCTCCCGCCTGGGGATGGAACGTAAACGAGAACAGCGAACTCGGGAGCTTGGTCGAAGCGAGGCGAGAACCGTCCGGTTGGGAACGGAGCAGCCATCGCTGACAAGGAGATAAGTGTCGGGTCTGGAAATCTCTCGGTTTACGGCCCACTCGGGTCTAGGAAGGGAAGTCACGTTTGCTTAGACAGCGAGTCAGAGCGGAGGCTTCCTTGGTAGTGGGAGAAACATGGCTCCCGTTTGTCAGGGCTGCTGGTTTCTCTGGAACACGGTGTCCTCCTTAGCAGACGCTTGGCTCGAGGAGGAAGACGCAAGGTGGTAAGGTTTCTGGTTGCTCTCTCGTATTGGCCAATACGTCCTGTCTGTCTGTTTCTGTCTGTGTCTTTGTCCTTGCTCTGCTTCTGCCGTGTCCTTGTACAGCACACTTGCAGGCATTCCAGGTGAGCATCTCCAAGAGTTAAGGGCTCAGGAGCCAACGGGAATTCTGCAGGTACGCCAGTCGCGCAAGGGAGAGCGGTGGTGCGTCCTGGCTGACTGACTCAGTGCTCTTGTAGAGGACCCGATACATAGGCGAGAGGGGGGGAAAGGGCTAAAGGATGGAATTCCCACAGCCACAGACGTTAGTGAGTGAGAGCTAACGCTGGGCTTTTTCGGCCACCCTTGCAGAGGAATCAGTGCGGGGCCGTGGGCTGAGAAGATACCGTCCGAGATGGACTTGAGCTGCCTGGACGTGATTCTCGGAACACGTGAAGGGTCCTCAGCGTTCGGCCTTCCCATGGCTCTGTGTGAGTAAGAGGTGCGTGCTTTGAAATCTTCAAGCGTCCTGGCAGTATGTTTCTTCTGAGGCAGAGAGCTTCCTGCTGGGGCATGGAGCCTGGTGGCTTGGGGATTGGTGAAGGGGCAGTAGGCGGTGCAACAGAGCGTGGATAGAGATTCAAGGCCTCCGTTCTCTCCGCGTTTCGGGAGTGGCAGCGGGAGGGGGTGGCCGATGGTGGGAGGAGAAGCGATGCCGCGTCCTTGCGGACTGAAAAGCTAAGTTGTTTGTTTGTTTTTTCCCCTCTGCTGTGTTCGGTAGCGAGCAATAAGAAGTCAACCCTCCCGATGTCCTCCCGTCTGGGGATGGAACGTAAACGAGAACGGCGAACTCGGGAGCTTGGTCGAAGCGAGGCGAGAACCGTCCGGTTGGGAGCGGAGCAGCCATCGCTGACAGGGAGATAAGTGTCGGGTCTGGAAATCTCTCGGTTTACGGCCCACTCGGGTCTAGGAAGGGAAGTCACGTTTGCTTAGACAGCGAGTCCGAGCGGAGGTTCCCAAGGTGCTTCCTTGGTAGCTCCCGTTTTTCAGGGCTTCCGTTTGTCACGGGTGCTGGTTTCTCTGGAACACGGTGTCCTTTTCAGGAGACGCTTGGCTCGAGGAGGAAGACGCAAGGTGGTAAGGTTTCTGGCTGCCTCTCTTGTTTCTCTCTTGTTGCTCTCTCGTATTGGCCAATACGTTCTGTCTGTCTGTTTCTGTCTGTGTCTTTGTCCTTGCTCTGCTTCTGCCGTGTCCTTGTACAGCACACTTGCAGGCATTCCAGGTGAGCATCTCCAAGGGTTAAGGGCTCAGGAGCCAACGGGAATTCTGCAGGTACGCCAGTCGCGCAAGGGAGAGCGGTTGTGCGTCGTGGCTGACTGACTCGGTGTTCTTGTAGAGGACCCAATACATAGGCGGGAGGGGGGGAAAGGGCTAAAGGATAGAATTCCCACAGCCACAGACCTTAGTGAGTGAGAGCTGACGCTGGGCTTTTTCGGCCACCCTTGCAGAGGAATCAGTGCGGGGCCGTGGGCTGAGAAGATGCCGTCCGAGATGGACTTGAGCTGCCTGGACATGATTCTCGGAACACGTGAAGGGTCCTCAGCGTTCGGCCTTCCCATGGCTCTGTGTGAGTAAGAGGTGCGTGCTTTGAAATCTTCAAGCGTCCTGGCAGTATGTTTCTTCTGAGGCAGAGAGCTTCCTGCTGGGGCACGGAACCTGGTTGCTTGGGGACTGGTGAAGGGGCAGTAGGCGGTTCAACAGAGCGTGGATAGAGATTCAAGGCCTCCGTTCTCTCCGCGTTCCTGGAGTGGCAGCGGGAGAGGGTGGCAGATGGTGGGAGGAGAAGCGATGCCGCGTCCTTGCGGATTGAAAAGCTAAGTTGTTTGTTTGTTTTTTCCCCTCTGCTGTGTTCGGTAGCGAGCGATAAGAAGTCAACCCTCCCGATGTCCTCCCGTCTGGGGATGGAACGTAAACGAGAACAGCGAGCTCGGGAGCTTGGTCGAAGCGAGGCGAGAACTGTCCGGCTGGGAGCCAACGGGAATTCTGCAGGTACGCCAGTCGCGCAAGGGAGTGCGGTGGTGCGTCATGGCTCACTGACTCGGTGTTCTTGTAGAGGACTCGATACATAGGCGAGAGGGGGAGAAAGGGCTAAAGGATGGAATTCCCACAGCCACAGACCTTAGTGAGTGAGAGCTAACGCTGGGCTTTTTCGGCCACCCTTGCAGAGGAATCAGTGCGGGGCCGTGCGCTGAGAAGATACCGTCCGAGATGGACTTGAGTTGCCTGGACGTGATTCTCGGAACACGTGAAGGGACCTCAGCGTTCGGCCTTCCCATGGCTCTGTGTGAGTAAGAGGTGCGTGCTTTGAAATCTTCAAGCGTCCTGGCAGTATGTTTCTTCTGAGGCAGAGATCTTCCTGCTGGGGCACGGAGCCTGGTGGCTTGGGGACTGGTGAAGGGGCAGTAGGCGGTTCAACAGAGCGTGGATAGAGATTCAAGGCCTCCGTTCTCTCCGAGTTCCTGGAGTGGCAGCGGGAGGGGGTGGCCGATGGTGGGAGGAGAAGCGATGCCGCGTCCTTGCGGACTGAAACGCTAAATTGTTTGTTTGTTTTTTCCCCTCTGCTGTGTTCGGTAGCGAGCGATAAAAAGTCAACCCTCCCGATGTCCTCCCGCCTGGGGATGGAACGTAAACGAGAACAGCGAACTCGGGAGCTTGGTCGAAGCGAGGCGAGAACCGTCCGGTTGGGAACGGAGCAGCCATCGCTGACAAGGAGATAAGTGTCGGGTCTGGAAATCTCTCGGTTTACGGCCCACTCGGGTCTAGGAAGGGAAGTCACGTTTGCTTAGACAGCGAGTCAGAGCGGAGGCTTCCTTGGTAGTGGGAGAAACAGGGCTCCCGTTTGTCAGGGCTGCTGGTTTCTCTGGAACACGGTGTCCTCCTTAGCAGACGCTTGGCTCGAGGAGGAAGACGCAAGGTGGTAAGGTTTCTGGTTGCTCTCTCGTATTGGCCAATACGTCCTGTCTGTCTGTTTCTGTCTGTGTCTTTGTCCTTGCTCTGCTTCTGCCGTGTCCTTGTACAGCACACTTGCAGGCATTCCAGGGAGCATCTCCAAGGGTTAAGGGCTCAGGAGCCAACGGGAATTCTGCAGGTACGCTAGTCGCGCAAGGGAGAGCGGTGGTGCGTCATGGCTGAATGACTCGGTGTTCTTGTAGAGGACTCGATACATAGGCGAGAGGGGGGAAAGGGCTAAAGGATGGAATTCCCACAGCCACAGACCTTAGTGAGTGGGAGCTAACGCTGGGCTTTTTCCGCCACCCTTGCAGGGGAATCAGTGCGGGGCCGTGGGCTGAGAAGATACCGTCCGAGATGGACTTGAGCTGCCTGGGCGTGATTCTCGGAACACGTGAAGGGTCCTCAGCGTTCGGCCTTCCCATGGCTCTGTGTGAGTAAGAGGTGCGTGCTTTGAAATCTTCAAGCGTCCTGGCAGTATGTTTCTTCTGAGGCAGAGAGCTTCCTGCTGGGGCACGGAGCCTGGTGGCTTGGGGATTGGTGAAGGGGCAGTAGGCGGTTCAACAGAGTGTGGATAGAGATTCAAGGCCTCCGTTATCTCCGCGTTCCTGGAGTGGCAGCGGGAGGGGGTGGCCGATGGTGGGAGGAGAAGCGATGCCGCGTCCTTGCGGACTGAAACGCTAAGTTGTTTGTTTGTTTTTTCCCCTCTGCTGTGTTCGGTAGCGAGCGATAAGAAGTCAACCCTCCCGATGTCCTCCCGTCTGGGGATGGAATGTAAATGAGAACAGCGAGCTCGGGGGCTTGATCGAAGCGAGGCGAGAACCGTCCGGCTGGGAGCGGAGCAGCCATTGCTGACAGGGAGATAAGTGTCGGGTCTGGAAATCTCTCGGTTTACGGCCCACTCAGGTCTAGGAAGGGAAGTCACGTTTGCTTAGACAGCGAGTCCGAACGGAGGTTCCCGAGGTGCTTCCTTGGTAGTGGGAGAAACAGTGCTCCCGTTTGTCAGGGGTGCTGGTTTCTCTGGAACACGGTGTCCTTTTCAGCAGACGCTTGGCTCGAGGAGGAAGACGCAAGGTGGTAAGGTTTCTGGCTGCCTCTTATGTGTTTCTCTCTTATTGCTCTCTCGTATTGGCCAATACGTTCTGTCTGTCTGTTTCTGTCTGTGTCTTTGTCCTTGCTCTGCTTCTGCCGTGTCCTTGTACAGCACACTTGCAGGCATTCCAGGTGAGCATCTCCAAGAGTTAAGGGCTCAGGAGCCAACGGGAATTCTGCAGGTACGCCAGTCGCGCAAGGGAGAGCGGTGGTGCGTCCTGGCTGACTGACTCAGTGCTCTTGTAGAGGACCCGATACATAGGCGAGAGGGGGGGAAAGGGCTAAAGGATGGAATTCCCACAGCCACAGACGTTAGTGAGTGAGAGCTAACGCTGGGCTTTTTCGGCCACCCTTGCAGAGGAATCAGTGCGGGGCCGTGGGCTGAGAAGATACCGTCCGAGATGGACTTGAGCTGCCTGGACGTGATTCTCGGAACACGTGAAGGGTCCTCAGCGTTCGGCCTTCCCATGGCTCTGTGTGAGTAAGAGGTGCGTGCTTTGAAATCTTCAAGCGTCCTGGCAGTATGTTTCTTCTGAGGCAGAGAGCTTCCTGCTGGGGCACGGAGCCTGGTGGCTTGGGGACTGGTGAAGGGGCAGTAGGCGGTTCAACAGAGCGTGGATAGAGATTCAAGGCCTCCGTTCTCTCCGCGTTCCTGGAGTGGCAGCGGGAGGGGGTGGCCGATGGTGGGAGGAGAAGCGATGCCGCGTCCTTGCGGACTGAAACACTAAGTTGTTTGTTTGTTTTTTCCCCTCTGCTGTGTTCGGTAGCGAGCGATAAGAAGTCAACCCTCCCGATGTCCTCCCGTCTGGGGATGGAACGTAAATGAGAACAGCGAGCTCGGGAGCTTGGTCTAAGCGAGGCGAGAACCGTCCGGCTGGGAGCGGAGCAGCCATCGCTGACAGGGAGATAAGTGTCGGGTCTGGAAATCTCTCGGTTTACGGCCCACTCGGGTCTAGGAAGGGAAGTCACGTTTGCTTAGACAGCGAGTCAGAGCGGAGGCTTCCGAGGTGCTTCCTTGGTAGTGGGAGAAACAGGGCTCCCGTTTGTCAGGGCTGCTGGTTTCTCTGGAACACGGTGTCCTCCTTAGCAGACGCTTGGCTCGAGGAGGAAGACGCAAGGTGGTAAGGTTTCTGGCTGCCTCTCTTGTTTCTCTCTTGTTGCTCTCTCGTATTGGCCAATACGTCCTGTCTGTCTGTTTCTGTCTGTGTCTTTGTCCTTGCTCTGCTTCACAGCACACTTGCAGGCATTCCAGGGAGCATCTCCAAGGGTTAAGGGCTCAGGAGCCAACGGGAATTCTGCAGGTACGCCAGTCGCGCAAGGGAGAGCGGTGGTGCGTCATGGCTGACTGACCCGGTGTTCTTGTAGAGGACTCGATACATAGGCGATAGGGGGGAAAGGGCTAAAGGATGGAATTCCCACAGCCACAGACCTTAGTGAGTGGGAGCTAACGCTAGGCTTTTTCGGCCATCCTTGCAGGGGAATCAGTGCGGGGCCGTGGGCTGAGAAGATACCGTCCGAGATGGACTTGAGCTGCCTGGGCGTGATTCGCGGAACACATGAAGGGTCCTCAGCGTTCGGCCTTCCCATGGCTCTGTGTGAGTAAGAGGTGCGTGCTTTGAAATCTTCAAGCGTCCTGGCAGTATGTTTCTTCTGAGGCAGAGAGCTTCCTGCTGGGGCACGGAGCCTGGTGGCTTGGGGATTGGTGAAGGGGCAGTAGGCGGTGCAACAGAGCGTGGATAGAGATTCAAGGCTTCCGTTCTCTCCGCGTTTCGGGAGTGGCAGCGGGAGGGGGTGGCCAATGGTGGGAGGAGAAGCGATGCCGCGTCCTTGCGGACTGAAAAGCTAAGTTGTTTGTTTGTTTTTCCCCTCTGCTGTGTTCGGTAGTGAGCAATAAGAAGTCAACCCTCCCGATGTCCTCCCGTCTGGGGATGGAACGTAAACGAGAACGGCGAACTCGGGAGCTTGGTCGAAGCGAGGCGAGAACCGTCCGGTTGGGAGCGGAGCAGCCATCGCTGACAGGGAGATAAGTGTCGGGTCTGGAAATCTCTCGGTTTACGGCCCACTCGGGTCTAGGAAGGGAAGTCACGTTTGCTTAGACAGCGAGTCCGAGCAGAGGTTCCCGAGGTGCTTTCTTGGTAGTGGGAGAAACAGGGCTCCCGTTTGTCAGGGTGCTGGTTTCTCTAGAACACGGTGTCCTTTTCAGCAGACGCTTGGCTCGAGGAGGAAGACGCAAGGTGGTAAGGTTTCTGGCTGCCTCTCTTGTTTCTCTCTTGTTGCTCTCTCGTATTGGCCAATACGTCCTGTCTGTCTGTTTCTGTCTGTGTCTTTGTCCTTGCTCTGCTTCTGCCGTGTCCTTGTACAGCACACTTGCAGGCATTCCAGGTGAGCATCTCCAAGGGTTAAGGGCTCCGGAGCCAACGGGAGTTCTGCAGGTATGCCAGTCGCGCAAGGGAGAGAGGTGGTTCGTCATGGCTGACTGACTCAGTGTTCTTGTAGAGGACCCGATACATAGGCGAGAGGGGGGTAAAGGGCTAAAGGATGGAATTCCCACAGCCACAGACCTTAGTGAGTGAGAGCTGACGCTGGGCTTTTTCGGCCACCCTTGCAGAGGAATCAGTGCGGGGCCGTGGGCTGAGAAGATACCGTCCGAGATGGACTTGAGCTGCCTGGACATGATTCTCGGAACACGTGAAGGGTCCTCAGTGTTTGGCCTTCCCATGGCTCTGTGTGAGTAAGAGATGCGTGCTTTGAAATCTTCAAGCGTCCTGGCAGTATGTTTCTTCTGAGGCAGAGAGCTTCCTGCTGGGGCACGGAGCCTGGTGGCTTGGGGACTGGTGAAGGGGCAGTAGGCGGTTCAACAGAGCGTGGATAGAGATTCAAGGCCTCCGTTCTCTCCGCGTTCCTGGAGTGGCAGCGGGAGGGGGTGGCCGATGGTGGGAGGAGAAGCGATGCCGCGTCCTTGCGGACTGAAACACTAAGTTGTTTGTTTGTTTTTTCCCCTCTGCTGTGTTCGGTAGCGAGCGATAAGAAGTCAACCCTCCCGATGTCCTCCCGTCTGGGGATGGAACGTAAATGAGAACAGCGAGCTCGGGAGATTGGTCTAAGCGAGGCGAGAACCGTCCGGCTGGGAGCGGAGCAGCCATCGCTGACAGGGAGATAAGTGTCGGGTCTGGAAATCTCTCGGTTTACGGCCCACTCGGGTCTAGGAAGGGAAGTCACGTTTGCTTAGACAGCGAGTCAGAGCGGAGGCTTCCGAGGTGCTTCCTTGGTAGTGGGAGAAACAGGGCTCCCGTTTGTCAGGGCTGCTGGTTTCTCTGGAACACGGTGTCCTCCTTAGCAGACGCTTGGCTCGAGGAGGAAGACGCAAGGTGGTAAGGTTTCTGGCTGCCTCTCTTGTTTCTCTCTTGTTGCTCTCTCGTATTGGCCAATACGTCCTGTCTGTCTGTTTCTGTCTGTGTCTTTGTCCTTGCTCTGCTTCACAGCACACTTGCAGGCATTCCAGGGAGCATCTCCAAGGGTTAAGGGCTCAGGAGCCAACGGGAATTCTCCAGGTACGCCAGTCGCGCAAGGGAGAGCGGTGGTGCGTCATGGCTGACTGACCCGGTGTTCTTGTAGAGGACTCGATACATAGGCGATAGGGGGGAAAGGGCTAAAGGATGGAATTCCCACAGCCACAGACCTTAGTGAGTGGGAGCTAACGCTAGGCTTTTTCGGCCATCCTTGCAGGGGAATCAGTGCGGGGCCGTGGGCTGAGAAGATACCGTCCGAGATGGACTTGAGCTGCCTGGGCGTGATTCGCGGAACAAATGAAGGGTCCTCAGCGTTCGGCCTTCCCATGGCTCTGTGTGCGTAAGAGGTGCGTGCTTTGAAATCTTCAAGCGTCCTGGCAGTATGTTTCTTCTGAGGCAGAGAGCTTCCTGCTGGGGCACGGAGCCTGGTGGCTTGGGGATTGGTGAAGGGGCAGTAGGCGGTGCAACAGAGCGTGGATAGAGATTCAAGGCCTCCGTTCTCTCCGCATTTCGGGAGTGTCAGCGGGAGGGGGTGGCCAATGGTGGGAGGAGAAGCGATGCCGCGTCCTTGCGGACTGAAAAGCTAAGTTGTTTGTTTGTTTTTCCCCTCTGCTGTGTTCGGTAGTGAGCAATAAGAAGTCAACCCTCCCGATGTCCTCCCGTCTGGGGATGGAACGTAAACGAGAACGGCGAACTCGGGAGCTTGGTCGAAGCGAGGCGAGAACCGTCCGGTTGGGAGCGGAGCAGCCATCGCTGACAGGGAGATAAGTGTCGGGTCTGGAAATCTCTCGGTTTACGGCCCACTCGGGTCTAGGAAGGGAAGTCACGTTTGCTTAGACAGCGAGTCCGAGCGGAGGTTCCCGAGGTGCTTTCTTGGTAGTGGGAGAAACAGGGCTCCCGTTTGTCAGGGTGCTGGTTTCTCTAGAACACGGTGTCCTTTTCAGCAGACGCTTGGCTCGAGGAGGAAGACGCAAGGTGGTAAGGTTTCTGGCTGCCTCTCTTGTTTCTCTCTTGTTGCTCTCTCGTATTGGCCAATACGTCCTGTCTGTCTGTTTCTGTCTGTGTCTTTGTCCTTGCTCTGCTTCTGCCGTGTCCTTGTACAGCACACTTGCAGGCATTCCAGGTGAGCATCTCCAAGGGTTAAGGGCTCCGGAGCCAACGGGAATTCTGCAGGTATGCCAGTCGCGCAAGGGAGAGAGGTGGTTCGTCATGGCTGACTGACTCAGTGTTCTTGTAGAGGACCCGATACATAGGCGAGAGGGGGGTAAAGGGCTAAAGGATGGAATTCCCACAGCCACAGACCTTAGTGAGTGAGAGCTGACGCTGGGCTTTTTCGGCCACCCTTGCAGAGGAATCAGTGCGGGGCCGTGGGCTGAGAAGATACCGTCCGAGATGGACTTGAGCTGCCTGGACATGATTCTCGGAACACGTGAAGGGTCCTCAGTGTTTGGCCTTCCCATGGCTCTGTGTGAGTAAGAGGTGCGTGCTTTGAAATCTTCAAGCGTCCTGGCAGTATGTTTCTTCTGAGGCAGAGAGCTTCCTGCTGGGGCACGGAGCCTGGTGGCTTGGCGACTGGTGAAGGGGCAGTAGGCGGTTCAACAGAGCGTGGATAGAGATTCAAGGCCTCCGTTCTCTCCGCGTTCCTGGAGTGGCAACGAAAGGGGGTGGCCGATGGTGGGAGGAGAAGCGATGCCGTGTCCTTGCGGACTGAAACGGTAAGTTGCTTGTTTGTTTTTTCCCCTCTGCTGTGTTCGGTAGCGAGCGATACGAAGTCAACCCTCCCGGTGTCCTCCCGTCTGGAGATGGAACGTAAACGAGAATGGCGAACTCGGGAGCTTGGTCGAAGCGAGGCAAGAACCGTCCGGTAGGGATCGGAGCAGCCATCGCTGACAGGGAGATAAGTGTCGGGTCTGGAAATCTCTCGGCTTACGGCCCACTCGGGTCTAGGAAGGGAAGTCACGTTTGCTTAGACAGCGAGTCCGAGCGGAGGTTCCCGAGGTGCTTCCTTGGTAGCTCCCGTTTGTCAGGGCTTCCGTTTGTCACGGGTGCTGGTTTCTCTGGAACACGGTGTCCTTTTCAGCAGACGCTTGGCTCGAGGAGGAAGACGCAAGGTGGTAAGGTTTCTGGCTGCCTCTTATGTGTGTGTCTCTTTTTGCTCTCTAGTATTGGCCAATACGTCCTGTCTGTCTGTTTCTGTCTGTGTCTTTGTCCTTGCTCTGCTTCTGCCGTGTCCTTGTACAGCACACTTGCAGGCATTCCAGGTGAGCATCTCCAAGGGTTAAGGGCTCAGGAGCCAACGGGAATTCTGCAGGTACGCCAGTCGCGCAAGGGAGAGCGGTGGTGCGTCCTGGCTGACTGACTCGGTGTTTTTGTAGAGGACCCGATACATAGGCGGGAGGGAGGGAAAGGGCTAAAGGATAGAATTCACACAGCCACAGACCTTAGTGAGTGAGAGCTGACGCTGGGCTTTTTCGGCCACCCTTGCAGAGGAATCAGTGCGGGGCCGTGCGCTGAGAAGATACCGTCCGAGATGGACTTGAGCTGCCTGGACGTGATTCTCGGAACACGTGAAGGGTCCTCAGCGTTCGGCCTTCCCATGGCTCTGTGTGAGTAAGAGGTGCGTGCTTTGAAATCTTCAAGCGTCCTGGCAGTATGTTTCTTCTGAGGCAGAGAGCTTCCTGCTGGGGCACGGAGCCTGGTGGCTTGGGGATTGGTGAAGGGGCAGTAGGCGGTGCAACAGAGCGTGGATAGAGATTCAAGGCCTCCGTTCTCTCCGCGTTTCGGGAGTGGCAGCGGGAGGGGGTGGCCGATGGTGGGAGGAGAAGCGATGCCGCGTCCTTGCGGACTGAAAAGCTAAGTTGTTTGTTTGTTTTTTCCCCTCTGCTGTGTTCGGTAGCGAGCGATAAGAAGTCAACCCTCCCGATGTCCTCCCGTCTGGGGATGGAACGTAAACGAGAACGGCGAACTCGGGAGCTTGGTCGAAGCGAGGCGAGAACCGTCCGGTTGGGAGCGGAGCAGCCATCGCTGACAGGGAGATAAGTGTCGGGTCTGGAAATCTCTCGGCTTACGGCCCACTCGGGTCTAGGAAGGGAAGTCACGTTTGCTTAGACAGCGAGTCCGAGCGGAGGTTCCCGAGGTGCTTCCTTGGTAGCTCCCGTTTTTCAGGGCTTCCGTTTGTCAGGGGTGCTGGTTTCTCTGGAACACGGTGTCCTTTTCAGCAGACGCTTGGCTCGAGGAGGAAGACGCAAGGTGGTAAGGTTTCTGGCTGCCTCTCTTGTTTCTCTCTTGTTGCTCTCTCGTATTGGCCAATACGTTCTGTCTGTCTGTTTCTGTCTGTGTCTTTGTCCTTGCTCTGCTTCTGCCGTGTCCTTGTACAGCACACTTGCAGGCATTCCAGGTGAGCATCTCCAAGGGTTAAGGGCTCAGGAGCCAACGGGAATTCTGCAGGTACGCCAGTCGCGCAAGGGAGAGCGGTTGTGCGTCGTGGCTGACTGACTCGGTGTTCTTGTAGAGGACCCAATACATAGGCGGGAGGGGGGGAAAGGGCTAAAGGATAGAATTCCCACAGCCACAGACCTTAGTGAGTGAGAGCTGACGCTGGGCTTTTTCGGCCACCCTTGCAGAGGAATCAGTGCGGGGCCGTGGGCTGAGAAGATGCCGTCCGAGATGGACTTGAGCTGCCTGGACGTGATTCTCGGAACACGTGAAGGGTCCTCAGCGTTCGGCCTTCCCATGGCTCTGTGTGAGTAAGAGGTGCGTGCTTTGAAATCTTCAAGCGTCCTGGCAGTATGTTTCTTCTGAGGCAGAGAGCTTCCTGCTGGGGCACGGAGCCTGGTGGCTTGGGGATTGGTGAAGGGGCAGTAGGCGGTTCAACAGAGCGTGGATAGAGCTTCAAGGCCTCCGTTCTCTCCGCGTTCCTGGAGTGGCAGCGGGAGGGGGTGGCCGCCGATGTTGGGAGGCTGCGGTGCGATGGTGGGAGGAGAAGCGATGCCGCGTCCTTGCGGACTGAAACGCTGTGAGAAGAACTACTTTTGCTTATTGGTTTTAAGCCTGCTGTGCATTCATTTCATTTGGTGTCCTATAGTCCTTCTATTATGAGAACTAATGAAGAACTTTTCTTTATTCACCCTCTCCATACCACTCATGATTTTATAGACTTCTATCATATCCCCCTCAGTCTCCTCTTTTCTAAGCTGAAAAGTCCCAGTCTCTTTAGCCTCTCTTCATATGGGACCTGTTCCAAACCCCTAATCATTGTAGTTGCCCTTTTCTGAACCCTTTCCAAAGCCAAAATATCTTTTTTGAGGTGAGGAGACCAAATCTGTATACAGTACTGAAGATATGGTGTACCATAGTTTTATACTTCCCCTTCTACTCCTTCCCCTGGCTTCCCCCTTCCAGCTCCCTCCTCCCAGGTTTCCACCTCCCCTCTCCCACCCTCTCTCCCCAGTCTCCCCAGAGGTTAATCCCCACCCCTCAGTTTTCAAAAATAGAAACTCTCTTTATTTAACAACACATGTGTCATTTATTTTTTACATCAGGAAGGGTAAGTGGAAGGAGGTTAGGGAGGAATGGGGCATGAGCCCCCGATTGGGAGGACTGGGGTGGCTCTGCGGGCTCCTCGGGGTGGAAGCTCTCCTGCAGGGCCTCCTGGATCCTGACAGCCTCCCAATTGATCCCCTTGGATGGCAGCCTGCGGCAAGTGCAGCCGGGCTGATGGCCAAGTGCTTTGATGTGCCTCCAAGACAGGACTGCTTTGCTGTCCCTCATCGAGGTAGACAAGCAAGTGGGGAACCCTGAGAACTGTCTGTCCGGGGTGGGGGTCGGGTTCCTTTAAGCACAACCCTCGGCTAGGAGCTCCACACTCTAAGTCCTAACCTGAGGCCGTGCAGGCACTGGTTCTGGCCAGCCTTAACTTTGGTTCAGGGTCCACTCAATGTGGATATGCTATTTCGAATTAGCAAAATGCTAATTCAAATTAGTTTTTAGGTCTAGATGCACTAATTTGAATTAGCTTAGTTTGAATTAACTAATTTGAATTAAGTTAGTTCCAATTAGTGCTGCAGTGTAGACATACCCTAAGGGTGTGTCTACACTGTACCATTTTTCTGGAATAAGGGACATTATTCTGGCAGAACAACAGTAGCATCCACACAGCAATTGTGTTATTTCAAAAGAAAATTGAAACAATGGAGCACTTATTCCTCAGGGAATGAGGTGTACCAGTGTCGGAAAAACGCCTCTTCTGAAAAAGCTTTTTCAGCAGCGGGTGAGCGACTGGATGCTCCACTGCTGCTATGTCAAAATAGCACCTCATTCTAAAGTTAGTCCTTTCCAGTGCATCCTGGGGCGCTAAATCGAGATAGAGCGTCCACACTCCCCGGAAGCCTCAAAATTAGTCTGAGATAAGCTCCCCTAATGTAGATGTGCTATTTCCAAAATCAGCTTTTCCAGAAGAGCTTTCTCCGAACGAAACTTGTGGTGAAGACATACCCTTAGGGTATGTTTACACTGCAGGCTTATTTCAAAAAGCACTTAGCGATTTCAAACTAAAGCTCCACACTGATTGGATGCAGAATTGCATTTAAGGCCACTCAGAACCACTTCAGGCAGGGCTTCGGGTCAGCAATTACTTCTGGGAGCTGCTGCTTGAGGCTATCTGAGACCCTTTCACCTGGCAGGGCAGGCTCGTGGGCCCATCCCACCCACCCTGGGAGCGGCCAAACAGCCAACATAGACCCCCCCAGGGATGGAGCTGGCTCCCACATTAGGAAGGCAGGAAAAGGTACCCACTGAAGGCAGGGAGACAGAGTGGGATCTCCAGTGAACTCAGGGATAGGGCAGGGATTTGTCTGGGGAGCACAGAATGGTGGGCTTGATCCCACCCCCCTCTGCCCACACCATCTGCCTCAGGGATGGGCCTAGGTCCTGTGTTAGAGAAGCGGGATAAGGGACCCTCTGAAGGTAGCAAAGTGACCCCGCCCCCGGTACAGCCATTTCTCGGGTGCTTCTCCTTTCCCTGGAGGGACAGCAAAGCCTTTGCTCTGACTGCTCCGGTTGCCCTTGCGGACACCTCAGCTTGCCAGTCGTGGAGCTAGAGGTGCCTCTGGGCACTCAACGGCCCTTAGCTATCGTGCTGCAGTTTCTACAGGCTGCCTTCCTGGCCATGCAGGAATGCAACCACCAGCTGATTGTCTGGGAGCGCAGCTCTTCCAGCTGCACCACGCTGTGCACCGCCCCTTCTTGCGCTGGAGACTAGTTCTGATGGGTGGGACTGGCTCGACATGGAGCTCTGGGATGACCAACAGCTGCTGCAGAATTTGTGCACGAGGAAGGAGACATTCCTGGAGCTGTGTTCCTGGCTCTCCCCTGCCCTCACACGACGGGACACACGCATGCGACCCACATTCCCCTCTGGAGAAGAGGGTTACCATTGCCGTGTGGAAGGTCACCACGCTGGACAGCTACCGATGTGTCGGGAATCAGTTTGGTGTGGAAAAGTCGACCATCAGGGCCCACGTCATGCAGGCGTGGTGCTCTCCAGCTAAGGTCCCGGAAGAGGGGTGTGAAGTGCTGGAATGGGGAATCCTAGGGAAAGGGTGGTTGGGGGTGGTGGAGAAGCCCCTTTCCCAGGCAATGTTTCAGTCCCATCCTCACAGAGCCCTGCCAGGGATAGGCTACGTAGGGGGTGGCTCCTGATATGTGTGGGCAGGGAAGGGGTGGGCTGGGGGACCTGCACGGGGCTCAGGCACCCCAGTGATTCTCTGTTTGTTGGTCTCCTACTACAGGTGGTGCGGTGTGATGGTGTGTTGGGGAGCCCCCGACCCTGGGCCCCCAGCCCCAGCCAGATGTGTCTCTCGGCCAGCCAGTAGAGTAAAAGGGTTTATTTCTTCTCAGCGACACAGCATAGCATAGGAGAGATGTTAACACAGGAGCGAGGGCAGACAGCCTTAGTCCTCTCGTGGGGAAGGGGCTTCACCCCCTTTCTTAGTCTCAGCTGGGCTAGGTGGAGTGAGGATGTTTTAGACCAACTCAACTCCCAGGCCCTACCCCCCAGCCTGATAGCTGACCCCGCCTCTCTTCTTTTGTCTCACCCTCTGGGAACAGCTTTATCTGCTCAGGCTGAGACTTAGGTGTCTGGGGCTAATACACATGAGGAGTGACTCATTGGGAATCACACATAGCAACACAGCCAGGAGGGAACACCGGGTTACAAAGTAGACAGCACCCGCACTATGTCACATGCGGGCCATCGACACCAGCCAGCTGCTCAGGGTCATCCACCTCAGCAACACGGAACCGTGTGGCGGTGATATTATTGACGGCACCCACATCCCTGCCCAAGCACCGACTACGCCGACTACCAGGCATCTATGTATATAAACCACGAGGTTACTTCTCCATGGTCCTACAGGCCCTCTCAACCACCGTGGGCAGTTTATTGACATTTTCTTAGGCTGGTCGAGGAAGGCATGTGACGCTGGTTGAGGAAGGCATGTGACGCTTGCATCTTCTGCGACTCCAGAGTTTTCCAGAAGCTGGAGGCAGGCAGTTTATTCCCTGACCTCATCATAAGGGTGGGGGATATGTACATGCAACTGTGCATTGTGGGGGATGTGACCTACATTCTGTTGCCCTGGCTCACGAAGCTTTACACTGGACACCTTGACCCTAGCAAGGAATGCTTCAATTCCCGGCTTGGCCAGGCCCGCCCTGTAGTGGAGGGTGCCTTTGGGTGTCTCAAGGTGAGGTAGGTATAGCTCCATATATTTATTTATATTAACTAAATATATGGAGCTATACCTCTCTCATAGACCTGGAAGGGACCTTGATAGGGATGGTACTTGGTCCTGCCACGAGGACAGGGGAGTGGATTCAATGACCTGACAGATTTGCCCCAAATCCCATCCTTAAGGATTGAATTCACAACCCTGGGTTTAGCAGATCAATGCTCAAACCACTGAGCTATTCCTCCCCCCCCCAGGTTGAAATGTCTTGTCACCCAGCTGGATGTTGGGGAATGAAACATTCCCCCAAGCAGTGGCCAGTGTTCTGTGCTCTACAATATTTGTGATCCGAAGGGGGAGGTGTTCCTCCTGGGCGGGGGGTGGGGGAGCAAAGGCAGGCTAGGTCAGCAGGCTCTTTGAACAGCTGTGCACAGCTGCCATCCAGCAGGCTCATTAGGTGGGGGTGCACATCCGGGAGCCCCTGAGGGAAAGTTTCTCACAAGGACCCCAGTGACACGCTCCCCAGGATCTCCCCACTAGGGGCCTGTGCCTTGCCCCTCTTTGCCTTTCCTCTCTTAATCCTCCCCCTCCTCCCCTGCAGAGACAATAAAACTGACATTGTTTTTTGGAAACAAAGTGGGTGTGTTTTTTATTTGGGGTCAAAGTAGCTGGAGAGGGGCTGGGGAAAGAATCTGGGAGAGGAAAGTGTGTGGAGGGAGAACCTTTGAGGGTGAAGGAGGGGTAAAGAGAGTCTCAGAGTTCTACAGAGTACTTGAAATAATTTGTATAGCTCAAATTGTGTATCTTGAGTATCTTATCTCAATGCTATTTCAAAATGGCTTATTTCATCATTTGGCGCTGTCTACGTGATGCCAAATTTCAAAATAAGGTGCTCTAAGAAAACGTCCCTTTCGCCTCATAGAATGATATTTACAGGGACTCTGGAATAATGAATCCAAAAAAACCAAGTTTGCTGTGAAGATGAGGGGTTGATATTTTGGGATTCTTGGGTATATGGCAATAGCATTGCAGTGTAGCTGTAATGTTTGGCTATGTTCACACTGGGGAATTAAGGTATTTTGGGGGTTATTTCAAATAAAGTATTTGAAAATATTTTTCAAAATAGTGTGTTCCCACATCAGGGAAGCATCAAAATTTGTGAGAGGTAGGCTCCCTTAGTAAGGACATGCTACATAGCATATTCTAAGAGTCAATGTAGTGTAGACATACTTTAACAAGTATTTCAGAATAAAACCTGCCAAAATGTAATGGGGAAATGCTATTTCAAAATAGAGTAATTACAAGTCTTCTCTATCTGAGGCAGGCTTCCCTAAAGTGGATGTGCTACCTTGCTTTAGAGCCCCAGGAAACACTAGAGCATAATTACTTTAATGGCCCTAGGAAGGAGCTATTTGTAAATAGCGACAGTGGAGCACACACAATATTGCTATTTAGAAATAGCAATTTCAACAATGGCATTATTCTGGAACAATAAACTCTCATGTCACAAAAAATAAGAAGCCTGTTATTCTGAAATACGTTCAAAATAACGGGCTTCCCCTCTGGATGCTCACGTTACCACTTTTCTAAAGTGATGTCTTATAGACGTGCTGTTAGTTACTCCCCAGTGCTTCCTGGGACTCCATTTTGAGTGACTGTGGGGAGTACTTACGTTGTTATACAGCACAAGCCTTACATTTAAATTGACATGGGAAGTAAGATCATCTGAGCATATACACTGAATCCATGTCAATTTAAAACAGAAATATTATTAGGGTAGAAATGCCCCATTCCGAAATACCTGCCCTTAGCAGAGCAACAGTGACACTCGGTGGTCACCGGCGGTAATGCACGTATAATTCTGTAGCGCCTCCACAGTGACACTCGGTGGTCATTGCCGGTAATGCACGTATAATTCTGCGGCGCCTCCACAGTGACACTCGGTGGTCATTGCCGGTAATGCACGTATAATTCTGCGGCGCCTCCACAGTGACACTCGGTGGTCATTGCCGGGAATGCACGTATAATTCTGCGGCGCCTCCACAGTGACACTCGGTGGTCATCGGCGGTAATGCACTTATAATTCTGCAGCGCCTCCACAGTGACACTCGGTGGTCATTGCCGGTAATGCACGTATAAATCTGCAGCGCCTCCACAGTGACACTCGGTGGTCATTTGCGGTATTGCGGGCACAATTCTCTAAGGCTGTGTCTAGACTGTGTACATTTGCACAAGTGGGCTTTTTCCAAAGCGGGAGCATCACTGTTCTTGCACAAGAACATGGACAATCTTATAGTAGATCGTCAGTGTTCTTGTGCAAATTCTCGCAGCCAGTTTAGACAGCTGCCAAGATTTTGTGCAAAAGCAGCCACTTTTGCGCAAAATCTTGCCAGTCTAGATGCACCTTTAGGCTACGTCTAGACTGGCATGATTGTCCGGAAATGCTTTTAATGGAAAAATTTTCCGTTAAAGGCATTTTCAGAACAGAACATCTAGATTGGGACAGATGCTTTTCCACAAAAGCACTTTTTGCGTAAAAGCATTCTTGCCAATCTAGATGTGCTTTTCTGCAAAAAAGCCCCAATCGCCATTTTTGTGTTTGGGGCTCTTTTGCGGAAAACAAATCTGAGCTGTCTTCACTGGCCCTTTTGCTCAAAAGGGAGCAGCAGAATAGTATTTCTGCAAGAAGCACTGATTTCTTACAGTAGGAAGTCAGTGCTTTTGTGGAAATTCAAGCAGCCAGTATAGACAGCTGGCAAGTTTTTCTGGAAAAGCGGCTGATTTTTCCAGAAAAACTGGCCAGTCTAGACACAGCTCTGGGGAATAGTTATTTCAAAATAACAGGCCAATTCACGCTCACTCAATTTGTCCTGTGTCTGTTGCTAGTTGTCCTCCATGTACACTCAGTTTCCTCAGACTGGGCCTCGGGTTTGGGCAAGAGTAAGGGGTCTGGCTCTGGGTGAGATTTTTGAGGTGTGTGGGTTGGGGTAGGGTTTTGTGGTGTGGGAAGGGGTGAGGGGTTTTGTGTTTACCTCCACTGTCTCGGGCCCATGGGACATTTGAAATGGAATGGCTCCTAGGTAATTGCTACCTTTGTCCTTTACCAGTGGTGCTGGGGTGTGTGGGTGTGTGTGTGTGTGTGTAGGGCTGGGTTGCCTTTAGAACTGAGCACTCTCCTAGCAGCTGCTGGTCCATACTTGGCCACCCACATTATAATTTGTGTCAGGATTGAGGTCTGAGACCTTTGTGTATGAAAATTAAGTATTGGGGGAGGCAGTGGGGTCTAGAGGAGATGGGGGGAGGGAGCCTGAAAGGAAGCGTTGGCCAGTGCTTCACCTCACATCATCAGAGTACAAGTTCTCACAGGTTGCCATTTGCCCATCATATTGGCTCTGGGGGGCATGGTGGGTTTCTTGTTTGTATCAGGTGGCCTGGCACTATAACAGGGAACAACCCCCCCCCTTCATCTTGAGAATGAGGCAGCGTGTATCCTCTCTGGCACCAGCCAAGTAATGTTTCCTACACTCTGCATATACTCCAGTTCAAACACCCTCTTCACTACATCTAAAGTAGCTATTTCAGCACCCAGTAGCTATGTACGCCCTGAGAAACCCTATTTCAGGTTCCTAAAAGGAAAACCTTGCCCCCAGAAAGGGGGGTGACTGTAGCCTCACCTGGTCACAGAGTTTGAGTCTGTGGAGATTAGTATTTGTTAGGAGAACAGATGATAAATGCTTCAGCATGAGCTGCTCTTGCCGCTGCTAATGTAGAAATGAAGTAAAGGGAGTCTGTGGCCTATGAGTCTGCATTTATACCTTCCTTTGGCCTGCAAGGCATGCTGGGATATTGAGGGGCGGAGCTTATGGTAGCATTTAAGCTGGGCATCTAGGCCCAGGGAGTCATTCAGCTTTGGGTTGCTTTGAGGAGGTGTAGCTAGGTACTCCTACGATCATGGTGAGTGTTGATATTGGGTAGATATTGGGTAACGCTGGGCTGTATTTTTGGTTAAAGTACCATTCTTCTGTTCTCATTTTTGATTTGTGATTTAATTGCATTTTATGTTATTTGTAGCGTATTTAATGCATGCGGGAAGATGATACAGGGAATTGTTTCTGATAGCCATTCTGCAAAACACACATCATTAGCATCAATAGGATTTCTAGAGTGTCTGCTGCAGAAGCATAGCAGTTTTCTGGCTGGGTTAGGCAGGGGCTGCTCTGAGATTACTGTAATGTGTAATGCAAGTTCTCTCTGATTCATTGTACTCATGGGGCTTTAGATGACTGAACGTGAAAGAAAAGGGGAAAAAATATAGCTGAAGTTAGCAATCAGGTTTGCAGTCGGGTTTTATTTGCATTTGCTAGTATTGTCCAATTTTGTATGGATCGGTGTTGTCATTTTCAAGATGCATGAATATTTTTATGCATTTTTCTCGTAGGTCTGTGAGTCCTCGACTACTGAGGGGCATGAGACATTGAGAGGGGAAATGCCCGTCAAATCGTCCTAGTTAAGTATCTGCCAAAGGGTTTGATGACGAGAAGCATTCCTGTGGTTGCGTCTTCTCGTTTTTGTATAGAAGCTCTCTAAACGGTGACCGTTGCTAACGGGAGTAGGAAAGGCATGTGGGTGGAAGGTCATTGTAGGAAGGGACCATGCATTTCCTCTGGAGGAAAGGGTGTTTCTGGGCCAGTGACCCATCTGTAGCTAGAGATGCTCCACGCTCAGTTTCCTGTCTGTTACACTGCACTGGGCTTGCATAATTGGTCACTGCTACTTTTTTCTTTCATCCTCTTCTGGGTGTTGGTTTTCTGCAGAGCACTAGAGCATCTTAGTTAATGATGGGCTACTGTGGCAGCGAGAGAGGGAGGATGAGCAGGAGTATGCAGAAGTGTAGCCATTTTCTGTGTCCTGAAAAGCGATCGAGGGGGTGCGGCAGCGGGGCACGGGGAGTGTACTTTGTAAAAGAAATGTCTTTTGTTAATGAAGCAGTAGGCGGTTGAAGTTTGCTCATTGGCAAGAATGGTACCGGATGTGGTACACAATCCACGGAGGATTGTGACCATTTGTTCATTCGTCCGGGAAGACGTCACCGACCGAGGGACGACGACGTACGAGAGCGATGGCCTGTAGACAAAGGAAAAGAAGAGCTTGAGATCAGGAGGGGACATCAAAGTTAAGCGTCTTTCCGAGAGTTGGATGGTCAGAAGGATTTGTGAGGCTGAGGTTCATTGTTTAGGAACGGAAGTCCTGTCACACATGGCTATTGTGAAGAGGGATGGGAGTGGGGGGGGGTCATTATATGGAGGAAGTGAGTATTTCTCCCGAGAGAGCGATGCGCATGTTGTAGTAAAAACTAAGCGTGCTTCTTCCCCTGCATTGCTTAAGCTTGAAACAGCAGGTATCGTTTAGCCAATTGCATATGTTGTAGAAGCTGCTAATCTTTCTGCCAGGGAATTGAGTAAACTTGCAGTGACCAATCACGTTGCGACATGCTGACCAGAAGGAATGTGAAATCTATAAAAGTTTCAGCTCAGGCAATGCTCAAGGTCGACCTTGCTTTGAGCACCGAGCTACTCGGCCCAACTTGTTTGCAAACAATAAAATAGAGTTGGACCCAGCGTGAAAGCGTGACTGTCTTGAGCCAAATTGAACTAGCCTGCAGGGGACGAAACTAGCAATTTATGCAAGAATGTCACTAGAGATGCACTGGGTTTGCACAAGCGATCACCACTATCTCTGTCTTTGGTTCTATATGCAGTTGTGGTTTTCTGAGGCAGATGCGAGCGTCCTAGCTAGCGAGAGGCCCCAGCGGGGTGGGAAATGTGGAGGGCTACGTTCAGGAAGCGAGTTGCATGTTTGTCATAGATACACATGTGTCAGGGGTCTTTTGGTTATTTTAGCAAACGGCGAGCAATAACAGTATCGTCGCTTTTAGCGATAATGTGGAATTTGTTGTTGACATGCGACAGGAGGATTCGAGTACAGAGCCGAGGGAGCGAGGCATGGCAAGTCCATCCTGTTCAGTCGTCGCGGTTTGAAGCAACGGAGACGCAAGCGGAAGTGGCATAACCGGTGGCGTCCGTGAGGTAAGTGTTAAGTTAGAGCTTTGAGTGCAGCCTTGACCAAGGCAACGTGGCCTTTGCTGTGTTAGGTGCGGTGGGCTAATTGCGAACGGGTCCTCGGCTAATTACATAAGTTAACTCGGATGCTGTTTTTCCATGCCCGTCGTCGCTTGTAAGGTGGCGTGCTGTCGTCTGGTCATCAGTGTGGTCGTCGTCCTGTACAATCGAACGTGTTGAGTTTTGTCACTTTCTTCGAATGGATCGTAGATGTGCGATATAGGTGTGGAGATTCGTAGGTATTATTGGAAGCATGGGAATAACGGTGAGGAGGGCTGTGTGGAATGTGCGTGGGGGGGGATCATTGTGATACTAGCGTGGTGAGGGGTCTCGTGACATGCGATTCTCGATTTAGTTATTTAAGGGTTTGTGGGGGAATGGGACAGAGTCATGTCGAAATAGATGTCATTTCCATAAATGTAACTGGCTTACAATAGTCTTTAGCGCACAGGCCGTTTGTCACGTTCAATTTTTGTCATTGTTGTAGGTTCTGCCTCCAGAAGATATCTAATTTGGAAAACCAGCGATGCAGTTGGCGAGCGGGGGAATTTTTCCCTCACGGCAGTGGATTTGATTTCACATTTGCAAGTTAAGTACGGCCATTGATTGGGATGTTTGTTTGTTTGTTGTGCGCGCTCTGTGTTTCACTTGGGGAAACATGGTTCACCGGGCGCACGTCACTGGGAAAAATCACGTGTGTTTTTTGGAAGCGAAGGTCTGCATTTGTTGTACGTGCCTTAACTGTGAGAATTGTTTTCCATTTCCATAGGAAGCGTTCACCGTCTGTGCGATGTGAAGACTTTGCCATGACCGGAGAAGAGTTTGGTGTGTCTTTGCCGGTTTGGAAGATGAAGAGTTTGCATAGGATTCGCTTTCAGATTTGCAAGTTAAGTACGGTTCTGATCAGGGGTTTTGTTTTTCGTGTGTGCTCTGTGTTTTGCTTGGGAAATGTGGTTCACCGGGTGCATGTCACTGGGGAAATTCACCTGTGATATGTTGCACATATGTGTGTTTTGGAAGCTGAGGTAGTTTGCGTTTTGTGTGTGTGCCTTAATGCTGAGAATTGTGTTTAATTTCCATAGGAAGCGTTCCGTGTTCGTGCCCTCTGAAGATTTCTCTGTGAGCGAAGAAGAGTTTGACTCGTCTTTGCCGATTTGGTTTCAGATTCTTAAGTTAAGTACGGTCCTGATCAGGGGTTTTGGTTTTTGTGCGTGCTCTGCATTTCACTTGGGAAATGTGGTTCACCGGGTGCATGTCACTGGGAAAATTCACATATATGATGTAGCACGTGTGTGTTTGTTGTATGTGCCTTAACTGTGAGAATTGTTTTTCCTTTCAATAGGAAGCGTTCTCCATTGTTACGATCTGAAGATTTCTCCGTGAGCGGAGAAGAGTTCTGTGTGATTTTTGTCATTTTTGAAGCTGTAGAGTTTACATAGGATTTGATTTCACATTCTCAAGTTAAGTATGGTTCTTGATCAGCGGTTAGATTTTGTCATGCGTGGTCTGAGTTTCAGTTGAGCAATGTGGTTCAGCGGGTGCATGTCACTTGGGGAAATTCACCTGCGGTATGTTGCACATATGTGCGTTTTCGAAGCTGAGGTAGTTTGTGTTTGTTGTGTGTGCCTTAACCGTGAGAATTGTTTTTCGTTTCCATAGGAAGTGTTCCCTGTCTGTGTGATTTGAAGATTTTGCCATGACCGGAGAACAGTTTGGCGTGTCTTTGCTGGTTTGGAAGATGAAGAGATTGCATAGGATTCAAGTTAAGTAGGGTCCCGATCAGGGGTTTTGTTTTTTGTGCGCGCTCTGCATTTCACTTGGGAAATGTGGTTCACCGGGTGCATGTCACTGGGAAAATTCACATACATAACGTAGCATGTGTGTGTTTGTTGTATGTGCCTTAACTGTGAGAATTGTTTTTCATTTCAATAGGAAGTGTTCTCCATTGTCACGATCTGAAGATTTGTCTGTGAGCGGAGAAGAGTTCCGTGTGATTTTGCCATTTTTGAAGATGTAGAGTTTACATAGGATTCGATTTCACATTTTCAAGTTAAGTACGGTTCTCCATCAGCGGTTGGATTTTGTTGTGCGTGCTCTGAGTTTCAGTTGAGCAATGTGGTTCAGTGGGTGCATGTCACTTGGGGAAATTCAGCTGCGGTATGTTGCACATATGCGTGTTTTCCAAGCCGAGGTAGTTTGTGTTTGTCGTGTGTGCCTTAACTGTGAGAATTGTTTTTCATTTCCATAGGAAGTGTTCCCTGTTGGTGTGCTCTAAAGATTTCTCTGTAAGCGGAGAAGAGTTTGGCTTGTCTTTGCCAGTTTGGAAGATTTGCTTTCAGATTTTCAAGTTAAGTATGGTCCTCGATCAGGGCTTTTGTTGTGTTTTTGTATTTCACTGGGTGCATGTCGCTGGGGAAGTTTACCTGTGCTAGATTGTATAGAGCCCTTTTGCAAGCTGAGGTGGTTTGTGTTTTGTTGTACAGGCCTTA